>NC_067473.1:160078028-160678028 GCF_947179515.1 Apodemus sylvaticus
ATTTAAAGGGACAAATTTTACACGTAGTGACTTTAAACTTTCAGCACACAAGCAGTGGGGAAGGGATGGTGACAGGCCATAGGACAGGAGGAGATTCTGACGCCTGAACAGCATCCAGGCTTTGGAAGGCATGCCACTGTTTCTCTTGGCACCGTCTCTGTCTCACACCTACTGCAGCACTGGTAGAAACCAACTTTGTGTTTTCTGCTCTGATTGAAAACTGGAAAATTTTCTACAAATTCAGAGCAGACATTCTGGGGGTTTTCAAAAGTTCCTTTTGGAGGAAGGCTTTCCAGAGCCTGAGAGCTGTGAAAAGTTTGATCTGCTAAAGTTCTGTGCGTGAGCGTCCTTCAGTTCTGTGCGTGGGGGTCCTTCGTGCAGCACGCATGCTCCATGGAGAATAACTGCTTTTTAACTTTGAGCACATCATCTGCTCATTATCCAGTTAGAACAGGTGAGAGATCTGGGTTGGCTTCAACAATATTGTACTAACTGTAGAGATTCCCATCTGCTGCCACTTCAACCTTGGTTAGTTCCCTAATCCTTAAACCGCATCAGGGCTCCGTTTCCTGAGATTGTTTCCTGTGTTGGTGACAGAGCTTGCTAATTGATCTACTTATAGCTTATCCTAAGTTCTGACTACTGCTACAGATGGCTTTTCAGAATTTTCTACAGAAATTTAGGCAAATCAGTAACCTCTTGGGATAATGAGTGAGGTTTAGTGTAACAAATAGTCTTTCATTTATAAATGTAACAAAAACGGAATTTTAGATGGTAGAAACGGGGAATGGAGCAATAATCGCCCGTTCTACCCTTGCTTTGCCACCTCTGGTTTTGTAAGGAGGTCCCAGAGGCCTTGGGTACTTTTCTAATATTCATGGCCATAGTAGTGATTGAAGCAATGTTGGTTCTGTTTCTGATCTAATAGAAAAATCTAGTCATCAAATATGATAATGATGTAACAGGGTCAATAAAATATTTAGGATACTCATTCTTTTTTTTTTATTTAATTTATTTTTCAAAAGTCCCATCAGCCCCCTTCCCTCCCCCTGTTTTCCCACCCAACCCTTCCCACTTCCTTGTTCTGGTTTTGCCCTATACTGCTTCACTGAGTCTTTCCAGAACAAGGGGCCACTCCTCCATTCTTCTTGTACCTCATTTGATGTGTGGATTATGTTTTTGGTATTCCAGTTTTCTAGGCTAATATCCACTTATTAGTGAGTGCATACCATGATTCATCTTTTGAGTCTGGGTTACCTCACTTAGTATGATGTTCTCCAGCTCCATCCATTTGCCTAAGAATTTCATGAATTCATTGTTTCTAATGGCTGAATAGTACTCCATTGTGTAGATATACCACAGGGATACTCATTCTTAATGCATGTCTCTGGTGAATTTCATCTCAAAATATCTGAAAAGAATTCCATGTCCACTAAAGCAGCCCAGCACAGCTCCCGGACCATCCCCTGCACAGCTGAGGTGAGCCTGGCGAAGCTTCACAGCCCCTCTGCTATGGCTCTGTCGAGCCATTCATTCCCCTAGGAATTAATCTTTCCATTTGTTTCCAAAGTCATCCTTCTAAAACATGAGTTTTCTCCACCAAGGACAGACAGCTTCCTTGGAGTCTCCAAGTTACTCTTAGGATGTGTTCGTTCTCATACACTTTGCTTGTATCCTGCCTCTGTCCATCTCCACCCACCCTTCTCTCACACACATATGCAGCATGGTTCACTGAATGCAGAACTGAGACCAGGAAGAAGAAAAGGAGTTGGAAATGAGACTGAAGAAAAGTGGATAGCCTTGGCAAACCACCAGGAAAAGTGGATAGCCTTGGCAAACCACCAGGAACCCAAGCGGCAGCAATCATTGCCACAACCAATGCCAGGGATTGCTTTTCTTGGTTAAATTGGCCACAGATTCTTGGCAGACCTGGGCAAGAATGCATTGTTCATTCCTCTATTGCCAAACAGCACATCAGACCTGCCAAGCATCTCTTACTGAGTAGATAAGTAAATGAATAGACAAGGAAGGTGATAAAAACCAGGGGTGAGAAGTGATGCAGTAAAACTGGGAATGAAGAAGTGTGGAGCAAAGATAGAAGAACAAAATATCTCCAAAAAGTTAAAGTGCACCAAATAGCACAAAATCTGGTCAAAGTATGGTTCTACCCATTATCATCTCCTGGGCTCCATTCTCTCTTGTGAGGTCATCTAAAGAACTGTCAGAATCATGTCAGAATAGTGATAAATCTCTTTTCAAGAAACAGCCTCCCAGGGCCTCCCCCCACACACACCATGATATGAAGAAATGAAGAGACATGTGTGTTCCTCTCCCCAGTTCCCTTTTTTTCTCTTAAACTGTTGAAATTTCCACAGGAGTCTCCTAGGGAGAAGAAAAAGGTTAGACTCGTGGTGCTGGCCAAAGGTGAAGCGTGTCTACTGGAAAGATGTCAACCGGAAAGAGATTTCACAGTTCTAAAGTCAGAGCCATCTGTTAGCTTGGATCTGAGATGACGGGTTATAAAAGAAAGCCAGCCAGTAAGTAGCTTTTCTCCAACGCCTCTGCTTCAGATCTTCCTTCCAGGCCCCTGCCTCCAGCTCATTCTCTGATCTCCCTCAATCATAGTTTGTGACCTGAGAGATGTAACATGAAATAAACCCTTTCCTCCCCAGTGAGCTTTTCCTCCTTATGTTTATCACAGTAACAGAGAGATACTAGTGCTCAGTCTCTGGCATACAAAGAGAAGGAAAACATGGAGTTCTTCTCCAGGATCTGCAGTTTTAAGATTGGCAAAGAATGCAAGGAGCTAGGCAAAAGAGGTTTGGGATGAGCAATATCCCCGAATCTATGACAGCGTTGTGTGTAGGAACAACTGGAGGGTGGGGTCCTATTTTTCCCCAGTGAAGAGATGTTTTCTTTTTTATTTCCCCTTTTCAGCCCCCCCCCAGTCCCTGAAAGTCACATAAGCCCCCTTCCCTCCCCCTGTTCTCCCACCCACCCCTTCCCACTTCCCTGTTCTGGTTTTGCCCTATACTGCTACACTGAGTCTTTCTAGAACCAGGGGCCACTCCTCCATTCTTCTTGTACCTCATTTGATGTGTGGATTATGTTTTGGGTATTCCAATTTTCTAGGCTAATATCCACTTATTAGTGAGTGTACACCATGATTGATCTTTTCAGACTGGGTTACCTCACTTAGTATGATGTTCTCCAGCTCCATCCATTTGTCTAAGAATTTCATAAATTCATTGTTTCTAATGGATGAATATGACTCCATTGTGTATATATACCACATTTTTTGCATCCACTCTTCTGTTGAGGGATACCTGGGTTCTTTCCAGCTTCTGGCAATTATAAATAGGGCTGCTATGAACATCGTGGAGCACATATCCTTATTACATGCTGGGGAATCCTCTGGGTATATGCCCAGGAGTGGTATAGCAGGATACTCCAGAATTGACGTGCCCAGTTTTCTGAGGACCCGCCAGACTTATTTCCAGAGTGGTTGTACCAGTTTGCAACCCCACCAGCAGTGGAGAAGTGTTCCTCTTTCTCCACATCCTCGCCAACACCTGCTGTCTCCTGAATTTTTAATCTTAGCCATTCTGACTGGTGTAAGGTGAAATCTCAGGGTTGTTTTGATTTGCATTTCCCTAATGACTAATGAAGTTGAGCATTTTTTAAGATGTTTCTCAGCCATCTGAAGTTCTTCAGATGAAAATTCTTTGTTTAGCTCTGTACCCCATTTTTAAATAGGGTTATTTGGTTTTCTGGGGTCTAACTTCTTGAGTTCTATGTATATATTGGATATTAGCCCTCTATCTGATGTAGGGTTGGTGAAGATCTTTTCCCAACTTGTTGGTTGCCAATTTGTCCTTTTGATGGTGTCCTTTGCCTTACAGAAACCTTCTAATTTTATGAGGTCCCATTCGTGATCTTAGAGCATATGCTGTTGGTGTTCTGTTCAGGAACTTTCCCCCTGTACCGATGTCCTCAAGGATCTTCCCCAGTTTCTTTTCTATTAGCTTCAGAGTGTCTGGCTTTACGTGGAAGTCCTTGATCCATTTGGAGTTGAGCTTAGTACAAGGAGACAAGGATGGATCAATTCGCATTCTTCTGCATGCTGACCTCCAATTGAACCAACACCATTTGTTGAAAAGGCTCTTTTTTCCATTGGATGTTTTCAGCTCCTTTGTCGAGGATCAAGTGGCCATAGGTGTGTGGGTTCATTTCTAGATCTTCAATACTGTTCCATTGATCCGCCTGCCTGTCACTGTACCAATACCATGCAGTTTTTAACACTATTGCTCTGTAGTATTGTTTGAGGTCAGGGATACTGAATGTCTTTTGTTGTTGAATAGTTTTAGCTATCCTGGGTTTTTTGTTATTCCAGATGAATTTGAGAATTGCTCTTTCTAACTCTATGAAGAACTGAGTTGGGATTTCGATGGGTATTGCGTTGAATCTGTATATTGCTTTTGGCAAAATGGCCATTTTAACTATATTAATCCTACCAATCCATGAGCGTGGGAGATTTTTCCATTTTTTGAGGTCTTCTTCCATTTCCTTCTTCAGAGTCTTGAAGTTCTTGTCATACAGATCTTTCACATGTTTGATAAGAGTCACCCCCAAGGTACTTTATACTGTTGGTGGCTATTGTGAAGGGTGTCATTTCCCTAATTTCTTTCTCAGCCTGCTTATCGTTTGAGTATAGGAAGGCTACTGATTTTCTTTGTTGATTTTATAACCTGCCACTTTGCTGAAACTGTTTATCAGCTGTAGGAATTCTCTAGTGGAGTTTTTTGGGTCACTTAGGTAGACTATCATATCATCTGCAAATAATGATAGTTTGACTTCTTCCTTTCCAATTTGTATCCCTTTGACCTCCTTATGTTGTCTAATTGCCCAAGTTAGTACCTCAAGTACAGTATTGAAAAGATAAGGAGAAAGGGGGCAGCCCTGTCTAGTCCCTGATTTTAGTGGGATTGCTTCAAGTTTCTCTCCATTTAGTTTGATGTTGGCTACTGGTTTGCTGTATATTTCTTTTACTATGTTTAGGTATGGGCCTTGAATTCCTGTTCTCTCCAAGACTTTAAGCATGAAAGGATGCTGAATTTTGTCAAATGCTTTTTCAGCATCCAATGAAATGACCATGTGGTTTTTTTTTTCTTTGAGTTTGTTTATGTAGTGGATTACATTGATGGATTTCCGTATATTGAACCAACCCTGCATCCCTGGGATAAAGCCTACTTGATCATGGTGGATGATCGTTTTTTATGTGTTCTTGGATTCAGCTGGCAAGAATTTTATTGAGTAGTTTTGCATCAATGTTCATAAGGGAAATTGGTCTGAAGTTCTCTTTGTTGGATCTTTGTATGGTTTTGGTATCAGTGTAATTGTGGCTTCATAGAAGGAGTTGTGTAGTGTTCCTTCTGTTTCTATTTTGTGGAATAGTTTGAAGAGTATTGGTGTTAGGTCTTCTTTGAAGGTCTGATAGAATTCTGCACTGAAACCATCTGGTCCTGTGCTTTTTTTGGTTGGGAGACTTTCTATGACCCCTTCTATTTCTTTAGGGGTTATGGGACTGTTTAGATGATCTATTTGGTCCTGATTTAATTTTGGTATTTGGTATCTGTCTAGGAAATTGTCCATTTCCTCCAGATTGATGAGATGTTTTCTATGAAGAAATCCAGCAAAAAGTCCAACTGCTTCAAAAGTGTGCTCCCTTTCCCAGCTTAGCACTTCATTTTAATTACTTCAATTTGTTATATTTATTTAACAAGTATCCATAGAGCTCAGGTGTCCTACTCCAGTTGCTAAGAACACATTTATGAATAAGTTACTTCCCAGTGTGACTCATATACTTCAGTGAAACCACAAGACTAGGAGAATGTGGAAGTTCTGGGTGTTTTCATTCTCCCACCTCTTTTGAGATTTACTGTGTAAGCCACATCCAACTACCAAGGTTTCTGGTTTTTTTTTACCCAAGCTTATAAATTTGCCCAAATACCTAATTTCATTTTTCAAATATAACTATTGTATTGAAAAGTTACAAATTACTTTGCAGTAAGCCTTTCATATCTCAGTAATGGCCTAAGAGTTTCCATTGCCCATGTATGTTTTAAGATTGAAGACATAGAAACATAAACACCTGGGGGAAAATATCTTGAAAGATATTTGAAGGAATATAAATTAAATTTGAAGAATATAAAATAAATTTGAAGAAATATAAATTATGTTCAAGTTATTACTGCAATATAGTACAGAACACGACATCTTTATGTGTAGATGAACTGAAGTAACACGCCAAATATGAGCAAATATGCCACTGTTTCTAATAGAACAATTTATTCTTAGGATTTATAATTCATAGGCAGCTGGTACTCAACCTGTAGATATCAGAGTTTTTTTTTTTCATCACAACGTACACAACACAAATCTATAGCCCTAGAAAAGGTGGTTTAAACTAAGAATGGATAAAGAATCCAGGTAAAGCAGAGGTAATAAATGGATTCTTCAGGTGAAAAGAACATGTCTATAACTTGGGATAATATTAAGCCTATGTTAGCTACTTTAGAGAAACAACATCATTATGTAAAACATTAAAAATTGGATGTAGTCACATGAAAGGAACGTGTGAACATTCCATGGTATCAATTACCTTAAGAATCTAAGCATTTTGTCTCAAAACATCAAGTCTAAAGATAAAATTTTATTTGGAAACAAGAAAGCAATAAGAAGAGTGGATGCAAAAAATGTGGTATATCTACACAATGGAGTACTATTCAGCCATTAGAAACAATGAATTCATGAAATTCTTAGGCAAATGGATGGAGCTAGAGAACATCATACTAAGTGAGGTAACCCAGACTCAAAAGGTGAATCATGGTATGCACTCACTAATAAGTGGTTATTAACCTAGAAAACTGGAATACCGAAAACATAATCCACACATCAAATGAAATACAAGAAGAAAGGAGGAGTGGTCCCTGGTTCTGGAAAGACTCAGTGAAACAGTATTTGGCAAAACCAGAACGGGGAACTGGGAAGGGGTGGGAGGGAGGACAGGGGAAGAGAAGGGGGCTTACGGGACTTTCGGGGAGTGGGGGGGGCTAGAAAAGGGGAAATCATTTGAAATGTAAATAAATTATATCGAATAAAAAAAATTAAAAAAAAACAAAAAACAAAAAACAAGGACCTAGACTGTATAATTTTGTGAGAGAACACAAGCTTTCCTCTAACCTGAGTACCAAACTCTCTTATATGGAAAGTCCTTGTATTCAATTATGTCTCTGTGGCTGTGATTAAAAAAAAAAAAAAAAAACCACCATAACCAAGACAACTCATAGAAGGTTTTACTTGAATTTGGCAGGGAGGATTGCAGTGGGCAGGCTTGGTGCCCAGAATGGGAAGCTGAGAGTTCAAATCTTCAACCATAAGCAGGAAGCAGAGAGAGCAAATCAGGAGTGGTAAAAGACTTTCAGTTCTCAAAACTTAACCTTAATCCCCAATAACTACTTCCATCAGGGCTACATCTCTCTTTTTTTAATCTTTTATTGGTTAATTTATTTATTTACATTTCAAATGTTATCTGCCTTCCCAGTTTCCCCCTCCACAAGCCCCCTATCTGGCCTCCTTCCCCCTGCCTCTATGAGGGTGCCCTCCCACCCACCTACTCACTCCTACCTCAGTGGCCTAGCATTCCCCTATCCTGAGCCATCTCTTAAACTCCCTGAACAGTGCCACCCACTGAGCAACAGATGTCTAAATCTCAGTCTTCCATTCAAACTACAGCAATCCTGTTCCCAAGTTCTTTGTATACTCCACTTTAAATAAAGGTCAATAACTCTATGAAGAAAGCACAGTTAGAATTCTCACTTTTAGTAATTAAAATACACGGCTCAGAAAAATAATTTGGTGAAGGTCTCCAGGCTTATCAACAAAGAACCAAGACTGAAATGCAGACAGTTTGACTCATTAGCAGAATATGCTAAAAGCCATATTACAATCTAAACCAAAGATGGCCACAGATGGGTGAGATGTGACAGAACTGTGACCTAGGAAATCCAGTGTCTTACATGTATATCCTTTCCTTATTGATAAGATTATTTTATCTTATCAATATTCTTAAAAGGAGGCATTTTAGTAAGTATAAGCATCCTCATATACTTAAGTGTAAGCATGTGATGGCTGTCACCAGCAAACAGGTAAGATGTGGCCACTTCCCAACACAGCTATGTTCTTTGTGGTTCTCTGGGATAGATACGCATGACTGACAAGGTGAGTGGAAAACCCAGAAACCATTATGGCTGTTCTTGGTTGTCCACTTGATTATATCTGGAATCATCTAAAACCCTGAAAGAACCGAGAACACCTGTGAGGAATTTTTGTTTACACAAATCATTGGAAACAGGAAGATTCACTTCTAATCCGTATCTTTGATGTGGAAGACACACCTTTAACCTGATCTTTTGTGTTTGGGAAAACCCCGCTTCTAATCTGAGCCACACCTTCTGTGGGCAGCCTACATAAAGGGTGTGGAAGAAGGATGCTTGCTCTCTTTGCCTGTTTATTCTCAAACTTGAAAGTCCATTTCTTTACTGGCATTGGAGCCTACTTCTTTGAGATTTTGACATATACTGGTGACCAACTGAAATGTCCAGCTTCATACTCTACTGGATTTCTTAGACCTTCTGTTGGACTGGCTGGACCATAGCCTGTAAGTCCTTCTAATAAAGCCAAATATATTCATACCATTCTGTTCCTCTAGAGAACCTTGACTAATAGAGATGAGATAAGGAACCTGTTTTCTAGCACTACCAAATAAGACTACTGTTTAAGAGAAGTAGGGCTGGGGCTATGGCTCAGTGGGTAAAGCACTTGACACAGAAGTGTGAGGACCTGAGTTTGGATCACCAGTTTGGAACCCACCATAGTCCAGACATGGTAGAGCATGTACAGAAGCCCAGCATACCGACCACAAGAAGAGAGATGGGGACATGAATATCCTTGGAAGTTCGTGGCCAACTAGCTGGGCATAGGCAGCTGTGAACAGGAAACCACCCTGTCTTAAAATACGGTGGGCACTTGGGAGATGGCTCAGCTATTAACAGCACATGTTGCTTTTAGAAATTGAGGTTCTGTTCCCAGACCCTGTATTAAGTGATGCACAACCAACTCCAACACCAACTCCAGCTCCAGCTCCAGGAGATCTTATGCCCTATTCTGGCCCTTCTAGGTAATTGCATGTATGTGATGCTCATACAGGTGGTAAGCAAGTGCACGCATGAGCGGGCGCGCGTTTGTGTGTGTGTGTGTGTGAGTGTGTGCGCGTGTGTGTGGGGGGGGTTCAAATTGGTACAACCACTCTGGAAAGCAATCTGGCGGTTCCTCCGAAAACTGGGCACCTCACTTCCAGAAGATCCTGCTATACCACTCCTGGGCATATACCCAGAGGATTCCCCACCATGTAATAAGGATACATGTTCTACTATGTTCATAGCAGCCCTATTTATAATTGCCAGATGCTGGAAAGAACCCAGGTATCCCTCAACAGAAGAGTGGATGCAAAAAATGTGGTATATCTACACAATGGAGTACTATTCAGCCATTAGAAACAATGAATTCATGAAATTCTTAGGCAAATGGATGGAGCTAGAGAACATCATACTAAGTGAGGTAACCCAGACTCAAAAGGTGAATCATGGTATGCACTCACTAATAAGTGGTTATTAACCTAGAAAACTGGAATACCCAAAACATAATCCACACGTCAAATAAGGTACAAGAAGAAAGGAGGAGTGGCCCCTGGTTCTGGAAAGACTCAGTGAAACAGTATTCGGCAAAACCAGAATGGGGAAGTGGGAAGGGGTGGGTGGGAGGACAGGGGAAGAGAAGGGGGCTTACGGGACTTTCGGGGAGTGGGGGGCTAGAAAAGGGGAAATCATTTGAAATGTAAATAAATTATATCGAATAAAAAAAATAAAAAAAAACAAAGCTGCAACTTTCTTTCAGGAAAATTAAAAGCACAGCATATAGCTGAGGGTACCTCTTCTTTTCAAAAGGTATGTTCTTAAAACTAAATACTGTTTGTGGGAAAAATAACAAGTCATGTCATAAGACTTTATCTGCACAGCAAAGGTGTTATTAGGGGTTTTATTTCATGGGATGGATAAAAAAGGATACATCTGTCTCAACACCACTGGGAGTAACTAAGACCAGATGGACCCAGGGACGCAGGAACCCCACCCGACCAATGGCATGGGTACCTTCCCATCTGGGCTAGTTTACCTTGGGCAAGAACTCCCCAGCCAGCCCCACAACACCCAGAGGAACCTCCACTCCCAGACTTCTAATATGTCCAGGATCATAGGATCAGAGGTGAGAAGGACTAACATCTGTCCCAACACCACTGAGAGTAACTGGGACCAGTGGGACCCTGGGACTCAGGAACTCTGCCCAACCAGTGGCACGGGTACCTTCCAGTCTGGGCTGGTTTATATTGGGCAAGAACTCCCCAGCCAGCTTCTTCACCTAGGTGCTTTATCATACCCAGGATACCAGGATACCAGGAGCTTGGTCACACCAAGATCCTGGGGCCCCAGAGACAGCTTGGCTCCCAGGAGCTCTAACATACCCAGGATCTCAGGATCTCAGGATCACAGGACCACAGAGATAGCTGGACTCTAAGGAGTTCTGACACAACCAGGATCACAGGAAGGACAGGCTATAGTCACATATAGCGAGAGCAGATAGCACTAGAGATAATCAGATGGCAGGAGGCAAGCATAAGAACATAAGCAACAGAAACCAAGGTTACTTGGCATCATCAGAACCCAATTCTCCCACCATAGCAAGTCCTGAAAACACCATCACACGGGAAAAGCAAGATTTAGATCTAAAAATAACTTCTCATGATGATGATAGGAGACTTTTAAAAGGACATAAATAACTCCCTTAAAGAAACACAGGAAAACACAGGTAAACAGGTATAAGCCCTAAAAGAGGAAACATAAAAATCCTTTAAAGAAGTACAGGAAAACACAAACAGGTGAAGGAAATGAACAAAATTATCCAAGATCTAAAAATTTAAATAGAAGCAATAAAGAAATCACAAAGGAGACAATCCTGGAGTTAGAAGACCTAGGAAAGAGATCCAGAGCCATAGATGTAAGCATCACCAACAAAATACAAGGGATAGAAGAGAGCCTTTCAGGTGCAGAAGAGACCATAGAAAACATTGACATAACAGTCAAAGGAAATGCAAAATGCAAAAAGCTCCTAACCCAAAACATCCAGGAAATCCAGGACACAATGAGAAGACCAAACCTAAGGATAATAGGGATACAAGAGAGTGAAGATTCCCAAAATAAAGGGCCAGCAAATATCTTCAGCAAAATTATAGACAAAAACTTCCCTAACCTGAAGAAAGAAATGCCTATGAACATACAAGAGGCCTACAGAATGCCAAATAAGATGGACCAGAATAGAAATCCCTCCCATCACATAATAATCAAAAACCAAATGCACTAAACAAAGAAAGAATTCTAAAACCAGTAAGGGGAAAAGGTCAAGTAACCAATAAAGGCAAACCTATCAAAATACACTATTCTCACCAGAAACTATGAATGCTAGAAGATCCTGGAAAGATGTCATATAGACCCCTAAGAGAACATAAATGTCAGCCCAGGCTACTATACCCAGCAAAACTCTCAATTACCATAGATGGAGAAAACATGACATTCCATGAAAAACCAAATTTACACAATATCTTTCCACAAACCCAGCCCTACAAAGGATAATGGATGAAAAATGCTAATACAAGGTGGGAAACCACACCCTAGAAAAAGCAATAAAGTAATCTTCTTTCAACAAACCCAAAAGAAGATAGCCACACAAACATAATTCCACCTTTAACAATGAAAATAACAGGAAGTAACGATCACTTTTCCTTAATATCTTTTAACATAAATGGAGTCAATTCTTCAATAAAAAAGACATAGACTAACAGAGTGGATACGTAAACAGGACCCAACATTTTGCTGCATACAGGAAACTCACCTCAGTGACAAAGACAGACACTACCTCAAGGTTAAAGGTTGGAAAACAACTTTCCAAGCAAATGCTTCCAAGAAACAAGCTGTAGTAACCATTCTAAAATCACATAAAATTGACTTTCAACCAAAAGTTGTCAAAAAAGACAAGGAAGGACACTTCATACTGGCAAAAGGAAAAATCTACCAAGGTTAAACTCTCAATTCTGAACATCTACACTCCAAATGTAAGGGCACCTGCATTCATAAAAGAAACTTTACTAAAGCTCAAAGCACACATCGCACCCCACACAATAATAGTGGGAGAGTTCAACTCCCCACTCTCAGCAATGGACTGATCATGGAAACAGAAACTAAACAAAGACACAGTGAAAATAACAGAAGTAATGAAACAAATGAATCTAACAGATATTTATAAAACATTTCATCCTAAAGCAAAACAATATGCCTTCTTCTCAGCTCCCCATGATACCTTCTCCAACACTGACCATATAATTGGTCACAAAACAGGCCTCAACAGATACAAGAAGATTGAAATAATCCCATGCACCCTATCAGATCACCATGGTCTAAGGCTGGTCTTAAATTCCAACAAAAACAATGGAAAGCCCACATACACACGGAAGCTGAACAATGTTCTACTCAATGATAACTTGGTCAAGGAAGAAATAAAGAAATTAAAAACATTTTAGAATTTACTAGAAATGAAAACACATTATGCCAAAACTTATGGGACACAATGAAAACAGTGGTAAGAGGAAAACTCATAACTCTAAGTGCCTCCAAAAAGAAAATGGAGAGAGCTTACATTAGCAACTTGACAGCACACCTGAAAGTTCTAGAACAAAAAGAAGCAAATTCACCAGAGAGTAGACAGCAGGAAATACCCAAACTCAGTGCTGAAATCAACCAAAGAGAAACAAAAACCAGGAGCTGGTTCTTCGAGAAAATCAACAAGATAGATAAACCCTTAACTAACCAGAGGGCACAGAAACAGTACCCAAATTAATAAAATCAGAAATGAAAAAGGAGACATAACAACAGAAACTGTGGAAATTTAAAAAAATCATCAGATCCTACTACAAAAGCTTATACTCAACAAAATTGGAAAGTCTGAATAAAATGGATAATTTTCTAGACACATAGCAGGTGCCAAAGTTAAAACAAAATCAGATAAACTATCTAAACAGTCCCATAATCCCTAAAGAAATAGAAGCAGTCATTAATAGTCTCCCAAAAAAAAAAAACCATCTGGACCAGGTGTGTTTAGTGGAGAATTTGCAGATGATATGATTATATACTTAAGTAACTCCAAAAATTCCACCAGAGAACTCCTAAAGCTGATAAAACTACCTCATCAAACTGGTTGGATATAAAATTAATTCAAACCAATCAGTAGCCTTCCTATACTCAAAGGATAAGCAAGCTGAGAAAGAAATTAAGGAAATGACACCCTTCACAATAGTTACAAATAGTATTATATACCTTGGTGTGACTCTAACCAAGCAAGTAAAATACCTGTATGGCAAGAACTTCAAGTCTCTGAAGAAAGAAATGAAAGATCTCAGAAGGTGGAAATATCCTCCATGCTCATGGATTGGCAGGATTAATATAGTAAAAATGACCATCTTGACAAAAGAAATCTACAGATTCAATGCAATCTCCATCAATATTCCAACTCAATTATTCATAGAGTTAGAAAGAGCAATCTGCAAATTCATTTGGAATAACAAAAAACCCTGGATAGCAAAAACTATAAAATAATTTCAGGGGAATCACCATCCCTAACCTCAAACTGTATTACAGAGCAATAGTGATAAAAAACTGTATGGTATTGGTACAGAGACAAGCAGAAAGATCAATGGAATAAAATGAAGACCCAGAAATGAACCCACACACCTATGGCTACTTGATATTTGATAAAGGAGCTAAAACCATCCAGTGGAAAAAAAGACAGCATTTTTAACAAATGGTACTGGTTCAACTGGCGGTCAGCATGTAGAAAAATGCTAATCAACCCATTCTTTACTCCTTGTACAAAACTCAAGTCCAAGTGGATCAAGGACCTCCACATAAAACCAGACACACTGAAACTAATAGAAAAGAAAGTGAGGAAGAGCCTCGTGCACATGGGCACAGGGGGAAAGTTCCTGAACAAAAGGCCAATGGCTTATGCTCTAAGATCAAGGACCAACAAATAGGACCTCATAAAACTGCGAAGCTTCTGTAAGGCAAAGGACACTGTCAATAGGACAAAATATCAACCAACAGATTGGGAAAAGATCTTTACCAATCCTACATCCGATATAGGACTAATATCCAACGTATACAAAGAATTCAAGAAGTTGGACTCCAGAGAATCAAATAATCCTATTTTAAAAATTGGGTGCAGAGCTAAACAAAGAATTTTCAACTGAGGAATATCGAATGGCTGAGAAGTACCTAGAAATGTTCAACATCCTTAGTTATTAGGGAAATGCAAATCAAAACAACCCTAAGATTCCACCTCAAAGCAGTCAGAATGGCTAAGATCAAAAACTCGGGTGACACCACATGCTGGAGAGGATGTGGAGAAAGAGAACCACTCTTCCACTACTGGTGGGATTACTACTGGTACAACCACTCTGGAAATCTAATTTTCCTCAGAAAATTAGAGATAATACTACCTGAGGACCCAGCTATACCACTGGGCATATACCCAGGAAGATGCTCCAACATATAATAAGGACACATGCTCCACTATGTTCATAGCAGCCTTATTTATAATAGCCACAAGCTGGAAAAGAACCCAGACGTCCCTCAACAGAGAAATGGATACAGAAAATGTGGTACATTTACACAATGGAGTACTACTCAGCTACTAAAACAATGAATTCATGAAATTCTTAGGCAAATGGATGGAACTAGAAAATATCATCCTGAGTGAGGCAATGCAATCACAAAAGAACACACACATGGTATACACTCACTGATAAGTGGATATTAGCCCAAAAGCTCAGAATACCCAAGACACAATTCACAGACCACATGAAGCTCAAGACAAAGGAAAACCAAAGTGTGGATACTTTAGTCCTTTTTAGAAGGGGGAACAAAAAACAGCCATGGGAGGAGATACAGAAACAAAGTGTGGCGCAGAGCCTGAAGGAAAGGCCATCCAGAGACAACCCTACCTGGGGATCCATCACATATATAGTTACCAAATCCAGATGCCATTGTGGATGCCAACAAGTGCTTGCTGACAGGAGCCTGCTATAGCTGTCTCCTATAGAGAGATAGCTGTATCAGGAGGCTCTGCCAGTGCCTGAAAAATGAAGAAATGGATGCTCTCAGCCAACCATTGGACTGAACACAGGGTCCCCAATGGCGGAGCTAGAGACAGGACCCAAGGAACTGAAGGGGTTGCAGCTCCATAGGAGGAACAACAATATGAACCAACCAGTACCCCCTCCCAGAGCTCCCAGGGGCTAAACCACCAACCAAAGAGTACACATGGAGGGACCCATGGTTCCAGCTGCATATGCAGCAGAGGATTGCCTTGTCAGGCATCAATGGGAGGAGAGGATCTTGATCCTATGAAGGCTTGATAGATGCCCCAGTGTAGAGGAATCGAGGACCAGGAGGTTGGAGTTGGGTGTGTGAAGGAACAACCTCATAGAAGTAGGGGAAGGGATGATGGGATAGGGGCTATCAGAGGGGGAGAAAGGGGATAACATTTGAAATGTAAATAAAGAGTATATCCAATTTTAAAAAAGAAAGAAAAAAGCTAGAAGTTCAACACAGAACTGATCATTTCTTAGATGCTCAAAATCTTTATTATCATATTCTCTTAAGTAGAAATAATGAAGATGCTAGAAGCATCTTTCTGTGACATCCCTGTCACAACACCTCACAGATGTGGTCACCTCAAACTGGTGTCACTGGGCAGATTTCCTGGATCCTCTCTCCTACCATCTCCACCAGAACTGAGCTGTCTTCTTTCCCACCAGCTGCCTCTCTTCTTGGAGCTTCTCTCCTAGCGTCCTGAAGAAGACGTCCTGAAACACAAAGACATGTGACTCAACCGCAAGTGAAGCAAAATGACAGAAAAAACTTTCAAGGGAATCAAAAACATTCCCAAACATCAGTGAAAAAAGCTCAAAGCATTTATATTAGAATAAAACCACATCACAGCTGTTGTGCTATCTGGCAAACATCGCATGAGATCACTGCTAAATACGGTAGCTACTAAACTCTGAACAACCAGAAGATATGAAGACAGAAAATGGAGAATTTCACTTCAAAATATTTACATCGGATGATTTTACCAGAAATGGAGAGGAAGTCAAATAAAATCCCAGGTCAGTTACTGACAAATGCAGGCTAGGCTAAGTCATTCTGTGAGACCCCCTCCTGATGTCTCAACATTTCTGTGTCGATCGCAGTCTTGGTAGCCTATCCTCCCGATCAGAGTGATAACCTAAGATCCAGTGAAGATTCCCCCAACAGAGTCACTCCCATTACTGAAGAGAAAAAGAATTGTAAAATGTGATAACTTAAAAGATAGAGCTTCTTTTGTCTGTTGTCCTTAACTTTGTGTTTTTACTAAAGGGCAAGGGGAAAGAAAAAGAATGAAAAACAAATCCTGGAATACATTCCCCTCACATCTGATATATAACTCATTGTATTTGTTTTCTTGAATATATTTTAACCAGTGAATGATTCATGCATTTAATCCCAGAACTCAGCGGGCTGAGGCAGGCAGATCTTTGTAGTTCAAGGTCATCCTGGTCCACGCAGTGAGGCTCAGCCTCAAAGGAGAAGGGGGAGATTCTAAATTATTAAAGGCAGAGCCTGAAGAAAGATGACTCTGGTTTAGAGCACTTGCTGCTCTCCCAAAGGACCAAAATCTAGTTCTGTCTACGTTACGGTTTCTATTACTATGAAGAGACACTGTGACCACAGCAGCTCTTACAAAGGAAACATTTCGTTGGGACTGGTTTGCAGTTTTAGTCCATTATCATCATGGTGGGAAGTATGGCAGTGCACAGGCAAACGGGCTGGAGGAGCTGAGAGTTCTACCTCTGCATTGGCAGGCAGTAGGAAGACTCGAGGAGCCACTAGGTCTGGCTTGACCACTTGAAACCTCCTCAAAGCCTACCCCACGACATCACTTTCTCCAAAATGGTGCACAAATATAAATAAATCTTAAGAACAAAGGCAGTAACCATCATGTACAGTGTGTCACAAAAATACAAATTTTGTAGTGTCTTCAGTGATTCTCCAAACATCACCACAGGTAGAGTCAGCTTTCAAAAGAGGGAAAGACCCGTTAAGTTTCTGAACTCTTGACAAAAACAGCTACGTCTACTTCACATTCCTCTCTCATTTGCAGAAAGAGATTTTACCAGAAATGGAGAAGTCAAGTAAAGTCCCAGGCTTGGGTTACTGTTGCTGTAATCAACATGATCAGCATGATCAAAGCAACTTGGAGAGGAAAGGAATAAAATATAAACTTTTATTTGGCTTAGGGTTCCTCATCATCATCAAAGGAAGCCAGAACAAGAACTCAAGCAAGGCAGGAACCTGGAGGCAGGAGCTGATGGAGAGGCCAGGGAAGAGTGCTGCTTACTGGCTTGTTTCCAATGGATGGCTCAACCTGATTTCTTAGAGAACCCAGCACCAACTTGTCCAGGGATGGCCCCGCCCACAATGGGCTATGCCCTCCCCCATCCATCACTAAGAAAATATCCTATAGGCTTGCATACAGCCCAACCCTATGGAGGCATTTTCTTCATTGAAGTTCCCTCCTCTTTGATGACTTTAGATCATGCCCAGTTGACATAAAACCATCCAGCCCAGTCATAGATATAAGACTGCTTCGTTAGACTTCACAACAGACATGCCCTCTATCCATCACTGGAATAGGAAGTTGAGACAGAAGTGTTCACTGGATCTTCTGATGCCATCCCTCATTCTTCTGACTTTGGGTTCTAGGCGCAAAATCGAACCTTAAGAGCATCAAGGGGAGGAGGTGGAGAATATGCTGAGTCAGGAGAGAGGCCTTTGTGCAATTGACTGGGACTTACTGCAACTTCATGTGAATCTTGAGGTTGTTCACTTAACCCCTCCAATTACAGAATCCTCTCTCTTATTCCAAAATACCAGTAAATAAAACATGCTGGTTGTCTAAAAATAAAACTGCCATATTTTTTTAGTTAGATAAGGATACAACAAATATATTTTGAGTTAATATGTTCTCAAATCCAAATATGTAGTCACCTGAAATATTCTAGTTATTTTATCAACCTCAGGTCAAATACATATTAACTTTTTATAGGCTAGTATTGTGTGGAAGAAAACTTGATCAAGAATACCTTACCCTGGGACATTAGCTTCAGTTCACCCAGGATCCAAATAAATAATTGTCCATGTGCTTTACACAAATGTGCTTCCTAGTCCAATTGTGATTTGTGTCCCCTCAGGCAATTCTGCCATGTGTCTAAGTTTGATGAACCCTTAGCCAAAGATCATTAGAAGACCTTACAATTCACTGAGGAAAGCTTTCCTCACAACATGTAGTAAAAAGCCTATTCTTCAAAATGCTCTCATTTTAATTGCCTATATATGTTCTCTTAGGTTTCATATAGAGATTTTTCACATGTTTTACCAACCTAAGTGAACAAGAAAAAAAATGAGGGAAAGGATGGTCATAAGTGTGTAGCCAGAAAGCCACATCAAGTACAAATTGGTTCTGATTTCAACTCATACAAGATGATGTTGGGTATGAGAAATGCTCTTCCCCACTGATCTGGTGCCACTCGTCATTGATCTGGTGATAAAGTCACAGCTTCATTCACAATCATACTGGTGGGGTGTCCTGGCTTAAGTGAGAATGTCCCCCAGGTTGGGGCACTATCTGGGGAATGGTGTGGCCTTGCTGTAAAAAGCATGTCTCAGGGGATTGACTTTGGAGTCTCTCTCTGTGTCCTGATTGCTTTCTCAGCTTGTGGTTGAGAAGGGCGCTCTCAGCTCCCTGTCCTGCCTCCTGCTATAGTGTGGACTCATCCTTCGGGACCCATAAACCAAAATAAACTCTTTTCCTCGGCTTGACTTTTGTCACAGTGACTTTTGTCACGGCAACAGGAAAGTAACTAACACACAGACTTAGGCCAGTAAAGAAAATATTAAGTAAGAACAACAAGCTTCAGTTCTAGAAGAACCCCCAACTACCAAAGCACTAGACTATGTGAACTTAACAAGAGCCAGGAATAGCCTACCCAGAAATATTATGTGTTCCTCCAATGAAATAAGATCTATATGCAAAAGATACTGCCTTTTCCTCCACAGTCCTCAGCTCAGGAGTCAGATTATAGAGATACCAGAAGAAGCGGTGTTCCCGAAGAGAATTTCCCTTCACAGAAACTCTTGGATTCTCTATTTAGATACTCTGTCATCAGAAACATGTTTCCTGCAGACTGTAGTGATGTCCCCTTGGGTCTTATGTATCAATAGGAGGCTATGCTGTCTTTGGCACTGAACAGTGTCAGGTACTGTGCTCCTCTGCACATCACCAAAACAGGCAAAGCAGAGTTGGAATACAGCCAAAGGGTTAAGCAATGCCACCTGGTATGAGCCAACAGTTTGAACTTTCTTCAGGTAAACCCAGATAGCATTATTCCAAGAATTTAGATCAACTTGGTTTCTTCATTCTCTCTTCTCTCTCTCTCTCTCTCTGTGTCTCTCTGTCTCTGTCTCTCTCTCTCTCCCCCTCTCTCCCCCCTCCCTCCCTCTCTCTCTCTCTCTCTCTCTCTCTCTCTCTCTCTCTCTCTCTCTCTCTGTGTGTGTATGTGTGTGTGTGTGTGTTTGTGTGTGTGTGTGTGTTTGTGTGTGGGGGGGGGGGGTGTTCTGCATATGTGAGCATAGGCACAGGCATGTCATAGTATGCATGTGAAGGCCAAAGGATATTTTAGTACAATTGGGTTTCTTCTTCTTTACATGAGCTCCGGGATGTCAGGCTTACAATTCTGAGTGCTTTGGGTGCTTGGCCAGCTGAGCCATCTCATCAGCCCCAACTGTCCTTGTTTCTAATGACAACTTTTACATTAGAAATTGCCTTAAGCTTCAAGTCACTTTTCCCAGAGATTGCCAGCCACAAGAAGATGGCTCTGTCTCTGCATCACTTCCCAAGGCACACAAAAATCTTAATTGTTCTCAGCTCAGCCTTCCAAAAAGAGAACAGCGGAGACCCAGGAACAAATAATTATCTACCCACACAGCCTCTGCCTGCTCCCAAAGCCTGTTGTCTAGGAAGACTGTATGTATTTTTGCATGCATTTCTTCCCAAGGTATGCAAACTCAAAACACAAAAAGATTGCTACCACCATGACTCTGCCTAAGAATTCAAATGTGCCCAAAGCTCTGTGAGTATCTTATTCAATGGAGGAAGAAAAATCCCAGACAGAACCGTCAAAGATCATCTTAGAACTAAATTACTGCAAGATTCTTTGTGGGATATTAGGAAAGATAGTAATTAAACAAATAACCAAGAGGAAATGGTTTCCCAAAGTGACTTCTGGCTTCAGTGAATAGACACAGGGAAATGGGTTCTCCATGGGTCTCACCGTCTTCATCCTGGAGATCTCCCAGACTCTGGAGACCGCTTAAAAAATTTTAAATTTATTGAGATCAAAATGTATGTTTAGTGATGGAAATGTGAACCGTTGCTGTGTTCTTACTTATCATTACTAATAAATGACTAACAGGCCTGTTTTGATTTACTCTTGTTTTCTCTTGAATAGCAACAACAGAAAGATTTGCGTTAAGATGGTGGCTCATTCCTATAATTTCCATTTCTGGATCTTTTTTTTTTCTCCCGTGACATAAAAGAGAATCTTTTTGACTTTGCCAATTAGCAGCAATTAGACATTTTCTCCCAGGCTCTCTCTGTTGCTACCCTGTCCTAATATCAGTCTTGCTCCATTGTCTGTTTCTGTGTGGTCATTGCATCAAAAAGCTAAAGGCTGACTTATCATGGATTAGAGCTTCTCAAATGGTGAACCAA
Source organism: Apodemus sylvaticus (assembly GCF_947179515.1). Lineage (NCBI taxonomy): Eukaryota > Metazoa > Chordata > Mammalia > Rodentia > Muridae > Apodemus > Apodemus sylvaticus. The sequence goes on from NC_067473.1 coordinate 160,099,122, forward strand.
AATGTTTTTATTTGTTTAAGCTGATTATATCATGTGTTTATGTAGTTAATGGAAATCTGGTATTTAGTACTTTGGTGGATAAAGCCTATAGTAATCCCTTTCCTTATGCATCTAGCTCTATGAAGCCACATTCTACTCTATGGTTCCAGACAGTTATGGCCTCAGACAACAGTGGAACTGGGAAACGCATTCTGGAACATTCCAGTAATGTTTCTGAGTGACTATCCTAAACATAAAGAAGGAATCTTCTGCCCTGGGTCCAGAATTTGCTGAGTTATAGAACGGCTGATCTTTCTCCCTGGAAGAACAATTCCATATGTGGTTCTGGAACAGAAGATGCCCAAACACCATTAATTCACCTAGGATTTCTCTTGGAAACAGGAAATTTAAACAAATATGTGGTAAATAAAAGCAATTGATTGAAAGGGGACAGAAAACCCACTAAAATTTTCCTCATACATGAGAACTATTCTGAGAATCTCAAGGTATTTGTTGCCATCCTGTCAGCATAGAGAGGAGGGTGTCTCGGAACTTTTTCTTAGCTGGGGTTTAATGCCACAGGCTACCTTATTAGCTCAGCCAATTTTAGACCAGTGTTCCGGGATCTCAGAGGCCCTGGGCCCTCTTGCTACCCTCACAAACAGGGAAGGATCTTTCCTAACTCGTCTCTCTTCCCTCCTATAACTCCTGTCTCTGGTGACATCAGAGGGTATCCTGGAAGAACAAGAAAACTGTTCAGTTATAACCATGACTTAGCAGAATGGGCATTTTAGAAAGCAGCTATTGTAGAGGGTGGAAATAATGTATGAAAGTTAGCTGTTTCTGCAAATAATCAACCTGGGCAGTTATAACAGGATGGGACCTTTGACCTCTTATGGCTTGGTAAATATTTGCCACAAGAAATTATTTCTCAAGACAAGAAATTGAAAGGAGAAGAACACAATCAGAATAGTATCCCTCTGCAATTTTATGTTTCCTTCCTGACTCCCAAAAAAGATCTACATGGATGATCCTGGTGTTTATAAATTGTCCCTGAGTAGGTGATTCAAAGAGCCTCACCCTGTATTGTATAGATACAAAGTTTTCTCATATGAGAGTCAAAAATATCATAGCTAACATGGCGAGTCCAGTCCTTTCAGCACAAATATTTTATGATCTTATAAGAAAATGGATCTGGAAGGATGGTTCAGTGGTTAAAGGCACTGGATGCTTTTGCAAGGAACCTAGATCTCATTCCCAGGCCTTGGCAAGCATTCCTTCTTTAGTCCTCATCCATCAGGGTCAGACACTTTTGGCCTCTATGGACACTGCATACATGCAATACATAGACTTGATGAAATCAAAACACCCAAATGCATAAAAATAAATGTTTATAAAAAGAAAATCTGGGATATTTCTCATCCCATCTAACCCAAGAAATAACATAAGAAAAATCAATATTATATTAAACACTGCCATAATAGGATAATGTCACCAAATGTCCACATTTGAGCAGCTCCTCAAATCCCCCATACTTTAGTTTATATTTAATCCTAGCACAAAGCATAACTGACCATCCAAAGAACTAACTTTCAAATATGAGGGATGGACTCATGATAGGTTAACCTATGCACATCAGTACTGGAAATAAAGAAAAGTCTGGTATAGCCCACTGAGCCCAGGATGAGCCAGCCTCTGAGGGTAGGTATCAAGAACTCTCAGAAATGTTTTGAAAGCTGGAGAGCAGAAGAGATGCGCTCACTCAGTCTCTGAGCTCTTGGGAAGAATAGCCGCGCTTGCTCTGTCACACTTTGCTCGATTACTGAAGGCCCTAGACATTAAGCTGGTTTCTTTGCCGGCCATGAGGAGGAACTAACCCTCACTTATTGCTGAAACATGAAGTTTCAGACATCTGTTTCCTCTGAAATATTCACCTGACTTTGAGCTCTAGAACAGCCAGGGCCTCTAGAACATTAGTTCAGGGAGCATGGAGAATGGACTGAGGCAGCAGGGACCTTTATACAAGCGACTGGGAGTTGGTGGCTTTACACAAGCACTAAGATAGCCCATTTATCCAAGCCAAACACATTACATATACTCATTGTAATTTTATGCTCTCACTGATTTGATGGTACCTTCTTAAGGATTCTTCTCTAAGTTTCAAAACTCAAAAAAAAAAAAATCCAAATCCAATTACTTGCTCACATGGAAACATGTTTTTCCATCTGTCTTGCTTAGCTCCAAGCAAAATAATAATACGTTTTACAGAGATTTCAATTTTATGTGAGAGAATCCTAGACAGAGTATCAACTGGCATGTATGCAAGAACCACCGACATGGTGGTCACAGAGAAATTTAATCTAATGTATCCCTTCTCTATAATGTCACAAGAGACATGAAGTTGTCAGGAGGGCCAAGCAGACCTTCATGAAAGAAGCAAAATCCATAATATACACAATCCTCAGGATCTGTGGTGATTGAGTGTGTATATAACTCAACAGTGAAGTGTACGTTTAGCCTGGGTGAAGCTCTGGGTTGAATCTGTGATACGGCAGGAAGGATCGCTAATATGTGCATGAATTTGATCAATAGGTCACCCAGAAAAAGATGGACCTTCGTTCTGCAGGCTTTCTATCTGACAGTGTATCTTTGTGAAGACCTTCTTTCCTCATCCCTATCAGAGAAGGAAATGTGTTGCTTTCTGTAGAAAAGACACCTTTTTTGTCCTTACAAGGATACCATGGGAAGAGAAACATCGCAAGTATAAATGACCAAGCAAACTTTATTCAACACGAGAGTTAATGAGAGTTTAGAACCAAGTCTCTGTTTTTAAAAAAAAGAAACAAAAGATTGTCCAGAGAAAAGTCTCAGAGCCCTTAGACCAAACTCGGTAGAAGAAGGTATGTGCAGAACATAAAAGCTATTCCACCAAGGCCAAGATTTAGCATAGAATTCCCTTAGCACATAAACTGCGGGGCTGACGAGTTCCCAGAGGTCGAGGACAGAGTACTTACTTGCCCCTCCCAGATGGTTCATCTTCATTTTAATATTGTCTTTATCCTTGCGTGAAGCATTACGCAGAGAACAGCAGCATCTAAAAAAGACTAAGACAATGCACCCCCTGTCAGAGCCCACTGGGGAGACTCCCTCACAGTCTAGAGTCTCTCCATGTCTGTGTACTGGGGTATCCAAGTTAGATAAGTCGGGACTTACAGATACTTCCTACTCTGCAAGTATATAAGCCATAGGTCCCTTAGGCCAGCTCAGATGTGAGGCCTCTAAGCTTTTCTATCACAAGATTACAATTTCTAAGACCTGTGAGCCATGGGTCACAGCCTTGGGCTATGGGACCTTGGAACACCAAAATAGAACAATCTTGTTTCCCACAGTATAATAGGTGCTCCGCTAGGCTCAGACACTAATCTCTCGCTAAAGGTCCTTTGTTCTCCTAAGTCCCCCCATTGTACTTACATTTCTTGATGTGCTGGTCTATGTCAAGCAAAAAGGGTGAGAACATGACAAAAAGTAAAAATACAAGGAGTATAGCAAATACGGCATAGAGCCAAGGGACGCCGTTTGAGAACAGACTGACCCCTGGTTCAATCGCCGCCATTCGGACAGGAGGGAAGACATAGAATTCTCTGTCTTCGCTTCTTTACCTCCTAGGTGACCACAGTATGACATCATAGCTTCAGAGACAATGGGTGTGATGAGGATCTGATTGGAGATTGGTCAAGCTCCATTCTGTCTATGAGAACGGATAGTTTTCTTCTACCACAGGTTCTTTTCCTAATATTTTTGTGGGTGCGTATGGTGTGTGCATGTGTATGCACATGTGTGCACATATGAGGCTGGAAATTGACATAAGATGTCTTCCTCTATTCTACACCTTTTTTAAAACACAGAATCAGTGAAAGTTGCCATATCAGCTAGACTGATGCCCAAATGCACATGTACGTATACACACACACACACACACACACACACACACACATGAGATTACAGACCTGTAACTCTCACACAGCTTTTACATGGATGTGGAGATCCTAACTCAGGCCCTTATGTTTGCACAGGAAGCACTTTTCCGACTTGAGATACCTCCTCATCCCCTACCATTACAGCATCTACACTGGAACACCTATATTCATAAGGGAGAGCTAGCACATTTAGATTTCTCAATCCTAGCATTAGTCTTATATTAACATTTAAATTTGACAATCAAACCAAATATATATATATACATCAAGAAGGATTTTATGTTCTTTCGTAGAGTCCCTGTCACTCCCTGCCTTGGCATTTACCATAAATGAGTGTCCTATCTGGACATAGAACTAACTCCCCTATTACATGGGTCGATGGGGACCTAACACTTCATTTTCCAAGATGAGGGTAGTGTCTCCCTTCTGAGTTCAACAGAATTATGTCATGGGTGCTATGAACATCCCCACAGCGTGCTTTCTGGTCCATGACAGCATTCCCAAAAGAAAGTAGGGCGAAAGTAAAAGCCCCACCTCTGGGTAATTGATGAAGAATGAATTCCCAGGCTCCCTGTGCTAGAGACTGGGAAGTTCAAGGTTGGGGCCAATCTCTGCTGGGGACTCTTTATTGCAGAAGAGATGAATTGAGTGCAAGCAAAGATGGGGGCTGGCAGGCTTTACAAGCTGCTCTCAGAATGTCTCACTATTGCCTCAGGGGTATTAGCCCAGCTCTTTGTAAGGGCTACTTCTCGTGTTAAAAGGGAAATAGACTTCCAAACCATTGCCTTCAGATTGACATATTGAAACCACAGCACTCAGTGTGGTAAGAATTCTGGGATTTGGTTTCTTTAAAAAACACACACACATACAAATATTTTAAGAGTGTGTTTTCATTTTAATCCCAGGTGTGAGACATTGGGGCTACTTCAGATTGTCCACAGCAGCTGACTACAATTTGCCTCATGCTCTGAGGCAGCTTTTGCCAACTGCAGATAGTTTCTGTGATTGTGTGACATTTGGAAATCTGGGGAGTTTTTAGAGGATATATAAACGCTAAGGCATGAAGAGGCTCTGATGGCTGGTTCATTGTTGGGGGTTTGTTGGTTGGTTGATTGGTATTTGGTTGTTGTTGGTCACAGTTTGTTAAGTAGTCTTGCACAAAGAAGAAACAAGAAGAAAGATATCCTGAGGGTGAAGATCAAACTTGCCCCAAGGAACCTGATACCCCTAATCTAGCTCCCTTGTTACTTTGGAAGCGCTGAGTTCCATAAACACAGGGGCCCACTCACAGTCCCATGGGCCCACTCTGGGAGCTAAGCAGAGAGCCTGGGACCCTCACAGAAAACTACACTAAGATCCTTATGTCAATAGGAATCAAGCAGCATCAAGCAGCTAATAGGAGAGAAACACAGTGCCTGCTTTTATTCTAAACCTCCTAATATAAGAAGCAAGAAGTTTCACTGTCCTGATGAGGAACAGCTTTTCCCCCTGGGGAACGGACAAAAAGTCCCTTGCTTCTGAGGGGAAGCAAAACCAAAACAAGCTTGTTCTTGCTTCCGAAACAAAGATGTGCTGCTCCTGTTAAGTGTTCAAGCAAAAAAAAAAAAAAAAAAATCCCTCATCTGGGCTGGGTGACTCAAGTGATCCCTGATCCAGGAAACAACCTGTACTGCCCATGGAGGAAGTGCCATAAGGCAGCCTTCAAATAAAAAAGAATCAACCGTGGGTATGTTTCAGAGCTCAGCTGCTTCAAAATGAACATAGGGTTCAGTACGATCGATGGTATCGGCCATCCACAGAGGCCCCTGGAATACAGAGTCTGGAAAGAAGTGGGGCAACAGTATTTTCTCCAGGTACAGTGGGATAAAGTTAGAATTCATTAGGAAGCACAAGTCAAAAATCCACCCTTTGTAGAAGCCAAATAGTACACTCTTAACCCATGGATGGAGAGGGAAATCAGTTAAGTTAGGAAATATTTAGATATTGGTGACACTGTGACCAGAGCATGTCACATGAGGTGTGAGGAAAGCAACCTTCACCACTGTGGTTTCCAGACAGACAACGTGCCTTTCCTAGAAATTTCACTCTGGGGCATTTCTGTTTTCCCTCTGGTTTGTCTAGAAGAGATTCTTTTGATTTTCTTAGTTGATTAGCAATCTGCAGCTCTTTGTAAGTTAAGTTCTCAGGATATCATTTTACCTCTACTACCTCTAATATTACTTTTTTATAATATTAATATAAATATACTGTTATTTACTTACTTGTTACTATGAGCTCTCCTGTTATTTTTTACCCCATGTCTGTTTCTCTTTCTGGGATCCTAACAGGTAGACCCTGTCTTCATAGCCTTCAGAACATCAGCGATATTTCTACCTCTATCATTTCTTCTTGCCTTCCTGGTAAGCCTATATTCCAACTCAATAATTTGTTTTTAATTATGACTATGCCACTTCTAAGTTTTTTATTGTTTAACTTCTCAGCCTAGTAATGTTTTAACTTCTGTGAAGAATCGTGGACACAGCCTGTAGCTGGAGTGGTGGCCTCAGCCTTCTGTGGCTGTAGAACAAGTTATAGAAGAAACTGGAAAATAATTGCATTTCAGAACTTGCCTCAAATGCAGTTTGGTTTTCTCAAGTGTAAACTCTTCCCAATCCCTGACCCCTGCCTCACTCACTGCCATCCAGTCTCCAAATCAACCTATGTGTCAGTCCACGAAGAAGAAGAAGAAGAAGAAGAAGAAGAAGAAGAAGAAGAAGAAGAAGAAGAAGAAGAAGAAGAAGAAGAGGAGGAGGAGGAGGAGGAGGAGGAGGAGGAGGAGGAGGAGGAGGAGGGGGAGGAGGAGGAGGAGGAAGAGGAGGAGAAGGAAAAGAAGAAGAAGAAGAAGAAGAAGAAGAAGAAGAAGAAGAAGAAGAAGAAGAAGAAGAAGAAGAAGAAGAAGAAGAAGAAGAGGAGGAGGAGGAGGAAGAGGAAAAAGAAAGCAAATGTTCACGCCGACGGGTCTCATTTGTTACTTATTTATTCCCGTTGTCAAGGCTACTCATCCAGGGTTCACTTTGAAACTAAGCATTCTCTGCTACTTCCGTGTTCTTGCAGGAAGAGGGAGATGTGGCACAGAAAACAAATGTTCCTACTTTATGTAGATATATTTTAAAAAACAGTAAAAAGCAGCCGTCAGTTTGGATCCAAATTTCATTAGATATCATCAACGAATATGTTGATTTCAAATTCTAAAATTAAATGTCCCTTTATTTCTGTGATGGATCATGGTGATCATTCTAGCTAGAGAAATTCTGCATACACTGTAGATCTTCCAAAGCAATCTAAGATATGCATCCCACACTATAACTTTATACCAAGTAGAGATCAGCAAGGTCCCTTTTGTTACTGTTTACCGAAAATCACCAAAGATTCAGGGCATTTTTCTATTCACAGGTACGCCCGTTTACTTTTTGTATTTGCTTGTATATGTGACATTATGCTTGTATCCACAGTGGCTTGCAGCAGGAAGAAAAAGTACTATATGGAAATTTAAAACAAAATACTTACTTCGATGTACAAAGCTCAAGTCCAAGTGGATCAGTGACCTCAACATAAAAGCAGATACACTGAAACTAATAGAGGAGAAAGTGGGGAAGAACCTGGAGCACATGGGCACCGGGGAAATTTTCCTGAACAGAACACCAGTAGCTTATGCTCTAAGATCAAGAATTGATGAATGGGACCTCATAAAATTACAAAGCTTCTGTAAGGCAAAGGACACTGTCAATAGGACAAAATGGCAACCAACAGATTGGGAAAAGATCTTTACCAATCCTACACCTGACAGAGGGCTAATATCCAATATATACAAAGAACGAAAGAAGTTAGACTCCAGAGAACCAAATAACCCTGTTAAAACCTGTACGCTATGGGGTACAGAGCTAAACAGAGAATTTTCAACTGAGGAATATTGAATGGCCAAGAAGCACCTAAAGAAATATTCAACATCCTTAGTCATCAGGGAAATGCAAATCAAAACAACCCTGAGATTCCACCTCACACCAGTCAGAATGGCTAAGATCAAAAACCCAGGTGACACCAGATGCTGGAGAGGATGTGGAGAAAGAGGAACACTCCTCCACTACTGGTTGGATTAAAAGCTGGTACAACCACTCTGGAAATCTAATTTTCCTCAGAAAATTAGACATAGTACTACCTGAGGACCCAGCTATACCACTCCTGGGCATATACCCAGAAGACGCTCCAACATGTAATAAGGACACATGCTCCACTATGATCATAGCAGCCTTATTTGTAATAGCCAGTAACTGGAAAGAACCCAGACGTCCCTCAACAGAGGAATGGATACAGAAAATGTGGTACATTTACACAATTGGGTACTACTCAGCTACTAAAAACAATGAATTCATGAAATTCTTAGGCAAATGGATGGAACTAGAAAATATCATCCTGAGTGAGGTAACCCAATCAGAAAAGAACACACATGGTATGCACTCACTGATAAGTGGATATTAGCCCAAAAGCTCAGAATACCCAAAACACAATTCACAGACCATATGAAGCTCAAGACAAAGACCAAAGTATGAATTTTGGTCTTTAGAAGGGGGAACAAAAAACAGTCATGGGAGCAGATACAGAAACAAAGTGTGGAGCAGAGCCTGAAGGAAAGGCCATCCAGAGACAACCCTACCTGGGGATCCATCACATATATAGTTACCAAATCCAGACACCATTGTGGATGCAGCACGAACCTGATATAGCTATCTCCTATAAGGTTCTGCCAGTGCCTGAAAAATGAAGAAGTGGATGCTCTCAGCCAACCATTGGACTGAGCACAGGGTCCCCAATGGCGGAGCTAGAGACAGGACCCAAGGAGCTGAAGGGGTTTGCAGCTCCATAGGAGGAACAACAATATGAACCAACCAGTATCCCCCCCCACCAGAGCTCCCAGGGACTAAACCACCAACCAAAGAGTACACATGGAGGGACCCATGGCTCCAGATGCATATGTAGCAGAGGATGGCCTTGTTGGACATCAATGAGAGGAGAGGTCCTTGGTCCTGTGAAGGCTCGATGCCCCAGTGTAGAGGAATGCCAGGACAGGGAAGCAGGAGTGGGTGGGTTGGTGAGCAGGGGGAGGGGGATGGGATGGGGGGGGGAGTTTCAGAGAGGAAACAAGGAAAGGGGACAACATTTGAAATGTAAATAAAGAAAATATCTAATAAAAAGAAGGAAAAGAAAAACAAACGCTTGCTTCTCATCCAAGGAAGAGCTATGTATGGGCTTTATGTAACAGAAGCAACAGTTGTTGTTCTCTGTGTGCTGTACCTCAATGGTTTGGCACATGCCCGGTTTATTATAATTGGGTTTATTCTCCTAGCAGTAAGGCTACCCAGTGGGCAAGGTTCCTACTTGTAACTACAATCCAACGTGAACTGTTTCTGTAGCAAATCTCTGGAGGGCTCTATGCTGAAATGTGGGCCTTGCTCTTTGAACTAAAACACAAGGTTGACCTAGACTCCTGATTGGCAGCACACGCAGATCCTGTTTGGTGGGCCAGCTAATGTCCAAGCTGAGCTAAGCCAGCAAAGATGAGAACTGGGGAAGCTGGAGCGGCCCTGCAAAGACTGCAGGGCAGCATAAAACACCTCTGGTCCCCTGGCCATGAAGAAAGCATGCAATCTCAAGAGGACAACGTTCTACTTTGCCTCTGTGGGAGGGAGCACTTCACTGCCTCTGTGGGAGGGAGAATTTCACTGCCTCTGTGGGAGAGAGCACGTCACTGCCTCTGTGGGAGGGAGCACTTCACTACCTCTGCAGGAAGGAGCACTTCACTGCCTCTGTGGGAGAGAGCACTTCACTGCCTCTGTGGGAGGGAGCACTTCACTGCCTCTGTGGGAGGGAGCACTTCACTGCCTCTGTGGGAGGGAGCACTTCACTACCTCTGCAGGAAGGAGCACTTCACTGCCTCTGTGGGAGAGAGCACTTCACTGCCTCTGTGGGAGGGAGCACTTCACTGCCTCTGTGGGAGGGAGCACTTCACTGACTCTGCAGGAAGGAACACTTCACTGTCTCTGTGGGAGGGAACACTTCACTGCTTCTTAGACAAAAAATACTGAGAATTCAGCAAAAACGCACAGAAGTATTGCTTGGGAGATACTCCAGACATACCCAAGAGCTGTGAGAATTGATACAGAAAGAATATGCAGACACTGATTCAACCATTCTGGACTGGAGAATTTGCCATGCTGTCTATAAGAAGTTATATCTATGCCTACATGATAGGCAACCCCTAATGACTTCTCCCAGGGAGTTCAGAGCAAGACTGACCTTACAGTGTATGATCCCATTGACCACACCACACACACAAAAATGGCCACCTTGTTTCCTTCCTCTCCCACTGATGGACAGGTTGGGATAGAATATATGTGGAGATATAAATAGAGACATTTGTGCTTACTCATTGTCATTGTCTTTCCTTTATTCTACACCTAGAAAAGTGCTGGGGTCCTGACTTGACAAACAGGTACTCAGGTGGGACACAGCATGGGACAGAGGACAAAGAAAGGGGCTGATGCCCTCTGGCCTGTAACTCTTTCTTGCTGTTCTGGGGCCAAAAGCTGATGGCTTATGGTAATTGATTCCTGATGCAGCAGGGGAGTTACTTGGGCTCTTTACTCTTTGATTTAGGGGTCTCTTCCTGAGCCAGAAAGAAAGGAAAAGACAGACAGACAGACACATGCACACACACACACACACACTGGATGAAGCAGAAAAGGGCTATACTGACCTTTACTTTTGCTTTCAGCTTTTTTATAGCTTTTTAGACAAAAGTCTTGTAGGTAAGGAAAAAATTACCTCATAGATAAAATGTTACACAAAAGAAGAGTTACAGGATGTCAATAGATAGCTCAAAGCAGTGTCTCATTCTATAAGTTCAATTTATAACTCTCATTATAAGTTCAAGGCAACAGTTTCACATGGCCTCGCTTTATCATAGTGCACACCTGACCTACAGTGAATGTTTTTCCTTGATCACAAATCTGTCCCAAGCCTCTTTCTATTCTTAGTGCAATTTATGAAAGCTCATTGTATTCCTTATTGTGCAGCTTTTGCTTACTATACTATTCTAAGTGGAAGGGGCACATTCTATTCTTGATTCTAATTTTATTACATCTTTCTGGTAAAACAACTAGAACCATCTCCTTAAACTTTCTTCCTAAAATTATTTGAATGAAATAAGGAATTCTATAGTCATTAATTCATCTAAACAGCATTAATTCATAAAAGCTCATCTTCATGTTGATCTGCAGGAAATTTGCCCAATATGGTGCGCTGATGCCCAGGAATCATTAGGCCATGTAATAGTGGCAGGAAAGGCATATCAGCTGCAAGAATCAATCCTAGGATGAAGTCTCTGAGGACCTCACATCTCAGAGGGCACCCATCACAGCCATACAAAGTGGTGGGTCATCTTCAGAGAACTCGCTTGCATGCCATAGGCTTTCCTAGATGATGTCTGTCAGAAAAGCACTTTATTTCTTCAGACAAGTAATTCCAAGATGGTAGAGACAGCAACTGTGGAAATGTAATCATTTGTGGCTATTTTCCAACATAATGTCATGAGCATCTCTAAGGCAATGTGCCGAGAAGCCTCCCCTACCTTCATCATGGCTATGACATTTGAACAGAAGTATTCTACACCTCTGTAGACTAGCCTAGCGTTAGACTGTGATCCATTTCAAACATTGTTCTTGCCCACCAAAGGAGAAGATCCAATCTTCTCTTTTGGCCAGAGGAAGTAAGAACACATAACACAAATTGTTTTTCCAACAAAACTCCACATGCTTTTACTGCATTTTTTAAAACATCACCTAAGGCTGGACAGATGTCATCCAGTGGTAGAGCAATTACATAGTATGTATGAGACCCTGAGCTTAACTATCAGGACCACTGTGCTGGAGAAGTGTGAGACAGGCTTCACTAAGAGCTAAAGGTTCATATTTATTATCCTGATGATAACATTTGATATGCTGTGCCCCAGTCACTCAACCATTAAAAGGCTTAATTATGCTTAGAAGTAAAATGAAATCTAATGATCCCCCACCAACAACAACATTTAAAAATTAGGAGCTTGAAAACATTCTGCTTCCAACCAGCTCCTGATTATATCCCTATTCCAAGAATGTATCTGAGGTTTTTATATTTTGGGTGTTCTTTACTTAGTGCTTTCCCCAGAAAGTTACCATACCTAAATGTGCCGCCTGTCGCCATATTCCAGAGTCACTGAGAGAAAGGCCAAAATTATGGGAGAAACAATGTTGCAGTCATCATAGAACACTCCTAAGCTATTCAACCCTCTTCACTGTGAGGTTGCGAGAACATCAGCTCTGATGCTGGACCTGCCATCTTTCCCACATAAGAGATGGATGTACACACAAGTCAAGGAGCTACTTTGCCCATTCTATATAATCAGCCTGTACTGCAGTCATTAGATGACCACAAAGATTTCTCAATTACAGACACTAGTGAGAAGGACACAAATGGTCATTTTGGGATAGTTTATGCAAAATGAGGACACCATGCATCGTCAACACAGCTGGTCACCACTGTAGTGTCCTCTGAGGCTCGAGTCTGGACCATAGTGCAGATGGTTTCAGTACAGCCACACTGATCCCTTCATTGATACCCGAGGGTCTCTGAGCTCACAAACCAGACTTCCAGCCTCCTCTTCCTCATTCAGGAGTCTCTCCATCAGTTCTTCCCCTGGGCAATATGAAAAACAAAGAGAAAAAGAAAGTTTAGGGTCTCATTATAATTATGACCCAAAGTGTGAGTATTGGATAAGGCTCTGAGCCTTATCCAGAAACTAGACCCTGAAATGTTTTCTTCCAGCAGAGAGGACTTGAGGTCCTCTGGGCGTCATAGAAATGTCTTGATATCTTCAGAACATGGATGAGCCTCTGAAGGATGCTATGTGCAGATACTGTGCACACACCAAGGATCTCCCTCACATGATACAGGAGAGAAACACACTGAAGAAACCTCTGACTCCAGTTCTTTCTCCTCCCTGTTTCGTGGCCATCACAGCCATCCTCACTTGTAACAGCATGGAGACAATAGTCACATGTGGCCATAACTAAAACAAAGGCTGAACGGGAAAAATCACATCCTAAAATGCCTTAACATAGATTCTCCCTGGGCGCTCTCATCTGCTCTCTGACCATCAGATCTCCGGACATGCCTTCTAGTCCTACCCCAGTCCTAGCTTCTTTTACAACTTCAGAAAATATTCTTTTGCCATGATACCATGTTTCTTGACAGTAATCTAAATTACTAGTAATCGAATCTACTGAGTTCGAAAATTTGGAGAACAAAAATTGTTGTCCAGAAAATTTGGGGAAGGCCGGGCGCAGATGCCGTCTCCCATGGCAACCGTTCTTCCTGCCCACTGCCGTCAGCTCTCTGAATCGCAGGATCCTGCTGTTCTCTACCTTGGAACACTCTCCTCTTTCTGCACTGATGAATCACCAGGATAATGAGAAAAAGGAAAATGCAGTGTCCTGTGATGAAACCGAGGACACTGGCCACAAAAAAGATCCCCGGACTGGGATTTGAGTGGACCCCTGAAAAGAACATGTGGTGAGTATGAGAAGGGTGCGGGCTACCTTGCCCTCTGCTGGGTGCTGGTGGGTAACTGCTTCAAGCACAATGGGAGATTGTGAGAGCCAGGCAGGAACTAATTAGCCTCGGCCCTAGGTGACCTCAGTCCATCCCATGCTAGCCCAGAGGTCAATCCAGAGAGTGTTCAGTGTGTTGTTTTCCTTGCTGTGAGAAAACACTATGGCACTTTGGCTTATCGTCCATCTGCACTGACAGGAGAGGCATGGCAGCACAGAGACCGTGAGGCTTTAAGCGCCCCCTCCACCAGTAATTTGCCTCGGTTTACCTCTGACGATAAGCGAGGGATTGCCCGGTATCGTGCCTTTAAAAGGCAACTGTGTACTGTCTTCTTTGACTGAAGAAAGACAGCTCTTTTCATTTCCCAGTGGGAGCTACACGTAACAAAATGTTGATGATTGAGGGTCTCGAATTGAAAAAGCAACTACCCCACTGAGGCCCTTCCGCCAACCAGCCTGCCCTGGGCAGGAGGGGCAACGGGAGCACATGGCGAGCACACACACGGTTCTGCCACTCCACCACCCCCCACCCTCCCCACCCCACCACCACCACCCCATCCCCCGCAGAACCGCCATTGCATCCGGTTTCTCCGTGCTCCTCTTCTCCTCTTTGTATATCTGCTGGAGTCTGTAGTACTCTGTATCCGGTTACCTACTGTTTTTTCCTCTTGCATTTAAATTTATGCGCATTTTTCCATCTTGTCTGCTAATCCATGTCCATGCATCTGTTGTTCTCTGAACTCTGGCTGTTCAGTTCCTTTTATACACTGTGAGTTGAGCTATTTATAATTTCCCATTAAAAATTAAGTTTAGGGTCTGGAAAGACGACCTTGTAGTTGGGAGCACTCGTTGCTCTTGCAAAAAAAGCTGGGTTCACATTCCAGTACCCACATGGTGGCTCACAACCATCTGCAAGTCTAGTTATAGACACACAGGCAAAAGACTCATACATATAACTTTTTAAATAAAATAAATTTTTAAAAGCTTAAATTATAAACTTAAATTACATTGAATACTGTTTTCTTTTGTGGTTATGCCCTAATTTATATTGTAATGCTCAATATTTATTCCCATAGATCACATTTATCAACTTAAATATCATTTACTGTCTTAGCAATCAGCAAAAAGTTTTAAAAGATCTTTCAGTGGATTTTGTTCATCTAGCCAGTCAATAAGTACACATCAAGACCCTATTCATAGCATTCCTAACAGGTTCTCTACATGTGCTTGGTGAAGAGACACAACAGACAAGCAACTCAGCAAGAGAATGAGACAGTCAAGAACAGTCAAGGTCTATCTCCTTAGTAGACCTTACGTGTGTGTGCACATGCATATACACACTTGTGTTTGATGTGGAAATGTTGATAGTGAACCTGAGGAGGAATATGCCCCAGTCAATGTTTGGTACTCCAGCTTGTCAAATAATTCAGACTTTTCTCTCTATCTCTCACAACCTTAGAGAGTCCAATAGAAAGCAGGACCAGCCACAGCTACCACACACCCAGCACTTCCTCACTGTGCTCCTACAGGAATACAACCCAAATGTCTTCTGCCGCCCCCTGACAAGTACCACGAACCCGTATACCAGATACTGTAAGCTCCTAGGGCATTTTCCCTCCCACCATGCTGGTGGCTGCCTCTTCAGAAAAAGAACCTCCAGCCCAAGAAAGGGGGTAGCAAGTGCTCAGGGCATGTGAGGGTTCGATCCAACGTCACCTGGGCACAGCATGCCATGACTTCCGGAACCTGGGAAAGGCTGAGCTGGTGTGTTAGCAGCTGGAGGAGTCCCATCACCTGACACCCAGGGGAGGCCGAGTGTGTGCCAGGAAGGGGAAGCATCTGGCCAGACGATGGGCAAAGCGCCAGCATTGAGTCCTCCCTCCCTGTATGGCTGCCCTGGAGGCAGAGCAACTGCAGTTGTGATAAGGATAGCGCATGGGGTGTCTGAGGAGGGCAATACCAGCAAGACAGAACACTGAAAGAGCATGTTTGTCCCAGAGCATTTTCCAGCTACAATTCTGTCCTGTGCTCTGGTTCCGGACAGTTCATGCTCTGTCCTCCTGGCATCTGAAGATAATCACGCTGACAACAGTAGTTGTGGATCTTCAGGTCAACAAAATACAATGGTGTCATTTCTCTTTCCAGAGCTCTGTCCCTTCTCCTCTCCTCCCTCCCTTTTCTTTTCTTCCCTCTAACTTCAAGGGTAATGGTTTCCCATACCTTATGAAGTCAGTGATCTCCAAGTCATGTGGTAGAGAACATAGCAAGTGTCTAGAAACCCATACTGTGGAATCTATGCATTTCTGAAAAAAAATTATAGTAGGTCTAATAATCCCAAGTGAGAGTAGCCATGAGCCTTTGAAGATGTAGCAACTGCAGGTCTCCAAGGGCTCCCAGCATGCACTTGAAATGCATCGCCATCCCCTTCTGTTCCTTCAATCCTTTCCCTAAAGGTGAAAAAGAGGGGGAGTGGGGGTGGGAAGAACTCTTCGAGGGGGAACTGACAGCCTTTGGGATGTAAATAAATAAAATGATTAATTAATAAAATTTTAAAAAGAAAATTAAAAAGAAATGCATTAGAAGCAGATGGTTCACACAGTTCAGAGGTTGTCTGGGCTGTGACACCCCTAGCTTCAGAGATGGCCATTGTATCTGATATAGTGAACTCACAGCCCTCGAGACTCAGGACATGATCCGGGCTATCAAGCTCACCTGGGCTGATGACACTCTTTAAAGACTCAGGATCATTTCTGCCTCCTCAGGAACAGCTCAGTGTCATCCCTTGACCCTGGCATCTCTATCCTGGAATGTTTTGCACTTAGAGCCTTTATCTTCCTCATCATCATCCTGAAGACTCAGTTCCACAATAGAAAACAGAAACAGAGTGCCAAGGCAGGCTATGGCTGCCAGGAACCTAGAAAGCATTTAGGGAAAACATTGGATCAGTGACATTTAGTGTGTGTGTGTGTGTGTGTGTGTGTGTGTGTGTGTGTGTGTGTGTGTGTAGTATGCATGCATCTGTGCATGTTTTCATGTGGGTCACTGAGTGGATGCATGTGCAAATGCACATGTGCATGTGGAGGCCAGAAGTTGACACGTGTCTACTTTATTTGTTCACATAAGGTTTTTTGCTGCACCCAGAACTTGCCAAATCTAGGTAGTCTAGCTAGCCAGCTTAGCCTGGGTTTACAGTTGCTGGGATCACAAGTGGCAGCCACACTTGCCTGGCTTTTATGTGGGTTCTGCAGACTTGAACACAAGTCCTCACACTTGGGCAGCAAGCACACTTTACCCACTGAGCCGTCCCACCCCACCCCAGTCCCCTGATAGTTTTAGTGGGCACGTTGGAATCTTTATTCTCATATCCAGAAAGCTTCTTCAATCTACTTATTATAGACTTCAATGTATAAAAGTCTTGAAGTCTGCTTTGAGAATGATGGTATAATCTCTGTTTATAACGCTTATAAACTTGGGAGGTGACGGCAGGAAGGTCGAAAATTCAAGGTCATGCTTGACTACAAAGCAAGTTAGAGTGCCAGAAAAGTGAGAGAGATAGTTTTCCGCCTGTAGAAGGCCATACCTGGCAATTTGATTGGTGTAGGTTCCCTCAGAAGGCAGATAGGAGTTGGGTGGCTGAGCGAGCCAAAGGGGATTGTCCTACCCAGAAACACCGTCCTCTGGGGTCCTAAAGAAAAATGGAAAGGGTTGGATTTCCCAGGTAGTCATAATTCTCTGGGTTTTACTTTGGCAGTTTCTCTAAGCACACTGGAAAGAATGAACTACCCTGATGGGGAAAGATCTGGTTCTCTTCCTGAGGCATTAAAATTGAAAAGAAATGAAACATGTCTGATACCTGGCCTCACACTCTTAACAGCGGCATCAAAAGAGAATCCACTTGCATTTAGTTTGCAGATTCCTTTACTTACAATAGTTTGGGAAAATAACTGCATCACCATCAATGGGAGAGCTTTATAGCCTGCTCTATATCTATACCACCCAGTGACCCCCTAGCTCTGCACACCCATCAGACAGACGATGGGAAAGCTGGCTATCTGGCTGGAATAGAAAGCTAGAAACCCAACATACAGGTCCGAATTCATAATTAGAGCAGAGAAAACATAAGGGACACTGGAAACTCACACTCTGTGTACTTTAGCCCATTCTAAAGTGCCAATCAAGAGCATACAAAAAGAAATGGCCTTGAGCTTGTACAAGAGACTATGGCTGCTACATGATAGGTCAAGTCTAGGAGGGAAGAGCAACCAAAGGGACCCGAGCGACGTCAGAGGGAGAGTTAATTTTGGCTTTTTATTGATGACAAGATGATCTGTGAGTTCCTAAAAGTTCAAAACCTCATCAAACAGTATCCCATATTGAACAATTTCTTTCAAAGTTTGTGCAACCTGCTTCTGATCTCCATGGTTCCCAGTGAGATGCTCTAATTCACTTAAGAGAATATTCTTCTTCATCTTCCATTCGTTACATGTTTGGCCCACACCCTTTTTCCTCTCCTTCTGTAACTACCTGGTGACCCTCATTTTGTTACTAAATGTCTAACTCATACAGCCTGAGAAGCGCCCATGATGGCCAGGGTTTCAGAGTCTGAGTCACCTGGTCCAGGTGGACCAGGAGGAGCACTCACACCATGTGAGGCAATGTAAAATATGATGGAGCAGGCAAGGGATGAACACAGGTTGTGAAGCCAAGAGCCAAACGCAGGCTTGTGCCAGCAGCCTGTCCGGTTACAGAGGGACTTTCTCAGACCTGCAATGGTATAAATAATGACACAGAGACTTTTTAATATTCTAAAGCTTATGCCTTTTAGCTAGGGCAGTCTCCTGGCCATCTAGCTAGCTTAACCAGATCAGTGCTGGCACTGTGTCCCTCCCACCACATGGCTAGATCTAACTCTCTGCTCCACTCTGTCTATCCATGCTCACCTCTGTGCCCTCTGGCAAATCTTCCAGGTCCATTTCTTCTTCCAGCATCCCTCTATCTCTTGGAAGTTCTGTCCTCCACTTTCTGCCCAGCTATTGTCCAGGCAATTCTAGATTGCCTCTAGGCTAGTAAGGAAGGATGGGTACAAACTATGAGACTAGAGATGGTCAAGAGAAATAAGAATACCGAGATCCTGCCAGCATCTAGCTCTCTGCCCTACAGAATTAACAATTGAATACACAGAGACACACCTTTACACAATGAACCCCCAACATCCTGCTATGACTTCTATTTCGAAGTTTTCTCTCTATAAGGATCATGGAAACATCCAATAAGAATAAGTTCCCGGCCATCCGAATTTCTTCAGGCGAAAATTCTTTGTTTAGCTCTGTACCCCATTTTTAATAGGGTTATTTGGTTCCTTGAGGTCTAACTTCTTGAGTTCTTTGTATATATTGGATATTAGCCCTCTGTCAGATGTAGGGTTGGTGAAGATCTTTTCCCAATTTGTTGGTTGCTGTTTTGTCCAGGGAAATGCAAATCAAAACAACTCTAAGATTTCACCTCATACCAGTCAGAATGGCTAAGGTTAAA
Organism: Apodemus sylvaticus; assembly: GCF_947179515.1. NCBI lineage: Eukaryota > Metazoa > Chordata > Mammalia > Rodentia > Muridae > Apodemus > Apodemus sylvaticus. Next base: position 160,118,290 of record NC_067473.1, read on the forward strand.
AACTCAGGAGACAGCAGGTGTTGGTGGGGATGTGGGGAAAGAGGAACACTGCTCCACTGCTGGTGGGATTGTAAAATGGTACAACCATTCTGAAAATCAGTCTGGCGGTTCCTCAGAAAACTGGGCATGACACTTCCAGAGGACCCGGCTATACCTCTCCTGGGCATATACCCAGAGGATTCCCCTATGTGCAATAAAGACACATGCTCCATTATGTTCATAGCAGTCCTATTTATAATAGCCAAAAGCTGGAAAGAACCCAGATGTCCCTCAATGGAGGAATGGATACAGAATATGTGGTATATTTACACAATGAAATACTACTCAGCAATTAAAAACAATGAATTCATGAAATTTCTAGGCAAATGGTTGGAACTGGAAAATATCATCCTAAGTGAAGTAACCCAATCACAAAAGAATACACATGGAATGCAATCTCTGATAAGTGGATATTAATTAGCCCAGAAGCCCTGAATACCCAAGACACAATTAGCATAGCAAATGATTCCCATGAAGGAGTAAGGAGAGGGCCCTGATCCTGGAAAGGCTTGATCCAACATTGTAGGGGAGTACCAGGACAGAGAAAAGGGAGAGGGGTGATTGGAGAATGGGTGGAGAGAAGAGGGCTTATGGGACATATGGGGAGGGGGTAACCGGGAAAGGGGAAAGCATTTGGAATGTAAACAAAGAATTTAGAAAATTAAAAAAAATAATAATAATAAGTTCCCAGAGCTTACTAAGCAATGTATACTTAAATCACAAACCAAGCAAGTCAGAGGAGGCTGCAGTGAAACAAATACCCAAATGCTATAGGCAATGGTGCATGTGTGTGCTTGGGACTGTCCTTGTCTGACATAGAGTCTTTCTAACATCGAGATAAAGGACCATTGACTCTCATAGCACAGCCGTGAAGTGCTACTCACACTCTGGAGCTACCTGAGGGACCAGACGAGCCCTTGCTGTGTGACTGCATTTGGGTCCCTCTCACCCTCTGTCCAATCTGTCTCCCTGAGAGAGTATTCTCCTGCTTCCAAGTCTCCACCGGAAGCCTGCTTCCTGAGAAACAGCTGTTTCTGCTGTAGTAAAAAATACCCAGTGACTCTACTACTTGTGACTCAAAATATTGGTTCTCACCCAGTGTTCTGCAGCGTTGTGTGGGTATTAGTTGCTTTCTCACCCCAGTCACCAAACTCCTGACAAAGGAGCAGCTTTAGAGCAGTTTATTGTGGCTCACGGTTTAGAGGAACACAGTCTATCGTGGTGAAGAAGGTGTCACAGAAGAAACAGCTTGGTCTGTAGTGCCAACCAGAAAGCCGAAATTGGAAATGATCTCCCTGACCCAGCCTTCTACCTCTACACTTTGTATTAAGTCTCATGAAATAGTACTGCCCACACTCAGAATGAATCCACACACCTCAATTACAGCTCTCTGAAAACACTCTCACCCTAACTATAAGCTGCAGGAGATACAAGACTCCTGGTACCAACTCTACTGGGAATAAAAAAAAGAAGAACTGGCCATAATTCACTTAGATTATACTATTTATGACGCTTCTAAGATTTGTGTGTTCATGAAAATTTATGAATGACTAAATGTGTGCCTTGTTTCTTGTACTTCCTGTCATTGTGTGTATATTTCTACTCTAGCTATCTGAGGAGGCGGTCTTTCTCGGGCATGAGAGCATTGGCCTGGGAGGGTTCCATCCTGCACTACCATCATGGTGAGACCGACCATTAGTAGGAAGAGGATGCCAGAGTGAGGTGATCTGGCTGGTGGAAACATTGGGGCTAAAGATTGAAGCTCTGTGCATGAGAATTACTCATTGGCAGCTCAAAGATGAAACTGAACTAGGCCTAATAGTGTGCCCTAGAAAATCCTTGTCATATGGGACTACAGATGGTGGTCTCATTTGGAAACAGCATCTGAATACATGTAAAATGTCATAATGGATATGGGTAGACCATCATCCAGTGTATCACAGTCTTACAAAGGGAGGAGATTTAGACACAGACAGAGGAACACTGTATAAAGACAAATTCTGCACAAAGAAGACACTGTGTAAAGATTCAGGCAGGAACAAGGTAATGTTTCCACATTACCAGCCAGAATTTCTGGACTGCACCAGAAACTAGAAGAGTCAGCCAGTATCCTTCTCTAGACATCAAGAGGGAATGTAACCTAATGATACCTCAATTCTGGACTCTCTCTCTCTTTCTCTCTCTCTCTCTCTCTCTCTCTCTCTCTCTCTGTGTGTGTGTGTATGTGTGTGTATGTGTGTGTGTGTGTGTGTCTGTGTGTCTGTGTGTCTGTATGTCTGTGTGTATATGTCTGTGTGTGTATCTGTGTGTGTATCTGTGTGTGTGTGTGTGTGTGTGTGTGTGCGCGCGCGCACATGTAGAAGCCAGAGCAAGATGTCAAAGCTCTACCATCCTCCATCTTCCATCTTCTTGCCTTGAGACAAGAAGTTCTGTCACTTAACTGGGAGCCCACTATTTCAGCCAGGATGTCTGACTAGCACAGAATCTATCTGTCCTTGCCTCCCAGTGCCAGGGTCAGAGGCATGAGCAGCCACGTTAGCTCATTATGTGGGTCCTAGCAATTAGAAACTAGGTCTCCTTCGAGTTTGCAAAGCAAACACTCTTACCAATGAGCCATCTCCTCAGCCCTTTTAGCCTTTTTAACTGTGAGAGAAAACACTTCTCTAGTAGCTTTTCTGTGATTTGTTTTGGCAAACCTAATGTATGAGAGAAGTGCAAAGATGTCCCCTCAAAAATGCTTAAGTGAAGCAAACCTAGTTTGATACTGGGAGAAATGGGAGCCTGACCTGCTGGGCGTGGCTAAATACCTGGGTGTGCAATTCAAGAAAAAGAAGTCTGTCTGGGCTCGTGGATTCAGGGGCTTCCGCTCATGGCCAGCTGACCTCACTGTGTTTAGCATGACAAGGCCTAATGAAGCATGGCGGCAGGGTGGGGCTCAGGAAAGCTGCTTGTCTCATGGTTACCAAGGAAACACAGAGAGAGAAGGGGCCAGGGACCACTTCACCCTTCCGAGGCCTAGTGACCTACTCCCTCCAAGGAGGCTACCAGCCTCTCACAATCTCCCATTGTGCCTGCAGCTGTGACTTCATCGTCCTGAATGTCCACAGGTGTCATTAGTGAAGACAAGATCCTCCTTGTCATTCCCATATTCAAAATATGTCCCTTTCAGCAGTCCATTCAAACCCTGGGCCTGGCATCTTCTTTGTGGCAAGTGTCCTTGGTTTCAGCCTGGGGCCTTGCTTCCTCCTTTTTCTCCTTCTCCTGATGATTCATCAATGCAGAAAGAAACCAAAATGCCAAGGTAGCTCTGGAAAACACCAGGAGCCCGGAATGTCAAAAGTTGTGAGCAGTGGGAGGGGGGCACCACTTGTTTGGGCTACTGAGTCTAGGTCCTGTCTGCACTGCATTTTCTAGATGGTGTCACTTGTTCCCCAAACTGTGTGACTTTGGTTTAGAAATATGGAGGAAACACGGTGGTGTCATTTATGACAGCAGTAAGGTCAGTGGGGTCACAGAGTCAAGAGCTAAAGTAGATGAAGATTGAACTGAAGATAAGACTAAGCCCGGAATCTGGGGGTACCCACGGGCCACTAAAGTTTAGGGGGTTTGGTTATCTGAGCGATTCAGGGGAGTATCTGTGTAAAGATGTGACAGAATATTCTTCACTCTGCCTTTCTCAGTCATGAGCGCGAGCGAAGGTCACCGGTGGTGGCCAGGTGAGAAAGATCAAGGGACAGATGGAGGCCCCGCCCTCCTCAGCATGTCATGACCTGCAATCATCACCTAGGGAGTTCTCATGATTCCTGAGTCCCACTTTGGAACCTTGGCTGTTTCCACGCTCCGGACTGCCAGCTCTTTACGAGCCCCCGGGGGAGGGGGGGATGCTGCGTCTCTGTAAGAGGGAAATATCAAGGGTGATATTCCGCTCTGCTCTTATCACTTCTGTGTGGTTCATGTCCATCTTTAAGAATGCTCCTAGCCGGGCGGTGGTGCCGCACGCCTGTAATCCCAGCACTCTGGGAGGCAGAGGCAGGCGGATTTCTGAGTTCAAGGCCAACCTGGTCTACAGAGTGAGTTCCAGGACAGCCAGGGCTATACAGAGAAACCCTGTCTCAAAAAAAAAAAAATGCTCCTTTTTGGGGCAGGTGGCCAAGCAGTGTGATGGCAAAGTGGAGTGGGAGTCCTCCTGTGCCATGCAGGAAATACTCTGCTCTTGGAAACACATGTGAGAGAAGGCCATAGGTTGTATGAAAGGGAGACCAAGAGAACGAGGCTATGAGAAACTGTGGTCTCAGTCAGAGAGAGGTCTGGCTTTGAAGGGACCGTTCTAAAAGAAATACAATAATAGGTTGTATACTTTAAACTCCAATTTTCTACTCTTACACTTGTGTGACACCTTGTGACCCCTGTCCACAACTGTTTTAACAGTTTCAGGTACATGTTAAGGTTTAGATATTGTGACAGTATTTCTCAAACTTAAAAAAAAAAATGTTGAAAAACTAAAAGATTGGCTCTGCTGAGTATTTTGTTTGGAGGAGATAATGTAATATGATTTTGATTTTGATACATTTAACAAACTAGAATGCTTTCAAGTAGAGGCTCTCGGGTTGTATTTGAAGGGACTATAGAGTTGGCACAGTCCCATAAAGTAGATGATACAGAATTTTCTCAAGGCTTTGGAATGACCCTATCATGAATCCTAGGAACAAGTCTACCCCATCTCCTTGCTTCTCACCTTGGACCCTTGTGGGTCCTCTTAGTGGATGGACGGAAGCCCACTGGCCTAGAGTACATTTACAGACATGAAAGGGGGGTGTGCATTAAAGAAATGAGGAACTGAGCCTACAGTTCTTGCAGAGCTTGATGTCTATGGAGAAGACAATCTGGGTGTGGCCAAGGTTGCTGTCAAGGGAATGGGACTTAGTGGCTGAGGAGCACCCTGCCCCTGGCTGACTGCTCAGCAGTCACTGTACTCAAAATATGAATTGTGTTTGAACAAGAAGCTCTCTTTCTTAATTTTTCCATATTCCAAAAAAAACAGGTAAGTGGGGGAGGGGGTGTCTGTCTCCAGCAGTGGCTTATTAATTATTTATTACTGATTCCTATTCCTGTTACCAGGAAGATAGCGTTCTGACTACCCAGTGGCTCTCCTTCCTGTGAAGTCAAAATTTGAGGAGGTTCATCCCTTCCTGTTTTAAGCACAATGGCCTTCCCATCATCTGTTGTTTCTGGATGATTTGGGAGAAGATATAAAAACATTGGAGTCTGAGGTTCCCAGTTACTACAGTCACGTGGATTATTGAAAAAATATTTGGGCCTAATTCAGGATGAAACAAAAAACAAAATGAGAAACGCAGTTTAAAGACATCGCTGATGTGGATCTGATCAGAGTGTGATGCTCAGAATTACAATTCCTTAGTGCTCTGAGAAGCGTGGTCTCCTGAAGCAGGCTTTGGAGCAGAAGAGCTGCTCTACAGTTCCTAAGATCCAAGGCGGGCCTAGTTACATATTTCACAGGCCCCCAGTCAAAGGGGAAATGTGGGATCCCTCGTCCCTAACTTATTGCCACTCTCAAGGTGGATCTGGAAAGTTCCCTGTAACACGGGGGTCCCTTTAAACATAATTTGTGTTTCTTGTTTAATGTGTGTTTAATGTTATGTGGACACTGGCCTAGTTGCTTCTTTTTTCCTTGCCCACAGTTCTCATGGTTTCCTGAGACTCTCTGGCAACTTGGTCTTATTAAATAGAATGAGGCTCTAAATTTGCTATTTCTGGTTGTTTTTCACACTGCTCAGAACAAGAACAAGAAGAAGAAGAAGAGGAAGAGGAAGAGGAGGAAGAGGAAGAGGAAGAAGAAGAGGAAGAAGAGGAAGAGGAAGAGGAAGACGACGACCTGGGAAGTGAGAAACTCCTGCAGGAGGAAGAGGACCCCTGTATTCAGGTTACTGAGTTCAGAGACTCTAGAGTCTCAGTGGTGGAGGAATCCATATCCCTGTACTGAAACAAGCTATACTACGGCCCTGGCTAGAAGCTGAGAGACTGCCAGACTGGTGCCTAGGATAGGACCGTGACGCATTGTGTTCCCCTTTACATAAGTTCTCCAATAATAAACACTTTTATCCCACTCAGCAGGTCTGTCATTGAAACTCTTCGTGAGCAGCTAGAGGTATGATTTCACAGCACTGATAACACAGCTACCAGGACTCACCTTTATCCTTGCTTCTCTCAGGTGAAATCCTGGTGAGTAGCTTGCACTCAGACAGAGAGAAATGTTGGGTCCAGATGAGTTCAAAGTTAAGTCAGTCAAACACTGCCCAAGATGAGCTGGGCTCTTATATGCAACATCTTTTTTTTTCTATTTATTTATTTATTTTTATTGGATATTTTCTTTATTTACATTTCAATTATTTTTCCCTTTCCAGGTCTCCCCTTTGGGAACCCCCTAGTCCATTTCCCCTTCCCCTACCTCTATGAGGGTGCTCCCCCACCCCCCACCCATTCCCAGCCTCCCGCTCTGGCACTGAACACCACCCTCAGGCCCGAGGGCCTCTCCTCCCACTGATGTGCAACAAGGCCACCCTCTGACGCATATGTGGCCAGCGCCATGGGTCGCTCCATGTGTGCTCTTTGGTTGGTGGTCCAGTCCCCCAGAGCTCCAGTGGGTCTGGCCTGTTGTTGACAGTATTGCTCCCTCCATGGGGCTGCAAACCCCCTCAGCTCCTTCAGTTCCCTTGCCTCTGCCTTTTGTCAGTCTCTGGCAGAGCCTCTCAGGAGACAGCCATATCAGGTTTCCATCAGCAAGCACTTCCTGGGCGTCCACAATAACGTCAAGGTTTGTGGATACTTTTATTGGATACTTTCCAATAACTTGTTTTGGTCCGGTGGAAATAGATGAAGATGTGATAGAACCTCATGGGTAAAAACCAAATTTATCCAAAAAGTTGGAAAAACTTCTGAGAGACATAGTAGAAAGGAAGATGGAGAAAGCGTATGCATGTATGGTGCAGAGATGTGACCTCAAGACCTCGGCTTTAAGCTGCCAGCTCCTTGCTGGCGACCTCTACCCCCAACCCCTGCACTCTCTATACTGTTTGTAACCGCTTTGGGGCGTGTCCAAAGTAGGGATTGGCTGGCGTTCTCAGGAACCATTTTTCCGCCTCCCAACACACTATCACCCTCCATCTTCACTCCGCTCCGTTCCGTCTAACACTAGACAGTTCACTGCTTCCTCCTTCTCCAAAGTATTAAAGTATTAAGCATTGCAGCTATCCTATGCTGTCTGCGCTTCCTGCTGTTGGCGTTAAGAGGGAAGTGAGGCGGGATACAGCCTGGGGAAGGATTAAGTAATAGCAAACCTTATGACCCCACTGACCCCACCCTTCCTCCTCCAGAGAAGTTCTTTCATCTCACCCTGTGCCCACCACTTGGAGCACAGTCTCCGTAGAACAGCCTTTCCTCATCTTTTTGCCTTTTACACGGTTTGGAAGAATGATTTTCCTGTCAGGGATACACAGAGGTGACTGAAATAAGCCAGTGAAGCCCCTCCTCCCACAGGGGCAAAGTAGAAATTTGTCCTACTCCCCATCTTATGATGCTTTTGCCCATGGGTGAAACGTCAGATACATATGTTACGCCTTCTCCCGTCACTGGCTAGCCAATATTTCTCCTTGGGCCTCAAAGCTGAGATATCTCATTCTCAAGCTGACCCCAGTAAAAACCAGGTCTGTGCCTTCTCCCTGCTGAGAAAGAGCCTGGACTTGGCTCCAGAATACACGGCGGAGCTTTCAGCAGAATGACGGGCTGAGTTGTCATATGTAAACAGAAGGGTTTGCAGTTCTGAACAGGAACCTGTCCACGGCCAGTTTACTAATAGCATATAATCCAAACTCTAGTAATTAGGCATTGCCTGGCCTGCTACAACTGGGGTTGCAAATTGGTACAACCACTCTGGAAATCAGTCTGGCGGTTCCTCCGAAAACTGGGCACCTCACTTCCAGAAGATCCTGCTATACCACTCCTGGGCATATACCCAGAGGATTCTCCACCATGTAATAAGGACACATGCTCTACTATGTTCATAGCAGCCCTATTTATAATTGCCAGATGCTGGAAAGAACCCAGGTATCCCTCAACAGAAGAGTGGATGCAAAAAATGTGGTATATCTACACAATGGAGTACTATTCCGCCATTAGAAACAATGAATTCATGAAATTCTTAGGCAAATGGATGGAGCTAGAGAACATCATACTAAGTGAGGTAACCCAGACTCAAAAGGTGAATCATGGTATGCACTCACTAATAAGTGGTTATTAACCTAGAAAACTGGAATACCCAAAACATAATCCACACATCAAATGAGATACAAGAAGAAAGCAGGAGTGGTCCCTGGTTCTGGAAAGACTCAGTGAAACAGTATTTGGCAAAACCAGAACGGGGAACTGGGAAGGGGTGGGAGGGAGGACAGGGGAAGAGAAGGGGGCTTACGGGACTTTCGGGGAGTGGGGGGGGGGGGCTAGAAAAGGGGAAATCATTTGAAATGTAAATAAATTATATCAAATAAAAAAAAAAAAGAAAAGAAAACAAAAAATCTATTCTGGATTAAAAAAAAAAAAAATTAAAAATAAATAAATAAATAAATAAACGTTTTAACATGAAAAAAAAAAAAAACAGTAGTACCAGGGCTACGTGCCACAGAAGCAGCTACTTTTCCTGAACGCAAAGGCAACTGCTGTCATCTCTTTGGGTGTAGCCAGCGTTTCCTTCCTCTCACAAACCACAGCAGTTAAGGCAAAAACGACTGTACCACGGAGCAGGAAAGCATGCTGCGTCGTTGCTGGTGTCTGATAAACACGTTGGAGGGGAGGCCTTGTGATCTCCACTTGTCGGGGAGGGTGTGCTGTGTAATCTTAGATTTCTGTCAAAAAATTTAGTAACCACAGAATTTCCTAAACTAGTGGGCTCCCCACCGGCCTGTGAAAGGGCACTGGAGGTAGGACATTTCAACTGTGTGTTTTAATAATGATATTTTGTGTAACTAACCTGGCAATGACTGCAACTGGTCATGGGGGCGTACACCTTTGATCCTAGTGCAGGGAGGCAGAGGCAGGGAGATCTCTATGAGTTCCAAACCAACCTGGTCTACAGAGTAAGTTTCAGGCCAGCCAACCCTACATAATGAGACCCTGTCTCAAAAAAGAAAGAAAAAAAGGCTTCCGTGTATTATAGTCTAAACATGCCTTTCTGGCTGGGCTAGTTTGCCTTCGAAGCATGGTTCCCTATTCCCACCAAAACAGTAAACTCTCAAGAGCCAAAATCAACTGTGAAGAAATAGGCGCCTCCAGGAAACTGACTGCAGCCCTGGGATCCCATTCCTGAAGGTGACTGGAGCCTCAGTGGACCGCAGTGGATGGCGGGAAGTAGGGCAGGGACTGGTGAAGGGCTTTGTCCTGGCAAGAGGCTGCAGAGAGAGAGAAAGAGAGAGAGAGAGAGAGAGAGAGAGAGAGAGAGCAAAGGGGTGGGCGGGGCCAAGCTCTTCATCTCCTCAGTTCCTTCCACCATGGACTGTCCCTACAACATGGGTGCCTGCTCTGTTCCTACCTGTGGCGAGGAAGAGCAAACGCTACTCAAGGGTTGGTCACAGTGAGCATTTTAAAAGTTGGGTGGATATCATTGAAGAACAGGTGGTTTGGAATATCAGTTTCCTGGGAAGATGAAGGGAAAGAATCAAAAATAAATAAATAAAAATAAAAACCACACACACATCACAGAAGAGCTGAAGAGCATCCAGGAACTTAGCGCGCCAGGATAGCTTAGCTGACTTCCTTTTTCTGTTATCTGGGACTCCAGCCCTCAGAGTGGTTCTGCTCACATTCAAAGTGGGTTAAACCTCTCTAGAGACACCTTCACAGACACACCCAGAATTATGTCTCCTAAGGGAGTTCAAATCCAGCCAGACTGACAACAAAGTTCATCTAGCTTCAGAGCGATCAAGCTTTTTATTTAAAAAAAAAAAAAAACTGCTTCCTTTTCCCTACAACTTTCTAGTCTCTAGCTTTCTGTGCTATTACTTCTGTCTCTGTGGTAAGTGGCTCTTAAATTCCTACTCACCTGAAGTAACACTGTTGATCTGATTTTTTTTCAAGGTTTTGTTTTTTGTTTTTGTTTCCCTCTACCCCAGACAGGGTTTCTCTGTGTAGCCCTGGCTGTCCTGAAACTCACTCTGTAGACTAGGCTGGCCTCGAACTCAGAAATCCACCTGCCTCTGCCTCCTAAGTGCTGCGACACCACTGCCCGGCTTTTTTCAAGGTTCTTAATGTACCCGTGAGTAATCAAAATCTCAGTCCTGTTTGCATTGTGTTCCATAGGATTTGATTGTTGTTCCTAATTTAACATCTAATTTATTAGGCTCCATTGTTTCTGAGTGTGCTATTTGATTTCTATAACTCAAACCTGCGGTTCTGATTCCTAGCAGTATCTCACCGTAGTTGAAAACACAGTTTCCCCACTTACACATGGGTGCTGCGTGCAAAGACCATCGCAGATGCCTAAAACTATGGACGACATCTTTTCCAAGCTGCCGGGCTCTGTGGTTGACCCCCACAGCTGTATCGTGCTTCAGAAGACTGTTTGGCACCAGCGTTGGTTCCGGGCTTCAGGATGATGTCTTGCACCCGGTCTAGGGGTAGGGAAATGGGCCTTTGTTTGTATCTGGGAAGCAGGAGTCAGGCTTGTCTGCTTCCACTCCCATCTCAGAAGCAATGAACATTTGCCTGTGCCCAGAGGTGAAAGGTCACTGTTCCACAGCTGGTGACTTGGGAGATGGACAAGCTCCAAATGCACACATTCACAAGACATTCGAGTAACCCTAACCCACGCAAGAGAAGCCCACACAAAAACCAGCCCCGATGAGGACATTCTAATGAAAGCCTACAGATCCAGGGTGACTTGTCAGGTTGGAAGAGCTGAGGTCTTCACACCCAGGGACTTCACACCCAGGAGACTTTACACCCAGGGGACTTCACACCAACTCAGAATCTCATCTTCATTGGCATCTTCTGGGTGCTTATCGGAGACACTGAGGGGAGCCTCCCTACACACTACTGCCTCAACGTGGAAGTATAAGAAGAAAAGGCTGGGAGATAGAGGGATAACGTTCACAAAATGCCTGTAGTGTTATTTCATACAATGGAAAACTACCAGAAATGAAAAGAATAACTACTGATACGTACAAGAATCTAGTCAAGCCTCAAGATCATTTTGTTTAACCAAATGAAGGTCTCCTCTGGGGGCTGCATATGTTGTATATGCTTCCATTTACATCACGTTCTCAAGACAGCAATGCTGTGGGGCAGGGGATGAGTTTTCAGGTGCAGGTGCTGGAGCAGGTTGGAGCAGATCAGAAGAATGGGGGTGAATACAGCGTACACAATACAGAAGCATGGTGCTTATTTCTAAGTCTAGGTTCAGATTGTTGGCTAGAAGAATCTAAATGGAAGATCAAACAAGCCCACAGTGGTGTGTGTGTGCATGTGTGTGCAAGCATACACGGATAAAGGCTGTTCAAAAGAAAGTGAGCATGGTGTTAGGTCAGTGGCTTAGTTAACAGTGACATGCCAGTGCTAACTCCCTAACCTGGGTGGTGTCACAGCTATATCCAAAGAAGCTCTACAGGAGGGACAGCATATGGTGATTAACCTCTCTTTGTATCATTTTTCCCACTATCCCATGAGCCTATAATTAAAAGGTCTCTTACAAAAGTCACAGACTGTCAGACCTGATAACCCGAGAGTAATTTCCATCAATAAGACTGATGCTCTAAAGACACATATAGATTAGCTGACACTATCCTTCCCCCGTGAAACCCATCTTCCCTAAAGCCAGGGAATGAATTCAGAAAGACCATGCGTAGGCAGCATAGGAACTTAGGCCAGAGCATCGCCTGATATCAGACACTAAAGGGATAGGAAAAATCAAACCACTCCCATTTACAGATGATATGTCCTACATGAGAAACCCTAAAATGATTCACCAGAAAATTTCTAGAAATGACCAACAAAACTAACTCGGGAAAAAAAAAATCAGCAGCCTCTCTAGATATCAACAGCCAACTGAGAAAGATAACATCGAGCATACTCCATTAATAATCCCAAAAAATAGAAATTAACCATGCACTTTGCCCAGATGTATACCTGGGCCTCTGCTCTTAACCAGACCTTCATACCAGAAGACTCTTTGAGAGGAAGCAGGAGGGCTGGAATAGTCTCCTAGTGGGTCTTTAGGCCCTTTGGCGCCATCTGCTGTTGATCTAGTACTGTTGTCTTTTTTCTCTTATCGCAACATACCTGTTTTCTACTCTCCAGGCGAATAATTCTCAAAGAAAGTGAGATTACTCTCATTTATACTAAAACGTGTTTCAAATTTGCTAATTAAGATGATGAGAGAGAAGTGGACAATGAAGATAATTATGATTGTTGTTGACGACGATGATGATGACAACGAAGATTGATTAGTGATGGTGATGAGGAGGAGATCACCACAGACAGATGTGCCACTCCGGCTCCCAGGCCAGAGGGTGCTAGTGCTCATTTCCCTTTGAGTTCTGGAGGTCATCTGACACCAGGCTTACTTCTGACACACTTCAAACAACTTAGGACTATGACTTTACAAAAGTTTGTGTACATCAAAAAGTACACAGGTGTGGTGCAGTCTTGTGGTCTCAGCACTCAGGGGAGTTCAGGGAGGAGGCTTATGAGTTTAAAAACTAGTCTGGGGTGCCTAGTGAGCCTCAAACAGTGCAAGTGTGTCATAGGAATAATGCTGGTAGTTTATGCAGCCTGCTAGACATTTCCAGGTGTTGGCAGCAAAAAAGTTTCAGCCATCTATTATGGGATCCGATGCCCTCTTGTGGTGTATCTGAAGACAGCGATCTGAAGACAGCGACAGTGTAGTCACATTCATAAAATAAATAAATCTTCAAAAGAAGTGTGGGGGGAGGGTAACCTGTGTGGTCAAACTTTAGAAAGACGTAATTACTCTTCCTCTTGAAGTGACTTTATTTTCCTAAATTTAAAAAAGAAAATTATTATTATTTGGCAATCTTATACATGTATAATTTGGGAAATCTTACCAATCCCAGTTCCTTGCAGCAAGCTCCTCTCCTGTTTTCATGTCCTTTGCTGCTCGTTTAGAGTTTGGGGACCCAGTGAGCTCAGTTAGGGTTTCTCTCCTGGACAGCAGTTATTTCCTGGCACATGGGCATTGACCAGGGGCTCCACCACTAAAAAAATGTTTCTCCCCCCTTCCTCCCCCTCCTCCTCCTCCTCCTCTCCCTCTCCCCTTCCCCTCCCCCTTCTTCTCCTCCTTCCCATCCCCCAGCAAGCATTGACTTCTAATAGCTCTGAGTGGAATATTATCAGCCTCTCCACACTTGATTTTTTTTTATCAAGTTAAAAAAGAAATGTCAACTTTAAAAATTTGCAAAACTTTCTGGCTATTCAGGAAGGACTGGGAATTCTTCTTCCCAGTTTGGGCATTCAGTCCTCATATGTCCTGGCACACTTCACCTAGAATATAGGTCAGTGTGGAGTGAGTGCTGGAGCAATCCTAGCTGCTTAGGTGTGGTATCCTGAGACTGTACAGGAGTTGTGGGATTTTCCTCTGACTTCATTTTTACTTTTCCTCTTTTTTTTCTTTAAAAATGCAAGGCTCCGTATAATGTCTAGTGTCCATGATGATTTTTAAACTAAGAATTATAAACATTACCAGAATACAAACTGTTTTGTGTGAAAATTCTTCGAAACTTTCAAAACTACGTGTCACGAGGCTAGAGGACAATACACAGGCCACTCAGAGGAAATGTATCACATCCCTGCAACCATTCCTGCATGCTACAGTACCAGCCTGCTAGGCGAGATGTGTGCACTGGTACAATTGTGGCACGGACATACCCATAATCATTAAGGTTGTTTTTTGAAGCCTATTCCACAGGAAGGAATTCAGGCTTGGTGTTGTTAACCTGGTCAAGGCCCATAAGTCTAGAGGTCTTAGGACCTACAAAGATCAACTATAGTTGTTTTGCCTGATAATCTATGTTCATGCCCACAGATCAGTGCTGCCCTCTGCCCTTGGCCAGAGAAGCTTCCCTCTACAGAGGTCAGCAGGTAGAGCAGTGACTCATAGCTGATCAAAGTGCTAAAAAATAAGTAGCTACTCAGGTGTTCAGCCCTAAATGGAACCATCTGTATCAGTCTTAGGGTTTGGGTTAGGGTTTGGACGAGCACTTAAAACACTGTCTTGGGGACGTGACCTTACTGTTTCCCACATGAACTCACTGTGGCTATGGTCACCTGCACAAGAGCAAGTTGACCAGATCACTCTGACTCCTGACAGGCAGCGCTAATAGGTTAATCATAGGCCATTAACAAAGGAGGGAGAGGACATGAAAGGGGCAGAGAAGAATATTAGGGGTCCCTGGGGTAGTAGGAGGGAGCAGTGAGGATTCCAGGAAGCAGTGGGAGGGGAGAGTTGGGGTGTATATGACCAAGAGGTATTGTTTACATGAATGAACATATCAGAATAGATATTCTATTTTTAAAGCTGTATGTGAGATAAGATTTATTTCACCTTCCAACCTTAAAAAAAAAAAGAAAGAAAAAGAAAGAAAACCTACAAGTTAGATCCAACAAAAGTCTAAATTGCTTCACAGGAAAAAAAAAAACCAGTGAGCATAAAACTACGTGACTGGAAACTCAAACAAACCCCAACCAAGAAAGAGATTCTGCTAAGTCCTCCAATTTTAAATAATGACCTCCCAGGGGAAAACAATTCTGCCATCACAGCAAATTGATGGCTAACAGTGAGCGGATATATGTTCATGAGGAAAAACCTACAGTGCTTTTAGAAAATGAGAGAAGTTTATTTCCATGCTGGAAAGCAAGCACTTTTCCTCTGTTAGACAGTAAAACTCCTGTCCTGAGTTCACTTCCCTGGGGAAGCAGTGAACTAATCACTGAAAATTCCTCAACTTCCATGTATGCCCCATGGCATGCATACAGCTGCAGTCTCTCTCTCTCTCTCTCTCTCTCTCTCTCTCTCTCTCTCTCTCTCTCTCTGTGCATGTATGTGTGTGTGTGTGTGTGAGAGAGAGAGAGAGAGAGAGAGAGAGAGAGAAATAATAACAAATAGAATAATTCTAAATTTATTTATATAATGGTGATGTAAGTTATTTTGCTTACATGTATGCATGTATATCACATGCATGCCTGGTGCCTGTGGAGATCAGAAGAGGACATCAGATCCTGTAGAACTGGAATTAGAGGTGGCTGGGATAAGAACTAGACCAGGGTCTTCTTGCAGGAACAGTGAGCACTTTTTTATTCTTTTGGTTTTTAGACAACGCCTCACTGTGCTGTTCGGAACTCGCTGTGTAGACCACGCTTGCCTTGAACTCACATAAAAGCCCCCCTAGTGCTGGGATTAGAGGCATACAATCCCACACCAGCCTGGTAAGCACTCAACCACTGAACCATCTCTCCAGCCCCTAGAATAAATATTTAAGTAATAACATAAAATTTTTACTTTGATCAATAAAAAAATGATAGCAGTAAGACTGGGCGGTCCAGAGACTGAGTCTTAAGAAGCTTCGCTGCCCCTGATCTTTCCCATTTTGCAGGCTAAGATCACGATGCTGAGGAGAACAAGACAACCCCACCAGCAGCCAGCCATCTTGCTGTCGCTCTGGCAGCCACACAGTTCTCACCAGAATCATGAGAAAAGGTGTGAATCCACCATTGTTAGAGTAGATGTCGATACAACGCTGTTTTAAACCACAAAGTATTGGGATATGTTGTGCAGCAAGAAAAAATATATATATATGTTCTCAGGGAAATTTAAATTTCAGACCCGACTCTGAGTGTCCTAGTCCTTCAAGAACAAAGCTCCTAGTTTGGAATACGAAGATACTGTCTTAAGTGTCACCACTCCAATTTGCCCAAATAGACCAGCTATTTGGTCTTGGTTCCCAAGAACTCACAACACTAAATTGTAATATGATTCTTTCCTGCTAAGAAAAGAGAGTTTCAAGTGAGACACTGAGTTACTTTGAAGCATAAATTCTTTGGTTTACACAGCATCTGGGAACTCCAAGGAGCCCAGTGGACTCGGGACCCAACACTTCCCAACCCCCCCCCCCTCAAATTCCACTCCCCTTCCAGACTGTACCTTCTCCCAGGGCAGATCACCAGCTTGTCTGCTCCTCTGAAGACCCCACAGTCTGAAGGCCTCACAGGAGGTCTGCTACAGCCAGAGCCACAGGCCTCCCAGGAGACCTGCAGCAACCCAGGGACACAGGAGGCAAGACACCCAGACCAGCTAACACCAGAGATAATCAGATGGTGAAATGCAAATGCAAGACCACAAGCAACAGAAGCCAATATGCTTTAGCATCATCAGAACTCAGTTCTTCCACCACAGCAAGCCCTGAATATACCAGCATACCTGAAAATCAGGAACCTGACCTAAAATCCTATCTCATAAAGATAATAGAGTCCTTTAAGGGGAAGATAAATAATTCACTGAAAGAAACACAGGAAAACATAGGGAAACAGGTAGAAGCCCTTAAAGAAAAAACAAATCCCTTAAAGAAATACAGGAAAATACAATCAAACAGGTGAAGCAATTGGGGAAAAAAAGGTCTAAGACCTAAAGATGGAAGTAGACAATAAAGAAAACACAAAATGGAGGCAACCGTGGAAATGGGAAACCTAGGAAAGAGGTCAGGAACTACAGATGTAAGCATCACCAACACAATATAAGAGATGGAAGAGAGACTCTCGGGTGTAGAAGCTCCTTAGAAGTTATTGACACACTGTCAAAGAAAATTCAAAACATAAAAAACTCCTAACCCAAAACATCCAGGAAATTTAGGACATAATGAAAAGACCAAATCTAAGAATAATAGGAATAGAGGAGAATGAAGATTCTCAGCTCAAAGGACACAAAAATGTCTTCAACAAAGTCATAGAAGAAAACTTCCCCAACCTGAGAGAGAGAGAGAGAGAGAGAGAGAGAGAGCCATAAATGTACACGAAGCCGATAGAACACCAAATAGATTGGACCAGAAAAGAAAATCCTCTCGTCACATAATAATCAAAACACCAAATGCACAGAACAGAGAACGGATATTGAAAGCTGCAAGAGAAAAAAAGTCAAGTAACATAGAAAGGTAGACCTATCAGAATTACACCAGACTTCTCAACAGAGATGCTAAAAGCCAGCAGAGCCTGGACAGAGGTTACTCAGACACTAATTGAACACAGATGCCAGCCCAGGCTACAATATCTGGCAAAACTCTCAATCAACATAGACGGAGAAACCAAAATACTCCAGAACAAAGCAAACTTCAAACAACATCTCTCTACCAATCTAGTTCTACAGAGAATTCTAGAAGGAAAACCACAACACAAGAAGGGTACCTACACCAAAGGAAAAATAAAAGAGAAAGATCAATCATCTCACAACAAAGCAAAAAGGAGAGAATCACATGCATATAATGCCACCTACGATAACAAACATAACAGGAACGAACAATCATCTGTCTATAATATTTTTCAATATCAACAGAGTCAATCCCAATAAAAAGGCATAAGCTAACAGACTGGATACACAAAGAAGATCCAGCATTATGTTGCATTCAAGAAACACACCTCAATAACAAAGACGAAGTAAAAGGCCAGAAAAAAGTCTTCCAAACAAATAGTTCCAAGAAACGAGCTGAAGTTGTCATCCTAGTGTCCAATGAAATAGACTCTCAACCAAAAGTTACCAAGCAAGATGGGGAAGGACACTTCATATTCATCAAAGGAAAAATCCACCAAGAGCAAGTCTCAATTCTGAACATCTATGCCCCAAATGCAAGGGTACCCACATTCATGAAAGAAACTTTACTAAAGCTCAAAATACACACTGAAGCCAACATAATAATATTGGGAGATTTCAACACCCCACTCTCACTAATGGACAGGTCATTGAAACAGAAACTAAATAGAGATGCAGAGAACTAACAGAGGTTATGAACCAAATGGATTAAATGGATATCTACAAAACATTTCACCCTAAAACAAAAGAATATACCTCATGAACCTCATGGTACCTTCCCCAAAACTGACCACATAATGGGTCACAAAACAAGCCTCAAGAGATGCAAGAAGACTGAAATAATCCCATGCATCCTACCAGATCACCACGGCCTACAGCTGGACTTCAATATCAATTTGCCTGTAAAATTGTGATGTTCTTGTTTTTAATAGCTGAGTTGTATTCAAATTTGAAAATGAAACATGTTTTCTGTATCCAAATTTCAGTTGAGGGACATCTGGACAATTTCAAGTTTCTAGATGTTATAAATAAAGCAGAAATGAACATAATGGAGCAAATGCTCTGGTGGGTATATGCCTGAGCAGTAACCCTAAGTGAAATTCTTCCTCCTGCTAAGTCATAAATTATTGGAAGAAGTAGGCAAATTATTTCCTAGGTCCAGGAAGGTGACTCAGTGCCATCCTTACTTCAGAAGATGAACACATCTCTTGGTACATGGTGTGCAGTTACTGATCTAGTAAACACCTTTTGCCACTATATCTCCATTAACATCATCAGAAGCAATTTGATTTATTTGGCATTGACAATAGTATACCTTTATATTTTTGCCTTGAGAATATATTATATTTGTCTGTAACCCTCTCCCCAAAGATACCTTGAGCCCTGTCCAATGTTAGGCTGTGGGCCTCTGCATCTGTTATAATCTGGCTCTGGGTTCAGACTCTCAGAGGACAATGTTGCTAAGCTTCTGTCTGCAAGTATAATACAGTATCTTCAGTAAAGTCAGGGTTTGTTGCTTGCCCATGAAATGGGTCTCATGTTGGGCAGGGTATCTTTAGGGCATTCCCCCAGCCTCTGCTCTATCATTAGCCTAATTTTCTTGTAGACAGGACAGATTTTGTGTGGAAATTATTTGGGTCCAGGTGAGGTCCTTAACTCTCCATGGGGGGTCCTGCCTGGCTGCAGGATGTGGCCCTCTTCAGGGTTCATATCTCATTTCCATGCATTTCAGCTAAGATTACCCACATAGACTCCTTGGTACCCTTGAATTTGTCATCTCTGGCACGTGAAGACTGAACAACTCTCTACTCAGCGATAACTTGTTCAGGGAAGATAGAAAGAAAGAAATTAAAGACTTCCTGGAATTCAATGAAAATGATGACACAACATACCCAAACTTATGGGAACAATGAAAGCAGTCTTAAGAGGAAAGTTCATAGCACTACGTGCCCAGGTAAAGAAATTGGAGAGATCTTACACTAGCAACTTAACAGTGCACCTGAGAACTCTAGAACTAAAAGAAGTAAACACATCCAAGGTGAGTAGAAGGCAGGAAATCAACCAAATAGAAACAAAGAACAATACAAAGAATCAACAAAACCAAAAGCTGGTTCTTTGAAATAATCAACAAGATAGATAAACCTTAGCCAAACTAACTAAAGGGCCCAGAGACACTATCCAAATTAACAAAATCAGAAATGAAAAGGGAGAGATAACAACAGAAACTGAGAAAATTTTTAAAAATCCTCAGATCTTACTACAAAAGCCTATACGCAATACAACTGGAAACTCTAAATGAAATGGATGATTTTCTAGACAGATACCACGTGCCAAAGTTAAATCAAGAAATCGAGAGCAAGTAAACTATCTAAACAGACCCATATCCCCTAAAAAAAAACAGAAAAAGTCATTAAAAACCTTCAAAAAAAGCCCAGGGCCAGATGGCTTTAGTGCAGACTTCTACCAGACCATCAAAGAAGAGCTAATACCAATACTCCTCAAACTATTCCATTAAATAGAAACAGAAGGAACAGTACCTAATTCATTCTATAATGTCACAATTACTCTGATTCCTAAACCAAACAAGGACCCAACAAAGAAAGAGAACTTCAGACCAATTTCCTTTTTGATATCCATGCAGAAATACTCAGTAAAATTCTCACAAACTGAATCCAAGAATACATCAAAACAATCATTCATCATGATTAAGTAAGGTTCATCCCAGAGACGCAAGGTTGGTTCAATATACAAAAATCCATTAATATAATCCACTAAATAAACAAACTCAAAGAAAAAACACATAATCATCTCATTAGATGCTGAAAAAGCATTTGACAAAATACAACACCCCTTCATGTTAAAAGTATTGGAGAGCTCAGAAATTCAAGGCCCATACTTAAACATAATAACAGCAATATACAGCAAACCAACAGCCAATACCAAATTAAATGGAGAGATACTTAAACCAACCCCACTAAAATCAGGGACAAGACAAGGATGCCCCCTGTCCCCATATCTATTCAATATAGTACTCAAAGTTCTAGCTAGAGCAATAAGACAACAAAAGGAGATCAAAGGGATACAAATTGGCAAAGAAGAAGTCAATATACCACTATCTGCAAATGATATGATAGTATATATAGGTGACCCCAAAAATTCCACCAGAGAACTCCTAAAGCTGATAAACCACTTCAGCAAAGTGGCTGGATATAAAATTATCTCTAACAAACCAATAGTCTTCCTCTGCTTAAGGGATAAATGGGCTGACAAAGAAATTAGGGAAATGACACCCTTCACAATAGTCACAAATAATGTAAAATATCTTGGTGTGACTCTAACCAAGCAAGTGAAAGATCTATATGATAAGAACTTCAAGTCTCTGAAGAAGAAATTTAAGGTTAAGATGAAAAGATCTCCCATGCTCAGGGATTGGCAGGATTAACATAGTAAAAACAGTCATCTTACCAAAAGCAATCTACAGAATCAATGCAATCTCCATCAAATTCCAACTCATTTATTCATAGAGATAAAAAGAGCAATTATCAAATTCACCTAGAGTAACAAAAAACCCAGGATAGTGGAAACTGTCGGAGAATGACAAACCTGACCTCAAGCTGTATTACAGAGCAATGGGAAGAAGAGCTGCATGGTACTGGTACAGAGACAGACAGGTTGCTCAGTGGATGGAGCTGCAGACCCAGAAATAAACCCACACATTTGCAGGCACTTGATCTTTGACAAAGAAGCCAAAAAAATATATATATACAATGGAGAAAGGAAAGCATCTTCAATGGGTGGTGCTGCTCTAGCTAGCTGGCTGTATGTACAGAAATGCATATATATGTCGCCTTGCACAAGGCTCGAGTCCAAGTGGATCTCAACATAAAACCAGATGCACTGAGTCTAATAGAAGAGAAGGTGGGAAAGAGCCTCGAAGTCATTGGCGTGGGAGGAAATTTCCTAAGCAGAAATCCAATGGCTCATGCTCTAAGATCAAGAATTGATAAATGGGACCTCATGAAACTGAAAAACTTCTGTATGGCAAAGGGCATAGTCAACAGGACAAATCAGCAACCTACAGATTGGGAAAAAAAATTTCACTAACCCCCACATCCAACAGAGGACTAATATCCAGGGTATATGAAGAACTCAAGAAACTAGCCACCAAAAGGCCAATCAACCCAATAAAAAACTGGGGTATACAGCTGAACAGAGAATTAACAGATTCTCGAATGGCTGAGAAGCACTTGAGGAAATGTTCAAAGTCCTTAGTGATCAGGGAAATGTAGACCAAAGTGACCCTAGGATTCTACCTTATACTCATCAGAATGGCTGGGATCAAAACCTCAGGTGACAGCACATGTTGGCAAGGATGTGGAGAAAGTGAAATGCTCTTCTCTTGCCGGTGGGATTGTAAACTGATTGACACTGGAAGTCAGTATGGAGGTTCCTCAGAAAACTGGAGGTGGATCTACCTGAAAACCCAGCCGTGCCACTCTTGAGCATGTACTCAGAAAATGTTCCACCATGCCACAGGAGCACATGCTCCACTATGCTCATAGCAGCCTCATCTGTGATAGCCAGAAGCTAGAAACAACCCAGATGTCCCACAGTGCAAGAATGGATACAGAAAATGTGGTTCATTTACACAATGAATGCTATTCACCTATTAAGAACAAGGACATCATGAGTTTTGCAGGCAAATGGATGAAACTAGACTATATCACCCTGAGTGAGGTAACTCAGACCCAAAACGTATGCATGGTATGTATTCACTAATAAGTGGATATCAGCCCAAAAAGTACAAAATACCCAGGATATAATCCACAGAACTCAAGAAGGTTGACAGAACAAAGGGCCCAAGTGAGGATCCTTGAATCCCACTTAGGAGGGAGAAGAAAGCTATCATGGGGGAAGAGGGGGAGACCTGAGTGGGAGAGGGGAGGGGGAGGGAAAGGGGTGAATACTGTCAAGTATTGGGGAGTAACAAGACTGAGGCCCTGAGTACCAGCAGAAGAAATAGAGACAGGCAGCCTGGGGTGGGGGGAGGGGGCGTGGAGAGGACCCTCTAGAATGTGCCAGAGACCTGGGAGCTGGAAGACTCTCAGGACTCAAAGGGAGGGGCCTTGGATTGTGTGGCCTACAGTGGAGAGAGGGAACTTGTGGAGTCCACCTCCAGTGAAAAGACAGGACATCGAGTGGAGGGGTGACAGCACAGTCAAGGGTTGTTCCTGTCTGGAAGAACTGCAGGGACAAAGATGGGGGAGGGGAGCCTGAGGGAAGGTAGGCCCAGTAACAGGCCCAAGTTGGGATCTGGCTGTGGGGGGCGGGGGGCCTCCAGGGCCTGATACTATTACTGACACTGTGGTGTGCTTGCAGACAGGGACCTGGCATGGATGCCCTCTGAGAGGCCCGAGGAGCAGCTGAAAGATTCAGGTGTGGATGCTTACACCCAGCTAGTGGGTAGAGGCCGAGGACCCCTGTGGCTGAAGATGCTAGGGGAGGCTGAGGAGGTGGGTGGCCATGGGAGCAGTCAGGATCTCTCAGGCACTGGGCCACCTACCAGGCAGCATACGCCAGCTGATAGAAGGCCCTGACACATATACAGCAGGGACTGCCTGGTCTGGCCCCAGTGAGAGAAGGCACACCTAACCCCTGAGAGACTTGAGGCTCCAGAAAGTGGGGAGGTCTGGTAGGGTGGGGTGGGGGTGGAGACATCCTCTTGGAGACAGGTGAGGATGGGGGAAGGAAGGTGTACCAGGAGGGGGATAAGGACTGGACTGTAAAGAAAGATTAAAGAATAATAAAAATTCTTTTGTTTAAATCAAATACTGCACTGACAAGAAATACACACTTAGACGTGAGTATATCTATGTCAATATTGTCATAAAAAGTAAACATCTTTGAGGTAAGGAGATCGCTCGGTGTGTAAACATACTTGCAGCACACATCTGCTAACCTGAGCCCAGATCCCCAGAGCCCCCAGAGACTCAATGTGAAAGTGGCAGTAATCCCAGCATGCCCTGGGAACCCACAAAAAGTGTGATTCAGTGTGAAAGTGGCAATAATACTCGCAGATACTGGAGTCCCCAGAGGGATGGAAACACCTCCAAAGCTCACATGGCCAGCAACAGAAACCTGTGTCAAACAAGATAGAATGCCATAGCCAACACCCAAGGTGCTCTCTCTCTCTCTCTCTCTCTCTCACACACACACACACACACACACACACACACACACACACTTTCACACTTTTAAAATTAAGCATTCTTATATATTAATGAAACATATATATTAATGAACCTTATCTGCTTTAAAGGTTTTTAGACAAGAATAAGGGAAATCTTGATTTGGTGTCTTTCATGATCTCAGGGTCTCTGCAGTATACAAGAAGATAATAAATACAAACACAATAAGCTAATGGTTATTAGTCATGAAAAGTCTGAAGAGAGCCGGGCAGTGGTGGCACACGCCTGTAATCCCAGCACTTGGGAGGCAGAGGCAGGCAGATTTCTGAGTTCGAGGCCAGCCTGGTCTACAGAGTGAGTTCCAGGACAGCCAGGGCTACACAGAGAAACCCTGTCTCGAAAAAATAAATAAATAAATAAATAAATAAAATAAAATAAAATAAAGTCTGAAGAGAAATGATAAATACAAAAGGCTCTAGATCTAAATCCCTAAATAAAAGTTTTTATATCTACCATTTTATATGTAAAATTTTCCAAGAAATAGTCAATTTTAACATGTTTGTCTATTTATTTCTTGAATTTTACCAGAAATATTTTCCATGTAAATCTTCAATGTTATCTGAAAATGTTTATAATTCCATCTTCAATCAACTTAGAATTATCTTTATGCCTATCATTTTTTCTATATAATTTCCATGATAATCTTTAACATGTTTTTCCTACACCCTAGAAAAAATAGGAAAGTAATCTTCCAACAAACCCAAAAGAAGATAACCACACAAACATAAATATAAAATCAAAAATAACTGAAGCAACAATCACTATTCCTTAATATCTCTTAACAACAATGGACTCAACTCCCCAATAAAAAGACATAGACTAACAGAAATATTTCTCATGTAAATCTTCAATTTTATCAGAAAATGTGTGTAATTCCCCTTTTAATTAATTTAGTGATGTTTTTATGTCTACCATTTTATCTGCATTATTTTTCATGATAATCTTCAATTTTAATGTCTTTCTATATATTTCCTCTATTTTATCAGAAATGTTTTCAATGTAAATATTGATTTTATCACAAATGTTTCTAATTCCACCTTCAATTAATTTAGAGGTTTTTATATCTACCATTTTACATGCAAAATTTTCCATGAAATAATCAATTTTAACATGTTTTTCTATATATTTCTTCAATTTTGTCAGAAATATTTTCCATGTAAATCTTCAAGCTTATCAGAAAATGTTTATAATTCCACTTTCAATCAACTTAGGAATACTTTTATGCCTACAATTATTATATCTATATAAAATTTTCCATGATAATCTTCAATTCTAAGATGTTTTTCTACATTTTCCTACAATTTTATCAGAAATATTTTCCATGTAAATCTTCAATTCTATCATAAAATGTTTCTATTTCATATTTCAATGAATTTAGCAATGTTTTACATGTCTACCATTTTACTCTTTAATTTTCCATGAAAATTGTCAGTCTTAACATGTTTTTCTATATATCTCTTCTATTTTATCTGAAATATTTTCCATGTAAATCTTTAATTTTATCATAAAGTGTTTGTACTTTCCTTTTCAATAAAAAAAAGATAATAAAGATTATATGTATGTATGTATGTATGTATGTATGTATGTATGTATGTAAAAAAAAAAGAAGAAAGTGTATATCTTAGGGCTGCACCATTGGTCCACCAGTTAAGAGCATGTGTTGCTCTTCCAGAGGATCAATTCCCAGCATCCACAGGATTGCTCACAACTGTCTGTAAGAATATAGTTTAAGGGGAGTCCAACAATCTCTTCTGGTCTCTGATGGTACCAGACATTTACATGGTATACAAACATACATGTAGGCAGGACATGTATACTATAATAACAACAACAACAATAACAATAATAATTTTAAATCATTATTTGGAAATGTCAAAAAATTAATAAAATATATTTTAAACACGGGTTAAAAAAAGTGCTATTACAGGCCAGCAAACACAAGCTCCAGTGTTTGACTTTGTACTGGAGTTCAAATGAGAGTGATGGATATAAGATTTGAAGGACAGCCAAGGGGTGGTGGTGGCACACACCTTTAATCCCAGCACTTGGGAGGCAAAGGCAGGCAGATTTCTGAGTTCAAGGCTAACCTGGTCTACAAAGTGAGTTCCAGTACAGCCAGGGCTACACGGAGAAACCCTGTCTTGAAAAAAAACAAAATCCAAAAAAAAAAAAAAAAATTGAAGGACAAAATGTAAGTGCTTTTGTTGTGCACACATAAATATAAAAATACAACCTGTTCGTTCTGTTTAGGATTGCATGTACATGATTTCAGGGCGGACTACTTCGGTACTGTATAACCAATTAGGGCCTCATGCCTGGGAAAGACAAATTCTTTCTGCAGTCATTAGTTGCCTGTAGTTCTTCGTCTAGGAGTGGGAGCTTCTAGAGATTTCCCTTTCCCATGTTAGCACATGCATTGGCCTTAACCATTGTTTGGGTCTTATTTAGGAAGACATATTGTTGTGCTATCACTAAGAGACACCACTTTACAGCAGACTTCACATCTTCTTCCTCCTTGTTTCCTGAGCCTTAGATGCCAGGGTTGTGTTTTAGATTTATCCATTGGGGCTAGCACTCGTGATCAGTTGTTCTCTATATTGACCAGTTTTATATAAATGTCTCTATCTGCTGTAAAGAGAAGAGTGAGAGCTACACTTATCTATAAGGATGAGTATTTGGAGTGTTGATGGGAATCATTCTAGTTTGGTAAAGGTGGTCAGAGGTACTCCTCTAAACTCCTTGACCTCACTAGCCCTGGGTAGATAGTTGGGTAAATTTCCAGTAGTAGGCATGATTTCCATTCTGTTAAGCAGACCTTTAGTCCAATTAGACAGCTGCTGGTTATCACCCAGACATAAGTGCCACTACTGCCCCTTTAAAGCTAATTTGCCGTATCGATCACTGTTGTGGTTCAAAGGTGTTATGGGTAGGTAGGACTATCCATTGCTTCCCTTCCTTGGTGGCTTATATAGCCCTTCCTGTACTACAGAAACTACTCCTTACAGAAGAGGCAGAGGTCAGATCCAGCTTGAATCATCCAAGTCCTGTGTCTGAAGTTCAACCTCTAGGAGGTAACCAATAGTCTCCATTGTTTGGGAACTCTCTCGAACTTTCCAGACCAACAACCCCAAAACAGGTTGTTCATGTCTGGTGCTGGGCTTTTGAGATATTTATCCTCAGATACATAGGTGACAAAGATCATCTCCTATTCTGTAGCCTTTCTCTTCAGATGGTTCTCTCCTTTGCTAGGCAGAAGTTGTATTAATTACATCTAATTCCATTTGTTAACACTTAGAATTACTTCCTGTGCTATATGCATCATTTGAAGAAAGCTCTTGCCTGTGCTTACATTTTGAAGTGTTTTATATGTTTTCCTACTGCAGCTTCAAAGTTTCAGATCTCCCTTTGATCCATTTTTAATTCATTGTTGTGCAGAGTGAAAGATACAGATCTGGTCTTGGAGTTTCCTGGAATTCCTTGGAAATTCAGTTTTCCTAGGATCACTTTCTGAGAAGGCTTTTTTCAATGTATGCTTTTGACACCTTTGTCAAAAACTGAGTTGGCCATGGCTATGATTCCTTCACTCACTCCCAACATTTCCATTTTAAAGGTCTTTTGCGTCTCTGGCGAGAATTACCCTTTGGCTTTGTTTTCTAAGTACTGTGAACGAGTCTTTACATTTCTTTCACTCTTTCAGTTGCTGAAAGGGTTTATCAGATGTTTTCTGGAGTGGTCTTAAGGGTCTTTTAAGTACAGGATCATGTCATATACAAATAGGGATAATTTGGGATTTTCCTTTCCTATTTGTGTCTTTTGTTTTGTCACCCAGCTAAGTAAGATTCAAGCACTATACTGAATAAGAACAGAAGTAGACATGTTTATCTCCTTCCTGAATTTATAGGAAACACTTTCAGATTTTCCCATTTCATATATTGGCTATGATACACCCTTTGCTGAAGTAACTCCTTCTATTCCTATTGTCTCCCAGGCTTTGTTCCTGAAGGGATGTTAAACTTTGTCAGAGGCCTTGTCTGCCTCTACTGAGAAAGCTTTGTGATTTCCGTCATTGGCTATGATACATCCTTTGCTGAAGTAACTCCTTCTATTCCTATTGTCTCCCAGGCTTTGTTCCTGAAGGGATGTTAAACTTTGTCAGAGGCCTTGTCTGCCTCTACTGAGAAAGCTTTGTGATTTCCGTCCGAGTTGCTTGGCTTGCATACATCAGAGGCCGCCTCCTGCTCTAGATTGCTTTACAGCCTGGAGAGGGAAACCAAGGCAGGCACTGTAAGCAGAAGCCACAGAAAGAGTGCCTTGGAGATCTGAGTCCTCCCTCAGGCAACCCACCAATCAGCAGGCAGGCAAACAGGTAAGTGACCTGGAGGTAAGTGATTCTAGTGCAGGTCCACTGGCCACAGCCATATAGACTCCACATGCACACTGCATTGACACTCACATAGGCTAGGCTATGCTATTGGCACGCTCCGCCCCAGAACCATGTGGACCTGTACAACCAGGCAGGGGACAGCCTAGGTGAAGAGCAGAAGTAAATCCATAGCACTGAAGAAGAAAAAGATTCAAGATTATACAGCATACACAACTCCCTTTGTAATAGTAACAGGAATGTCTTAAAAAGAGGGAGAGAGGGAGGAGGGAGGCAAAAGGTGAATGTCAAAACAGAAACTGCAGCAGGTGCTGGCACCCGATGATCCTGGACAGAGGGCTAGGTAACCCCATGCCAGGAAGAAGCTACAAGACAGAGAAGGGGAAACTTGAACATCAGTCTGTCACTAACCAGCCTCCCTCTACCCCTCCCATATTTAGCAGTGGAACCTACTCACATCAGTCCAGTTTATTCTTCATACAAATATTTTACAGTTTTATTTTTTAAATCATTTACACATATGCATACAAAGAAAAATAAATTTCAGGATGGAATTTTGGGACCATGGCAGTTTAAAAAAAAATTCTGATCATTAGCTACTGAAGACAAGGTAAAAGGCTTAGCAGTCATTTATGGGGCTCTGCGTGTCTCCCCACACAGAAACAGTGGAGACGTCTCCGGCTGCTCCCTCAGCATCCCTTCCTCCTCACCTTGTGGAGGTGACAGGGGAAGGGGTTTCAATGATATCCCCTATAAATGCTTCAAGAAGGCTTATGGTAACACTGAACCCTCCCTTTGTGGGAATTTGGCAAGAATGCAACTTCTGAACCAGTTTGCTACAAGGTTTGTTTAGTTCCTCCTTCCAAGTCTCCCAAGAAGAAGAGAGGACAGCAGTACTGACCACACAACTACTGTCCCACCTCTGGGCTCACTCCACAAATGAACCTCCCTCCCTCATAGACCATGCCACCCGCAGTGACAAGCCCCGGCCCTGAGGACAGTACGGTAACCACATGAGCATTGGCTGCTTCAGTGTCCGCCCACAGAAGATCCAAGCTCATGGCCAGGAGTGACGGAGCTGCGAGCACTTGTCCCAAGTCCGGCTCTGTGAAGCCGCATCACCACTTCAGTGAGCAGGCAACTCCTAACATCCATCCCAGCCAGCATCACACAGATGCTCAGGGGAACCTCTTATACACAACTGCCCAAGGAAGCTGGACTGTTACCAATTCCCAGGAAGAGTAGGGCTAGGAGAGACTTAAAACTGTGGCAGGCCCTATCAGAAATGGCAGCTGATGACAACAATTCCCCTATGTCATTGGGTCCTACCCAAAAAGCAGCACCAAGAAAGGGCATGATGAACAGAAAGAGATCTGTAGCTGGATACACAGCCCTTGAATTACCAAGGGTCAGAGACAGCTCATCCCTACAATTAAGTAGGACCTAAGACACAGCTATGCACCCCTACTCTGAGGCAGCTCCTGAGAGGTCGTACCGCTTGTGGTCATCAGCCCGCCCCGGTGGTAGGCCCATTTGAGGAGAGGGAGTCACACCCAGAGCGCGGACCCCTCCAAGCAGACACTCACAGGGCAGCCCATCCCACTGTCACTGGGGCAGGCCAAACATAGCTAGGAGGGCAGGCAGATCCCGAGCATCGGCCGCCCCATAGGCATCACTCTGGCCTAACATGGATAACGCCAACCGCAGGGTACTCCAGATGTTCTCAGACATGGCGCCCCCCTCGCCCCGAGGGCCCCGGCTCTTCCTCTGCATGTTCAAGGCCTCCAGAAAGTGTTCCACAGCCTCACTGTAGGGAAGAGGGATGAGAGTGTGTGAGCAGAACAACAGTGGGCGGGGTGGAACAACAGTGGGCGGAGCGGAAGGGCCGGGGAGAGGCGATCAGAACATCAGAAACCAAGGCCAAAAAGACAAGGTTCACCTGCTTACGGCAGGCAGGACCCATACTCACCGGTGAGCCCCAAGGTTGATGCAGCTGATGCCTAGATTATAGCGGGACCGGATGTACCCGGGCTGTAGTTCAAGGGCTCTGCGGTATGCAGCCACCGCTTCTTCACTCTGGTTCCCATTGGCCAGGGTGGCCCCAAGCTTGTTCCACAGCAAATAGTCCTAGACAGGAAACATGAGCCAGGCTGGGACCGACTTCTGCCCATTCCTCCACCTGCTTCGCTTCGCTACCGTTCGGTTAATGTAGCTACTAGCCTGCCCCCTTCCCCTCGGCAGCTCCCCATGTGGTCACCGGGGTAGCCCAGGCAGACTCCCGTATTCACATGCTCCTGCTCTCCCCAGCACCCCTGTCTTGTCCCAGTCTTCCCGAGGCTTCATGGCATGCACACTGGAATGCAATCTCCCACATGCAAAGGACTCTTCAGCCTTCTTTCCCCAAGGCTCACATTGGGACGAACACTGAGGGCGGCCGTGAAGCAGTCCACAGCCTTGTCGTACTCCCCACTCAGGTTAAAGAGGACTCCCAGGCCACACTGCACATCAGGGTCAATGGATGTAGGGTCCAGACGCACAGCTGCCAGGAAGAGTTCTTTTACTTCAAGAAACAGGGAGCTAAGTAAGGAGAAGAAAAAGTGCAGAGGTAGGTAAATGCGTCTATCCACATTCCTAGCCTCCAATCTCTTAAGTCAACCACAGTCCCAGGACTCACTGGTGTTTCAGTCATCTCCTTTACCCACATCCAGTTTACAGCCTGCTTTGCTGACCACAGCACTGCATGGTAGAGTGCTGACCCTGAGGAGCCCATCACACTCTTGGATCTCAGCATGCCCTACTTGCCAAATCAAGGTCATGTTCTTACCAGGACTCACATTACAGGCCTCACCCCGGAATGCCCCACACTCACTCAGACAAGAGAGATCCCAAGACGCGCTTGCTGGGACCCAGTCCTGCCCCAGTAGCCCCTTCTTCACCAGAAGCCACCAGATGGGCGTAGGCCGGTGAGTAGCGCAGCCAGTCCCGCAGCGTCTCACAGGCCTGTCGCTGCAGGGACTCATTGGTGAAGCTGACAGCCAGCGCCATCAGCGCTGTCCGGTTTTCTGGCTTTAGCTCCAGACACCTGATGGGACAAAGGAGCAGACTGAGAATCTATAAATGACACCGGGGCCCTCAGCGCCAGGAGCGCATGGCTGAGCTTTGAAGCAGACATGGAGGCCTTACTTGTGCCCTCTCAGCATAACACAGAGAAGAATCCTCTGGGCTTTGAGTTAATATTAAAGACTCAAATCTGAGATGGGCAAAGTTTCAGCAGCCAAAGACCAACCAGGATCCTACAGATAAAACCCAAGCTGATGACGGACCAGCATCGAGCCTCTCGCACTCACTCCTCTGAGCCACGATGACTTGGAAGAACCTCACAGGTCCATCTGTGTGCTAGTGGCCAGAGAGGACAACGACCTGGTTGTTAGGCTAAAGGCTGCCTGCAAAGGCCTCCATCTGCCTGCCTCACCGCGGCACACTCACCTCCGCAGGGCACTGATAGCCAAGAGCTCTTGCTCGTTCTCAGCCTGGGTGGTGCCCAGGTACTGCCAAGCCTGCAGGGAAGTTGGCAATTCCATCATTGAGTCTGCATCCGCTCCTCCACCGCCTTCCCCACTCACCACCCACCCTGGAGGAGAGCACAACCCATCCACAGGCTCTGGGCCCTCCCACAAATGGGGAAGAAGGCATCAGAACAAGGCCCCACTCACCTCCATGTGCTTAGGGTCCTGCTGCACAGCAGCCTCAAAAAGCAATACCGCATTGGGCAGGTCTCCCTCCTCAAGTCGACGCAGCCCCTCTTCAAAAGGCTGAGGGTGGTCACGCAAGGGATTCTCCTCCTCAAACTGGTAACCCTGGAAGGAAGAAAAGTGAGGGTGGAACTCAAAGGAGGGAATCCCGACAGCCAGGGCAGCAGGGTTGGGAGAACAGCATCCAGGCAGGTGGAGGAGGTGCAGGCGGCCTTCCACACAGGCAAAGCGGATTCTCCACACTATACAGGTCATCTGTGACAAGGCAAAGTGTGAACCCAGCTGCCATCCAGCAGAGTTAGGTGAGTGGCAGAGGCTCATCCTCACAGCCTGCACCACCATGTCCGCAACTTCTCCCCTGGACAGTGCATGCCTCTCCACAGCCTCAGAACAGTGAACGCCCTCCTTAGCATCCTAACCCCTAGCGTAGCTCCTGGCCTCTAACAGTGTGGTGACGCATAAGGAAGTGAGCCCTGAGGCAGAGGCCCTGTCTTAGGCAGGGCTTCCCCACCTCGGGCTACATGAACCCAATGGTAACTCAGAAATGCTTACCTTGCCCCAATTACCAAGTTCCTTTGTTTCTTTTGGCTTTTAGGCAGGATCTTGCTATGTAGCCCAGACTGGCCTCAGACTCACACCTGTCCTCCTCCCTCAGCTTCCCTAGAGCTGACATTACAGACATAAGCCACCATATTGGTTTCCTTTTAAGTAAAACCTAACCCCCAAATCTGAAGGCAGACACAGCTCTCCTAGCTGGGGGACTCTCAGCTGAAAAATTATAATGTCACATAAAAAGCTTTGCCAACTGGCATTTGACATGAAGTAGGGTGATAACAAGATAAGGCAAAAGTCACAGGTGAGTCCTCATGGCCTTGGACAAATAAAAGATTCCTTCTGGGGAAGTAAAGAGTTACCATCACAGAAAAGAATAAAAACTGTATGCGGGACATCAGGCAGTTTGGTGAAAATGGCAAACCTAGCCCAGACACGGAGAACTTAGCTTTAAACTGCACAGAAGAAAGACAAGATGTCCTGTTTGGTTACTACTGTGAAACAAGGGAAAATCAGAAGTGCTGTTTTAAACCACATGACATCAGAGGCAAAAAGTTAAGGAGGTCAATGGGGGTTCAAAGCATGAGACACAGGATTGGAAATGCATGAGGGAAGTGTGTCACAAGTAGAGTCAAGAAATATTAAAAATTCAGAAAGCAGCTGGACAGTGGTGGTGCCACACCTTTGATCCCAGCGATTGGAAGGCAGAGGCAGGCAGATCTCTGAGTTCAAGGCCAGCCCGGTCTACAGAGTGAGTTCCAGGACAGCCAGGGCTACAAAAAGAAACCCTGTCTCTAAAAACACAAAAACAAATCAAAAAAATTAGAAGGCAGAAAATGAAGCTACTACAGAGGAAAGTTTGCTTTCTCGTGAATGACCAAGCAATAAATGCCACACCTTGCAGGTCCTACCTATTACAACTACTCAGTTCCAACGTGGGAGAATGGGGCAGTGGGTGTGGCTATGTCACCGCCCTATTTTATTCATGGACACTGAAATTTAGATTTTTAAATTTTAGGTGTTACAAGCTATATTACTCTTTTGATTTCTTTCAGCCACTTAAAGATGCTAAAACCATTATCAGCCACTGAGCCATTTATAAACAAGTTGGCAAATTCATTTATTCACAGGCCACTCCTGCCCTAGATAATCGGAATTCAAGAAAATAAATGTTTTTACACTCAACCCTAAGCACTATCCATCATCAATGCATCCTTTGAGCCACTCTGTGGGAAACAGAGAAGGTTATCACATATAACGTCATTTCTAACAGATGTAATGTATGCCTCAAAGCTACAGAGAACCGTATGAAAGGAGCTTCCAGCAGTGCTCACTCACAGTGGCTGCAGCTGTTTCCTTAAGGCACACTGTTGTATGTAGCAGTCATCACCAGACAATGGGACAAACGACTGTCACCGTCCTTTGAACACATTTCCTCTAGACGCTGATACCTGTGTCTTTACGGTCTCATCAACTGCTGCTCAGTGAGGAATTAAATATTTTTCCACTATGCGAAGATAAAATATTTGCACAGGTGGAAAAGTACTACTCTAAAGGAACTGTTCACTGGCTACACAGGGCAGAGGGAGCTGAGCATCGCTTCACAGCCTCAAAGCTCTCCCCAGCCAGTCGTCTTGTCTGGTCCACTGCCTTGAGCTATTTCAAAATCTTATAGATTACACTGTAGAAAGAGCACTACAAACTCTCTTCCATCACAGAAACACTTTTGATAATGGTTTACAGTGTCTTTTTTAAGCCACAGGTATATATATATATTCTCTGAAAAACATAAAGGTTAACAAAAAAAAAATTAACTGAAAAAAAAAAAAGGACTAGAGGGAAGAGGAGATGGTCAGTGGACAAAGCACTTGCCAGGCAAGCATGAGGCCCACAGGCTAGATCCCCAACACCCAAAATAAAACCCAGGCAGGCATGGCAGTTGGGAAGGGGACCCCAGGGCAGGCCGGTAAGCTGGACTGCTCCATGTGTCGTGAGTTCTGGGTTCAGGAGAGACTCTGGCCCAAAAAGGAAAGTGGAAAGAGCCTACAGCAGGAGACCCATGTCAACCTCCGGCCTCAGCGCACACGCACACACGCACACACAAATGCAAAAACAAACAGCACAAAGGCCCATGACTTTATTCAATAATTAACTCATAAAATTCCATACACTTCGGTACAACTTAGCTTAGGGCCAGACAGAGCTTAACCCTTCACTACTAGTGAATATGAAGTAGAGCACTTCTGAGAAGCATTAATGCAAGTTTTTCTCAGCCTGATGTACAATACTTCAAGGTATTAATGACATCCACAGGGTTTGTGGATCTAATAATTTAGTTAGTTTTTGTTTGAAACACAATCCCACTAACCCAACTTAGCCTGTTACAATTCTCCTGCCTCCCAAGTGATTGTGTTACAGGTGCGCCATCATGACCAGCTTCCTCCTCATACTTCTAAGTTTTTAATTTAAAGGTGTATTTGACCCAACATGTCATAAATATGAGAATAATATATGCTAAATCAAGCGTCTAACATAAAAAGTTATTCTGCATAGCATATCATAAATATGGAAATAATAAACACTATCAAAATACTGCTCATATGAAAATAGTATTTATGTTTCCATTTATCAAATGTATAGACATGCCAGTTATAAATTAACAGTTTATGTAGAATAACAAAAGTGCTATTCTATAAGAGGAACTTATACTGGGGCGAAATACAAGGCAAGGTCCCAAGAAGTTAGAGGCCCCTCAATGTACCACATCAGACTGCAAGAACATTCTCAGACAAAGCCCAGATCTGGTGGACTCAACAGTCACATTTTCTCTTGTACTAGGTTTTTCTTGAGGCTCTCGAGCCCTGACCTCTTTATAGTCCCCTGAACTTCATTCTCCTGTCTCCACATCACTCCCTGTTTCTACGTCCACCTCCACCACCCAGCTTCACTCTCAGGATCTGGTCCTTGCCCCACACATCTGAACAAGAAGAATGTTGTTCGGACCCTAGTCTGTCTTCCTGAATACCAAGCTTCCCTCCCTCTCATGCTTCAACTCAGAAGCTCAGTAGCCACACCTGCATCATCCTGAAGTGACTCCTCTGCAGATTTCCTCATGACACTGCTGAGGAGACACAGCATCTAAGTCACAGGCACACAGCACATATAGAATCCAACCACCTTCACCACAGACCACGAGGAAGGTTTCCTATTGCTTAAGTTACTTCATGTAATTCTTTAAAATCCTAAGTTGGGACAAGAGCCTGATTCCTACAAGAAGAGATCAAAACTTGTGTGAGCTGGGGTGCAGCTCAGTGGGATAGTCAGTCCTTCGCACACGCCAGCACTGGTTTGACCCCAAGATTAAGCAAGGGGTTTGAACTCAGGAGCCAAAAACAGAAAAAGACACATTGAGGACAGAGGACAATCGGTGAGCTCCCTCTGTCCAGCACGAGTCAGCGACAGATAAGCTGTCCCAGTGTAACCTCCAATGAGAAGCGACAATTCCGCTCTTAGTGCAGTCTTGTGGAAGCCTCCCTCGTGCGCATTACATCACTTTATCATTTGACAAAGGTATTGTTACTGAGTTTTTAATCTCAAGAACATACTTCACCAGTTACTGGACAGCAGGTATCAACCACACTTCTTTACATTTTAAGAGTATCAAAAACAGTGCTAGTTTCAGCATAGAAACTCTCCAAACTCTCCAGGGCCTCCTACCTTGTCATAGGATGAGGATGTGAGGTCATCATAGTCGGAAAGCCAGGGGTGCGCCTCAGCATCCCGTTTCGCCATCTCCTCCAACTCTGCCTGCAACTTGTCCCAGAAATCGACATCGGACTGCAAGGAAGGGAAAGCAGATGAAAGAAAGGAGTCACTTCATCACCACCCCACCCTGCCCCACCCCGCCCTTGCTCTACAGGGAGATAATCATTAGAACATTGCAAACTTCAGAGTGTTTAGCAATCTTCAGAGAAGCTTTTAAAAAATGCAAATCCCCAGATCCTACCCCAGATTCTGAGGCAGCAATCTGGAAGAATGTCCAACAGTTTGCATATTTAGAAAAGCAGTCATCCCACCCCTATGCAGTTCCGAGGGATAGATGATCCAGCACACTATGAGGCCATGCTCGGCACCTTGGGCACTAATAAAGCCATACTCCCCTCTGCAGGACTCGGTCCTGGAACACCCACCATGCCGGCTCCTATGCAGAACACAGTCCTGGAGCACCCACCATGCCGGCTCCTCTCACCTCTATAGCTGACTTGGCTCGTTCAAATTCCACCTGAAGGGCAGCCATTTTGTTTCCTGGTCTTGTGAACTGATCAACCCAGGCCTCTGACGTACCCTGTGACAAATGATGATAAGTGCCACCTCCACCACCTTCCTTCTCATTAACACAGACTGACTGAAACCCCGCTCAACACCACAGCCTAGGTGCTCTCAGACTCCTGCCCACCCACTCAGGGTCTAGGTGCTACAAGGCAGGCTGTCAATGAAATCCCTTCCCACTGAACACTGATCCGGCCTCTGGCAGCAGTCCGGAGTGGGCTGGGGAATGGCGATATCCTACCTGCTGCTGTATAAACTCTGCTGCCCACTGTTCTGCCTGAGCTCGGCCCGACCCTGCAGCGGACTCCAGGGACACCTGCCCCTCGCCAATCTGCCGCACGAATTTCAGGAACTGGGGCACAGAGACACACATAGGTACCTTGGGACAGGACTTCCAGGTGTGTACTCTCACCTATGCCCAAGGAGACCCTGCGCTCTCCCCTCCCTATGAACATCTCTAGCTGCATCAAGATAATGCTAAAGGCCCTGAAAAGAAATGCAGCGAAGAGGCTTTCTACCTCTACAGAGTTGAGAAGACACAGAAAAGACAAAGAGTTAGTAGATAAAGAAATAGGGAAAACAGAGAGAAGATGCAGTCGGATCCAGTCTACAGTCTCCACTCTCCAGAGGAAGACAGTTCTGGAATCACATCCCACTCTTTACAGCACAGTAGCGCGAGGGAAGGAGAGCTTCTGCCCTCAATCCCAGTTCTGCTGGGATTGAGTGCAGCAGCAGGAGGTGACTCACCTCAGAGTTAGCCAATTTGGGGTCGTCCACCTTGGATACAAAGTCACTGGCTGTGTGCTGTAGGTCCTCCTCAGGACGATACTCATCGTACCTGTGGAAAGGAAGAAAGGCCAAGTCACCCACACGTTGCCCGTGCTCGTCCCCAATCCTGTCCACGGCAAACATAGTCCCCACAGGGTGGAGCAATAATGCTACCCACTACCTTGAGGAGCTAAAGAGCTCCAAGTTACATTAAAGAAAAATGTCTTTGTGACAACAGGACAGTCTTTTTACTTTTCCTTCCTTAAGCACAGCTCTGCAGGAAGGGAAAAGGAAATCTCTCAAGGAAACAGGGTCCCTTCCCTCTGGGGCAATCTCGGGGAATGGTTAAGATTCCTACTCACAGGTGAAATGCCAATAGCAATAGTAGAAATGTCAACAACTGAAGTGGAGCAGAGACAAGGATGTGGATGGGGGAGGCAGGGAAGTGCCCACAACTGTACTCTTTCCATGGCAACCCATGGAAGACACTGCACTCACCATCGATCGGCGGTAGAGGTTCCTTCCGGTTCTCCCAGCCACAGCTTCTCCTCAGACTGCTCCAGATACTCCTCAGCCCAGCGGGCAGGGGACACAGACAGTGGGTCTGCAAAGAGCAGTTGTGACACTCATCAGAGCCTCAGTGTAAGGTCAGAGGAAGTACAGACCCAGTGACCCGCTTAACCAAACCAAAGCACACAGAGCCCTGTAGAGTCCCTGCAAGTCCCTCCGTGAAAGAGAATTTAATAAATCCCAATATCCTCTTCAGTGGCTGAGCCATTCCCAAAGAGGCCAGGACGGAAGTTTATGGAGAGCTGAGAACAGGAGGCCTACTACCAAGGAGGCTCAGGTAGAACTTTCACCCCAAGGCCAAAACAGAAGGTTTCAAAGTTGAAGGCTTAAAAAAAGAGCCTATCTTTAAAAGAGCACTGGCTGTTCTTCCAGAGGACCGGGGTTAACTGACTGTAATTTTTAGTTCCAGGAGAACCAAGGTCCTCTTCAGACCTTAAAGGCACCAAGCACACAAGTCGTGCACAGACGCACATAGAGGGGGAAAAAATACACATAAAGTAAGTTTTATTTTTAATCTTTATTAGGATATATTTGTTGTACAAAGAAAGAGTCTTCAACACATCATTTCCACACATCCATATAATGAGTTTTGAACTTATTAATTCCCTCTTCCTTCTTTAGTGGGAAATGGGGGTTGAGACGTCTCACTGTGGAGTCCTGGCTGTCCTGGGACTCACTCTATAAACCAGACTGGCCTCAAGTTCACAGAGATCCTCCTGCTTCTAGCTGGAATAAGAGGCCTAAGCCACCTAACCTGTTTGCCTACCTTCCCTCTTATTCCTTCCTTACCCCTTCCCCTCCTTCATCCTTCTAGATCCTTTTTTTCTTAGGTCTACAATCCTCAGTTAAAAGCCTAGAACTACGCATGAAGTATAAAGTGTGTGCCAAACCTGGGCACAGAGTTCACATTCCCACCCAGGCAAAGTGGGGGATGCCTGCATCCTCCTCACGAGTACCCTCAGGCCCCTGCACACAGAGATAAACACTATGCTGGCTTTCAACACTGCGTTGTTGGCATCTGGGGTTTCTTAGGGCAGGGTCTCAGAACATTGCCCAAGCTGGCCTTCAACTCAGAGTCTTCTTTCATAGCTTCCCAAGCACTGAGCCACTGAGCAGGAGACACAGCTCCTGACTCCTCATCGCTTTGATTCATTTTAAGGGTGATGTTTTTCAGTCACATTCTAAACATATCTTCAAAACCACAGTGATAAAGGGCACAGGACCAAACTCCAGACAAGGGCACTGAACTGTTTCTCAATCTCTAGGACTTTGTCCACCAAGCAGTGAGCAGCTTAGTGTGGCCAAAGTAGCAGAGAAGGCATGAGCGCAGGTCTCTTCTATTCTGTCCCCATCGCTACATCCCAGAGGTCAACACAGTCATACAATCCCCAAGTGGAAGGTCCGACTGACACTGCCCTAACACTGAGAATACACTGCTATCCCCTTATTATTAATGTACACTCTGCTGTACCCAAGACTTGACCTGAATAATCAGCAATCTCAAAATCTGAGAAAATAATGTCAAAACCTGAAAAGAAAAAAAAAAAAAAACCCAAGAACCAAGGGTCTCAGAGCACACACAGATTATGAATAAATAATATAGAGTCAACATAATAAAAAAGTATAGTTGGCAATTGTTTGGGTTTACAAATCCTGTTTTAATTTCAGGGACACTCAACTATGGGCTCTGACCTCTAGGTCCTGTAGGTAACATTTTTCTCCTCTTATTCCAACCAGAGTGTGGCTTACGTGTGAAGATTGAAAAGCAAATATTTAATATCAAAACTGATTTCAATAACATCTCCTGGCTCCTTAGTCCTATCCCCTCCCCCTTTCCTCCTTACTCTCTGTTAAAGAATAGCCAGTCCTTCCTATTTCCCCTCCTTCCTCCTTCACTCGGGCATAATGAACCCGAGGCTACAGAGACACAAACAATGTCTATAAAATGTTCTCATCAACAACAGAAAAACAATAGGGAAAAAAGTTTCTTCACTTTACCACATATAATATACCATTTCCACATATACCTACACACCATTACCATATACACACCATTACCATATATACACCATTTCCACATATACCTACACACCATTACCATATACACACCATTACTATATATACACCATTACCACATATACACCATTACAACACACACACCATTACCACACACACACACCGTTACCATATAAACACCATTGCCATATATGCACCATTACCACATATACACATTACCACATATACACCATTACCACACACACACCATTACCATATACAAACCATTACCATATACACACCATTACCCCACACACACACCATTACCCCACACACACACCATTACCACACACACACCATTCCCATATACACACCATTACCTTATATACACCATTACCATATATACACCATTACCACACACACACACCATTACCACACACACACCATTACCACACACACACCATTACCACACACACACACCATTACCACACACATACACCATTAACCCACACACACACCATTACCACACACATACACCATTACCACACACATACACCATTAACCCACACACACACCATTACCACACACATACACCATTACCACACACATACACCATTACCACACACATACACCATTAACCCACACACACACCATTACCACATACATACACCATTACCACACACATACACCATTAACCCCCACACACACCATTACCACACACATACACCATTAACCCACACACACCATTACCACACACATACACCATTACCACACACATACACCATTACCACACACATACACCATTAACCCACACACACACCATTACCACACACATACACCATTACCACACACATACACCATTAACCCACACACACATCATTACCACACACATACATCATTACCACACACATACACCATTACCACACACATACACCACTAACCCACACACACACCATTACCACACACATACACCATTACCACACACATACACCATTAACCCACACACACACCATTACCACACACATACACCATTACCACACACATACATCATTACCACACACATACACCATTACCACACACATACACCATTAACCCACACACACACCATTAACCCACACACACACCATTACCACACACATACACCATTACCACACACATACACCATTACCACACACATACACCATTAACCCACACACACACACCATTACCACACACATACACCATTACCACGCACACACACCATTACTACACACACACCATTACCACACACACACACCATTACCACACACACACACACCATTACCTTATATACACCATTACCAAATATACACCATTACCATATATACACCATTACCAAATATACACCATTACCACATACATGCCACACATCAGGGGACACACAGGTGAGAAACGTCATCCTCAAATTGCTATAATTCAGGGCTTGGAATGAGCATTAGTGTTAAATCTCTGCCTCACAATGACAAGCACATTAAAACAATAACAGCAAAAACAACCTGACGCAGCCTGGCTCAGGTTGCCAAGAACCTAGAGTTTTTGGCTCTGGGGACCTGCTCAGCAAGGGAACTGACAGAAGAGCCCAGTGAGCCAGACCCACTTAGACGTGCCTGAAAGTGAAGCAGTAAAGGCCAGAGATGAGGAGGCTGTCTTAGGTCTCACACACACACAAGCAGAGCTAGAGCCAAGACCTAGACAGCCCACTCATGTTTACATGATGTAACACCACTTCATACTGTGTGCTGGGTGAGCACAGCTACCACAAGCTGAAATGTCGATCACTCAGAACTCCCTCCCCTAAGCAGTCAGAGTTCTGTGGGACAGAAGGAGGGTCTAGCGTGAGCCTAGCATCACCCACATTCAAACCCCAAGTCCACCCATCATTCACTGCATATTTCAGAGTAATTTTCTTCTTCTTTAACTTGTAATTTTCCACTTCTTTACCTATAAAAAGGACCACAGCAGACAGATCATAGAGTTTCTGCAAAAATTAGACATAGCAACAAAAGGGAATAGCCGTGCCCCCATCTGCAGAGGACAGGCCTTCCAGGACATCACAGGAGCCTGGCACGCTCCGTATCCACCCATCCACACCTCTTCTTCCTCTGTTCACAGAAGCGCCAGCACTGACCACCTTCTGCTGTGCTTCCTCCAGCTTTTCCTGCAACACTACAAGTTTGTGTTTCATAGCTGCTTATGAGCCTCACACACTTGATTGTCAACTTGCCTATATTTGGAATCAACTAAAACTCAAGCAGCTGTTAAGAGATCTTTTTTTTTTTTTAATGAAACCATTTGAAGTGGGAAGATCCACCTTTAGTCTGGACCTTTTGAGACAGGAAGATCCACCTTTAGTCTGGGCCATGCCTTCTGCTGGCAGGCTTTTGCAGACAAGCTTGCTCTTCGCCTGCCTGCTCTCTATATCACTGTCAAGTCCATTCCTTCACAGGCATCAGAGCCTACTTCTTCAGGACTCGGCCACCTGCTGAATACCAGCGGAGATTTGGAGCCGCATGAAGTAAACAACTACTGGGTTCGTGGATCTCCTGCTGGTAGACAGCCAGTGTTGGAGTAGCTGGACCACAGCCAGTAAGCCACTCTAAGAAATCCTCCCCCCTCCCTGTCTTCCCCCCTCCCTCCCTCTCTGACATACTCTCTCTCACACACAGACACACATTCTGTCTCTTGTCACCTGAGTCTACCTAAATTCAGGACACCTGAGGGCTGAGTTTCACCTCATGACTTGGGTAAACACAAGATGCAGACTGGCCAGAAAACATGACAGATGATGCTAGCAGAAGTATGACAGACCAAAGAGGGGGATGGGTCTTGTATGGTGATGGACTAGTTCTTGGGATGGTGCTTTTTTTTTTTTTTTTTTTTTTTTTTTGGTTTTTGGAGACAAGGTTTCTCTGTGTAGCCCTGGCTGTCCTGGAACTCACTCTGTAGACCAGTCTGGCCTCAAAATCAGAAATCTGCCTGCCTCTGCCTCCCGAGTACTGGGATTAAAGATGTACACCACCACGGCCCAGCTGAGATAGTGCTGTCTACACATCAAATGAAGTTGCATAAAACTCTTCACACACAGATAATGGCACGTAAAACTGGAGAAAACCACCAGGCAGTGGTGGCACAAGCCTTTAATCCCAGCAAAGGCAGGCGGATTTCTGAGTTCGAGGCCAGCCTGGTCTACAGAGTGAGTGCTAGGACAGCCAGGGCTACACAGAGAAACCTGTCTCGAAAAAACAAAAAAATAGATAAAACTGGAGAAAACCAGTGAGCTCTGTAGACTGTGCCAAAGTGAATCTCCTCATCACCACTGGAGAATCTGGGAGGCAGTACACAGAACTTTACTGTATATTTTCATTTATTTGTTTCACACTTACCAGTAAGACTATAAATGTTTCCATATAAAAAACAACTAAAATAAAAAGATGACCTTCAAGACTCCTTTTGAACAATTCTAGAATATTAAATGTGGGAATTTAAAAAAATAAAACAATAAGAATCTACAAAGCACGCCCATAATCCCAGCACTTGGGATACAGAAGCAGGACTGTGAGTTCAAAGCCAGTCCAGGCTACATAGTAAGACCTTTTCCAAAAAAAAAAAAAAAGAAAGAAAAGAAAGGAGTAAGGATTCATGCCAGTAATTATTCAGCAAAAACAACCACAAATTCAAGTCTCCCATATAAAGAGAGTTGGAGGCACACCAGGGTCACAGTGAGATTTCACAAACAATAAAACTTAATTAATTAGTTAATAAGACCTTAAAAGGTATATTTTGTCTCAAATCTACTTAGCCATTAAAAAAGTTACCTTGTTACCTTGTATCACTGACATATCAGCCACAACACTAAGAGAAAGCCATTTCGAAAACATGAATTCTGGGGTGCAGAGATGGTCCCA
The DNA here is from genome assembly GCF_947179515.1 of Apodemus sylvaticus. Taxonomy (NCBI): domain Eukaryota; kingdom Metazoa; phylum Chordata; class Mammalia; order Rodentia; family Muridae; genus Apodemus; species Apodemus sylvaticus. The sequence continues at coordinate 160,162,221 of NC_067473.1, forward strand.
TGGTTAGTGGCACTGGCTTATTTAAGGGTTCTTCAGGTGCCCTGGGTTCATTTCCAAGACCCCATTTGGCAGCTAACAACAGTCTCAACCTTGACACCCTTTTCTTCTGCAAGTAATGCATTCATATGACACACAGACAAACATGCAGGCAAAAGACCAACATGCATAAAATAAATCCTTTAAATAAATAAAACACAAATTCCTGGAAAACCTATTTCTTTTAGTTCTTTTTCCCAAATCTCAATGCATTCTTTTAATCAGTGCCAAAGGCCTACTACAACAGAACAATTTTACAGAGCCCAGTCTCACACACCTCAGCCCCAGCACCCATATTCGGGCCTCTGTGAAGCAGGCACAGTTGCAAAAGAACGTGCGCTTCAAAGACAACCGGACAGGTGAGGCAGGCTCAGCATGTTTTTCTAGGATATAGTTATTCATTTGTGAGTTAGAGATGATTTAACCAGAAGGAAACAATTATAATAAAATCTGGCTCTCACAATGCGCCTAGCTGAGTAAATGACTTGGGTTTTTGTCTATTAGCTTTAAATTATGAAAAATGACTAAAGCCCACTCATTCCAACAGAAGTCTCTCTGTACTAAGATATATCACATAAGCTTAAGACTTGTCTGGAAATTTGAAAGGTTCTTATCCAACAGAGGGTCTTTGGAAAGCTCAGATTTGGGCATAATTCCACTGGGAGGACTTGAGAGTTTAGAACAATAGTTTGAAAAGCACACAGGTATAAGCAGGCATGAATTTTGGATATCATGTCTCCTACTGACACTCTCTGTAGAAAGCTTATAGCCTTGTACACGAAAGCGCTTAGCACTAACAGCAAACCCTAGAACACTGTCCACCCATCTTACTTAAGGAAGGGTATCTGTGTGAAATCACCGATAACAGCTTATACCAAGCTGTTGGGTGCTAGGAGCTCCTCCTTCCAGAGAATAAGGAATGCTGAGAGGAGAAACCAATGAAGTCCATTATCTCAAAACCTGACCCTGGGACAGCCTCCCCTAGAACTTTTGTAACTGTCTCCTCCACTGTGTCTCTTCTCATACTTGGATTTCTCGCCGTGGAAAAGGGCAAACAATGCTGCTCTGTGTGAGCGATCAGGAAGAAGATGGCTGGCTTGGTCCTTCCCTTTTGCCCTAATCAGATAGGCTCAGGGGGAGAAAAGTCAATCCACAGGGAGGCAGTAGCAAAGACACACGCTGGCCTGAGACTCTTAGCCTGTGACACGGGCCTGGCAGGACAGAACAACCGCTCGATCCAGAGTCAAATCCCAGGGACTCCTAGGAAGAAACCTCACACGTTGTCAAACTGTACATTGTGCTCGCATCTAAGGATCAGCACTGCCCTCAAGCCCGGCCAGAGAAGCGTCTGCGCAGTGGTCAGCACCTGGTCAGAGTGCTGAGACTAAGTGACCACGGAGCACTCAGCACTAAATGGGGCGTAGTCTATTTCAACCCCTTTGCCAAGGGGACGTCTCAGAATAGGCAGGAACCAGAGGCTGGAGTGGGGTGCTGAGATTCACTGTTAACATGTATAAAAATGCCTAAGAAAAATTAAGATGGTTACAAAAAAAAAAAAACAACAACAACAACAAAAAAAAAAAGACACAAACAAAAACGGGCTGAGATGGCTCAGCAGTTAAGAGCACTGACTGCTCTTCCAAAGGTCCTGAGTTCAAATCCCGGCAACCAGATGGTGGCTCACAACCATCTGAAATGGGATCTGATGCCCTCTTCTGGTGTGTCTGAAGACAGCTACAGTACACTCATAAATAAAATAAATATCTTTTTAAAAACTTAAAAACAAAAACTAAGTCACTCATTTATCTTAAGCAAGTCATCATAAACTCAGTATTCTTATCTATAAAATGGTCCTAAAAACAATAGCAAGAACTCGGGATCTCACAAAGAGAAATAAACAACACATTCAATGCACTTACCACAGTAAGCACAGAGAAGCTGATACTATTTCTATAGTCACAGATGATCTGTACCCTCAAGGACTATTTAGACATTCCTTAATATCCACAGAGAAATTAGTTCCACCAGGCAGTGGTGGCGCACGCTTTTAATCCCAGTGCTTGGGAGGCAGAGGCAGGCAGATTTCTGAGTTCAAGGCCAGCCTTGTTCACAGAGTGAGTTCCAGGACAGCCAGGGCTACACTGAGAAACCCTGTCTCAAAAAACCAAAAAAAAAAAAAAACATTAGTTCATAAAACTCATGCAGATACAAAGTTCTGAAGACTGAAGTCTCTTAACATGAAATGATATATTTGCATATAACCCACAAACATCCTCCCATTATTTTGGTATCTCTAGATGACTTATTATACCCTATATAATGTAAATGTTATATATATAGTCATTATAGCAATTAGGAAATAATGAATACACACACATGCACACAGGGCCAGGCACAGTGGTTATACCTGTAGTCCCAGCACTCAGGCAGGAAGATCTCAGTTACACAGGGATTTGGAGGACAGCCTGGACTACAAAGACCCTGTCTAAAAACTCAAAAAGCATGCATGCTTTGAGTGCAGCAATAAATTTTCCACTTTCTATCCACGGTTTATTCAATCTACAGATGAGACACGCACACAGGCACAGGTGGCCTAGCCAGACCTCAGGGTTCCGAACTCCACAATCAATTTTCCCAGACCCCAATTCTATTCAAGATGGCTGAATGCAGCGTTCTAGGTGCTGTGATGAATATTTCTCTCTTCCTGGGCTATCCATCCAATCTCTAGCTCCTCTCCACTAGACTTGATAAAGAGGCAGATCTAAGCTCTCGTTCATTCTCAGGGATTCATTCTCTCTCTCCCTCCTCTCTCTCTCTCTCTGTCCCCCTCCTCTCTTTTTTTCTCTTTATTATGTTTTGATCACCTACAATTGCTACAAGAAGTCACGTCTAACATCCCACAGAAATGAATCAAGAAACTAGAACAGTCATTAGCAGCCAAAATCACCTTACATCTCAGGAAGAATCAGGACATCAACACAGAACGTTTAAATGCTACAGATTTCCCCACCAGCCTCACCTGTAACTTCAGCGATGAATTCTTGGGACCAGTCAGTCTCGTTATAATCCTGAGCTACATCCACAGCATCTCCAGCTGCAAGAAACTCCTGGGCCCAGTTCTCAGACAGGGCCAAGTCGGCCACACCAGGGGCTTAAAAGAGATAAGCAAAGACTAAGACAAAAGGAAACAGGTTCCCACCATTCCTTCACACGCACTCCTGGACGACACCTCCTTTGTCTCCTCAGTCCCCTAGTACCAACAAAATCAAAGGATGGAAGCCCCCCTGGCCTCTGCCCTTCTCACCAGGCCCTGAACCCACCTCTTTGAGGAGCCTGGCGTAAGTTCGACTGTTCAATCTCCTGCATCTCAGCGAGGAGGTCGTCCATCTTGAAGGTCTGAGGGGCTCGGGATACAAGAGTTGCATTCTGGTCCTGCAGGAATTCTGCCACCAACTATTACAGAGAGATAGTCAGATGAACGATTAGGATCAAAGTGCCTCAGCCAGGCCCCTCTGACGTCGGACAGAAAAAGGAAAACTGGAGATAGAGAAAAAAAATTCTCTCCGTAAATTTGGAAACCAGAAAAATACCCCAAAAAGTAGACGAAAACATTGGCATACAATCTCATTTGGTAAAGAGAGTTGAAAGACTGAAATATGTATGCGTGGACTGTTTAAAGGTTAAAAAAAAATCACTAGGAACCCAAAAAAAGGACAGAAAAGAATCTTGTTCTATTTACCTCATCTTCAGTCCCTGCTCCCAAAGGCTTGGAGACCTAAGACAGGAAGTAAAGAGGCAATATTCAGAGTGAGGAAGGCCGCAGGCTACAACCCAACTCTAACTCTGCTGCTTAGGTGGCCTGAGGCAGGTCAAGAGGCTTCACAACGCCTCAGCTTCTTTGTCTATAAAATAGCAGTCCTCGTCTGTGTGAAGACACACAATGCTCACTCCAGTGTTACTGAATGGTGACTGCTATTACACTAACAACGGAGAAAGCAGGCGTCAGGGGAAAATGGGCTCTTCTGTTCTAGAACACTCACGGTCTCCGCAGCTGGGGCTCCTGGAGGCCAGGGGCCAGGCCTCAGTCCCTCCTGCCGAAGGGCCTTGTCCTGGGTGAAGTGGGTGGCCAGCTTCATGAGTGGGTTGGCACCCCCACATTCGCTCTCCACCAGCTCCCGCATCGCCATGGTGACGACCAGCTCCCTGATGGACAGAAGATTAGAACCGTGGTCCCAGAGTCGGACTTTCCCAAAGCACGCCTCAGGCCCTATCTAGAGCAGGTGGGCCCACGACGGCTCCACAAGGGCCAGGCCTCCAGGGCCACCCCCGAGCTGTGTCCGGAATCCAAGAGGAGGCTGTGTCCTCCTGCCTTCCCACTCCAAGCCAAGGCTTTCGGCTTGGGCTCCCCCTCCAGCTGTCAGGACTGCATCTCAGACACCACCCGCTAACAGCAGCTCTGCCAATGGGCCCCTGGGGAGCATGGGTAACGCATCATAAACACGGCTAGACCCGCACTCCAACCGGACAAGGGAGAGCGGGAATGCCTTCGATCGTACACCGGGATCCACACCCCCGGTCAGGCTGGCTGGCGCTGCGGGTACTGATCCGGGATCGTGTCACCTGAGCCTCCTCCCGTGCCGCGCCGGTCCCCGCCCTGCGCCCTGCGCCCCGCGCCCCCAGTCCCGTCGCCCCAGCGCCGACCCCGCCCCACGAGACCACCGCAGCGGCGGAGACTTACGGGCCCCGACCCCGCGCCCCCTAGGCTCCAATGCTCGCCGCCGCGGGCCGCACCGTCCGACCAGCCGAGGCACCCGGGGTGGGCTGGGGGAGGGGAGGGGGCGGGAGCAAGGGGGCGGGACTCAGCCTTAAAGGGGCCTGGACGGCGGCGCTGCGGCCCAGCTCAACGGAAACGGGTGAAGGGGCGGGGCCCGAAGCCTGCGCAGCGTGATGGGCGGAGCCTAGAGCCTTAAAGGGGAAGTCCTGGACGCCTGGTTTGGGCAGCTCGCCGTCAGCCCCTGGAACGCCAGGCTTTATTTAGTGGAAAATTCAGAGGCATGGAGCTAGGAGAGGCTTCTCGAGCTTTGGAGGAAAACCAAGGTTGCAGGATCCACGGTTCAGTTCTCTTGCCTGGGTCTCCTCCTCTTCTAAATCGCCCAAACAGAGCCCGGGAGATTTCGGAGGTCAAATCTTTGACCTGCCTCGGACTCCTAGGCCTGACCTCCTTCCAACACACTCCCTCAGGACAGCGTCACAGCCTCCAAGGAGACAGGGGCCTGCCTCTACCGTCTCTGCGTAATGAAGAAAATAGCGCCGGATGATGACAAATTCGAGTGACTAAAATAGGGTCCAACGCATTTTGAGACCTCGAGCCGGTAATGAATGGAGAGAGTACAGTGAGTCACTCCTCTCTCCCTCTTTCCTACTGGTCAAGGTCGTGATGGCCTGATTCCCCGGCAGCGTGGCAAGGAATACCTTTTATCGGGGTGTATGAACCTAAGCCTCAGGCCCCACCATCTGCCAAACAACTAGCTCGGGTGCCAAACCTCAAGGTCACTGGAAAACAAACCTCGATATCTTACCTAGATCCAAGACCAACGGACTCCTTGGCGTCCTGGGAAGGGGAGGGGTTCAGAGTACTGGTAGGTGGGCTAGAAGGAAACTGGTTCTAGAAAGGTAGTTCCCTGCCCAGGATGCAGAGACGAAGCCGGTAGTCTGTAGGTGGCGCCCTGCAGCAGGCTTGGTTCTTTGCTGCACTAATGATTTCAAAGGTAGCCAGCCTTCCTCCTGGAACCCAAGGCTGTGTAAATTCATCCCTGGGAAGACAGAAATTGCCCTTATAACTGCAATGGATGAACAAAATATTGTGCAATGTTTCGTTCTTTAGTACACTGTCAATCTTTCAGAGGTCCTAACGAACACACCCCCATTCTCCTTGACCACGAATTCCAGCCCCCGTCCACTGTTTCCAGGCTGCCATTGTAAAGAAAAAAACCTAGCAACGAATAAACTAAACCACATCAAGGAGGAAAGGATGCCGTCTTGGAAGATGAATGCTTTAAACGGGAGAATCTCTGGAGAAAGCAGTGTCTAAGGAAAGCATATGATGGTTTGAATTTCTGGCCGTCACGGGAAAAGGAGAGAGCATCTCCCAGAAACACTCAAAGCCCATCACGCGCATAGCCTCCTACTCTGCTAGGTTAGGAACTAATCCGCAGAAATTAACTATGCCGAGATCTTGGGAGAATAACTGTGATAATAGCCGATGCTTATGAAATGCATGCTAACCCCAGGTGTCGCATTAAGCGCTTGGTGAGCATTAGCACTTTTAATCATCATAATCCTCATAACACTCCTATGAGAAAGATATTGCTAACCTCCTTTTACAAATAAGACTTGCACAAACATCAAATATCTAGGAAATCAGAATCAGTGCAAGCAGTTGGTGACATGACTCAATGGTAGAGGTGTTTATACACAGGCCTAAAGGCCTAAATTTAATCCCTTGGGCCCACAAATTAGCAGAAAAATTATTTCCCCTGAGAGTTGTGAAGACGTGCATGTACACACATACACACCACACACATACACTGCATACTGCGCATGAATTTAAACATGCAAGCATAATTCTGGACACCTACAGTCCTGCCTCCCAGACACAGAGAAGAAGACTTCCTTGTAGACCCTAAAGACCTTTGATATAAACCAGGCAGTGGTGGCGCACGCCTTTAATCCCAGAACTTGGGAGGCAGAGGCAGAGGCAGGTGGATTTCTGAGTTTGAGGCTAGCCTGGTCTACAGAGTGAGTTCCAGGACAGCCAGGGCTACACAGAGAAACCCTGTCTTGAAGAACAAAACAAAAAAAGAGCTTTGATATAACCCAAAGACTTCTTCACAGTACCTGGTCCACAGTCCCAGGCATGCTGGGAAAAAGCTAAATAAGTTCTGTGGGTGCCTAATATCTATAACTAGCTCATTAAAGTTCTAAATATGAAACCGTATCTTCTTCACCTGAGTTCAAAGTTAAAATCATATTTTATCCATAAAATAAAAAAATTATAAATTAAAAGTAAACATTCCTTAATATTTAGCCAACTCAAGGAGAAACAGGCTGAAATCCTCTAATTTTCAGACACAAACTACATTTACCACAGGCTTGATTTAAATCCTCTTCGAATACTGATTTGTATGATCCACTTAATAACTATTACCCCATATAACAGGTGAGGGAACTGAGACTCCAACTGTTGGATCTTGCCCAGGATTGTGGTATGGGATTTAAAAGCTTGGGACTTGCACCTCAGTCAGCAGCATCAAGCTTTGTAAAGAGCCAAACAATGAACACGTTTGGATCTAGACTGTCCGTCCCTGCTTCTCTGTCATTTCACAACAGGGCCATGGAACGAGCGTGGTTGTGTTCCAGTCAAAGTTCTTGTGAGCAATGAAGCTACTGTTTCATATCATTTCAATAATGTGCTACCATTCTTTTGACTTCAGTCACTTGAAAAGGGGAAGAAAAATAATGCTTAACTTTTAGACTCTTCAAAAACAGGGTGCAGGCCAGACCATGCTTTGCTGACCTCTGACTTAGATAGCCCAGTTCTGTACTCAAGGAATAGGTTATGCTATACTTTCCTTTTTTGTTAGTTTTATTGTTGTTTTTACCAACAGGGTCTTGCTGTGTAGCCAGCCTCAAGCTTGCTGCAGTCCTTCAGCCTCGGTGTCCTGTGTTCTAGGATCATTGGCATGAGCTGCTGTGTCTGGCTTTACTAGAGAGGGGCATTGTGATGGTTCTCATGTAGCCCAGGCTGGCCTTGAATTCCCAGTCCTATTTCTCCCTTCTGAGTGCTGGGATTACACACCTGTGACACCATGGCCTCCTTGCCAAGATGAGCTGTGTCCCGGCCAAGATCTCTAGGCCAACTTCCAAACCAATAATGAAATCTACTTCCAGCTTATAACTTCACCAATTCTGTCAATTTTGTGTTCTTTAAGTGCAGTTTACATTTGCATAATTTCACTTGAACAAATTTCTTTGTACAGTTTCAAGTCCACACCCTTTTCTCTTGGAGAGGGGATGCTTTAGCTTCTTGCTGTTGCTGTTGTTGTTGTTGCTGTTGTTGCAGTTGCTGTTGTTCTTGTTTTTAAGACAATCCAGCAAGACATAGTAGTGCACAGCTTTAACCCCAGCACTTGGGAGCCAGAGGCGGGCAGATCTCTGACTTCAAAGCCAGCCTGGTCTACACAGTGAGTACCAGGACATTCAGGGCTATGTAGAGAGGCCCTATCTCAAAAAAAAAAAAAAAACAAGGTCCCAACCCCCTCCTCCCTGGGGTTGCTATACAAGTACTATACAAGATACAGCAAACCAAGGTCCAGTCTCTGCACAGACACATTTGGAAGGGCCTGTTGTTTACAAGCCCATCAGACCTTTCAGCCTTACTTGTCATCACTGACAAATGCAATGAGCAATGGGAGAAGGTTGCATGTCTCGTGAGATGCAGCCATTCCCAAGGCCGGGCCCCTCTGAGCATACCTGGGCAAATCTCAGTCTGCTCTGATCGTTCAGAATAGCAATGTGTAGAAATTCCCAGGCATATCTAGCACTACACACCTAGATCTGGATTCAAAGTACTTACCTCCACCCACCCACCCCCACCCACCCCACCCGAGTCAGCCAGCAGGGAATTCCCCCAGGAGAAGAAGGCAGTGCACATACCCTTTACCCCAAGTCTTAGTCCAGTCCACTTGCTGTAATAAAGCATCTAGACTGGGTGACTTGTACAGGGTCAAAGCTCCAGCAGATTCAGTGTCTAATAGGTTCTTACCCCCCTCATACTACCTTGACTCTGCATCCCACAGAAATAAGGGGCGAACTGCCTCTTGAGGGCTCTCTCAGTGGGTCCTACTCCCATTCATGATGAGGTCCTTATAACCTCCTCACTTCTCAGTCTCTGTCTTCTAGTGCCACCAGCCTTGGGGGTGGGGTTGGGCTTCTGAATCATGGAGGACACAAACTACTATGGTGTAGATGTTGTTGAATGTGTCCCCCAATAGACGGCTTGTTGGCAACTTGTCTCCAGCATGGCAGTTTTGACAGGAAGAAGCTTTAAAAATGGAGCCAACTAGATGGTTCTGTGAATAGAAAGAAGGAAGGAAACAGGAAATGGGAGTTTCTTGCTTGGGACTGTTTTCCCAGAATAAGTGGTTTTACACCATTTTCGGGACTTTTTTTTTTTCACCAAATATCTTTAGCATGCACAGACATGTACTCAAGGACCATAGGATCCCAGAAAATAGCATAGTGGTTTCTTTTTGCCTAACATTTCCCAAATTTGATGCTAAAAAAGTCACCAACCCGGAAATACCAATGTACATGGGCAAAATTTAAAAAAAAAAAAAAAAGCACCTACAAGGCAGACACTTCTAGACTGCTCTGGCAGGCCAAGCATCGAATAAAATCTGTTGATTCTCGTGCATCCAGAAGACATTCTAAACTTCCCATTGACCCTAGACTAGCACCAGAGAAAACGGAGCAGGGATCCAGGGCTTTCATCACCACTAGCCAGTAATGAGGTCCCAAGTACCAGTGACAAGTCCCCATGCTCATGGGTGTCCTTGGAGGGCAAATAGGGAACCTAGGTTTCCTGGGCATCTGGCATCAGTGAGACTGACATCTCTTTCCCTGTCCAAATGGTATCTTCTTTAATTCATTTAAGGTCAAAGTCTTACATAATACTCAGTCTCATATCACACTGTAAAAAATGTTCAGGTATCAAAATTCCCTCACCTACCAAGAATCCAGAACGTCTCAGGCAGAAGTATATCAGCATAAACACCCATTTCCGAGATGACAAAGGCATTCGCGTTCTTTTAGGGTACTTATCGGTTAAGAAAGAGCTAGCTTCGTTACCACAGAGGGGAGTTAACTGAGTAGGGAAAAGAAATCAGCAGGAAGGGCAGAGTGGAAATGGGGGAGAGTGCGGCCAAATTGAAAAAAATATAGTGATATTTGTACAAAAAATATCACAATGACACCTATTTTCTTTTTTATTGGGGGGGGGGGGAGTTCAAGACAAGCTTTCTCTGTGTAGCCCTGGCTGTCCTGGAATTCACTCTGTAGACCAGGCTGACCTCGAACTTAGAAATCCACCTGCTTCTGCCTCCCAAGTACTAGGATTAAAAGCATGCACCGCCACTGCCCGGCCACCTATTTCTTTATATACTAATAAAATAATTCTAAAATGTTTCATTGAACAATTACAAACCCTTCTGAATCAAACAAAACACACAGAGCCAGGCTGGGAATACAACTCAGTGGTAGGGTACTTGCCCTGTGTGTGTGAAGCACGAAGTTCATTTCAAACACTGAAAATCACAGAACCCCAGAAGACAAACCATATCTGTTAGCCTCACCACTCAAAATGGCCAATGACTCAAGTACGGGTTGTGGGGCCAAGGAAAAGGATTTACTTAGAAGCCATCCAAACCAAAGATGGGCGGTATGAGCAACGGAGACTCTCTGGAGATCTAAGGTGTCTTACCCTCTTTTACAGGAGCAGGAGATGGGTGGGTGGGGGGGGAGAAGAGTTGGCAGGATAGTTGAGAAAGAGCTGGTGACTGGAGACTTTTAGGCAAAGCTTCACTGACCTGAAACGGGATAGTCTTAATTACCCTTATCTTGGTGTCATCAGCCCTGGAGGGGAACAGAGGGTTTAGGGAGGCTTGGGTCCAATCAATCTTAGAATTCCATAGAAGGCATTTCTGACGAGGTTAGCAGGACATGAGCAGAGTTGAACAGAGATCTGACCCAAAGGTTAAGGCAGCCAAGGGAGACACCGATACAGTATGGAGGCAGCAACACCAAACTCCATTCATCCTGTCCTTGTCGTCCTCGAGCCATCCATATTCCCTTGGGAAAAGTCAGTGCTTTCAGTCACCTAGGCAACTGCTATCATCATACGCATATGTCTCAGAGGTTGTGTAACACAAAACCAGTGACAAGATAATAATGTATCTGTCCGGTGTATAACCTTCAAAATTAGCTACTAACTAAAAACAAGCAAGGTAAAGAGCCAACCATTTAGGTTTTCTCATGGTTATGAAACCAAATAGGACTGAAATATGCAATAATCAACATTAAAAGGTTCACCGATGGAATGAATAGAACAAGAATAGGTCACCTGGCTGGGTAATGGGACATTAGAAATTATTCAAGCTGAATGACACAGGAGAAATAGACTGGAGAAAAGAATTCAAATAAACAGACCCAGGGTCAGCAGAGCCCATAACAAAAGATCCAGCACCTGCATCTTCAGAGTGCTGAGGGGGGGATGGGTGAGAGGGAACCCTAAGTAGCAACCAAAACTGCCCTGAATTCAGCAAGAGCTCTATATTAAGATGAAGTTGAGCAAAATCTAAACAGAATAAACCCAAAGAAATGCATACCAAGGCGTATATTATCCAAGTTCCAAAAACTAGAAATGAGAGAAATTGAAAGCACCCAGAACAATGAGAGAGAGCGTGAGGACATTCCCAATGAAAGAAAATAAAGGTAATTTGTGCCCAACAGATTTGTGTAGAGGAAGAGCTAAATAAAGCTCTATAAATGGGATGGAAACAAAGAGGGACCGCAGAATAGAATGAGAAAAGACTGACTAAGCAAAATGTCACTAAATACAGCAGCCTTGACTGCTGAAGCAAAATCATGGCATTGTTTGGTTTTTTTGGGTTTTTTTTTTTTTTTTTTTTTTGGACTGAGCTTTAGTGAAAAGAATTTGATTCACAATCCTCCAACATGTTAGTTATATTCACCACACATGAGTTGCAGTACCTGTTCTGACTCTCATCTAATTGTCTTGTCTACAGCGCAGGAGTGGGAACCTCACCTGATATCAGCTCAAGGGACAAACGCAGGAGTATAAAGATGTTCATCACCATATGCTTAGGTAACTATAAGCCAAAACAACGATGAGAGGTCACTATCCACCTATTAGGATGCCCAGCATCCTAAATCTGACTCTATCAAATGCTGGCACAGATGTGAGTCAGGAGGGACTATCAGTCACTACTGGCAAAAATGCAAGATGGTATAGCCACTTTTGAAGAGTTTGGCTACTCCATAAAAACCTAAACATATTCTTACTCTACATAAGCATGATCCTTTGTAGTTAGCCAGATACAATGAAAAGTTATATACATGTAAAACACTACACATCTCTGTTCATAATTACCGAAGTTCAAAAGCAGCCATGAGTCCCAAGATGAATAGACAGGGTATATGGTTCATTCATCCACACGATAGAAATATATTCTACATGAGGAAGAAATGAGTTATCAACAATGTGGCCTCAGCACTAGTCTACGTGGTTCTAAATCTATGATATGACATTCTAAAAAAGCAAAACTGGATACTGGAAAAAACCAGTAGTTGTCTGTAGAGGAGTCAAAAAGTAGGGGTAACTACACAGTGAAGCTGAAGACCGAGGTAGCTCAGCTACTCAGCTGTGACGGGAGCGCATGGCACTGTCTGCCCCTCAGCTCCATAGATCGGAGAGAATGAAGAGGAAGGCCCAGGGAAGTCTGTGGGCTGTGGGTGACACCAATGGCAATGTGGTTGCATCAATGTGCTGCTCTAATGAGGAAAATGGGAAGCAGAAGGGACTAGAGTTTGGGCAGAAGGCCTGACTGAACTCTCTGCTTTAGCTCAATTTTTCTGTGACCCTAAAATTTTTCTAAAAGCTATCTATGATCAGAAGGATTATCAGACACCATCACCACCCCAGGAAAAAAAGTGGATTTCCTATTGCTTGATACTACAGCTTTGGCCGGCTCAGACAGTACCTTTCTGCCGATGCTATCTTCCTCCAGTTACAGGAGAAGGCACAACATTCCTAGCTATGTACAGACTCTAGATGATGAGAGTAATGGGAAAAATATGTCATGTGTCTCAGTAGCAGCAACTGTTGACCTATAATACTAAAATATCAGTCTCAGGCTTGAGGCCTATGTTGGGCGCCACTTGTAGGCTTATATTTTTTAAAAAACCTTTTAATAAGGGTTCTTAAATGCTTAAATGTCCCTTCTAGCCCACTGTCCACCAGAGGTAGTGGAAAGGAAAGATTAATAGAGCAAAGTAGGTTGTGCACCTGTTTAAATATCTCTTTGGAGCAAATCTAATCTGCATTGTCAGGATATTAGCAGTTTAATTCACATGTAACAGCAGCAGCTCAATCTACTTGCAAACACCATTTACGAATCAGCAACGGCAGGGCTCACAAGCACAACTCACAAATCAACAACAGCAGAACTAGCAAACACTGATCATGGATTAACAATAAGTTGATCCAGAAAAAAATACACAAGGCTCTGCTAGTCAACCTGGGTCTAAGGCAACAGCAAAAAGCTACTGGAACACAACCAGAAGTTTTTTGGTGCATTTCTCTCTAGGAAGTCACAACAAATGATGGCCAGCAAAGAGTGGTAAGGCGTACAAATACCACCCAGCATTGTCAGCTAAGATCAGTATCAATAAAGCACATTGAAAACCAGCAAAGAATGACAAGGCCTACCAATGCCACCCAGCATCATCCACTGTCCACTGGGTTATATTTATATCCTCTCCAAACACCACGTGTTCTCTCAAGCATCCACTCTAGCAAAAACATCACATGCCCATTTTCCAGGCTGCCTCCAGAAAAACCTGTTTTTAGAAAAAAATCCTCCCACGTGTCTGCTTCAGCAAAAACATCCTTTCATATGACAGTTTCCAGAAAAACATCACATGACACAACTGAGTCTCCAAAGAAATCAGAAATTTCCACTTCACCTATAATACTAAAAATTCCCCTACAAAGATTACAGGAGAAGCACATTAGTAAATGGTAGATCACAATGTATCTATATAACATCATAGTTCATGCCTTACTCATAAAAGTCAGAGCTGTGAGAAGAGGGAATTCCTCTGTAACACACACACACACACACACATGATGCTGAAGGGATAGGAAACCAGCTTTTCTATTTTCACAGGATTCTGAGGAGTAAATTCAGGTCCTACACTTGCAAAGTAAGTAAGTGCTTGTAATCCCAGTGCTGAGGAGGTAAAGACAGATGGAACCCTGGGCTCACTGGCCAGCCAGCCACTCTAGCTGGTTCTAGGCTGGTGAGAGACCCTGTCTTGCAAAAACAAAAAGACAATACCTGAGTTTGTCCTTTGGCCTCCATATGTCCCCACACCTGCATCTGTACGCGCGCTCGCACACACATACACACACACACAAGGATAATATAGTCAGTAAATATCTCTAGGATAGTAATAAAAGAATGACTTTATTACAATTGGAGTTTGAATGGTAATAATTATTTCCTGAGTTCGGATAGAAAGCACAAAAGATAGGAGGTCAAGTTCAAGTTTCAGTTTATAGTTGTTAAACCTAAGTCAGCGAAGTTTTAGTTTTAGTTATGGGACAAGCTGCTGATACAATTCCACCTGTAAGGCCAGAGCCTGGCACAGCTCCTAGAGGGCACTGAGGTGGGCGTGTAAGAAAGCTCTTCTCTAAGACTGATTTCACCTGATCTAAAAGCCATGGCTTGCCGACGTCTTCTGAGTGATCAGTCGGTGCTCTTAAGCCCCAAGTTGTCTCTCCAGCCCTGGATTTTTTAAATGAACAAACACTCACCTGCAATCAGTTTGCGAAGTGTTTACCACACAAGCATGAGCACTTGACTTTAGATCAGCATGGCCCAGGCAGAAAAGCCGGGTCTGTCACTGTCCGCCTGGAAAGCCACTGAGGAAAGCACCCAACACTCTGGCCCCCACACACCTGTGCACACACATACATGCACCCAAATGCAATTGTACACATATACACAGACACATAAGCAAGCATACAACAACATTCCAACATAAGCAAATAAATAAATTAGAACCTCATTTACAGAGGGGGAAAATAAGGCTCATAGTGCATGTCTGTAATGTTAATACTTAGAAGAGTGAGGCAGAAGGATTTTGAGCCTCAAGCTTGGACTACATAGCAAGACCTTGTTCTGCTTTGTTTTTTAAAGACAAAACCAAAAACAGTTAAGTGTGCTTGGTTTTGAAATTGATGTCTAGAGAAACAACATAGATGGATCAAAAGCATGCCCTTTGAAAAACTAAGAAAATAATGAACCATTTAAAAACTTAAAACAAGGAAAGCATTGTAGAATGAAAAGAAATGACCACAAATATTTTTCGAAGTCTTTTTTCTTAAATATGAGACTATATACTCAGCTCAAGTCTCTCATCCCAGGGCGAGCAGCCTAAGAAATGCACTCTGACACTATTGGCAAGCGTGTCGGGACAGCCATCTGTCAGGCAGACAAGAGAAGGGCTGGGCAAAGAGAAGCGCAGCTACAAGGAAATAACAGCAAAGGTTACAGGGAGGGCCAGCATCCGGATAACCTGTCTCCAGGCCATAGGTCACTAAACCATGCAGAGTCATAAGCAGAACACTGCAGGCAGAAACACTGAAGGCTGAGCCGGGTTGAGGGCTGTGACTGTCTCTACAGCATGCTGACAGGAATGGCTATATGCTGACTAAGGGGACTAGCTGTTGTCAAGAGAGGTAGCTGGCTGGTTGCTAAACACCCTCCGCTCCTCACCATGGTCAAGCAGCTGAACTACAGTTCCCAGCTTCCTTTGTAGTTAAAATGTCCATGGTATTAGCATTAGCTAGTGGAGTGTTAAGAAGAATGGTAAATGCAACTCCCTGGCCTTCCACTTGAAAGCCCCCTAGGTGCCATCCTCTGACTCTGGTCCGTCCCAATTTGATGCGACCATTGATGCCAGCTGGGCATGTCACTGTCCACCTGTAGCCCTGGCACCTGGCAGGCAGAAACAGGAAGATTCCTTGTACTTACTGGTCAGCCAAAAACCAAACTGGTGAGCTCTGAGTTCAGTGCGAGGTCCTGTATCAAAAAGTCTTTGGAAGTCTTGTGTTGAGAACAACAGGGGCACCAGATGGAGATAACCTGGGTCCTAATTCAAAAGTGATTACCCCAAACCCAATGACATTATCAGAAACTCGCCGCCACCTACACCTCCATTTCCTCACATTCAAAGTCCCTTATCTGAAACTCTTGGGGACAAGTATAATTTAGTATTCAGAACTGGGGGTCTTCAATACAGCAATACAGTAGATGTAATATATATCAGTGCATATCAGTTATATACCATCCCCAGAGGGGTTTAGAACAGCACCCTAAAATCAAACATGCTAAATACTCCTTCAGCAACATTACTCTAGAGTCTGACCACTACAAACAGACTCAACCAGTGGTTCAGGGCAGGTATTACCACAGATGAATTTTGGAATCCAAACCAATTGCATGTTTAACTGGTGTTTCCTTAAAACATATATAACTTTGGTATTCAGAGCAGTGTTGGGACATGCTGAGACATCACTATGAAACTAAACTCGACCAAGAACATTCTCAGAGGTTGGTGTAGCTGAATGTTCACAGCCCACTAGCCTATGAATGGCTGACTGAATGTCCACAGCCCACTAGCCTATGAATGGCTGACTGAATATTCACAGCTTATGAATGGCAGCAGAAGTGAGGAGAAGCAGCTCAGCTCTGTGCCAACGTACACTGGCAGTCTCTCCAGCAGTCACCCTTCTGGTTCCTAGTGTCAGGCTGTGCCATTGCAGTAGCACTTCCTCTTGAGTTGAAATGTTCCGTCCTAAAAGGAGGAGAGAAGCCAGGGCATCTCACCATCATCTGGAAGCTCAGTTTCAACATCCACAAGGCCAGGCCCCAAGTCATACAACGGACGGGGAGCAGAGACTCTCCTGCTGGCTGAAATACCACCAACTTTGCAGGGAGTTTCAGGGACATAGTCTTCATGCTGGGGTAGCCTTTGGTACCAAAGCTATCTTTGAATCACCCATCCTAATTGGCGCTCCTAAAGTGACTCCAGAAATCTCACTGGTTCAAAGTTAGACACCAGTGGAGTTGCTTCTTCCATGTGTGGCCAGTGCTCTGTCTGGGGGGAGTAGACACTTGTTTACGTCTCCCCAGGAAAACCCACATGCTCGACAGTGACTACAGCACTAAACTCTAATGAAAGGATTATCCCACCAAGAGCTTGGCATAGCTTTACAATCGTCTTCCACTTTCTAAATTGCTGTTTCTGGGGAGACATAAAAGAAATGTCTATTCATTCCAAATAAGGAGAAAGTGAATGTGTCAAAGAAAGATTCCCCCCCCCCAGGCCCTGCTTAACGACTAAACGACTGTATTAGGTCACTTACAGGAATATGGGCAACATGGTCAGCTGTACTATTGAGACAGTCCATCCAGTCGACTTTGTACCTCTTAACACAATTTAGATTATTAGAGCTGGAAATGGTGATGGGAGTCTACGGGAGTGCCTTCTGACGGGACTGCCTTCTGATGCTTCCGCCATTCTGATTGAAAACCTTAACAGCTGCATCATCTAAGCAGGCGGTGCTTGCCTGTAGTGCCAGAGTTTAGGAGGCAGAAGCAACAGGACCAAGAGTTCACGGTTATTCAAGTGAGCTTTAAGAACTAGCCTGCGCTACATGAGAACCCATCTCAAAAGAAAACAAGCTTCCTCCAAGGGATGGGCTCTGCACGCCCTTGGCATTTTGCTTGCGACATTAGAGTCTATTGACCTGTCCACAGCCACTTTGTCAACTCTGTTGCCTTAGCAAACACCTGAGATAATCTACTGAAGGAGAAAGGCCCGTGGGGGAGGGGGAGACAAGGAAGCTTAGTCCCTTAGTCCGTGTCACTGGGTCAGGAGTTTATGCAGGAACCAGCCCCATAGGGACAGATGGCCTGACCGGCCCAGGTCTACCTTGGGCCTGGTCCTCTGGCAGTGTAGCCCTGCTGTGCTCTGAAAGTTGTCACTGCTGTGTCTTCTTTTGTACTTACTTCCCTTCCCCACCTGGGGAGGTCAGAGCTGGGGCCATGCCTTAGAACCTGGAAACTGAAACAAGGCTCCCCTAGCCTTGTGGACTAGAAGACACAGCCAGGAGGCACAGGTTCCTCTTCTCTCTCTCTCTCTCTCTCTCTCTCTCCCTCCCTCCCTCTCCCTCCCTCCCTCCCTCCCTCCCTCCCTCCCTCCCTCTCTCTTTCTCTCTCCCTCCCTCATTCCCTCCCTTCCTCTCCCCTGCCCCGCCTCTGACAGAGACAGCTCCAGTATATCCCAGAGTCTCCATTCCCTTCCTTCTACCCACCGTCTCTAAATTTAGAACGTCATCTGTCCTTTTCTTGTAGGATGAGGGTATTTTAAGTACTCTCAGGATGATGTTGCAAGAGCGGCAGGCACCAGCACCAAGTAACACCAGCAAAGGTAGATAAAACAGCTCCCTCTCCTGCTGGTGCCAGGGGCTTACCCATCACCCAAATCCCATCCCTTTCCCATGCCTTCTTCCCTCTCAGGAAGCAGCTGGAGAGAGAGAGAGTTGTGAGCCTCTACAAGATGCTGAGTGGAGTGGATTCTGGAAATTGGTAGCCACAGTGGAGCGGCCTGGGCAGCAGTCCATCCTCACACGGTACACTTACAGACATCCCCAGGAAACACCCAAGGGTTTGAAGGATCTAAGGGATCCCCACACATCCTAGAAGAACCCTACATGTGGCTGGTCTTGCAATTTTAGTGAATCCACTTAAGAGAGCCCTTGAAAAGCTGAAATCTAAAAGGACCTTAAGATCTTTCACAAAGAATAGGAGCTGACATGTTCTTGACCCCTCCCGACAAAGCCCCTGGGGTGAGGACTGATGGGCTGATAATTCTAAGCGTTACTGATGAGCCCAAAAGCTGCAGGGTGGCTCTACACACACCTCTATGGACCTTGCATCCAGCCTCCCTGACGACACTAGGCAGGGCTCCAGGGCTCTGGCTTGGTAACATGAAGAAAGACAGTGTGTTCTTGAACTGGCAGTTGACACACATGTCTCTACGGTGTGGCTTCCCAGGAGCTCAGAGCTTCATCATGGATTAAGCTAATTAATTTTCCTAGCCAAGAGTGGACTTAAGAGAGACAGGGTCTCCCACTGCAGGAGGGAAAAATGAGAGAGGCCGAGGGAAATGTGTTTGCTTCGTCTAATTAAATTGTGAGTAGTTGAACTTGAAACCTAGCCAAACCTGAGGTCCTGAGGCTTTGCCAGATTCTGCAAGGGAGGTTAAAGAATGTTCTAGAAGATCTTGAGCAAGAAAATAAAGACTCATTTGGATTCTTGCTGCTGCCCTTTCCCTAGTTCATTGAAGTTGGCACCTGGCCTAACTCTCTAATTCTATTCTATTCTATTCTATTCTATTCTATTCTATTCTATTCTATTCTCTCTCTCTCTCTCTCTCTCTCTCTCTCTCTCTCTCTCTCTCTCTCGTTGTGTGTGTGCACACATACATGCTAGAGCAGAGGTAGACGGGATATAGAAACAGAAAGAGACTGAGAGAGGCCAGGTAAGAGGGCAATCAAGAGGTCAGGAGCAGGAAATGGAGACATTTGATGGTGCAGAAATTACAAAGAATTAACTGAAAGATGAATGAAGACCCCAAGAGAGTAACAGCATAATAAAAGCAAATCAAAAGAATGGTAGGGCGAGGCCTCTGTTCTGCTGCATAGGAAGCCTCAGTCTCCGAGGTACAGGGTAAGTGAGGACCAGAAGGCTGAAAAGAGGGAGGAGAGGAAGGTTGTTTGCACTGGGAGCCAGATGCGCAACTTCAGACTCCCCTGTACTCTCGTGGGCGTTAAAGCTCTCCATTGTCTTGGGCCTCTGAGCTCCACCTTGGAGTTCTGGGGACTACAGAACAGGCAGGAGGCTGTCTCCTATGTGTTGTTGTCTCGGATGGGCAACAGCAGGACATCCAAGCCGACAGCTATAGGAAGACACACTGCTAGGAACCTTCCAGGGCACCTTCCACCCCTGGCCTCCCAGGCCAATGGGTCACCAAGGCAGCGTTCCTGTATCTCACCAGTAAGTCTTCTCCGAGTCTGAAGATTACCCACAACTTCCTGAACCTGAGCCCCTGGTGTGTGCCTGGCCCTACACAAGTCGCAGGGGATACAGAGAACTATTTGATAGAGACACAGGTGCTATAGCCTCATGGGACAGGCTGACAGAGGTGTGACCACGGGGTATGGAAACACCAAAGACCTCTTAGGGAAGGCAACAGTAGAATGGAGTCTTCAATAATGAGTCGGCTATTAGGCAGCCAAGAGGAAGAAAGCATGATAGACAGAAGGAACAATTCATGCAAGGACATAGAAGCAAGAAAGAGCAGGGTGACTCTGGAAAGTGCTAGTGGCTTTTGTTCCCTGCATCCAGGCGTGCAGGGATCGTGGCAGCAAAGAAGCCGTGGAGGGAGAGGGGCTGCCAGGGCATCTGAGATTGGCCAAATCGCTGACAGGAAGAAGATTCCAAATAAGAGAAAGACATGGGTGGGGTTGTGCATTAGAAAGGCCACTAAGACCCAGAGTTAACAATGGACTGAAATGGACCAAGACCGAGGAATTGGAGGCCGGCAGGGGGCCTCTCAGCGAAGGGATGGCAGCAGCAGCCTGGCATGTCTAAGAAAACTGAAGAAGCAATGACAAGGTGTGGTCACCATTTGAACACGGGGATGGGTGGGAGAAAGGAATCTAGACCAACGCCTGCTTTCTGGATGAGGACACTGCACAGGGAGCATAAGCAGCAGTATCCATGACAACGGAGTTTGAGCAAAGGCTAAGTTTGAGGCATAGGTTGCCCAGACGTTCAAACAAATAGATAGGGGGGAAGGACCAGAAAGGAAGGGCCTGGGTGAGAGACAGACATGCGAAGACATCAGCATACTGCTGAGAACTGGAACTGTGAGCTAGGTCCTGATGGAGGCTGGGCAGAGGTGACCGGAGCATCAGCAGACAAAGCTCCAGGCTCCACCCCATGGTGCTATAAAGGACCACAGAGAACTAGAGGGAGCTGAAGATGTTCTAAATCACTTGCTCTTTAGAAAGGAACTAAGGTGTGGTTCTCTGGTATGGCCTAGGGCAGGGCCAGTACAGGAAAGGCAGTGTCTACAGCAGCAGCCCCCTCTCCGCTAGCTCCATCTATCTCCTCCTGTCCTTCATCACCTGGGGCCTAGAGACACAACGGACAGTGAACAAACGACCCAAAGGTTGAGGACAGACCAGAACCTGACATACTACCACGTCAGCAAAACGAGCTCTTCATCTCTTAGTTGCAAAAAACAGAACCGCCAGTGTCCTTCTTTCCGCTTTCCAACTAGGTGCCGACTGCTCTGGTCGGGATTTTTAAAGTGAGGGGGAGGGGCTGACAATGTCCCCAGAGAGCAGTGGGCATCTGCGCATGCGTCTATGTCAGTCTTTTCCAGGATGCAGACGGAAGGAAGTGAATCCTCCGCCCCCATCTTACATTCCCAGTAACCGGACAACCTAGGGATTTGCACAGCCAGAGCCTGCCCTGCCCTGTCACCTCAACCTGCTCAGAGGCCAAAAAGGCCTCTAAGATCAGAAAGCCCACAACCACACAGAATCAGCCAGGTAGACAGCAAGCTAGAACTTTTTTTCTGATTGTTTTATTTGAAAACTCTAGGGTGCGGGCCTCCTTTAGCACACCCATCCCCTGCCCTCACCCCAGGACATGACAATGCCACACACACGCACACGTACGAGGCTGTGAGCTGCACACAGAAACACAGGAGCTGCGCTCACGACAACATTGAAAAAATATACACTATATATAATACACGCCCAAGGTCCCGCCCCTCCTCCCCCTTCCCCACAACCTAGGCAAAGCAGGCCATGGAGAAAGGAACAGAGACTTCAAGACCTTGGTACTGCTCAGGAAAGGAGGAGGCTGAGGAGGGGGAGGAGCAGGGAGCCCCAGAGTGAAATGGAAATAGAGGCGAGGGGATCCTAGGGGAAGCGGGAGGGGTGGGGCAACAGAAGGAAGGCCCCCACGGACAGAACAGAGTAGAGAAGGACACAGCAGCGGGCTCCCATCAATTCCGTTCCCACCTCAACCACGGCTGTTGATATCCCCCTCCCTAATACAGTGCACGGCGGTGCGAGCACGGTGTGCTGCCACAGGTGGGCTACTGGGCGGCCAACCCACACAGAGCCACTCTCCCAGGGCAGCCCGCTGGGGCAGATGCCTCAGGAGCAGCAGGGGAAGGGCAGCCCCAGGCAGGGGCAGGCTGAAGGAGGAGGGCAACCCCTGTGGGGCCTCCTGGGGTTCTGAGATTGAAGGACCGGTCCAAACAAAGAGCTCTTTCTCCCCCCCCTTGGTCTCTTTTCTCTCAAAATGACGTTCTCCATTTCTTTCCCGGGTGCCTGTCTCCCCAGGGCAGGCCTCTCTCTTGGCAGGGTTGGAGCCTCAGTAGCGGTGTGGGGGGCTCTCAATGATGCGTCTCTCATCGCTGCTGGGGGAGTCGGCGGCTTCGGAGTCACTGCTGTCCTCTTCCTCTTGCTGGCCACCGGTCACCCCTGCCACAGAGGGCTGCTGGTTCTGGTAGGACTGGAGAGAACAAAAGGAGAGAGTGAGAGCTCAACCTCCTAGCCACAGCTAGAGCCTCTCCTTGAGGACACAGGCTCACACGCAAGCATGCACACATGCACCATTGCAGAGTCCCCCCCCCCCCCCAGTCTCACCCTTCCCCCTCCATGCGCCTAGGGTGTGAGCCTCCTCGGGAGTATTTGCTTCATCCCTCCAGGGCACTCACCTCCATGGGATTCACGATAATGGTAAGAGCAGAGTCATCCCAGAAGAGGTCAGGGTCTTTCGGGTCAGTGGAAGCCCCGGAAGGACCGCCAGTTCCTGAGACGCGGCGATGAAGGGAGTGGATCCGAACCAGGCCGAGGATAACCATAAGCACCAGAAAGCCCACGCATACCACAATGATGAGAGTCGCAGCACTGGGGACCACTGCAGGGAGAGCAAGGGGTCAGCCGAACACAGCACACCTGGGAAACTCGGGCGCAGGGCTCGTAGGGTGCTGATGGAAGAAACTGCTCAGTGGAAAAATTTTGTTCAAGAGTAAATAAACGACAGCTCTCAAAGTGGCCTTGAAGAGGCAAAAAAAAACAAAAAACAAAACAACACCACCAAAAAAAAAAAAAAAAAAAAAAAAAAAAAAAAAACCCTGAGAAACTGGAAGAGAAACAGATTCCACCAGGAAGTAAACAGGAAAGGGAGAGAGGCTGCTCTGAGGGCCAAAGGCAAACAGACAGCAGGTGGTAAGGAGAAAGCACCCAGCCTACTGCTGCTTTGAGCAGCCATATTGTCTTTGGATAAATGGCAAAAACTAGAAGTCTCTCTGCCTGGATCTTCCCCAGGGACCACCAACTCCCCAGAGGGAAAGACAGGGGCACCTACAGAGGACTGACTCGGATGAGAAGTAAAACAGCTCTAAGCCTGGCCTGCTGACCAGAGAGAGGACTCGGCCGTCCCCAAGGCTGAGAACAGGTCCCTTCACTTACCCACCTGCTCTGGGCTCACTCCTGTGCCGCGACACCTCCCTTCTCCTTGGAGGCCTGAGGTTCCTGGGCCTGCAGGGCTTCTGTTCGCTCGGAGTCTCCCCCTGAGGTCTTCCTACCTCCACCTCAGGCCTCCCACCCTGTAGCCTCATTCTGATGCCCAGGTTCAGGGGTACGTGGACCCTCACAGGCAGTGAGAGACAGAAGGGCACGTGCACTCTCACATGGACCTTGGAACTGATGGTGGAAAGGCAGATGTGCAGACACAGGCACATGCCGATGAAGAGCGAGTGGGCACACAGCTGGACAAACATCGCCATGCCCCATACCCGAGCCAGGCCTCGGGTTACCCACACAGCTGCCTGGACCAGCCATCTAGCAGCCTGCTTACACAGCAGAGTTAACGGGATGTGTGTCAGAGTCTCTAGCACGGCACCAAAGAGCCGTAGGGGCAGGCTCACACAACTCCCTACCAGCTGGGCAAGCCAAGCACCCCCCTGAAGGAAGACATAAACACTACAGACCTGGGCCCTAAGGGCCACAGAGTGAGCAGCTGCAAACACAACCTGGGCCCCGTTCCGTGCACACAGAGAAAGCACTCGGAGAAGCACGAAGAGGCAAAGCAGGGGAGCCACAAACGCCTGGCACAGCAGATGGAGGAAGAGACCCCACAGATACACCCCCAAGCCCAGAGCCCTCCTGGGCAGCTGGATTGCTACCTGCCACATGGGTTCGCGCTGCCCTTCACACCCTAGGCAGTCCTATTCCTGAGAAATAGTCCGTGAGTGTGTCTCTCAGACACCCACTAGCAGTCACACACAAGCAAGCCCGACATAAAGGTCACATTGCAACCCAGCTTCAGATCTACCTACATCCTAAAAGTCACACGTTACGAAACAGAACCTGAGCATAGAGGAGATGACATCAAAGCCCCCACACACACCCAGCTGCAGACCCCTCTCGCCAGCGGCCAAACACACACACACACTGCCACCACTCCAGGACCAGGCAGGTAAGTGAGAATGCCTACTGGGGCTGTCCCAGCAGCCACACGGCTCCCCCAAGGCCACCCTGATGGCTCTCTGTCAAGCTAGCTCACATCCCCGCATGACCGATGGCCCATTTTGGACTACTTGCCAAATGGAGCTAATTCCGCAGGGGTGGGGCAGGCAGGCCCACTCACTAGGCTCCGGTTCCAAGGCAAAGATCGACCTGGTTGGATCAGCATTTCTCAACTGCCTAGGTATGGGAGGGGGGAAGGGAGCAGAGCTTCTCTTTCTATGCAACTATCCAAAACAGCCCCTCTCAGGTCCTCGAGTCAATGGACAAGTCCAAGGAGTAATGGACTTGCCAGAAGATGGCCCTGTGGCTAAGCCCAGGCAACCCCACGTTCAGAGCGCAAGCCATAGCAGATGACCTTGTGACTTCAAAAAGGGCAAAATGCAAACATTCCGGGTGTAGGCCAACAACTGTGATTCATTATCATAAACCAGAAGGTTGGGAGAATTTTCAAATTAGCTACAGACCAAAATCAAGGACCTCAAAAGCTCATTCGATCTTGCTACATTAGACCTACACAGTGAACTCTGGCCTTGAGTGACCACCTCAGCCAACATTAAGGGCTATTTTAGCAAATGGTTCCTGTGACCATAGGGACACTGTTGAAAGCGCTGTTCACAGCCCAGTATAACCGTGCCCCTGATGAAGAGAGTGTCTGAGCGCCCACGTCCTACCCTGTGATTACACAGTTGTCAGGCTTCTCTCTGTTCAGTCACCAGCTAGCAGGGCTTCGCAGCTGCACGGCAGATCCCAGCATGTGCTTTACGTGAACCGACATCAGTCCCTGGCTCCGTCTCCGTCTCCTTCCACCATTGCCCCTCCCTCCGTCCCTCCTTCCTAATTCTTTTCTCTTTTAAGAATTTTGGGCTGGGTTCTTTTGTCTTGTTTCATTTTATTAGACAACACATCACTCTGTTGCCCAGGCTGGACTTGAACTCCTGGACGCAACTCAAGTAATCCTCCTGCCTCCACCTCCCAAATAACTAGAAATATAGTGTCAGGCTTCTTTTCTTCCTCCTCCTTTCTTTCAA
Source organism: Apodemus sylvaticus (assembly GCF_947179515.1). Classification (NCBI taxonomy): domain Eukaryota; kingdom Metazoa; phylum Chordata; class Mammalia; order Rodentia; family Muridae; genus Apodemus; species Apodemus sylvaticus. Next base: position 160,187,835 of record NC_067473.1, read on the forward strand.
TCATGGACTGTGACAAGATCAGTCATCTTTTTTAGAAGAAATTCTCCTTTTTTTCTTTTGATTTTTCTTTGTTCTTTCTTTTTTTTGTTGTTTTTTTTGTTTGTTTGTTTGTTTGTTTTTTGTTTTGGTTTGGTTTGGGTTCTGGTTTTTCGAGACAGGGCTTCTCTATATAGCCCTGGCTGTCCTGGAACTCACTCTGTAGACCTGGAACTCAGAACTCCGCCTGCCTCTGCCTCCCAGGTGCTGGGATTAAAGGCGTGCCCCACTCATTGCCCAGCTGTTTGTTCTTTCATTAAACAAGGTCACACAAGGTTATTTTCATGTAAATACATAATATATTTTGTGAATAGTCACCCCAGTACTCTTCCCAGTCTCCCGGTCACTCGAATAAGCGCTTCTGTTTCCCAGACAACTTCAATTCTCCTTCCTGGTCGTCACCATTGTTTAATACTGTTTCTTTACACATCTTTCTAAGGTGCTTCAGGTACTTGAAAAAAATCAGTGTAGAGAAATGGCTTCCAAACCCTGCTATGCAGTGGAGTTACATGGGGATCTTTAAAGTTGAGCTCTGTGAGTTGACCCATGGCTCAGAGGTTAAAGGCACTTGCCTTGCAAGCCTAGCGGCCTCAGTCCAATCCCTGGAAAGCATGTAAGGACTTGCTGACTCCAGAAAGTTGTCCTCTGACCTCTGACACATGTGCCCACATATACACTTCACACAAGCACACAATAAGATTAATTAACTAATTAATTAATTAAAGCCAGAAGCATTGATCCCTGTCTCTCATCCCTTTGGAGTGAGAGAGTTTAAAATTCCCCACGTGACAGATGTGAACCAAAGTTTGGGGTAACAATGTCATAATGTCCTCATCGCTTGTCTCTCTCCGTAACTCCACTCTCAGAGCCTCACTGTGTGTCCTGCCTGAGAGCCCCTGCTCTCCAGGACCCTGTGTAAGCTCCACGTGTGTCATGGAATCTTCCTTGACAGTTCTTATTCACCAGGCTCTCTCTGGGGCCTAAGAAGCTGTACTGAAATTAGCCTCTGTCCTTGGAGGAAATGGTAGCACTTCCTTCTTCTGCAGTTTTTGAGTAGTTTAGCTTCACGAAACCTCAGTTCTTCAAAGCAGTGCTTGGACTTGGGAGGTGAAGAAGAGGGAACAACTTGGAGTCAGCTGCAATGCATGGAACAGGTTTGATGGGTGTGGCTGAAGTGTGTCATCTGCTAAGCTCAAGCCCTATCACTCGTAAATGGCCTCAAAGAAATGTGAACTCTGTTCCTACTTGGGCCAAAATAAGGGACAAGGGGAAGGGAGGTGGCTGCTCTCCACGGACTATAAGCCGGCTGGCCTGGATATAAGTCACAAGGGATTCCACTGTAGGGACAATCAGACAATCAAGGAGATGGCACTCAAGTACCAGGGCATCCCCTGGCAGAGCAGGGGGATGCAGGATGACAAACACTGCTGGTAGAGCCAGCCAGGGCAAGCCAGGAGGAAGACACTCGAAGCTCTGAGCCCCTGGGAGCTCAAACCAAAGAGAGAAAGAACTAAGGACAGAAACATGACCCCCAGGTCTAGCTCCAGCCTGTTCTTGGGAACACAGCTTACTCGTGGGATCGGAGTTCAGCATTCAGCCCCAAAAATGAAGTCTGAGGTGACTGGGTGACCGTGAGCTCCTCGGGGAGTCGCCTAAAGAGCCTGTGACCTTTGGCTGCTTTTCAAAAGAGGCAGTCTGTGGCCTTTGGGAGTGGGCTTGGTGCGTAAAACATTTAAATGATCTCCAGGGCCAACTCTGACAATCGGATAGTGAAGTTTGGTAACTTCACCAGGCCAAAGGCAAGGTGTGTCTCAAAAGTGACGAGAATAACTGCACCTCCAGATGGCTCTGGAGACAGTGTCCCAAAGTCACTCCCAGCAATCTATCACCACTGTTCAGATGTTAATATTTCAAGAAAAAACTTATTTTAGTTTGAAGTGTAAATACCAGGTTACAAAATGGTTTGATGTCAACTTTATAAAGGAAGGAAGGAAAGAAGGAGGGAGGGAGGGAGGGAGGGAGGGAGGGAAGATAATAGATAGACCCGTGATTCACAGTGGAAATAGCAGGCCCTGCTAGAAGCAAGGTTGACTTTTCTTCTTTGTGCTCACATTGGCTCCTTTTTTTTTTTTTTCTGTAATGAAGCAATTCTTAGAAATGTATTAGAAAACAACAAGCTACTAGTACAGGGCCATAACTGGGAAGAAAGACTGCCCCATTCTGAAACAGCATTTGGCATCTGTTGATTTAGAAATATTTCACAGAGCTGGGTGCTGGTGGCACACGCCTGTAATCCCAGCACTCTGGGAGGCAGAGGCAGGCAGATTTCTGAGTTCGAGGCCAGCCTGGTCTACAGAGTGAGTTCCAGGACAGCCAGGGCTATACAAAGAAACCCTGTCTAGAAAAATATCAAGTCCAAAAAAAAAAAAAAAAAAACCAAAAGAAATATTTCACAGAGAACATAGGATTACATGTTTAATTGAATCTACTCTGTCCATAGGGAGAAGAAGATAGCTATTCTGTAATTCTTTCTTATTTTATTTATTTATTTGTTTGTTTATTTATTTATTTATTTTAGGGGGTGTGCACACGCGTGCGCAAGCGTGTGTGAATGCATATCCCATGGTACATGTATGAAGGTTCAACTTGTGGGAATTGGCCTTTCTCTCAGTCTATGATGTAGGTCCCACGGCTCAAACTCAGGTCGTCAGGCTTGACAGCCGAGCCATTTTGCCACCCACCTCCTTGTTGTTCTTTTCTTTCTCTGTTTTCCTTTTCTTTCCTCTTTTTTTTTTTAAGCTGACAGACCTCACCACGTGGCCCAATCAGGCTTCCCCCCAGTCTGTCTCCGCCTCTCGAGTGCTGACGTCATGATCCTGCGCCACTGTACACAACTCCTAAAAGCCCTTGATCCCCAATACATCTTCAGCCAGCGCTGTTACGCTACAAGCACTAAATAAATAACTTCACTACTGAAGCTCTCAAGAACCCAGCTAACTTTGTGGGGAGGCGGCAGGGACAGCAGCGAGAATAGTAAAGACGCCCCCAGCCCACATTACTTGTGGCTCCAGGCTTGAGCACCCTGCACTGGCCCAGGATTCACCTTCACAGTGAAGTTGACAGTCAAGAAGGATGACGAGATTATCCCACCGCGGTCACTAAGACTGGTACCACAGAACCTACTGCCTCGCCTCTCTCCCTTCCCAAGGATATAGGGTCGCTTGTTAAGCCACACCTCCCTTCAGCTTACTCACTGGAGTTCCGGTGGGAGCTGGCCAGGCTGTGTCCAGCCATCTCAGGAGGAGGCTGGTGACCCCGGTGCAAGAACTGCTGTGAACTGAGCACATGGCTGGGATGGGCCACCCGGTTCATGCTGTGCAGGACGTTAACCTGGGGAAAGGCGGCGCTCTGTAAGTACAACTGCTTCTCCCCAAGGCCCTCCCCACCCCACCCCACTCCAAGCTTGCTCATTACAACCTTTTCTCACTTGGGATGGCACCCATAATGCACAATGGGGACGGGAGGGGGGGTGAGGTCAGAGGACAACTAGCAGAAGACACTTCTGTCTGCCATGCAGTTTCTGAGGATCAAATTCAACCGCAGACCATTGGGCTTAACTGTGACCCATCTTTCCCATGCCCACCACCATAACCATCACCCCACATCTCCTCCTCCGCCATCTGCCATGGGTCTAGGAATCTCCAACGCAACAAAGTCCCTGTCCATCAACCATCTATCTGGGGTCAATACATCCTGGCTCCTTGCCCAGAGCAGGTGACCAAGAAAGGAAAGGGATTATCCGGGTACCTCCACAATGAATTCGTTGCTCGAGTATCGGCCATTCATCTCCGAACAAGAAAGCCGGAATTTCCTGGCGTACAGGGTGGCTCCGTGCCGCAGCTGATAACGAGCCTGCCTCAGGATCTCTTCATACACGGTGATGGTTTCTACCCCTGGGGAATAGGGGAGACAAGCTCAGTGAGTCTCAGGCCCCAACCAGCTGATAGCACAGTGGGAGGGATACTTAGACCCATCCCTCAACAGTGTCGTAAGCTGACAGCTCAGAGAAGAATGCGCCACACACTCTGATCTACAGGAGTAGAACAAGCAAAGCTGTATTTGCTTCTCGAACCTTCTCACCTAGCCCTGTGACTTCTGGGACTCCCCAGGGATGGAAGGATCTAGATAGTTATGGAAAGGAGGATAAAGGCATCTTTCCAAGGAAGGTAATGGAGGGAGCCACAGCCTTGGTGAGGGCTGGAATGGAAAGGACTGCTCATTGCCATCTCCTCCCATTCTCCTGTGGACAGCTTTCACTGGAAACCATCACTTTCCACTGTTCATTAAGATGAGCACTTAAAGTTGTGTTGGATGCAGGAAAAGATAGAAAGGGTAACCTCATCAGAGATCTAGAAGGCACAAAAGCTGGTTGGGGAAGACAGAAGAAGGAGAGAGATGGCAGCTACCCAAGGGTACATGGAAATAGAACCAGGAGAGTTGGTGAGCCAGGCTATGGAGAGCAGAGGGAAAAGAAATATTCAGAGACTCTGCCCAGGCACACTGCCCTCAATCTGGGAGCGAGAGGTTCTTCTAGCTAAGAAGGAACAAAATGGCATCTGACCAACATCCCAAGGAAGTAGGAGCCATGTGATTATTCATGAGAAAGTCACACACAGCAAAGAAGTCAGCCGCTTGGCCTCACTGACCAGAAATGGTGAGATAGGCAGATGTGTTGGTGAGCTCCAGGCCTCGCTGCTGCAGGGAAGCCATGTCCAAGAGCAGGCTCTCTCGTTCAGGGTCTAGGTCATCCCCCACCAGCGAAATCTCACAGCCGTCCAAGTTGTGTACAATCTCATCGGACATGCGTGTGTCTGTCACTGAGAGGGAGAATCGGGGTCAAGTGAGAAGTTCCGAGACTCAGACGTTGCCATCACATAAGGTCAGTCCCCCTCCTGACACAGGGCCATTCCTTAAGGAAGGCAAACATCACTATGAAATCAGCATGCAACATTTCCTTATACTTGGCAAATTCCTTTCCCACAGGCTCTGGTTTTTAAGGGTAAGTTGTTCTCAGTCACACAGACACAAGAAAAAGCCCTTCTAGCCCTAGTGACTCCCTCAGTTGGGTTACAGACATCACCCTTCTCTGGACCAGGTCACTCACAAGGTTATCCTTACCTGTGCCCTGCCAACTCTCATCTGCTTTGGCCTCCACCTGGTGAGAAATGGAGCAGGTGATCTGAAGATCGGGGAACAAGGGGACTCCCTCTGGTCCCTCGAAGTCCACAGCTGGGCGGGCAAAATGAGCTGTGCCACTCAGAAGGATCTGGGGGGCGTCAGGCTGAAGAACCACCACATAGCCCTCCACTTCAGGGATGGAGACACAGGACTCTTCACTAAAGCACCTGAATGAGAAAAGAGGCAGCTCGTCACTCCAGCGCCCCTCCCTTAAAAACCTAGAGTCTGCCCAATCATAATGGCACATGCCTTTAGTCTAGGGAGACAGAGCCAGGTCGATCTCTGTGAGTTCAAGGCCAACCTGGTCTACATACAAGTTCCAGGCCAACCATTGACACACAGGGAGACCCTGTCTCAAAAAACAAAAGTCTAGTGTCTGGTCCATACTTCTGAGCCCCCACCTCTACAACAGAGGACTGTCCCAGAGAGAGTGAAGGCAGGAGAGATGGCAGCAGCCGCTTCTCTAGGCCCCACTCTCACAACAAATTTTCTGAATATGGCACTACTGTAGGAAAAGCAAAAGATAAGACAGGCTCAGCCTGTGGGTAATCACATCACTGTCACATTCTGTCTTAATGAAACAGCGAAGGAAATAAGACTAATGAAAATGTACATACACTGAAATAGAGTCTTGCTATTTCTCATCAACTTTCTGCCCTTCCAACCAAGCATGGTAACACATGCCCATAATCCCAGAATTCAAGGGGCTGAGGCAGGAGGATTGCAAGTTCCAGGCAAGCCTGAACTAAGACTCTCAAAAAAAAAAAAAATTAAAGTATATACACATAGTTCTTTACCCAGTGAAAGTTACATGGGCTCAGTAAAATATCAGCCAAATATAGGCCCTAAATTATCCAACACTAAAAGTGAGATGGGGTTAGGTGCCCAGCAATAATGTCCTCTTTTTTGGTGTGTCTTCAATCTCCTTTACTAGACATCAGCCCAGAAGACTCTCTCAGCCGACCCATCAGTTATACCCCCGCTCTCCTAGCCCAGCCCCTGCAGATTACCCTGGCCTCTCCCAGTCTCAAGCTCTTGTTGCCCTAGGAAGCATGTTGTCTTTTCCTTACAGCAGTGTTTCTGCGCCACAGAATAAGGATAAGAGACCAAAGCTTTTAGCCATGCATGGTAGTTCTCTGATTCCAGCACTCAGGAGGCTGAGGCAGGAGGATTACTGACAGTTCAAGAGTATCTTAAACTACACATAGGAGTACCTCAACACCCTTGGCTAGATAGCAAGACCCTACATCTAAGAGGGAAAAAGAGGAATATGATGCATATGCAATTTAATTGTCCTAGACTCTAATTACCAAAGCGAAGGTTGCTATGGTGATGTGGTACTGTGCACTACATGTTTAGAATAACACTATTCTTGAACGTACCAATATAGGAGTGTCTTTAGTGCTACTTAAAATAGCTTAATATAGTAAATCAATAGTCAGCATTTTGGTATCACTGTAATTCATGGGTTAATTACAATATGTGTGATCACAGAATGTTTATTCACTACTTCAAACATATGATTCAATACGTTTAAAAAAAAAAAAAGTCCTTGGCTCTTCCAAGCTATTGTAGTTCAATTCCAAGCACATCCTGTCGGCGCGCTCACAGCTGCTGCCGTAACTCCAGCTCCAGGGAAGCTGAAGCCCTCTTCTGGTCTCCAAGGGAACTAGCACACAGTAGGCACACATGCACACAGACAACACTCATCTCCAAGGGAACTAGCACACAGTAGGCACACATGCACACAGACAATATTTTAAAAGGTAGAATTTGAGAAACTTTGTGGTCTCAATAAAAGAATAAAATTCTAAGCCTAGCATAATGGTGTACACGTTTAATCCCAGCATTAGGAAACAGAAGCAAGTATGTCCCTATGATTTCTGGACCAACCTAGTTTACAAATCAATACCCAAGCCATCCTGTGCTACATGGTAAGACTATATAAATGCCAAAATAAAATAAAATAAATAAACAAATTTCAGGAACAACAAAAGGAGAGAAAAGGAAAAGAAGCCCCCCAGAAGAGGCATCTGAGCCTGGCAAGCCATATTTTCCAGAGTCAAGAAGATTTCAAAGTCCAACTGCAGCCCATGTTTGAAGCCCAGATTTGTACCAGAAAAATGTGCTGTGCCCCGCCCCACCCCACCCCTGCCACCCTCTTCCTGCACCATCTGCGGTGAGACAATGCAGGCTCTCGGTGCCTCAGTCTTGGGCATCCCGGTCTCAGGAACTGTGAGTAACAAAACTCTGTTTTTATGAATCCCCAGTCTCAGCTATCCCATTATACCATAAAGTAGGTCAGGAAACTGGGACCATAGAAGCAGGTGTTGTGATGACAATTGTGTCAAAACTGTGAAAGCAGCTTTGCAACCGGGTGATGAGTTAGAAGCTGGACCAGTTTGAAGCGGGTGCTGGGATGGGAGCTGCGCTGCCACAAGAGGAGGACTAGGAAGACTGTTGAGGGCTCGGAGAGAAGAAACGTCTGTTTTGTTTTGTTTTGTTTTGTTTTGTTTTGTTTTGAGAAGGAGCCTCTCCCCGAGTGAGGGCTCATCAATTCTTTATACTGGATGGCCAGAGAGCTCTGAGGACCCACTGTCTCCCCCACCCCACCTCCCCCAGCCATCTCAACACTAGGTCACAGATACGCATGACCTCCTGGCTTTCTCCTGTGAGTGTTGGGGATCTGGAATCATGTTCTGATGGTTGAGTGGTAGGCGCTTTACCTACTGAGCCATCTTCCAGCAGGGGACTTCTCAGAGGTGATTGAAGCCATCACAATCAGGATTTTGCTAGAAATAGGGTCCCTAAAGGCCATTCTGCTAAGGTCTAATGAGGAGGTAGAAAAGCCACTGGAGTAAGGGCCATCTTTGTATATACCAGCAAAGGATTGTGCGTCTGTCCACATCTGAGCATTTTGGAAGCAAAACTTTAAGTCAACGAACAAGAACAGCTGGTAGGGCCTGGAGAGACGGCTTAGCAATGAAGAGCGCTCTCTGCTCTCCCAAAGGACCCTAATTCAGATCCCAGCATCCACTTCAGCAGTTCATAACTGCCTGTGAGCCCAGCTCGGTTCATAACTGCCTGTAATTCCAGCTCCAGGGGGTCAGATGCCTTCTTCTGGATTCCACAGGCACTCACAAACAATCACATGCACAAACACATACAATAAGTACATGTAGATACAATTTTTGTAAAAGATAATTAGTGAAAGAAACTCTTAAGAAAAATATTGAAGACGCTGTAGGAGTACCTTTTGTCATGGGATTAAAATGAAAAATAATTTAAAGATGAAGTTTATAACTCAAAAGCAAACAGCTTCTGGATTTGAAGGAATCACAGCCTCCCAAGCAAAGAATGGGTAGACAGGTTCTTTTGATAAAGGGATCAATAGGGAAAGAAGGAAGGTGGTATTTATCAAGACAATAGAAAAATGAAGGCGTTTCAGAGATCGTCAGGGCAGCCTCAGGGTGTGGAGATAGATCAACATCCCAGCCTGGGTCACCTCAGGTCTCTGCTCCCTACATTCTGACTGTAGCCCCGCCTCCACCCAGAATCACAGTTCAGCCATCCCAGGTGCAGCTTGAATCACCTACAAGAGCACGGGCAGGCTCTGTAGCATCCACATGTCACGGATACCAGAGAAAAGGCCATGGTTCATTTCACCTTGATTTCAGACTCTGTCACAGAGTGATGAGGGCACAGACAATATAGAGAGTCTTAGGGCAAATCTGAGTGGAACTGTCAGTCCTCTAGAGCAATGGAAGCAATGTCACCACGGAGACCCCAGAACTGCAGAGCTCTCAGCATCCAACACCAGCCTGGAAACACTATGGGTTGGGCTGCTACATAGCTGAGCCCAGCAAGTCACAGGAGTGCGGCTGTCTGATGCTTGCTGACTCCAGCAGCACATGGAGTCAGGGGTTCTTGGAAAGGTTTTTGGTTTGGTTTGGTTTGGTTTGGTTTGGTTTGGTTTGGCTTGGCTTGGCTTGGCTTGGCTTGGCTTGGCTTGGCTTGGCTTGGCTTGGGTTCAATTGGGTTGAGTGGTTGGGTTGGGTTAGGTTGTGGTGGGGTCTCATGTAGCCCCAGGGAAGCTTCAAACTCTCTATGTAGCCAAGGATAACCCTTATCTCCTGATCTTCCTATCTCTACTTTTTGAGGGCTGGGATCACACGTCACGTACCATCACACCCAATTTATGGAGCACTGGGATTCAAATCCAGGGTAAGCCATTCTACTAACTGAACTACATCTCTGACTCATTATCCTGAAATCTTAAGATCTGAAATGGCATGGCTAGAGAGACAGTTCAGCCGATAAAGTACTCACCATGCAAGCATGGATGTCTGAGGTCAGATCTCCAGTACTCACATGAAAGCCAGGCATGGTGCACACCTATACTCAAAGAGCCAGGGAGGCAGAGGCAGAAGGATCCTTGAATTTCCTAGCCAGCTAATCTAACCAACACACTTCAGTGAGAGGACCTGTCCCAAAGGCTAAGGTGGAAAGTTTTGGAGAAAGACTCCTGGTGCTGACCTCTGGTTTCCACTCCTATATACATATTTGTTCACACACAAACATGTGTATGTATACATACACACACCAAAAAAAAAAGGAAAAAAGACATAGTATTAGATGGGTGTAGTGAGGCACACTTAAAACCCCAGCACTCAGGAGGTGAAAGGATAGAAAATACAGCCTAACTCTAATGACCCCGAGAAATCAGGAGTTTAAAATGCTAACTCGCTTTGTTAGAAACTAGGTAAAAGGTCACATTCCAGAGCCCGCCCTTTGTTTAGACCTAGCAGAAAGGCCTTGAATAGGTGATCCTGGCCCCATAGGGTAACTGGAAATGGGCTAAGCTTATCTTGCTTCTGTAAACTTACGCCATTACCCCTAAGCAGGAGTTCACGCAGCTGTAGACATTATAGGAAACTAATTCTGAGCGCGGGCTCCGATAATTTAAACTGATTGGCCTAAAAACTATGTAGTGGTACAAATCAATTGGCTCGCATTTCGCGGGCTCTCCATGCTAAGAAATGATTGGTTTGTGATTCGCGGGCTCTGTCGTAAACTTATAAAAGCTGTCGCAATTCGGCACTCAGGGTCCATAGTCCTCTAACCCTGCGTGGTGCACAGCTATGGAACCCAGAATTCTGGAATAAAGAAATCCTCATGCTATTGCATCGAGACCGTTTCTCGCGAGTGATTTGGGTGTCGCCTTCTGGGATGTGGGGTGCTGGGGCACCCTCGGTTTTTGGGGTCTTACAGAGGTTGAAGCAGGAGGGTCATGAGTCCGAGGCCAGCTTGGGCTGCATTGTGAGATGCTGTCAGTCCTGCCCACTGGGGATGTGCTTGGAGGCAGCTTTCTCTCTCTCCTCTGTTCTACTCCCTTCTAGATGGGTGTGACTAGCCTAAGCAAGCTCCTTTCATTGCACTGGGGAGGCAGCTAATTTGTTCCATTGCACCCTGGAAAGGGATTTGCCTCAGGGGTACATCAGCCCCTACATCTCACCCGTATCTATCCTGATGACACTCAAGACTTTGGGGTTTTTGCATGGATGCTGGAATGAGACAAGACAGTCAGGATGGAAGGGATGTAGTCTGCATGTAAGAACATAAATGTAGTGGGCCAAGGACAGAATTCTAGGGTTTAGATGTGTCCCCCAAAAAGTATGTTAGAAACTTAATCCACTCCAGTGAAGCAGTGTTACAAAGTAGGACCTAACAGGAAGCACTTATCTCGTACCTGACACGCCCTCAAGGTCTAGCACTGGTTAGGAGAGGGGAGACCTGGGCCGCACAGCTCCTTCCCACTCCTGGTCATGTTTTTTCCTTTCAAGCCTTTCCCCTCCTCTTTCCCTCCCTCCTTCTCTCTCTCCCTTTCTCTTCTTCTCTTTCTCCTTCCCTCCTCCTCTCCCTCCTCCTCTCCCTTCTCTCCCCCCTCCTCTCCCTCCTCCTCCCCCTTCTCCTCCTGTTCTTCTTCCCCTTCTTCTTTTCCTCCCTCTTCTCCCATCTTTCTTCCCCACTCCCACCCTCTCAGCTGGTCCATCAGATGATATATCAAGAGTCCATAGCCAAGCCGGGCGGTGGTGGCACACGCCTTTGATCCCAGCTCTTGGGAGGCAGAGGCAGGCAGATTTCTGAATTCAAGACCAGCCTGGTCTACAGAGTGAGTTCCAGGACAGCTAGGGCTACACAGAGAAACCCTGTCTCAAAAAAACCAAAAGTCCATAACCAGATGTTGACCACCAATGATCAGCCTCTAGAACTATAAAAAAATAAATAAATAAATCTCTGTTCTTTCTAAACTACCAAGCCTCAGGTATTCTATTATAGTAACACAAAAGAGACTAAAGCCAGGCATGGTGGCTGGTGCCTGTGATCCCAGCACTTATAAAACTGAGTGAGTTTAAGGACAGCTCAAACTGTAGAGTAAGACCCTGTCTCAAAACAACAAAGGAAAAAAAGGCTGACTCAACCAGTCTTGGCAAAAGGGTTGTAGTTCTGAAGGATGCGGAACTCTGGTCTTTATGATCGTGCTACCTGAAATGGCTTGGGTGAGAGGACTGGCATCGTCAATGTCACCAAGCACGGCCAGGCTGACTGGTGGAGCTAAGGAAAAGAGCAGAGCCCTCTAAGGTGTGAAGGGCTCAGCGCCCTAAAACAGCCTGGCATGACCTACAAATGACCCAGACATGACCTACAAATGACCCAGCTGCCTGGGAGTAGAGCAGAGGCATTCGCAGACATGGGCCACACTAATGCTCTAGGGGATTCAGGCAGGAAGAGAAGGCTGTACTGGAGTCAAAAGCCAAAGCAATGATTCAGCATAGCACACAACTCTCACACTGCGAGCAAAGACAGTCGCCCCAGAATGAGCAGGGAAGAACGTGGAAAAGTAAAAGTGGGGACTCAGAAGGAGGAGGAATTATTTCTGGACAGGACAGTAGTAGACTGTTTGTTTGCTTGTTTGCTTGCTTGCCTGTGGACAGTAAGAAGAAGTAGCTTTGAGAGGGTGGAGGGCTTTACATAGGCAGAAGTTAGAGCGAAGATAAAGCGTACCCTCTACAGAGTGAGGGCCACTGAAGTGCGCAGGGAGCGGTGATCGGGGCCTTGAATCAGTGGCAGGGTTCAGTCTGAGCTGAACTAGGCTGAAACAGGAGGATCTCAAGTTCAAGGCCTATCTGTACTACCTGGCAAAACCAAAAACAAAAAAAAAAAAACAAAAAAAAAAAACATGTCTGAGTGAACATCACTGGGCCAATCTTGGGTAGGGGTGAAGCAGAACTAAATTAACTTGTTAGGAAGTTAAGACAATAGGGCAGGGTAGAGTCATGAGGGATTGAGTTAAAGAGTTATGCCTAAACTCAGAGACATGCCCAGTGTGGGTTGACAATGGATAGAGCATGAAGGACAGAGAGGAGCCAAAGATGATTCAGAAGCCCGAGTGACTTCAAGGTCAGAGATGCCATTAGAGACATCAGGAGCACTGGCCCGTTTGGGGATGGGCTATTTAAAGTCAGTTATTTCAGCACTGACTCATCTGGGTTGCGGCACTGAAAGAAGACAACAGCACACAGATCTAAAGCCGAGAACCACGGTCAGGGCAAAGCTAGAGAAAAGGATGGCTGTCCGCCTCTCCAAGGGTGGAGGTCAATTAGGCAGGCTTCCCCCCCTCCAAAAAAATCTTTTTAAAGTTTAAATTATTTAATTTTGCCAACAGTAGCGGTACAAACTTAGAATTCCCGCTCCTAGAGATCTTGAGGCAGGAGGATCACAAGTTCAAGGCCTGCCTAAGATAGAGGTTCACAGATCTTTGACAACTTACTAAGACCTTATGTCTCAAAATAAAAAGTGAAAATAGAGTCATGGATACAGCTCAGTGATGAGAGTGCTTTCCCTAGTGCGCAAGGCCCCAGTACCGAGAGAAGGGGTGGAAGCCAGTTTGCATTTAAGCATTAATCTGATAGTTGCATAAATCTGACTTTAAACGATGAGAAATCCAAACACTGGAAACAGGAAGCCATGAAAGCCACACAGGCAAAGAGAAGAAGGGGTGTTGATAGGTGTTTCTGTTTCTTCTGAGTGTGACACACACACACACACACACCTCTCACATCTCCAAATTTATTTCCATGACCTGGGGAAACCAATGTGGACCAACCACATAGCCCACGGGAAAAATAAGTGCTGGGGCTTAGTAGCTTGATAGCTTGAGTTGGAAAGATACTTGCTAAGCACGGACAACAGCCACGCTGTGATCCCCAACACCACACAGACTGGCGTGAGTATCTGTGCCTGGTGTGTGCATCACAGCACTCAGGAAGTAAAAGCAGGAGGATAGACAGCACAAGGCCATCCTCAGTTACATAGTGAATTTGAGACCAACATGGACTATGTAAGGCCCTGAAAAGAGAGAAGAGAGCTCATAAAAATGTCAAGGCCCCTTCCCTCCTCTAACAAAACCAAAGTCAGTTTCCAGGTTCTATTAGTAAGCTTCTAGTCTAGGCCTGAAGGAGATAGGAGAGATTCAGATGAACCAGTGAGCAAAGACATTGACACAAACCCTTACAGGATGTCCCTGCCTGAGTTCCACCCTTGGCCAAAACAGTTCTGTTCTCTAATGTAACTCCTAAGGACATAAGCAGATCTTGGTTCCTGAGGGATGGAAGTGCTTTAAGGATTCTGACTAGGGAACCAGAGAGATAGCTCAGAGATTAAGAGCACTGGCTGCTCTTTCAGAGGCCCCCAGGTTCAATTCACGGCACCCACATGACACCTCAGTACAAGGTATAACTCCAGTCGTGGGATCCAATGGCCTTTGCCAGCACTGCACAAATATGGTACGTAGAAATATGCATACATGAAAACACCCATATACAGAAAAATAAATGTTTTACAAAGACATTTTGACTAATCCATTGTGGGGTGCATACAGCTCTGACCTGGGTCCACATGATACCCAACAGTCTGTAACCTTTAATTCTATAGTGTAACCACATGACATCCCAGCAACTCTCTTCCACGGGTCTGACAGGTGCTTGGAAATTGTGCCCAGTTACTACAGGGCTCAGAGCCCTCTTCCAAGATATCCGAAGCCACATGCTTCAGGGAATTTATGGAGAAATTGAGACAGAGAGGGGAGAACACAGGAACCCTGACTCCTAAATTGCGTGATCCACCCACTAGATGGCGGTATGTCCTAAAACTTCCCACCAGACCATAACTAGGGGTGAAACTGCCTTCCCAGAGGACCCAGCAGCACCTACAGAACAGGCACTGCGACAAGCATTAGCCCTGGATTATAGCATTTAGCTCATAACAATTCCATCAGTCAGGTTCTATTATCCCTCTAATACTTAATAATCTAGTCTAATAAATATCTAACAAAATGCTAATCTATATCTAATAAATACTTACACCTTGACCTTACCCACAGTTTTTCGGCTGAAGAACTCAAAAACCATCCCATTACGATACAAAGTTCAGCAAAGTTTTCCTTTAAAAGACCAGCTAGGAAATAATCTCTCTCTTTTGGAAATACACAATCTCTGTCTCTGCTATTCTCCTGCCTGCATCCTATAAAAGCAGCCATGAATATGAGGGAAGACACACCAGCAGGGCTCTGTTCTGCTAAACCTTTCCAGAATACACGGCAATGCAGATTTAGCCTGGGACCACTGGTGGCTTAGGTTTGGCATATTTATTTTGCAAGAACTTGGTGAAGCAAAATGAGCAGAACTCACCATTTGTCCAAGGTCATCCAAACAATTAGAACTAAGTCAGAATTAATGTCAGGTCCCCCAGCTTCCACGCGTCTCTGCCCCACTTTATATATAGCATAGGAAAGATCAAAACCCCCAAACCCTAGCAACTCATCTTCACAGAGAGTAACAGATCAGGAAACCTGATTCAGGTCCAAGCTCTTCTACCAACATGGCTTTTAACAGGTCAGCTGTCCTCTCTTGGGACTCCGACGGGGATGTGAAATGAGAAAGGTATGGCTAGCTCTGGTGATGTCTTAAGACAAAGAATGATACTGACTCTGTTCTATGATTAGCCCGCCTACCCAGCACTCACTTGACAGCGGTGGTGAGGCGCAGGGGCCTGACGCCGGGTGTGGCAAAGCGCAGAGTGTTCATGTAAGCCACATGCTGCAGGGCGTGGTTGAAGGTCTCCACATCATCCCCCTCCAGGGTGAGCAGGGACTGCGAGGGGTTCACGTGGACCTGGGTCCCAGACACAGACATAGCTGAGAGCAAGACCAGGAGGCAGGAGGGGAAAGGTGCAGAAGTGTAGAGGAGTCGAGGGGGGTCGGGGCCAGGGGCATGCCGGGAAAGAGAGGGAATGGAAAGGGCTATACCTTCATGCCTTTGCCCAGGCTCTCGAAATCCCTATAGTCCAGCCCCTCCCGACATGCATAGAGGCACTCGATGACCTCACGGCTCTCCAGGCGACCTGAGCGCACGCTGAAACCAGCTAGGTAGCCATGGAAGTAGTGGTGGATCAGCAAGGGGTCTCCTAGGGCAGGAACACAGGAGCAGGGCAGGTAGTGAGAGGAGAAAAGAGGAGCAGAGGGAAGGTGGGCGGAGGGTGGGGCTGAGAGAAAGGAGAAAGAAAGAAAGAAAGAAAGAAAGAAAGAAAGAAAGAAAGAAAGAAAGAAAGAAAGAAAGAAAGAAAGAAAGAAAGAAAGAAAGAAAGAAAGAAAGAAGCAGCGGGAGGCTTGAGAAAGAAGGTGAAAATATGGAAATAAGGGATGAGAGGTGAGGGAGAAGTGGGGTGGAGGAATTCTTGCTTAGGATGTGTGGGACTCTAGGTTCCATCCCCTAGACACCCAGGAAGAAGAAAAGTAGGAAGGGGAGGGGAAAACACAATGAGGAGTAAGGGGGGAGGAGGGAAAGAAGCGCAGAGTGGATGGACTCATAAAAAAGCTTCTGAGAGGAGAGAGAGGAGGAGGAAACCACAGGAGGAGGAACATTAGAAACCAAGGGGAGCCTGGGAGACTGTAAGAGAGGGCGTCTTTCCAGGGACATGCGAGGAGACCAGGACGAATGTGTGTCAGCTCCGTGGATGCCTAGACTGGTCCCTCCGGCTACCTGCTTTTTGGCTCTGTGGAAAGTCAGCAGGAGAAATGGTACTACATTCTATGGGCAGGGAGAAAAACCACGCAGGATCCAGCCAAGCTATACACCCAGCCTTCCTGCCTTGGCTTAGAGACTGTACCACGGCGCAGCGTGTGAAGGAGAAACTAGAAAGGCTGGGTCGGGGCAGAGAGGGAAGCACATTAAGGCAGCCGAGATTAGAACTCCGGTCTCCAGTTCTCACCCACGTGTACCTGAGGTTGTGTCTGTCTTGTTCTCTGCCCCCTTCTCCTTCTCCTTGTTCTTCTCTTCTGCAAACCAAGAAGAAGAAAAGCGGCAGTGAGCTGGGGTCTGTGACAAGAAGTTCTGTAATTCTCCTAAGTCCTCTCATACCATATAGGGCTTGCAGGCTCCCAGCAGAGCCCCAACCCCTCTCGTGACATTCCCCAATCTTGCAGATCTCTGTTATAGATTACTCTATCGAGCAGGAAAAAGAGAGGGCTCTGCTAAGTGGTATGCAAATGGAAGACTAACGGTCGTCTGGAGGCTTCCCGTCCTCCTGCAAGGGAGACGCTGTATAAAATCATCATCTCCTTGAGGGAACCAGGTGAGAACCGGCTGGAGTGACACTGTCGATTTGTAGATGGGAATGACACCAAGTTTAAGCCGCTGAGCCACACAACGGGGACTCGGGTATCAGAAGCAGAGGTCTCCTCCGGCAGAGATCATTCAGAGAAGAGTCGCCCTGCCTGGCTGTACAGAGATGCGGGGAGGCAGCCTCTGCACAGGGCAGGCTGCACTTGCTCCTCGCCTGACCTCCTCCCCGCACAGCCCTAAGCCACCAAGTCTTCCCTGAGAAGGTCAGGGCACCCACCAGTCCAGCAGGCCCCGATCATGAGCGCAGGTTCCCTCCTGGGTGGGTGGATGAGACCATTGTCGTGAATGAGAGCCGGGTCAAAGGAGATGCCGTCAGTATAGAGCGTGACCGTGGGGAACTCGAGGTTCAGGGCGTAGTGATGCCACTCGTCGTCACACACCTGGGGGGTGCAAAGTGAGGGCAAGGGCCCCCTCAGTTACTTGCTCTCCAAGGAACTAGCCCCAACCCTCCTCCACATCCTGGGAACAGAACAGTCCTTCACATTTCCAGGCTTAGCAGCAGGGCTGCCTACCCAGCTCAAGGAATAGCAACGTTGTCCAAAATCCATGAGTTAGAGAAACGTGTAAAACTACAAACAGAGCTAGAGTACATCCCTAAAGTCCCGCAGCCCAGGAGGGTGAGACAGGAGGATCACTTGAACGGAGGCGTTTGAAGATCAGCTTGGGCAACACAACAAACTCTTGTCTCAGAAAATAAAATAACAACAACAACAACAAAAATATGGGGCTGGAGAGATGGCTCAGCAGTTAAGAGCACCGACTGCTCTTCCAAAGGTCCTGAGTTCAAATCCCAGCAACCACACGGTGGCTCACAACCATCCATAACAAGATCTGACTCCCTTGCCAGGCGTGTAATCCCAGCACTCTGGGAGGCAGAAGCAGGCGGATTTCTGAGTTCGAGGCCAGCCTGGTCTACAGAGTGAGTTCCAGGACAGCCAGGACTATACAGAGAAACCCTGTCTCGAAAACAAAACAAAACAAATCCAACAACAAAAATATGTTGTAAGCGAAATTTCTCAAGGATATTTATGAATAAATAGATGGATGACATCATGATTTCTAGGGCGGTTTCCAATGCAAGAGAGACCTCTAGGACCCCAACTGTTTCCCTCTGCTGCTTCTCCTGGAGTCACCAAAATGAGGGGCAGAGGAAGGAGTGGGGCTCTCTACCTTACCAACTTCCCAGCGGTGGGAGCCCTGAAGACTCAGCACTGGTCCTGTCCTCTCCACCTTCTTCCTAGGACTGCCCTGGTCTGTTCATAGGGGCTCAGACTCCACATTCACAGTGGTGACACCACTATGTCCAATGTCCAGCCCAGAGTTCTCCCCGGATTCTATGCTCTCTGTTCTAAGTCTCAAGGTCGTCTCACATTTAACATAGGACGGAAGCCAGGATGCTTCCCAGCTCCCCACACATCCCCACCCTCCACACCCAAGTCAACAGGTGCTTTCATCTCAGGGCCAAACAAAGCTAACAGCTGTGGGTCTCCTTTAGGACTCTCTAGCTCCATGGTGACATAGCAGTGCGTCCCCAGTCCCTTTTGTGTGAAGTCACCACAATTCCATCCGTTGACTTACATTCCTCTTTTCTTCTTCTTTATACCGGAGATGGAGCCTGAGGCTTTGAGCTTCCGGCGAGCTCAGACCTCTAAACACACCCCCAGTCTAGTCTTTATCTGACTTTTAATGTCTGCTTTGGTTGGGGCTGGGTTGTTTGCTCGCGTGTGTGTTTGAGGATGTTCTAGAACTTGCTTCATAGACCTGGATAGCCTCAAACACAGAGAACCACCTGCCTCTGCCCCCTGCCTCTCTGCCTCTGCTGCCCCTGCTCCCTGCCTCTGCTGCCCCCTCCCCCCTGCTCCCTGCCTCTCTGCCTCTGCTGCCCCTGTCCCCTGCCCCCTGCCCCCTGCCTCTCTGCCTCTGCTGCCCCTGTCCCCTGCCCCCTGCCCCCTGCCTCTCTCTGCCTCTGCAGAGTACTGGGATTAAACGCATGTGCCGTGAGCTACCTTGCCTGATGGTTTGGATTTTTTGAGTCTCATGTCGCCTGGGCTAGCCTTAATCTCACCATGACCTTGAACTTCTGATCCCCCTGCTTCCGGCATGCACCATGACACCTGGTTTTATGTGATGCTGGATACTGAACCTAGAACTTTTCCCCAGCTCCCCTCACAGCCCCATCCTCTACACCTAAACCATTGAGAAGTGCTTTCTTCTCAGGGTTTCTAGGTGGAAATCTCCATCTCTGGACCGCCATCAGTAGGCAGGTACTCTGAGCTATATCCCCAGACAAATGATGATGATGATGATGATGATGATTTTGCAGTTGCTGTTTAAAAAACAAAAATAAGCCAGACAAGCAGTGATGTACACCTTTAATCCCCACGCTCAGGAGGCAGAGACAGATGGATCTTTGTGAGTTCAAAACCAGCCTGATCTACAGAGTTAGTTCCAGGACAGCCGGGCTACACAGAGAATCCCTGTCTCAAAAACAACAAAACTAAACAAACAAACCCAGAGTCTCACTAAATTGCCAGGCTAGTCTTGAACATTCGGTCCTCTTGCCTCAGGCTCCCAAGGTATCACTGGCCTGGAGCACGAGGCCTGGCTTATGTCCACTCCTGTTACCTCTTCAGTGAGGCCTCTCACGACTGCCCATGTGACGGTTTTCAACTCTGACCAAGTCATATTCCTGCCTTTAGGCCTTCAGACAAAGGCTTCCTAAAGCCACTGTCCCTCACTCCCAGCGCTCCGGAAGCCCCTCCCAGCACTCCGGAAGCCCCTCCCAGCACTCCAGAAGCCCCTCCCAGCACTCCAGAAGCCCCTCCCAGAACTCCTGAAAGCCCCTCCCAGCACTCCAGAAGCCCCTCCCAGCACTCCGGAAGCCCCTCCCCATCGTCTGCTGGCCCTGGATCCACTGAACTCTTCTTTGCCTCAGAGATTTTTCATCTGCTGCTCCCATTTAGATATTTAGTGGGGTTTTTTTTAACTGCACCCCCACTAGAGGCTGGCTCAGGGTTCAAGGGTTGACTTGTCATACAAAAGGTCCTGGGCTAAATTCCCAACTCTGCCAAAAAGAGGAAGTGAGGAAAGAAACGGAAGGCATAGGAGAAGAAAAGAGAAAAAAATAAAATAGCGTATTTACCCAATTAAAATAAAAGCTAAATGAAATTGAATGTTTTGTTTCATATTATTAAACTCCATGGTACCCCTAGAATCTATCTGTTGAAAAGGCAGACACTTCACTGGGATCTAATAGATGCTTTAAGTACAAGAAGATAAAGAAATTTTTAAAGAGACTAAGGATGTAGCTCAGTGATAAAGCACTTACCTAACATACATAAGTCTCTGTGGTCAATCCCCAGCACCACATACATCACACACATGTGCGCGCATACTCAAACATACTTACACTCACACATACACTCACACACACTCAAACACACATACACTCACACACATAACACACACTCACAAATACACACTCACACAGACATGTACTCACACATACACATACACTCACACACACACTCAAACACACATACACACACATTCACACTCACACACACACACACACACACACACACACACACACACAAAGTCTGAACAGCTTGTCATCCTTAGGAGGCTGGGACAAGAGGACCAAAAGTTGAAGGACAGCCTTAGCTACAGAGTGAGTTAAAGGCCAACCTGGACCACTTAGTGAAACCTTGCTCAAAATAAAAAGTAAAATGTAGTCTGGTCAGATATTAGGGGCTTGGAGAGTCCTGTGGAGGAGGGAAAGGGAGGACTGCAGGAGCCAGAGGGGTCAGGAACATGGCCCACAGAGTCAACTGACTGGAGCTCAAGGTGGTTTACAGAGATCGGGGAGCCTGTGTGGTCTGCACTAGGTCCTCTGCACATGCGCATAGCTTCGTAGCTCCATGTTCTTGTGGGGCTCCCAGCACCGAGAGCCAGCGCTGTCTCTAACTCTTCAGCTTGCCTGTGGGACCCGTTTCCTCCTACCGGGCTGCCTCATCCAGTCTGGATGTGAGACTGTGCACCCGGGTGGTCGCACTGTAGCTTGTTCTGTTGTATTTGGTTAACATCCTTAGAAGGCCTGCTCTTTTCTGAGGGGGTGGTGAATGGGGAGTGAATTAGAGGGAAAAGAAGGGGGGCTGGGAAAGGGGAGGGAAAGGAAACTGCAGTCAAAATGCAATGTATGAGAGAAGAATAAAGAAAAGAAAATCAATAAACAACAAAAAGAGGGCTGGCAGTGGTGGCACACGCCTGTAATCCCAGCACTTGGGAGGCAGAGGCAGGCGGATTTCTGAGTTCGAGGCCAGCCTGGTCTACAGAGTAACCAAAAAAAAAAAAAAAAAAAAAAAGAGGGCTGGGGACATAGCTCAGTGCCAGAGCCAGGCCCTAAACTCAGTTTTCAGCATCACAGGGGAAAAGACAGAGAGGAAGAGGTGAAGAGGGGGGGGGGGCAAACACACAAGAGAAGACCTAGAAGCAGCCAATGCCCAATCTCCTCCCTTCATAATGTGCTACCAACAGCAAAGCTTTCGTGAACAGGCCTTACTTGTCTAGACTGCACATCTCCAGGCCCTTCCCCATCTCCTGTCTCCTGCGCCTTAGTCCACCTATCAATCACTCTACCAGGATTTACACAGAGGGTAGAAGATGGAAACTCAAGTTGGCCCTCACTGGTCTTTGTAGTCAGCCTGAAGAATGAACAGACAGATGTGCTGACCATGGGGACACGAACCTACAGTCCCAGCACCCAGGAGGTAGAGGCAGCAGGGACAGCAAATGCAGAGCTAGCCTGGACTATATCGACCCAACTCGATAAACAGACTGCAACTTGGAAGATCCTTAAGAGAGGATCTCAATTCCTTTGTCCACTTTTACATATCTCTCATAATCATAGACAAAATAGTGACGGTTAAGATGTGTGGAGTGGTTTTTAGTCTATGAAGCCCTAGTATATAATTTCATTATACAACAACCTCAGGATGTAGAATTCTTTTCATCCTTCTTGAAAGGCTAAAGTTTGGCTTGGCATGGTGACACACACCACCTGTGATCTAAGTATTTGAGGAGCAGAGGCAGAAGGATCAGGAGTTCAAGGTCAGCCTCTGCTATTAGGCAAATTCTCGATTGGCCTGGGCTACCAAGAGACCCTGCCTCAAAAATTAATAACAATAAAATACTACCAAGTGAAAAATTACAAAGTTTAAAAATATTAGTGGGGTGGTGTTGAGCACACCTTTAATCCCAGCACGTGGGAGGCAGAGACAGGTAGATCTCTGTGAGTTCCAGGACAACCAGGGCTATGTAGAGCGACCTTGTCTCAAAACAAAAACAAACAAACAAACAAAAACCAAAACTAACCAATACAGCTTCCCAATCAGTACTGAACCCTAAGCTGTAAATTTCACCCCAGCATCACCTGCCTTCCTGGTTACAAACTAAGAATCAAGGACACATACTGCTATATGGTTTATATATAAGAAGATGGACTAAAACAGGGGCCACGATGGTGGCCAGGCTTAGTCGAGCGTGCCCTTATGTCCCTTCAACCCATGAGTGCTTCTCTAGGCAGCACGCCCTGCAAACAAGACAGCCTGGGGTAGACTAATCAGGGACTGAGGTTAGAGAAAGGGCCAGCAAAGCAACAACAACCACAACCCCAGGGGGCTTGGGAGCCCCTCAAACTTAGCCCCATCCATCTCAGAGCCCCCCTCACCTGCTCCAGCTTCCAGAGGAACTTGACCGGACGTGCACTCTCAAGCAACGGCCAGTAGAGAAAGGCGATTCTGCAGCCGTGAACGGTCAGTGAGTAGTGAGAGTAGCCGTCCTCTAGGGGCAGGAAGGGGACAGGAGTCAAACGCCGGCCAAAGTTCACAGAAAAGGGTTCAAAGGTTCCTGCTCTCAAAATATCATCTCAACAAGTCACAGAATTACAGGGGTGGAGAAACCGGCCTGTGACCTGGGCATGATGGTGTCTGCCACAGTCACAGCAACTAGGAAAAGGGAGGCCATTAGGACTTCGTGAGCCCCGGGAGCTCAGGGTCAGCCTGCAAAACATGGCGAGATTCCCATATGTTTTTTGTTAAGGTGTCAGGGAAGTACAATGAGGCATTCCTGTAATCTCAACATTCAGAACACTGATGCAGGAGGACTCAACAAGTTGAAGGTCAACATGGGCCAACCTGAGCCAATCTAGGCCAACCTGGGCAATACAGCAAGATTGTCCTTAAAAAAAAAAAAAAACTTGTCAACTTACAAATTAAAATTAAAAGAGGGGAGGGGACAAGACCTGCCGACAGTCCTTATTGGGTAATGGCAAGTGACAGATGCACCACGAGGAGCCAGTGTGCTACCTCAGGCTAGGGCTCACCATTCTGGACTGTGTTACACACAATGGTCTCCTCCTCCTTCTTCCCCTTACTGGGAGTCACGCTATGCTTCATCCAGAAGGACAGGGTAAAGTGGTCACTGAAGCCATCCTGCGGCCCAGAGCCCAGCCCTGCCGGACCACCCAGAGGGACTTGCACAGCTTGCGTGCCATTGAACCAGTAGATGAGGCTGCTGTCCTGGCTGTAGTGCACGGAGAGCCCCGCCGTCCAGTTGGCATTGGGGCCGGGCATGGGCAACAGGTCCACCTCCCCAGTAGCAGCACCTGCAGACGCCCCAAAAGGGACAGGTGTCAGAGCTGAGAAGCGGCGGATGAGGAAATGGAAAGGAAATAGGAAACCTCCTATTCACCCCCTCTTACAGGCTTTCAAAAACAAGAGGGGGAGAGTTCTTTCTTTTAGAAATGACTCTCATTAACTGAACCCAACCACCAACTCTTCGTTGCGCCCAGATATTGTTCTGTGATGCATCTAGCGGCAGGCCCAACAATGATACATCTTTATCAGAGCCCTCTCTACCTACCCTTTGGAGCACAAAAGCTACCCACACGCCTCAACACCCAGGGAGATACCAATACTTGTGATGGCCAGAGGAGTCAAGTTTCAGAAAAGGGACAGAGAACGTGAGGGAAGGATGGGACGGGGTGGTCCCGTGGGAAGTGAGGCGCACGCACCACAGAGCTTCCTCAGAGCCCTCTCTGAGTAGTTGTCTCGGTCGCAGCCCTTGGCCACGTGGCTGGTCTGCAGCTCTATGGTGGCCTGAATGTTCCACAGTGGTTCGTCACAGGTCTCCAGACGGATGCCAGGGAACAAAGCCAGGCTCCCGGCTCCCGGGGCGTATTCAATCCTTTTGTTCCAGCCTGCACAGGTGAGGCAGAGAGAAAGGCAGATGGTAAGGCAGTAAGTCCCTCACGCCGTGTGCGGATTGTCTGCGGCTCCAATTGTCTGCTGCTCCTCGAAGAACGGCCAGGGTAGAAGCCTGTCTGGAAATGTGCTTCCAGCATCTGGTCTACCTTCCACGGTCATCAGATGGGACAGGAGAAAAATTAAAATTTAAAAAAAAAATGGGGCTAGAGAGACAGCTCAGTGGTTAAGAGCACTGACTACTCTTCCAGAGGTCCTGAGTTCAATTTCCAGCAACCACATGGTGGTTCACAACCATCTGTAATGAGATCTGATGCCCTCTTCTGGTGTGTCGGAAGACAGCTACAGTGTACTCATATACATAAATACTATAATATAATATAACGTAACATAACATAACATAACATAACATAACATAACATAACATAACATAATATAATATAATATAATATAAAAGCCAATGTGACAGAAGGTTTGCCTGCAGGTCCTGTTCCTCACCTTGCCAGCTGGGTTTGCAGGTTGGCTTCACCTGGATCTCCACCTCAGCATCGTCAGCAGCGCGCTTCTTCCCGCAGTCATACGCTGTCACTGTGAACTTATAGAGTTTCTCGCCACTGTACTGTAGCTTCTCTGTGTTCTCAATGTTTCCTGAGGTGGAAAATGGGGGACAGACAGGTCAGGTACACTAGAGCACTGGGTCTCAACCTTCCTGACACTGGGAACCTTTAATACAGTTCCTCATATTGTGGTGATTCCCCCCACCACCAAACCATAAAATGATTTCATCACTACTTCATAACTGTGTTGTAATGTAAATATCTGATATTCAGGATTCTGATATGTGACTTCTGTGAAAGGGTCACTGGAGCCCCCAAAGGGGCCACAACCCTCAAGTTGAGAGCCACTGCTCTAGAGGAAGGCATGGGAATACTAGGCAAGCCAAGTCTCAACACATACAGACACTTTTTCCTAAAGTGGAAAGGAAGTATCTGGGGGTAAAGGGGCCTCACATAGGGGCAGAGAGGGGAATCAGAGTCTGGGGGAGGGGCAGGAACAGAGAGGTCAGTCATCGGGAGAGGAGAGGATGCGGAACAGCTAGGGACCAAGAGAAAGCTCACCGTCATTGTCGATGAGGAACGGGGTGTTGGGTGTAAGGATCTCATAGTAGCAGATCTGGCTGTACTGAGGGGAGCAGTCACCATCGATGGCTTCCACACGCAAGATGCGATCATACAGCTTCCCCTCGGTGACTGCAGCACGGTACAGTCGCTCCACAAAGACTGGGGCAAACTCGTTCACATCGTTGACCCGAACATGCACGGTTGCCCTGCACACACAGGAGCGGAATAGATACAGAAGTCTTAGCCAGCTGTGAGTTCTGAGATCGGATCAGGAGTGAGAGCAGGAGGGAGGGGCTGTCTACCCCTGAGACTGCTCATCCCCACACTATGGGGCACTGGGCTGTGCATAACAGACATAAAACCATACAGGGGAGAGGGCTCAAGGAGAAGGACCAATGGCGTTGAGGGAGAGGGAACAAGCCCTGGACAATACCAGAACATGTTGGTGATTTTTGTCCAGAAGGCTTCGTAGGAGATGAGGAAGAGATTCCGAGCTCCTGCAATGCCTTTCAACTGCCCTGTCTGTCTTTCCACACGCTCCATAACAGACATGCTCTGAGTGTATCTAGGAACCCTCATTAGGATGCCAAGGTGAGGGGAAAGGCAACAAACTAAAATACATATTTAAAAAAAAATTCAAAAGGCCCCTGACTTAAAAAAAAAAAAAGTCTAGTCTTACCAAGAAATGAAAAAGATACAGACAAAAAAAAAAAAGTTAAAACCAACCATCAGGGACATGGTGTTTGACTGGAAGTCCTTTGTCTGAACTGAGTAGTTCACCTGCCTAAATTGTACATGTCAGCCATGGCCCTACCCAGGCCAACAGGGCCAAGGCTAGGAACATCATTCTATCCCTTGCCTCGAGCCAAGAGCCAGGCTCTGAGGTTCCGAGACAAAGGTCTTCTCTCTAAATAGGAAACTAAGTCACAAAGGCCCTTGTGGTGTCTGACGACGTTCAGTGATTCAGGACTCCTTAGTACTGATCCTCAGTGATCCAGGACTCCTTAGTACTGATCTTTTCCCCATTCTCAAGTGAGTAGTTAGCTGGTGGCAGATGTTGGTGTCTAAGGCCCAATCCCCCTCTATGGTGAAATCATCCCCTACCCTCCCTGTCCCGTCCAAGCCAGGTGTAGGTCAGGAGCCCCATATATACTGCGTGCTGTAAACGGACCAGAGGGGGCATGTGAAATGGATGGGTCTGGTTGAGTGTGGAATTTGCTTGTCTCTCCATCCCCACAATGCCCCGTGCTGTGCAGCAGGTGCGAAGGCTTTTATACAAACCATCTCCGGTGATACACCCAGCGACATCTCTATGTCATAGACAAGGGGAAGCAAGCTCAGAAAGGCTAAGCACATTGCCTAGGTTGCAAAAGACGAAGTGGGGTGAGATGTCACGGAACTCTTGTGTCTGCTTGTGACCTTGACCAGAGATCCCCAAACTCTATGAATAGCAGGAGTGGGGGTGACAGGTAGTATGGTCAGGGACTAAGAAAGCATTATTTTTATGCTAGAACAAACAATCATCAGTTGACATGGGAGAAAGGATAAAATGGGCATTGTTACTTATGATTAGCAGTAACTTTGCAAAGGTAAATTTAGGGCTGGAGATATAGGCCGTTGGCAGAGTGTTTCCCAGGCCTAGGTGAGGTCAGAGGTTCCATCCCCAGGTTTGGGTTGGTCTATCCTGCAATGACTAAGCTTGCTCAACTGAGCATCCCAGTCTTAGCTAGCAAAGGACAGCCCCGTCTCTGAGAGAGCATTGTTGACAGAGGGAGAGGGTCCCATAGCAGATAGCCTTCCTCACTTGTGAGACTTCTTGGTATTGGTGCCATCAGGTCCCTCGCCACAGTCATAAGCCTGGATGGTGAAGGTGTGTTCCTTCTGGGCCTCACAGTCCACGGGCTCCTTAGCCCGGATCAGCCCTTCCCCTGTTGCCTTGTCCAGGATCACAGCCTCAAAGGGTACCCCAGATCCATGGATCCGGAAGCCGCAGATCTCACCTGGCAAGGCAGGAAAAGAAGTGAGGTTCTACACGAGCAGCCCTCAGACGCCTTGGCTGGACCATGTCCAGCTACACAGACCCTCCCAAACTCCAGACCTTTCTCTTGATGATGTGAAATATCAATGGCCTCCAGTTTCCCTGAGCTACAAGCTCAGAGCCAGCAGGTCAAAGGTCTATACCATCTAAAGATGTGTTTAATCCCCAACTGCTCAACCCAGACATCCTCCATTACACCCCAAGTTCTTCAGTGCAGCCCCCTCCCCTTCTTGTACCCCCTCCCTCTGATGCTTTCTTTCCCCAGGTTTATGCCTACCTTCCCAATGTTCTTGCTACCAGGACCTCCCACCCCTCCCTTCTCTCCTGCCTTCCCACCTGCTTTCTCAACCCTGCCAGTTACCTGCATAGCGCAGGGGAGCATCTTTATCCAAGGCGAAGAGTGGGGGGTTCAACAGGACCGTGTTGTCGTTCTCCATGACAATGCCCTGGTACTCGGCCTCGATCCACGGCTTGTGTTTGTTGGCTGGCCCCACCCCAGGGAGAAGAGAGACCGTGAGCTCACCTCCACTCCCAGGACACTGTCCTTACTCAGCCTGCACCCACTGGCAACACCCTTTCCATGCCGTGCCACCTTGCCAGACAGACAAGGAAGAGCTACGGAAGGAACCAGAGACTCTCTAGGAGGTCACAGCCTTCTCCTATAGCGGGAGAGGCAGACAGGAAGGCAACTACCTTCCTATGGGGGAGGGACCCCCCAAACTCCAGACTGCCTGTCTCTGAGAATCATGGTTAGGGTAGAGAATCTCCTATAAGGTCTTTTTAACTTAGCAAACTTAGCAAAGGGTGATGGGAGACTCAGGAAATACTGGTGGGTCCTCAAAAGGTCCCAAGAAGGGACGAGGAGAGTTAAGACTGGGGGCAAGAGTAGAGGCCAGTTTCCTGAAATCTCGGGGGTTGACTCCCCTTCCCACCCCACCTGCTGAATTTCAACCCTTCACCCTATACTTCTCTGAGTTGGAACCAGACTCCAGGCCACTCTCCCAGAAGAGGAGAAAGGAATGAAGACAATTATATAGGACAGCAGGAGGGGGCAGAGGGGAGGGGACAGAACAGAGAAATCATCACTGTGACTGGACCCAGCAGAGCCCACATCCTGAGGGATTACAGAGCTGGCCTAGAAACACAGCAAATCCCTCCTTTCCCATCCCCACACCCAAGAGAATACAGCCATAACCAGAACATTCTAGGTCCTCTCAAAACCTCCACACCCCACACTCCCTCAGCTCCTTCACAGACCTGTCTGAACCCTGATTTTGTCTGTCCCACATCACACCTTCTCCTACCAGACTGATCTCAAGTAGGGTGGTCTCTTCCCCAGGACCAACTTCCTTCAAGATCTTGAGATGTTATAGGGGAAGCATATATTGTCTCTTCTCTGTCACTCTATTATGCCTACCTATGCTCTCAGAGGGAAACTGAGTCACCAGGGGGGGGGGCTCTCACCCCAGTATCTCATGATGAGCGAGAAATTCTGATTTCTATTCACTCCCGAAACCACAGCCCAGCCAACATCCTGGTATCTGCAGGCCTCTCCATTTCACGGTGATGACCACTGTAACCCTCTCCCCAACGGCCAAAGAAAAAGCCTCAAGATGGTATATGGGGGGGGGGGGCAAACAGGAAGTGAGAAGAGGCCTGAGGACCACCCTGAGGTAGGAGCTCCAGTCAGACATAGGAGACGGCAGACAGAAGAGCAGAGGACACCAAGGGCAGAGCCGGGCACCCTGCGACCCATCTTCTTGCCCTTAGCAAATGAGCCCTCCTCCCTTCCCTGCCTTATGTCTGCCTGCTGCCCTGTAGCCATTCTTCATCTTTGCTTCCTGGCTCCCTGCTCCCCCACTTCTCTCCTTTCCTACTTCTGCCTCTACCTTTCTCCTTTCTGATCCACTTCTTATTCCCCCCCCCCTCATCTCCCCTTCCCTCCTCAGATTCCCTTCTCACCTCCTTCCTGGAGAACCCCCACACCCCTTTCTGCCCTTTTCAGCCTATCACCCCCTCTACCTACCTGAACCCTCTGCCCCTGGCCCCACCCTCCCCTTCCCTCTGACAGTCTCACCCAGCTGAATTTATCTGCTGTCTGCCAGAGAGGGCAGCTGTGGTAACCCACAAGCCAGCGGATGCAGGCAGAAGGGTTTGGATGCAGAGAGACACGGAGAAGACATACGTGCTCGGAATTGCCGAGCTGCGGTACAGTTTCTCCCCAGGAAGGGATGAAGACAGCCAGCTGGATCTGCCACTGCACGCCCTTAGTGTGCACGGACACCCAGTGAATCGGAACCCGAGGGAACATCACCCTCGGGGAGCAAGTCCCTTTGAGACGGGAGGTATCTACCAGCATGGAGGAATTGGGGGAGGGGGGAAAAGAGACGGCAGGTGGGAATAGAGACCAAATACAAGCAGGATGCCCGGGCATGCACATGTAGAGACGGGCCAGAGAGGAGGAGCTGACCCTGGGAAGTGAGACCGGGTCTAAGGAAAGGATAGAAAGGGGGCGGTCAGAAAGGAAAGGAAGGACACCTGTCTCAGACGCCAGAGAGCCTCAACATCCCCATCCCTCCTCACCCCCACATTGCTCAGCCTGACACTCCAGTTCAGAGGCCCCCCCAACCCCGTCTTGCTCACCTTTGTTGCCAGAGCTGATCTGAAGCAAAGAGGCCAGCAAGAGGGACACCCGCAGGAGGGTCATGGTGCTGCGGTGTTAAGCACGCCAGGCCAGGCGTCGCTATCCCCTGGGAGCCTCAAGCCCGCTAATGCCACCTTGGGGGAGAGATGCAGAGACTCTTCCCCCAAGGGGAGGGCAGGGGGACGAGATTAGAAAAGGAGCCTGCTGACCACGCTAGTCCATAGAGCAGATGTGTGCAGACCCGCTGGGTGGCTGAGCTGGGGGACTTGCAGTAGCTTCTCTTCAGTCTCCAGCTCAGCGTCCTCAATCTCGCTCCTCGCTCGCTCTCTCTCACTCCCACCCCATCCCCGCTACTGCAGGATGACGTCAGCACAGCCAGGCGAGGATTGATGGGGCCGCTGGCCAATCAGGAGACTGGGGGCGCCAGGTGCTGCAAGGGGGGTTCTGGAACCAATGCGACTGGGGAGCAGGGGCGGGAGGATGTGTTAGGGCTTTTTCCCCTGGCTGCAGTCTGGGGGAGCAGAGGAACTGCGGGGGCTAGAGAGGAAGCAGGGAAGCCTTGGAGGGGGTAGAAGATACGAAGGACATCAGAAGACCTAGCTGAAAGGCAGGAGGTGGGGTGAGACAGAGACGTCAAGAGACTTGAGAGGGTGGCCAAGAGAGGCAGTACCCACGTCACCCACCCCCAATTCTGCATTAACCTCTTTTCACAGCTCATTCCATTAGCGAGTCCTTGCTGCTACGTGCTTTCTGGAAACCTGGAGGCAAAACCTGGAGTATGAAAGTCTAGCATTTCAGTTCCAACTCAGGGCCCTGTGGGTGACAGAAGAGGACCAGAAAAACAGACAGACAGACAGACAGACAGACAGACCAAAAAAAAAAAAGAAAAAAGAAAAGAAAAACCAGATGGCAAGAGCCCTAGGTGAGGAAGAGGAGGGACTCCCTGCTGCCCTGCGTCTGGGCCCTTACCTCGCTCTTTTTCTTACTGATTACAGTCCCTGATTCCCCACCCCACCCCCTGTCCCCCTTAAACTGTGATGGAGCTGCCCCACATCGTTGGTCAGTTTGGGAGTCACATGGGCAGTTGCAGACAGGATGTACAATGATTTCAATATCCACCCCCAAGCCCTTATGTGGGCCTTGGTAAGGGCCGAGGGCTGATGGTACCCGGGACTCGTCCCTCACTGAGCGTCTTTTCCCCGGCCTCCCCATATGCGCCCCAGAAGACCAAGAACCATACCCAGCCAATGGGGAGGGAGGGCGCTGAGAAGGCCTAGGGTCCAGGCCTTTCTTAAATGTGGCTCCTGTCCCCTGGCTGCCCCCACCTCCTGCCTCACACCCCTGAATGCCCCCTCCCTCCCCTTCCCCTCAGTCTAAGAATAAAGCTGGAGCTCAACTCCACACACAGCAAGCCTCCAGTGGGAGCCCACACCCTCACCCTCGGGGCTGCATGAAGGCCAAAACTGACACTCAGAAAGTCCAAGTTTTGAATGACTGACAGTGCCAAGGTCATTCCACAGGAAAAGCTGAAGCCAGGCCTGACTTTGTGAAATCCCTGCCCCTCCTTCCCTCCAGGGCTACAGACAGCAGACCTGAGCTCATCCCTGGGGTGGGGCAGGGTGGGGGCACCTCTTACAGCAGCAAGGGTACAGCCCTATTAAAGACCTGGTTAGCTGGACCTTCTCACACCGTGTGGGGACTGACCTGTGAGCCTCCTCCTCCAGACAGCCCCCCTGGCTCCTCAGTCTATTCCTGTCTAAATTGGGAACAATGTCTGACTCCTTACCTGTGCCAAAAGATCTTGGAACACTACCTAGATGTCCTAAATAATAACCTCACTCTTCCAGACCCTTCCTCCTACTCTCTTCGTCTTCTAGGTCCCACTGAGAAGCCATGTTGGAGTGAGACAACCTTGGAAGGTTCAGACACCCTACACCCCACCTGACGGCTTAGCATCCATTCCCCTGCCTCTCACTCACAGCCTTGACAGAGCTATTGCAGGCAGGAAGCACCTGGCTGGCCAGGAGAGCGCTTACTAAGTCGCAGCCCCCTCAGACAAGTAGTCTGAGAAAGGTAGTGGTGCTGGAGGGCAGGGGTGGGGACAAGGAGATCAGCCACCAGCTGAAGAAGACTCTCAGCACCTTCCGGAACTACGTTGTGGAGCCTGAGGTGGGAAAGGAGTTTGAGGAGGACCTAAGCTTCATGGGTAAATGAAAATGTCAGATACTTTCCCTTGCATTGACAGGGCACAGACAGATGAGTCAGCACGGTGACTCCTCCAGCCCAAGCCAGGGACATGACCACCAAAGCAGGACACGAGATCCCCAAATAACAGTCCCTGGGACCAACAAACTCCAGTGCTCCCCTAGCCCCTCCCTTCTTCTTCCTTACCCGTTCTATGTCTTTAATAGAATCATTTATTTAGTTCATCTTCTTTTAAATATTTTTACATGGATGAATATTTTTGCTAGCATGGAATTGGAGTTACAGACAGTTACGGGCCACCATGCAGGAGCTGGGGACTGAACACACGTCCTCTGGAAGAGCAGAAAGCGCACTAAACTGCCGAGCTGTGTCCCCAGTCTCTTCTTTGTCCCTTTGCATCATCAGTCTCAGGAACCAACAGTACAGAGCAATGAGCCACCATCTGTTCATCCTGGAGCCGGTAGCACTGGCTTCGTCTGAGTCTCTCTCACCTTGTCTCCTTGGCCACATTTCCACACACTTTTCCCGCTTCTTACACCGTCCTGCTCAGTCTCCCTTGCAGCCAGAGTCCCCTTCTAATTATCCCTAACACCAGGGTCCCCACAGGATTTTGTCCCCGGCTTTCTTTCTCTTGCGGGTACACTGAGCTAAGCCAAAGTTCCTGTGCTTTCTGCTGCCACCTGTAAACTGTCCTTGACATTCGTTCTCCAGCCACAGCCACTGCCTGAGCCCCGGAGTGATGTCCTCAACTGTCTAGAAGACATTTCTATGTGTGGGCTCAAGGTCAAACTTGAATGCATTATTTCCTGGGGCTCAGAGCACTTTTGTATTTACTGTGTCTGTGGGTGGCAGTCACCAGCCAGACCTTATGCCACATTGATTGATGTCCCTGTTTTTTTACTCATGGCTCCCGTGTACACACACACACATACACACACATACACACGCACACATACACACACATGCACACGCACACATACACACATGCACACACATACACACACACATGCACACACACTCATGCTCGCATGCGTGTGCACACACACATACATACACACACAAGCACACACACAGGCACACACATGCACAAACACACACACACACCCACACACACACACTCACGCTCATTCTCTCTCTCTCTCACACACACACACACAGAGAGCACATCCAGAATAACTTTCTGCACTAGCCAAAATAGTAGCTCTTTGGCATGTAATTAGTCCAAATGGAAAAGTGATAAGTTTAAAATGCATACTGCATTGTAAAATAGCATCAAAAACATGTCTGATTGTCTTATTGATCACATGCTGAAATGACAATATTTTGAATAGTTTATATTAAACAAAATTCCATTCCTAAAGTTAGATTTACATGTTTCTCTTTGGTCTTCTAGTAGGTCTTCTAGAATGTTCTGCATATGTGGCTGATATTTATGATTTATTTCTATGGCTCTCTGCTAAGTGTCTGTCTGCTGTTTCTTCCTAACTAAGGTCTTTGTTTCTCACCTGCCCCAAATTGGTCCCTAGTCTTAATCCTCCTCTAACGCAGGCTGCACCACCTTACCTGTAGCCTCAGGGTCCATCAAAAAAGTGAAATGACCGTGTCACCCGCTAGCTTAAATCACTCAGCGATGCTTCATTACACTCCAGACAAAAGCCACTGAAGAGGGCACGCCAGCTCCTCACCGTAGCTCTCTCTACAGCCTCTCGGAGGCATCAACATTCATTCTGACTTCTGCGACATTTCTTTCCTTCCTTGAAATTCTCAATTATGAACCATGCCTAGTGACACAAGCCTGTAATATCTATAGGCCAAGGCTGGAAGGTTGCAAGTTCAAAGCCCAACTAGACAACAGAGTCAGGGTCAGTCTGAACAACATAGGCAGTTTGACAACAACAAGAGAGCTGCACGGCTCAGAAAAAAATGTCTCAGTCAGTAAAGCACTTACTTTGCTGGTGCAGGTGCTGAGTTTGATTCCCAGAACCCACGTAAAAATGCCCAGATGCTGTGCGCGTTTGCAATGCCAGCTCCAGGCAGGTGAGACAAGAGGATCTCAAAGGATCATTAGCCAACCAGTCTGTTGGCTAGAAGTGGTGAGCTCTAGGCCAATGACAGGCCCTGTCTCTCAGGAGGTGGGCAGCAACCATTCAACCATACATGCCTGCGCAGATATGAACATACTCACATTTTAAAGAAGGGAAGGAAATGGGGGTACAGCTCAGTGGTAGAGCACTTGCACAATGTCCTAAGTTCATCTCTCAGAAAGAAAGAAAGAAAGAAAGAAAGAAAGAAAGAAAGAAAGAAAGAAAGAAAGAAAGAAAGAAAGAAAGAAAGAAAGAAAGAGAGAGAGAGAGAAAGAGAGAGGGGGAGGGAGGGAAGGAAGGAGGGAGAGAGAAAGAAGGAAGGAAAGAAAGAAAGAAGGAAGGAAGAAAGGAAGGAAGGAAGGAAGGAAGGAAGGAAGGAAGGAAGGAAGGAAAGGGGAAGGGAAGAAAGGAGAGGAGAGGAGGTAAGCTCCCAATTTCTTATCTCTCTAATTCAACTCTTAACTCCCTTGACCCGGTTCCTCCCTCCCTACTTCCATTCCCAACACTCTCGTCAGATGTCTGATGCCTAAATACTGATCATCCACAGGTCCAAGACTGGGCAAGCCTGCCCTCTGGAGACATCCATCAAGGTCTACTGGAATCCAAGCTGGGAGGTAGGGGCACTGCTCTGTCCTTTCCAGGGGCCTGTCAACTGGCATTGAAACTCAGAAGGAAAGGAAAGCCCAACCAACCTCTCCAAAACAGACAGTGGTGTCTGGACGATGCTACTGCGTCATCACCCGGCTCTCCAGTTCTGCTCTCAGTATCCTTCTGCTCCTCTGCCCTTCACATCAACCATGGAGATAACTCAGCCCCCAAACCTCTGGCCTTTAGGAATACGGGAGGGGAGGCC
Source organism: Apodemus sylvaticus (assembly GCF_947179515.1). NCBI lineage: Eukaryota > Metazoa > Chordata > Mammalia > Rodentia > Muridae > Apodemus > Apodemus sylvaticus. The sequence continues at coordinate 160,223,057 of NC_067473.1, forward strand.
TTCATCTGAGCATCTCTCAGAAGAAAAGAGGCTGCTGAAGACAGGGTTGGTTGGGCATCATTTTGAGATGTCCTTCCCCCAATTTTTCTTTCATCCCCATAGACAATAGTAACCCCGGGAGGAGGAGTAACTGGTGTGTGTGCAGAAAGGGGCAGACCCCCAGCGGGGGCTGGGACACTGGTTACAGATTGGAGCTGGGAAAGAGACCCAGATATGCCTGTCTGGGAAGGATCCTGCCACTGAAGGTGCATCCCCTTGCCCACGCCAAGGTCACTTCTCCACCCCACCCTAACCCATCCAAGACAGTGGGAAGGACAAACATCAAAAGCACTTAGAACAAGTCTAGAGAGAGGAAGGGAGGTCCTGGCGACACTTTGAATGACCATCCATAAACCACAACTGGAGAGCTAGAGGCAGCCATTATTCTACTTCCCTGACCCAGAAACCTTCATTTTTCCAGGAAAATATGAGGATTTGCAGTGATGATACAATCCTTACATACTTCCTGGACACAAGTCGAGGGCTTTGAAAAGGGGGTGAGCTCCCACTGACCAGAACCCTTCTCTGTCTTTATTCTCCTCCTCATCTATACCCAGAAACTGGCTATGAGGGTTCAGTGTACAAGCAGGTCTTCAAGAAGGCCCGATAGCCAAAGAGGAGCCAAGGGCCCCTCAGTCCAGACTTCAGTTCAGCCCATGAGGTCAGAGGGCAACTTGCAGGATTGGTTCTTTCTTCCCACATGGGAGTCTCAGAGGGGTCTAACCTGGTCATCAGGCCTCTCCACTGCGCAGTCTCCTTGGGGGATCTCATTTGTCTTCATTGCTCAGAAAATGCATTTACCAGAATGAGATCCAAGGCCATATTCACAGAGGACCACAGACTCCACCTCACCCACAGTTAAGGGCATGTCTTTCCCATATGCTAGAGCAAAGGGTTAGTCTGAGCAAGACTCATCCAGCCCTGGAGGAAGCTATAATAATGGCCAGCCCTCCATGGCTACGTTGAAAACCATGGGCAGCTAAAGCACTTGGGAGCGAGGGAGCGGCTAGCAGACAGGACAGGGGATGGAAGAATAAGTTATATTTGGGTACAGAAGGGACCGGCAGGGAGGACAGTAGAGACCCTCTGCTTACAAGCCAGCAAGGCTGGGGACACAGGACAAGAGGAACAGCTGGATACAATAAAGCTTAGAGTTCCAGGGTCACTGTTCTGGAAAGCAGCCGGACGGTGAAACTGGTTTTGGACCAACCCCAGCCCCAGCCTCAGCCCCAGCCCCAGCCCCAGCCCCAGCCCCAGCCCCAGCCTCAACCCCAGCCCCAGCCCCAGCCCCAGCCCCAGCCCCAGCCCCAGCCCCAGCCTCAACCCCAGCCCCAGCCCCAGCCCCAGCCCCAGACCCAACCCCAGCCTCAGCCCCAGACTCAGCCCCAGCCCCAGCCCCAGCCCCAGCCCCAGCCTCAACCCCAGCCCCAGCCCCAGCCCCAGCCTCAACCCCAGCCCCAGCCCCAGCCCCAGCTCCAGCCTCAACCCCAGCCCCAGCCCCAGCCCCAGCCTCAACCCCAGCCCCAGCCCCAGCCCCAGCCCCAGCTCCAGCCTCAACCCCAGCCCCAGCCCCAGCCCCAGGCCCAGCCCCAGCCCCAGGCCCAGCCTCAGCCCCAGCCCCAGCCTCAACCCCAACCCCAGCCCCAGCCCCAGCCCCAGCTCCAGCCTCAACCCCAGCCCCAGCCCCAAGCCCAGCCCCAGCCCCAGCCCCAGCCCCAGCTCCAGCCTCAACCCCAGCCCCAGCCCCAAGCCCAGCCCCAGCCCCAGCCTCAGCCCCAGCCCCAGCACCAGCACCAGCCCCAGCCCCAGCCTCAGCCCCAGCCCCAGCCCCAGCCCCAGCCCCAGCCCCAGCCCCAGCCCCAGCCCCAGCCCCAGCCCCAGCCTCAACCCCAGCCCCAGCCCCAGCCCCAGCTCCAGCCTCAACCCCAGCCCCAGCCCCAGCCCCAGGCCCATCCCCAGCCCCAGGCCCAGGCCCAGCCTCAGCCCCAGCCCCAGCCTCAACCCCAACCCCAGCCCCAGCCCCAGCCCCAGCCCCAGCCCCAGCCTCAACCCCAGCCCCAGCCCCAGCCCCAGCTCCAGCCTCAACCCCAGCCCCAGCCCCAGCCCCAGCCCCAGCCCCAGCCCCAGCTCCAGCTCCAGCCTCAACCCCAGCCCCAGCCCCAGCCTCAACCCCAGCCCCAGCCCCAGCCCCAGCTCCAGCCTCAACCCCAGCCCCAGCCCCAGCCCCAGCCTCAACCCCAGCCCCAGCTCCAGCCTCAACCCCAGCCCCAGCCCCAGCCTCAACCCCAGCCCCAGCCCCAAGCCCAGCCCCAGCCCCAGCCCCAGCTCCAGCCTCAACCCCAGCCCCAGCCTCAGCCCCAGCCCCAGCCCCAGCCCCAAGCCCAGCCCCAGTCCCAGCCCCAGCTCCAGCCCCAACCCCAGCCCCAGCCTCAACCCCAGCCCCAGCTCCAACCCCAGCCCCAGCCCTAGCCTCAGCCCCAGCCCCAGCCCCAGCCTCAGCCCCAGCCCCAGCCCCAGCTCCAGCCTCAACCCCAGCCCCAGGCCCAGCCCCAGGCCCAGCCTCAGCCTCAGCCCCAGCCCCAGCCTCAACCCCAACCCCAGCCCCAGCCCCAGCTCCAGCCTCAACCCCAGCCCCATCCCCAGCCCCAAGCCCAGCCCCAGCCCCAGCCCCAGCTCCAGCCTCAACCCCAACCCCAGCCCCAAGCCCAGCCCCAGCCCCAGCTCCAGCCTCAACCCCAGCCCCAGCCTCAACCCCAGCCCCAGCTCCAGCCTCAACCCCAGCCCCAGCCCCAAGCCCAGCCCCAGCTCCAGCCCCAGCCCCAGCCCTAGCCTCAGCCCCAGCCCCAGCCACAGCCTCAGCCCCAGCCCCAGGCCCAGCCTCAGCTTCAGCTCCAGCCTCAACCCCAGCCTCAGCCTCTAGAGGACTTAGTTCCTTCAGAACAAAAGTTTGTGGATCAAGCCAGGCAGTGGTGGCACATGCCTTTAATCCCAGCACTTGGGAGGCAGAAGCAGGCGGATTTCTGAGTTCGGGGCCAGCCTGGTCTAGAGAGTGAGTTCCAGGACAGCCAGGGCTACACAGAGAAAGCCTATGAGTGGGTGTCAGAAGGTCCTTGAAAGCCTGGTATGGCGGTACACATCTGTTACAAGAATTTTCCTCCTGAAGGTAGGGGAAGAACAGGCAGCTTCCATCCTGTTCCTTCAAAAGTCACAACAACAAATCGATGTATTTTCCACCTAAGTCCCCTGAGGGAACTGGCGCGTTTACTGGCCTTGCTTGTGGGGCATGGACAATCCCACCCACCCACACTGGAAAGTCTACACCCAGCATGAATGATGGCTTTCTCAGAGCTGCATAGATCCCTCCCAGCCTGGATACCAGAGCCACACCCTGAGACCTAGAAGGCCATGTGCAATTGGGGTAAAAATTGCACACAGCTGCTTGGAAGGAGTGTTTGGATACTCTGGTGAGGGTCCTGTGATTCTCTCCACCCCTCTTTCCATGAGGGAACGCCCACAGTCGACAAGCCCGGCCATGGTGATCTGGTTTGAGCAGACACAACTGATCTTATGAACACAGGGGGCTGTCCATGGCTCAGAGCAGAGAGCTGGGTGACAATATCCAAAATGTCAGCTCTGAGGGAGCCTGGGGGAGGAGGAAGACATGTCTGAGGCTCAGTCAGGGCCATCCTAGTGAGATCCTGTCTTTGAAAAGGGAAGTAGTAAAAAGTCCTTGTTGTTACCAAGTCCTCGTTCCTGCTTTCTCTTCCTGCAATAGCCAGGGCCCTCACCCATAAAGACCATAAGTAGCGCTAGGCTTGGCCTTCTGTTGATCCCAGAGTGATCTTGAAAAGAACTCGGAACTGGACCGACTACTTTATCATCTGCCCAGCCTTTCTAAATGCCCTCCGCACAGTGGGAAGAGGAGAATCCTCTTCTCAGAAAAGCCTCCATGGCCTGCTGGATCCCACCATGTCTCTCCTCCCAGCACAGGAAGATGTTCCCTGTGTAGCCAGCCATTACCCAAGGAGCTGGAAAGCTCTAGGGTGGGTGTCAGTCAGACCAGTTAAAGTGTTGAATTTGGTCCTTCAAAACTCACTATGACTCCGGGGTCCACACCCCCCATGCCACAAGTCCCCACCTTTACACCAGCACAACTGAGAATCCTCTGGATCACCCAAAGCAACACAAACATAGGACTGAGCAGCTCCAGAAGCAACTCCAAGGAGTTAGGATCCTCAAACCACCCAGACCTTAGGAAGATAGACTGCTATTCCCATTGCGGCCAGCAGATGGCGCTACTCTGCAACTGCTGCCCAGTTCGGATTTTATACAATGCCTGGGCTGTACCACAGCCCACACATACACACACTCCCCCTTCCCCAGCCCACATTAACAGCCTCACAAGATTGTGTCCTTCATTCAAACCGACCTCCATCCATCCTAACATGGAAGAGATCCCAAGAATATGACCAGGAATTCTGAATGCTTATTCCCATAATGTATGGAATGGCTACATAGACAAGCTAGGCCTCTGCTCCCCAGACCCTGAGACCAAGAGCCATAAGAAGCCCCTTGCCCTCCCCCCCCCTTGAGTCTTAGTCACCAGGGCTGGCCAAGACCAGCTATGTGGGCATCTGTGGTCATCAACGAATACTGTCTCCCCACCAGAGACCACCTAGATCCCAAGGGACAAAACCCGTGCTAACGTTCCACACAGATTCTACAGTCAGAACAAGGGAGCCTTCGTCAGATAATTGTATGTGCCAGTCATCAGAGGGAATGCCAAGAATACTCCTTCTCCTAGAATTCTACGAACTTTCCTCGTACCACCACTCAGCAGTGTACCGGGAACAGAATGCACACAGGAAAACACTGGCTATTAGTATTTGCATTTGTAATAAGTAGCGCTCTCCTAAAGGGAAGCAGAGCATTGTGTCGTACAGATAGGGACAAAGCATCAAAGCCCAGTGCCAATGAGACATCACTAAGGAGGTAATCGTGTCAGAATATAAATGACTGCTCTCCAGAGAGGTAGAGTTAGTCAGCAGAGTCCCCTACCTGGGCTGTCCAGACAGGAAACTTATCTAGGATGATCCGGATAAGAGAACTGTAGCTCCCCAGCCCGAAACCCAAGACCATAATCCCCAATATAGTCCACCTCCTCATGCCCAAGAAAGGCACTATGGCAGCGTGGACTGGGGCACGCATACTTCTGAGGGTGTTTGCCACCCACTCTTGCCTTCCTGACAACTAAGGGGACCCTTAAGGGCAGGCAGACGGATGGTCCTGCTCTGTCCAGACTCATCGGCCATCAGGCCATACTGCACAATACACCTGGAACACAGGCACACCTGCAGCCAAGACCACAACCCGGCCTTGGGCTTCTGCAAACACCAGGTGTAAACTCAGCCACAGTCCCCCCCATCCTCCCAGTTCCCTGCCTCTGCTGAGGTACCATCCCTTGCCCTGAGTTCTCAGGTTTTCCTCTTCACTGAGGGTTCCCTCCAAATGTACAGACTCCTTCGGGATCAAGCCTGACTCAGCAGCGTCTTGGTCTTTGGGCGTTGGTTGCCTTCCTGTAATTTCAAGCAGCGGGTCCACACCAGTGAGCATGGAACACTCTTCTCCCACAAAAATCCACACGGACTGCCTGATTTGTTCTGTCACGCCTGTCTTCTGTGTGGAGCGTGGAGAGAGGCCTGGCTGTGTGTACGCCTGAGTGGATGTGTGTGGTTGACAAGGGCATAACAAGGGCTACAATGCCTTGGACCCATGGGAAATGGCAGAGTCTTTCTTCCTGGTCCTATCGCAGATACTGATGGTGTGTGCAGAAAAGGCCCGCCATAACTTTCTCCTCCCCGTTGAGGGATGGTCCCTAACTGACTATAATAATAAATACAAGAAGCCAATCAATGGGCTAGAGGGAGGCGGGACTTCCTGGTCCAAGAATGGAAGAAGGAAAGCAGGAGGAGAGGAACTTCCTTTTGGACAGCGGGAGCAAGGTAGACGTAATGTCGGCTTTAGTTCGGTGGTGGATCCTGGTGGGTCGCCACCGGAAGATTTCTAGAATAGTTGATGGATTTAGGATGCTAGGTTCTGCGCCCAGCGATTGTGTTCTCTGTTGATTCGAAATTAAGATTGTCTGGGGTCTTCCTGCTCATGGTGATTCAGCTGAGCTCCAGGGAAAGGTAACCAAGGCAGAGCGTGGGTTCTCGGCGAGAGTGCGCCCCAGCTAGCACTGGAGTTTTGGGAGTGCTGAGAGGGCTTGGCAGTAGCTAGCCACAAGGCAGAGAGAGCCAGCCTTGGTGGGACAACCATCGGCAAAAGGGAAACATTTGGCCTCAGTACCAGGCTGGGGACAGACAGAGACCACCAGCCGGCCATATATATATTCTGTAGCTGTCTTCAGACACACCAGAATCGGATCCCTTTACAGATGGTTGTGAGCCACCATGTGGTTGCTGGGAGTTGAACTCAGGACTTTTGGAAGAACAGCCAGTGCTCTTAACCGCTGAGCCGGATTGTTTTTTAATATTACATGCACCTCCCGGGTGATTTGGGCCTGAATTTGGAGTGCCTGTTACAGCAGTGGTTGTCAACCTTCTTAAGGCTGCAGCCCTTTAATACAGTTCCTCAACCATAAAATTATTTTTGTTGCTATTTTATTATAACTGTAATTATGCTACTGCTATGAATTGTAATATAAATATCTAATATGTAGGTATATGGTGTGCGGTCCCTGTAAAAGGGGTCACTTAACACCTCCCCAAAGGGGTGGCGACCCACAGGTTGAGAACTGCTTCCTGCAGAGCCGACTCCTGTGGAGATCAGCTAAACCTGCACCCCGTTCCTTAACCCTGTGCCCGTGATTCGGCTGTTGCAACAGCCTTCCCTCCCTGTTCAACTGTGTAAAATAACGTACTGAGCTAACCTGATATTGTGGCTTGTCTGTCTGAGAGCCCGGCTCACCCGGCCCCAGCTTCCCATTTGTCTGTGTGTCCGGTCGCTCCCCCGCTGCACCAGTCTCTGGCGCTTTGCTAGGACGTGGCACTTGTGTTTGTGGCATGTGTGGACGTGTCTCTGTGTTAGAGTGTCCTAAAGCCTCACTGAGAGCCAACCTCTTCCTCCACTTCCTTTGTATTTATAACAATAACTTAGGGCTTCCTCACTGGCTTAGGCAAGTGCCCAGGGCAGAGCTTTTAAAGCATCGTGGACAAGTCACTGTTGAGATCCCACCGGATCGCCTCTGAGCTCCGCCCTCTTCTGTTCTGCTGCTCGCCGCTGATCTGCTCCCCTACCTTCTATCCTGAACCCGCCCCAGTCGGGTTCCTCTATTTTCCTGGTTATTTCAGAAAAATGCTTGTTCATCCCCTTGACACAGCTGCAAGGAAACCATCGTCATCGTCAGTGTAATAAAAAACGTATCCTCTGCGATGAGAACACACGGGAAGGGGCAGCTGGGTGGCAGCGCCCCCTCGCGGTGAAGTTGCTCCCCGCTCGGGTGGACTGTGCAGAGGAATTTACGACAGTCCCAACAAGAGGGGTGGGAAGCAGAACAGGAAATTATACAGCTCAGGGGCTGAGGCGCAGACACAGCCTCCCTGTGGAGGGGTCTTTAGGGGAAGGGATGGGGCAGGGTATAATAGAACTCCCTCCAGTTGACAAGTCACCCACAAAGGCAGTGGGTTAAGGGAGGGGGCTTTTACTGAAGATCTTCGCTGCAAGATCATGGTCCACACAGCTGTTTGGGTGTGGGCCGTTTAGGTTTAGACTCTTTGACCAGGGAACGTGTTCCTTTAAACAATCTTCATGGACGACTGGGGACACACTGGTTGGCCTCCAGGAGGCTAGAAGGGAATTCTGCCTGAGCTTTCTAAGTCCCGCCTCCTCTTGTGTTGGGTCTTCCGTGGCTCCTGTTGATCTATCCAATCCTGTAACTATGGATTGGGAGGCGGAGAGTGAACGCCTTCAGACTCTAGAAACGCTTCCTGAAATGTCGTCTTTGAAGGTCCCTTCACAGGCCATCTCCTCCCACAATGCATCAGCTGGGGAAGGCCTAAGTGACAGAAAATAGAAAAGAAACTGTCACAGCCAAGGCTACATTACTCTGGAAGTTTCCCCCACCAGCTAGCTCTCGTTTTCCAGTGCCTCCTCCCCAGTGTGTGGCCTGCTTTGAAGGCTATAGTGCACTGCTTCTCCATCCTTGGGTCTTGGCCCAGGGATTTGAATGACCTTTTTACCAAGAGTTGCCTATGACTAACAGAAAACATTTACATTACGTTTCATAACAGTAGCAAAACTACAGTTAAAGTATGCAGTAGCAATAAAATTAATTTTATGGATGGGGGTCACCACAGCACAAGGAACTGTTAAAAGGTCACAGCATTAGGAAGGTTGAGAACCACTGCTATAAATAAAGTCTTTAGGAGGTCAGTGTGTGGTTGGCAGAAGCTTTTGAAGGTTATGCCCACTGCTGTCCTCGGGCTGTTTTCTCTGCCCACCCCACATCAGCTGCAGTGTGAGCAGACACTGCCTCCTCCTTCTACCACCACAGGCCAAACCACACCTCTGCACTTCCCACTGTGGCCGCCAAATCCCTCTGAAACTAAGGCCAAAGGAAGTTTTCCTCCCCTCAGCTAAGTTATCACCATGGTGATAAAAGTAGTGAACTTAGTTGAAAAAGAACTCTGGCCTCTGACTTTGCTTTTTTTCCTATATTGCACAACTCCGTCCCCCAAGTGCCCTATGAAGAGGACCGTGGGGCAAGGATCAGGGGCCACATCTTGGAAACAGATCTCCTGCCCAGTCAGGCTTCCAAGTGCCTCAGGCCCTGAGCAGTTGAGCCTGTTAGGGACCCTGAGGCCAGACCATAACTGCTCCTGATTCCTGACTCCAGCAACTGTGTCAAACGATACATAACCCTAAACTAAGGGAAGCGACAATTCATTATGTAACGGATAACTAATATTTGAATTCCATCACACGTGGCTCATTCCCAGCCTCAATATTTACCACAAGAATGGGTTTGGATGATAAACACATGGAAACCACAAAAGGCTACAGCCCTCTCTCCATCACTGGAACTCCAGACACCAGCCCCTTTACAAGCCCAAAGAGACTTTACCCTCTCTGGACTTTTGAGACGCCACATTTAATGCCAGGAGGGAGGGAGATGTCACCCGTGCTTGACTTCATAGCGCTTGCCTCTGCTATGAGCAGTGTCCCAGCCTGGCCACAGGGACCTTGTGCTGTCAACCAACGGGTGCATAGCGGCCACCAGATCCGTTATCTGCTCCTGAAAGGGTGTCTCTCAGGATCCTGTTACCAAATGATAGACCCTCAGTGAGGGCCAGCTGGGTCAGCTACTCATCCACTCACCGGGCTGCTCCTTCCAACAAAAGATAAGGTTCCCGTCAAGGAAGGGTGATGGATGGGTGGCGTCTGGTTGGTAGGACATAAGACCTGAGGAGGTAGTTTATTTTGGCTGGTGGTCCAGGGGACATCAGTCCTTTAATGGTGAGGGAGGTATGGGAACTAGGATGGCTAAGTCTGTCAGTGGGAGCTTGTGGCATGCCTGGTTCGCATCTTGGGAGATGGCAAAACAGACGCAATCTCCAAGCCTCCATCCTCACCCGCCCCACTTGTGCTAGCTAATCTACGTCACACATCGCAAAGGTTTCCCAGCCTCCCCAAAGTGTATCATCGTGGGGGGACCCTGTTTTCAAACACATGGACCTGTGCGGAACATTTACACCCTAACTGTGATAGTGCCCAGCAATGGGCAGGCGTGGCTTGCTGGTTAGAGCTCACCCTATAGAATCACAGATGGGAGCATGGCTACATCTACACCACTGGCCTCCGCTCCCACCCTCAGATCCTGGGCCTGCCCACCCACCATCTTCTCTTCCTCAACAACGAGGTCAGTGCTACTTCCCAGCTCTGGCCCACACCTGCCCAAAGGCATGCCGGGCCCTGCACTCAGTCCTGAGGATGCCAAAACTTACAGGATAAAGTCCTTCCTTCCCTCAAGGATCTCCCAGTCCTGTGGGGAAGACAGACAAGTGGACAGGTGGGTATCATACATTCAGATATGCTTGAGTGTCTAATAAACACAGGCGAAGTCAAGTCGCCCTGAAGCAGGCCTCCCAGAGGAGTAGCTTAAAGAGGAAGTAATGATAACCACTTGCCAGGGTTTTTTTTCCTCCCTAAGAACCATGTCAGAAGGGTGGCTCCGTGGTTAAGAGCTCCAGCTGCTCCCGTTGCCTTCCAGAGCACCTGAGTTCAATTCCCAGCACCCATGTCTGATTATTTACAACTGCCTGTAACTTTAGCTCCATGGGATCCTGTGCTGTCCCCTACCACCACCGCCACCCACACATAAATACAAATAAGACAGATCTTTTTAAAAAGCTGTGTCACAGCTAGATCCAGAGGTGCACATCTGAGAGGTTGGGGGGGGGGCACAAATCTTGATCTTTCTCTGCTGCATAATGAGCTTGGGCCGTCCCATAGGGAGATGGGGTCAGGAAGGTGGGTGTGTGTGTGTGTGTGTGTGTGTGTGTGTGTGAAGAATTGCCTTTTTTGTCTCCATTTTACAGTTAAGGAAACTAGGGAGCAATTTCAGTCATTTACTAAGGTTATATATAAAATGAAAAGGAACTGACTACCCAATTACCCCCCCTCCCATATCTTGAACTATTACCAAAGACACAAATGTAGAGCGCTAGGTGGCAGTAGTGTCCCCCCCCCCTTTTTTTTTTCAATCTTTAGAGACTGTCAAATATCCCTACAGTGCAGTACGACTCTGGTTGGGAACCGCTGAACTAACCATTTTTCTCTCTTATCTCCATAAACTCGTAATGAAGTGTATTGTTCACCAAGGACCAGGCATCCTCCTAAATAATTTAGATTATTAACTCATTTAATCCTCACAACAGCTCTTCAGTGCGGGTTTCATTGCTCTGGGTTCTGCGGAGTAGGACAGCCTTAGCATGGAGATGTTGCACACATTGGAGACAGTCCCAAAGCTTCTGGGTAGTGGTGCCTTCCTTGGTCTACGCCTCTTGAATGTGGCCTGGAGCCCCTGCCTTTCCGCAGGGGTGGTCTGGTTTTTGACCTCTTGTGACTGAACGACGTGGCAATGGGGAAGGACAAGTGTGAGAAATTGGGACAGCGTAAGATTAGTAGTGAGAGTGTAACACGCGAGCGCAGCCCAGCAGGGCAGAAAGAGGCTGAAGAAAGAAAATGAGAAGACCACAGTTGCTGGGGAGGAACCTGCCAGGACAGACAGACAAACGGCTCAGAGGGCTCGGACAGCTGAAAGGGTTTCAGATGGGAAGGGAGTGATTAGCTTGTTGGCGGACGACGGCTGTGGGAAGCGTGGGCTGGAGCGCCAGGGTTCATGGCTGGATTTGGGGGTGTTGATTTGGACGGAGCTCTGAGTGTCCACGGCTTAAGCCAGTGATGGAGAAAGCCTTCGAAACAGGTCGTCGTCGGAGCCACCGTGTGTCCCAAGCCCTGGCTTGCCCACACCCCTCGTGTCCATTCAGAGCTGATGCCCAGGCTCACAGCCCTGCTGACTCGGTCCCTGATGCTATCCTGGATCTCCCTTCAACCCCAGTCCTGGCCCTAGCAAGGCTCGGAAAGTAAAGCCAGACTGGGCGGGTGAGACGGCCCTTTCTCCTGAGGCCATCCCCTCACTGAACGGCAGGTGGCAGCACCAGCCTGATTTTCAAAGTAAAATCAAAGCTGACACTAAAAGTGTTTATGCCCTTTCCGGACTTACACCCACGCAGCCTCTCTGCTGGCGCTCATCCCCCTCTCCCTGCCCTTGCCCTTTGCCCGTCTTAGTTAATGAAAAACAAAAGCCAATGGTCCCAGATACGAACTTAGAGAGTGAGAGGAAGCATGGGGGGAGGGAGAGGTATCGGTTTGTTTGCAGACATGTCCCCGTCTCTGGAGCCCACCGTCCTGACGCACACAGTTATATCTAAGGTGGAAAAGTTCCTCATGACCAGAGGGTATGGCTCCGCGGTTAAGAGCTTTTGCAGAGGGCCGGGTTTGATTCCCAACCCCAAGGCCATAGTCCATAACTCCGGCCCCGGGGTCCCCAACACCCTCTTTGACTTGCCTAGGTTTCAGGCACGTAACATACATGGTGCACGTACACAGGTGTAGACAAAACATTCATGCGTATAAAATAATTTCTTAAACGTTTCAGTCCCTCATTAGCGATCTCAGCACCTGAGTGCTGAGGCAAGAGGATTGCCGTGAATTTGAAGCTAGCCTGGGCTACCAAATGCGGGGGGGGGGGGGGGGGGGGGGGAATCCCTGACTTCTTCCTCCTCCTCGTCTCGCTTAGACAGGACCATTATCCAGTCACAATGATGTACGTCTTTCTGGTCTTCTCCTGCGGGATTTTAAATATGTTCATCTCTCTGAAAGTGGGGTGCACACATGCACCATGCTGCGTGGGCACGGACACGTAGTGGGTCCTCACCCTCCACCCTGTTGAAGCCAGGAAAAGTGTTGCTTTTCCTGCTGTGTGCGAGCTCCGGGCTAGCCTGCCCATGAGTTCCACCTGTCCTCACAGTAGAAACACTGTGATTACGGACGAGTGCCACGTGGGTTCCCGGGGATGAACTTGTGTGTCAGACTTCTGTGGCTACTAGCACTTTTACTTGCTTAGCCATCTTCCCACCCCACCCTTTTTTGGGGGGGAAGGGGCTCTATGAACTAGAGTCTCCCCGTGTAGCCCAGGCTAGCCTCAAACTCACAAACCTGCTGCCATGGCCTCCCGTGTTCTAAGGTCACAGATGTTTATCCTCACCCCTTGTTTTCAGTCATAACTTTAAATATTTACACACACACACACACACACACACACATATTTATATTGAGGATATATATATCCTCAAACATAGCTTTAAACTTACTTTACTGAGTGAGTCAGCACGTTAAAGACTTCCGTGGTGTGTAAACTCTGCCATGACACACGTGCTTTAGTTTGTCCCATGAGTATTCACTACATTTGTGAACACAACACATTTACAATTTTAACTTCACGGGCATGACCCCCACCTCCCCACCTGCAATCCCACACCTGGCTCCTTCCTCTTTGCCAAGGTCGAGAGCATCTTGTGCCTGCTCATGGCTGGCATTTGGATAAGGAAACACGTCAGGTTGTTATACTGGAGTGTTGTCTAACAGGCAGGTGTCAGGTTAGAATGAGATGGACCCCTCCCAGGTTTCCTGAGGCTGAGCCCGTTGGAAGGCTTCTATCCCAGGAGGCCTGCCGGTCCCCAGAAAGTCAGGGTGGTCCAGTGGGTGTGACAACTCATCTTCCTTGAGAACCTTATGGATTTAGAATCACGGGAGAGATGGTCCACTCTGTCTGCCCGCTGCTGTGATAGCCCTCCTGACAGCGACCTAAAGAGTCATTGTGGGTCACAGTCCTAGGGTGCACTGTCAAAGCAGGGAGGTCGCAGTGGCAGGGGTGGGGCTCACATCGCATCCACAGTCAGTCAGGAAGCAGAAGAACAGAGCGCCCCAGCTCCTCACAAGCTTGTCTCCTTTTATACATCCAGAAACCCTCGCCCAAGGAGCAGTCCTGCCCCAGTCAAGATGAACAGCGCAGACCTTGAATCCCAGCACTCAAATGCAGAGGCAGGTGGATCGCTGTGAGTTCAAGGACAACCTGGTCTACACAGTGAGTTCTAGGAGATTTGGAGATTAGCAGTGAGACACCCCCCCTCTAAATAAATAAATAACAAATAAATAAAGATGGGTCTTCCCACATGGACTAATGTAATCAAGAAAATCCCTCACAGGAGTTTCTTTTACCCAAAAGAACTCAGACTTTATGCTGTTGTTTAATTTACAAAACTGGAAAGATAGCAGAAATTAAAAATCCATTGAGTTTGCTGAACAGCTCGAAGGAAAACAGCCCAGCAGGTTAACCATGCATTCACTGGATTGAACTGTTGTAACAAAGTATCACAGACTTAACAGAAACTCACTTTTCCTAGCTCCTCCGTGGGCCTGGGGTCCCTGGTCAGGGCCTCCATCTAGACTTAGGTGCTAGTGAGGACTTTGTCTTGGATTGAAGATGGCTGCCTCTCGCAGGCATTCTTGGATACTGGGCAGAGATAATCCCTTACAGACATGCCCATAGCCTTGTTTCTTAGGTCTCTCATGGAGACGAGACTCTGGTGGAATGAAGAGGGACGGCCCTGGATGTGGAAGGCTCCTGAGGACTGGGGGGAGAGGGGCTGGGCAGAGTAAAAGGCACAAAACAATGCATTGAGTCCTCAGTTCCAGAACAAGCCACCCCTGCCTCCGTGCCTGCTCTGCCCTTCCTGTAAAGAGAACCTTCCCACCTCAAGTTCACCTGTGCCAGGCATGACTCACAGAGCAAGAAGACTCATGATATGTTCCCTTTGTCGGAAACAAGTCGCTCAGACTTAAACAAAGTTTGGGGTTCAGAAGTCCTCTTTGACCTGTGTGTCATCCTTTTAACTTTGTCTTCCCCTCCCCGCCCCCTCCTCACCCCCCTCCGTGGCCCCCTGTTGGTATTAGGCGGCTAATCGCAGACTTCACACCTTAAAAATTATTGAGGACCCCAAAGAGCTTTTGCTTACGGAAGTCCTGTGTATTCACAGCTACTGGGCTGGAAATTCCAATGGAAGATTTTAAAATCCAAAACAATATGCGACGTGCATTTCTTTGGTTGTCAGGCTGAGTCAGCTCACATCCCGTGGCCTTGGATGCGCGCCACAGCACGCTTAGGAGAACAAGAGAGGAGCAAATAACCTCTTGAGGAGCCGGACTGTGGTGGCGCACGCCTGTAATCCCAGCACTCTGGGAGGCAGAGGCAGGCGGATTTCCGAGTTTGAGGGCAGCCTGATCTACAGAGCGAGTTCCAGGACAGCCAGGGCTATTCAGAGAAACCCTGTCTCAAAAAACAAAACAAAACAAAACAAAAAAAAAACAAAAAAAAAAACAAAACAAAAAAAAAACAAAAAAAATCCAAAAAACAATAACAACAACAACAAAAAAAAACCTCTTGAGGTTTTTATGGAAGTCATTTTGACCCAGAGAAAGGTTCTGAAGGACCCCTAAGGCTTCCCCAACTACACATGGCAAGACATGTCTTGTTGGAGAACCACTGAGCAAGAATTACAAAATACTTCCTTCACTCCCGGTCTTCGAAGGTTATGTAAGTCCACTTAATCGTAAGCCATACAACATAGTGACATCGCTTTGCTCTATGGGGTTATGTGCATTTTAAAGACACTAAGAAGAGAAGGTTGAGGCTGGAGAGATAGTTCAGAGTGCTTGCTGCAATCAGAGGATCCTGTTCGTGTCCGGCACCCACACCAAGCGGCCCACGACCCCTGGAACTCCAGCCCCCGGGGATCTGATTTTACCCACAAACCCATGGCTTCTCTGCTCCTGGGCCGACCTCACGGCCCTTCCTCCCTG
Source organism: Apodemus sylvaticus (assembly GCF_947179515.1). Classification (NCBI taxonomy): domain Eukaryota; kingdom Metazoa; phylum Chordata; class Mammalia; order Rodentia; family Muridae; genus Apodemus; species Apodemus sylvaticus. The sequence goes on from NC_067473.1 coordinate 160,238,579, forward strand.
AGGGCATCTCGTCTGCGCTTCAGTCTCATGGAGCAGGTCTGCTGGTGACAACATTGTCCTAGTTCATTTGAGTCCTAGAAGATTTTATTTTTCTTTTGCTTTTTCAGATAGGGTCTCCGTGTTGACCCAGGCAAGCCTCACACTCAAGGCTGCCACAGCCTCCCAGGGCTTAGATTACAGGTACCTTGTACATCGATGGATCTTTCTATAGCATCGTAAAGATGATGTTCCACTCTAGAAAAAACATTGTCACCGAAAATGTCCTTTGATGCAGTGCGTCATTTTTCTCTGGCTGCTTTTTGTTCATTCACCCATTCATTCATTCATTTTTGGTCCCAGCATTTAGAAAACTGAGGCAGGGGGATCGTGAAGTGCATAATAAGACACTGTCTCAAAAACCAAAAGCAACAAAAATGGTCTTGGTGGCATTACTCCATGAGTATAATTCCAGCACTTGGGCTCTGAATCCCAGAAGATTAAGAATTCAAGGCCTCAAGCCTGAACTATGTAAGACCCTGTTGAAAAAAATTAAAAAATAAAAAATAAACCAACGACAGCAATAACAGCATCATCAGGCAAGCTGACTGATGTCGTACACTTTAGCTCTGAGTCTTGGGAGGCAGAGTCAGGCAGAGCTCTGAGATGCAGGTTAACCTGACCTACATATTGAGTTCTAGGCAAGTCTGAGCTAAATTCTGAGACTGTGTATGGTGTTTTGAATAGGTATGGCTCCCATAGACGCATGTATTTGAATGCTTGGCTATAGGGAGTGGCATTATTAGGAGGTGTGGCCTTGTGGGAAGAAGTGTGTCACCATGCAGGTAGGCTTTAAGCTCTCCTATGCTGAAGCTACATCCGCTGACACAGTCTCCTTCGCCTGTCTGCTAATCAAGATGTAGAACTCTCACCTCCTTCTCCAGTGCCAGGTCTGTCTGGATTCTACAATGCTCCCTACCATGATGATAGCAGACTAGACCTCTGATACTATATGCCAGCCCCAGTTAAACGTTTTCTTTTATAAGATTTGCCTTGGTCATGGTGTCTCTTCACAGCAATAAAACCCTAAGACACTCTATCCTAACAAAACAAAGCAAAATGAAGCAAGAAGGCAGGAAAGAAGACAAAGGACTAGCTGTAGGTGCTTCATAGAGCAATGGAGAGACAGAAGGACATGAACTTGAAAACAGAAATAACAGCAATCCTGCCGGGCGGTGGTGGCGCACGCCTGTAATCCCAGCACTCTGGGAGGCAGAGGCAGGCGGATTTCTGAGTTTGAGGCCAGCCTGGTCTACAGAGTGAGTTCCAGGACAGCCAGGGCTATACAGAGAAATCCTGTCTCGAAAAAAACAAGTCCAAAAAACCAGAAAAAGAAAAAGAAAGAAAGAAAGAAAGAAAGAAAGAAAGAAAGAAAGAAAGAAAGAAAGAAAGAAAGAAAGAAAGAAAGAAAGAAAGAAAGAAAGAAAAAGAAAGAACAGCAATCCTACCTGAAGAGCAGAACCACCATTTTTTAAAATGAGCAGAAACTCTGGAACCTGTTGGGCGATGTAACATTTCTGGCTACATATGCTCCCGTGATTCAAAGTGGACAAGGAGAGAGAATTGTGCAGAAGAGTCAGTGGAAGAAATGATGGCACAGTCTACTGGTGCAGACAGTCTGTGTTTACTGAGACAGTATTCACAACCAGCCAAGACATGGGATCAGGTTAGAGGCCCGTCAACAGGTAAATAAAGAAAATGTGACACATAGACATAGTGATGTTTTATTCAGGGGGAAGAGGGGGAGATGTCATTTTTAGGAAATTAATAGAGATCGTCATGTTAAGCAAAAGAAACCAGACCCAGAAAGACAGATATCACATTTTCCTCTTACTGGAGCCATCTAGATGAAAGAAGCAATGGGTGGATTGTGAAAACAGAAGGAGATTACTTGTCAGGGGAAGGGAGCCTGCAGGAGCGGGAAGGAGAAGAGAGGATGAGGGAGGGGCGGATATGAGCGGAGCACTATGAGAAAGAAATGAAATCCATCGTTTGATGTGCTAGGAAGATGAACAATAAATGTGGCTGAACTTCTCCTAGCTTAAGCAAGAGACATGTTTAAGATCCAAGAAGCTCTGTAGACTCAAAACAGAATAGAAAATTAAAAAGAGTCAACTACAAAGGTAAAGGAAAGTTTTAGAAAGTGGGTGGAGGGGACTGGGGTAGAGAGAGCTTGCTTCTTAGCATGTGGTGCTTGTCCGATCCTTATAGTGCATGTATTTCATCCTTTAGTGCTAGAATTTAAATGAGGGTTGCTTTTTCAGGGTGCAAACCTGTATTTCACAGCACAGCTTTATACAGAACACCAACAGTACGTTTCTTCATATTGGGGGGGGGGTCTAAACACACACTTTCTATTAATATTCATTCCATATGTCAGCCAACTCCTAAAGAGATGTTTTGTAGTTTGTTTAGAATTTGAATGTTTAATAGAAAAAATCAGAGGAGGAAAAGGAGTAAGCTTATGTAACCTAACTGATGGAAAAATCAATTCAAGAGATCATTTAATATAGTCTCATGTGACCTGAAGGATATGATTTATTTACTGAGTGCCCCCCACCTGCCCACCGTAAATGATCTGCTTGGAATGTGTATAGCAGTCAGGTCATCAGTCCTTCCTGACAGGCAGCAGCCAATCTCCTTGACTGGCAGGTCTTTTAGAGCACAACAGTACCTTGGCATTGTGGTCTATGCCTGTAATTGCAGCTCTTGGTGAGTGGAGACAGGAGGATCATCCTCCTGGGCGATGGTGTTAGTTACTTTCAATTGTCAACTTGCTGAGCTCTGAAGTCAGCTGGGAGACAAGCCTCTAGGCATACCTGTGGTAGATATTTAGCCATTGGCCGTGCCTGTGAGGGATGACGTTATTTAGGTTTATTAAGGTGGGGGGACCTTGTGGTGGTTTAAATGAGAATGACCTCTCTTGAAATATATTTGAATACTTGGTCCCCAGTTGGTGGAACTGTTTGGGAAGGGCTGGGAGGTGGTCTTGTTGGAAAAGATGTCTCACTGGGGACCAGCTTTGAGATTTCAAAAGCTCGTGCTATTCCCAGTTATCTCTCTCTCTCTGCCTTGAGGTTGTGGCTCAGGACAGGGGCTCTCAGCTACGGCTCTAACACCATGCCTGCCTGTCTGCTGCCATGTTCCCCGCCCAATGGTCATGGACCCAGACCCTCTGAAACTGCAAGCCCCAACTTTCTTTTGTAAGTAGCCTTGGTTATTGTGTCTTATCATAGTAGAAAATTAACAAAGACAGACCAACCTTTAAAATGGAGTCTGGTCCTAGACTGTATGAAAAGGAGAAAGTTACCTTAACACCAGCATTCAACGTTGTCTGCTTCCCAGATGTGAACCATTGCCTCTGGCTTGCTGTCTTGACTTTCTTATCATGAGGGTCTGTTTCTTTAAGGCAAAGTAAACTCTTCCTTCCCAAAATGCTTTGGGGGGGGGTTATTTTAAAACAGCAAAATTAACTAAGACAGCTATGTAGCCAGTTCAAAGCCAGCCTGGTCATATGAGATCCTGTCTCAAAAACAAAGCAAACAAACAAACAAAGAGATGCACAATTGAACTATGTGCCACCCATGACAGTTTCTAGGGAAGACTAGACTTACCAAATAAGTCAATTCTTCTGTGCTGGGTACATCCAAGTGTCACGGGTTGGTGTGTGTCCTCTGGAGAAACCATCCATTTGGCCGTGGTGACGGTTATTGGTGATAAGGACCCACAGCAGCGGTGGGCATGTCTTCTGATCTAATTTTGGTTACTGTTAAAGTTTTAATGCTAGTCCCACCTTCTCTCCTTATTGTAAATGTATTTTTTTCTCCCATATTTATATGTTTACTGTTTTCAACATCTGTGTCATTTTGAAAGACTGTCTCTGTGTCTTAGTCAGGTTTCTGTTGCTGTGACAAAATGCTGTGACCACAAGCAACTTAGAGGAGAAAGGTTTGACTTTGCTTAAGTTTCCATTTGTCCATTCTGACATCATCGAAGGAAATCAGGGCAAGGAACCAGACGCAGAATCTGAAGCAGAGGCTATGGAGCTGTGCTGCTTACTGGCTAGCTCGGTCTGATTTTTTTTTTTTTTTACAACACCCAGGACCACCCACCCATTGGTGGCGCCTCCACAGTTAGCTGGGCCTGCCCACATCAGTCACCAATCAAGAAAATGTACAACCGGCTTGCCCACAGGTGGACCTGGTGCGGGAGGGGGGGGGAGCATTTTCCCAATCGCAGTTCCCTCTTCCAAACCAACTGTAGCTGGTGTCAAGTTGACCTAAAACTAGCCCTGCTCTATAAATTACGTTTTCTCATCAGCATGGTTGGTGGTTTTCCTCCCTTACATTTGAGGAACTTGGGGTTGTGTATTAGTTATTTCTTCCTTGTTCTGCTAGGTTATCTGGTAAAAGCAACTTAAAGAAGTGTTTGTTTTATCTCGCAGTGAGATCAGTTGCATTTCATCACGGTGACATGGTGAGGGGAAAGCCTCAGGTGAACCAGAGCTGTAGCTCAGTTGGCAAAGTACCTACCAAGCATACACGGGGCCATGAGTTCAGTCCCCAGCACCACACAAACTGAGCATGGGGGGTGCACACCAGTTAATGCTAGCACTTAGAAAGTGGAGGCCAGCCTTAGCTACATATTGGGTTTGGGGATAACCTGGGCTCTGAGAAACCTTGTGTATGAAAGAAAGTTAAAGGCTCTAGTGGTGGAGGATAGTCAATTCAGGACGGAAAGGGCTACCTCGCCTCAGATCTACTCCCTCCCGACGTCTCCAGAGCTCACGCTGACCTCCCCCACTCCCATCCATGGACAGGTGTGACCACCCCACAGTGTCAGCTCTGAAGCAGTGATGAAAACAGGCCAGGAACTTGGCTACACATCCTCAGATCATAGGGCCTGTAGCCACCAGCTACACCCACAGCCATCATGTTCCCTCTCCAGCCCTGAGTCCCTGGAGGCTTCCCTCCGCCCCCCTTCAGCCTTCACACCGGAGTGGGAGTAAAGTGGACCCTCAAACTCGAGTTAGATTCCCACCACAGGGACCAGCATACGCCAGCCCTGGACCTTCCGTCTCTCTCTCCTCTGGCTCCATCTTTTCAACCAGCTTCCATCCAGTGTTCAGTTCGTGGCCACGCAGGATGAGCATCCATTCTGATTTATCCAGAACTTCTTCTGTTTTTAAAGTGAAAGCCCTAAACCAGACATGGTGACACACACCTTTAATCCCAGCACTTAGGAGGCAGAAACAGGCAGATCACTGTGAGTTTGAGGCCAGCCTGGTCTACAGAGTGGGCTCCAGGACATCGAGGGTTACATAGAAAAACCCTGTCTCAACAAAACAAAATCAAAAGCCTCTCCCCACCCCAGTCCCAGGACACCCCTCAGTCCTGTTTAAACCAGAACAGTGTGTCCCAACTACTCCCTAGTCCCATGCAAGACAGAGGTGTGGTCCTGGCTCCTGCCCAGGAGTCTTCTTTTAAAGCCTCTTTCTTTCTCTTCTCCAGCAGATCTCCAGGGACAGTTTGTCAGAGGGTCTAGCCTGGGCACTCAGATACAGATTCCTGCCTCTCTTAATGAAAGACCAGAGCTCAGAAATAGAGTGCAGACCGGCCCCTGCAGACTGTCAAGGATAAAAAGATAAGGCTAGATACTGCAGGATTCCTCACCTTAGCTGAGTCTTAGCTGCTTCCTTCCTGACAAGTTGGTCATGGGCCAAAATGACCGCTCACCCCATAGATATGAACAACCTCTGGCTTCCCAGAAACTCTGTGTGACCCTAGTAGTCAGAGGAGGAAACAGGTTTCAGTGGCCCCTGGGAGCTCAGAGAGGCCCAGTCCTCCCAAGATTGCTATAGACCAGGTGCATGCCCATAATCCTTGCACTCCGGAGGCTAAGAGGCCAAAGCTAGCCTAGGCTACAATTGAGACTCTATCTAAAAACAAACAGAAAAGGGCCGGTGATACAGCTCAATGGTCGGCCATTTGCTTACAAAGTACAAAGCTTTGGATTCTATTTCAGTTGGGGAGGGGAGGGAAAAGGAGGGGGAATCATCCCCAGGGGCGTGTGGGGTTAGGACATGCCACAAGCGGTAGATTGTGTCTTAATATTGTGACCGGGAAATTGTGTGTGCCCTGATCCTCACTCTCCACTATTTTCTCAAAGGCGTGGACCAGACAGAGTTTCACCGTGTAGCCCTGGCTTTCTTGAACTCACTCTGTAAACCAGGCTGGCCTTGAACTCAAAGAGATCCACCTGTCTCTGCCTCCCCAGTGCTGGAATTAAAGGCATGCGTCACCACTGCCTGGCTCTCCTAATCTTTTTAAGTCTGCAGAAACTGAAGACCCCCGAATGGATCTGTCTTAGTTGCTGTTCTATCGTTGTGAGGAGACACCATGGCCAAGGCAACTTACAGAAGAAAGTGTTGAATTGGTAGCTGGCTTACAGTTCCAGATGGTCAGTCTATTATCATCATGGAGGGGAGCACGGTGGCAGGCCCAGGGCTGGAGAAATACCTGAGCTCCCGTGTGCACAAGTGCCAGCTAGCCGCAGAGAGAAACCCAGTCTGGGCCTGACGTGGGCTTTTGAGACCTCACAGCCCACTTCCAGTGACACACTTCTTCCAACAAGGCCACAATCTCTTCCACTATCAGGGAGCCATCGTCATTCAAACCATAATACTCTGTGTGTTCAGATCGTGTTGCTCTTGTGAAAAGCCTCACAACCACATGCAACATGGAAGAAGCAACAACTCTTCTCAGGTTGGTGTGTGAGTCTAGAATGCAAATCCTTCTGCACACCTGCCTCCTAAGAACTGGACAATCCATGTCTGCATGTGTTCCCTAACCCCCCACACTCACCTCTTCACGTGCTCCCTAACCCTCCACACTCACCTCTTCACGTGCTCCCTAACCCTCCACACCCACCTCTGCATGTGCTCCCTAACCCCCACACTCACCTCTGCATGTGCTCCCTAACCCTCCACATTCACCTCTGCATGTGCTCCCTAACCCTCCACACCCACCTCTACATGTGCTCCCTAACCCTCCACACCCATCTCTGCATCTGCTCCCTAACCCTCCACACCCACCTCTGCATCTGCTCCCTAACCCTCCACACCCACCTCTGCACATGCTCCCTAACCCTCCACATGCACCTCTGCACGTGCTCCCTAACCCTCCACACTCACCTCTGCACGTGATCCCTAACCCTCCACAACCACCTCTGCATCTGCTCCCTAACCCTCCACACTCACCTCTGCATCTGCTCCCTAACCCTCCACACTCACCTCTGCATCTGCTCCCTAACCCTCCACACCCACCTCTGCATGTGCTCCCTAACCCTCCACACCCACCTCTGCATGTGCTCCTTAACCCCCCACATCCACCTCTGCATGTGCTCCTTAACCCCCCACACCCACCTCTGCATGTGCTCCCTAACCCTCCACACCCACCTCTGCATGTGCTCCCTAACCCTCCACACCCACCTCTGCATCTGCTCCCTAACCCTCCACACCCACCTCTGCATCTGCTCCCTAACCCTCCACATTCACCTCTGCATGTGCTCCCTAACCCTCCACACCCACTTCTGCATGTGCTCCCTAACCCTCCACACTCCTGCATGTGCTCCCTAATCATCTACACCCACCTCTGCATGTGCTCCCTAACCCTCCACACCCACCTCTGCATGTGCTCCTTAACCCCCCACACCCACCTCCGCATGTGCTCCCTAACCCTCCACACCCGCCTCTGCATGTGCTCCCTAACCCTCCACACCCACCTCTGCATGTGCTCCCTAACCCTCCACACCCACCTCTGCATGTGCTCCCTAACCCTCCACATTCACCTCTGCATGTGCTCCCTAACCCTCCACACCCACCTCTGCATGTGCTCCCTAACCCTCCACATTCACCTCTGCATGTGCTCCCTAACCCTCCACACCCACCTCTGCATGTGCTCCCTAACCCTCCACACCCACCTCTGCATGTGCTCCCTAACCCTCCACACCCACCTCTGCATGTGCTCCCTAACCCTCCACATTCACCTCTGCATGTGCTCCCTAACCCTCCACACCCACCTCTGCATGTGCTCCCTAACCCTCCACATTCACCTCTGCATGTGCTCCCTAACCCTCCACACCCACCTCTGCATGTGCTCCCTAACCCTCCACATTCACCTCTGCATGTGCTCCCTAACCCTCCACACCCACCTCTGCACCTGCTCCCTAACCCTCCACACTCACCAAGCCATGCGTGTGTGTCTTCCCGTGGTGGGTGCAGGGAGAGATGTTCTCACTCACGCACGCTGTGGCTCCTGATATCAGCTTTACAGCTTGGGGTAACAGCTGAGGTGAGTCCCGAGGGATTCCGAGATTCCTGGGATGAACCACACCCCCAACCCTGCTATAGGAAGAGCATTCAGATGTTGTGGTAGGGACTCAAATGACCAAGTGCACTAACTCACCCATTCTTGACCAAGGAGGAGAGGGAAGGAAGACGTGGGTTCTTGGGTCACAAACTTCAAGTTCTCCAAGAGGCAGACTGCTGGCGTACATGATGGGGAAGAAGAGAATATCTCATCGAAGGCAGCAGTACAGTCATAAGAAGCGTCAAACAAGCCACGATACAAACATACAGTAAATAATATTCCAGAAGAGCTGGGTATGCAAGTCCCTGTAATCCCAGCCCTCTGGAGACTAAGGTGACAGAACTGTCATGATTGGGGGCCCAGTCTGGACTGCAGAGTGAGTTCCATGACATCCTGGGCTACAAAGTGAGACCCTGTTTCAAAAACACAAGCAAAATCTAGGTGTGGTGGCACATGCCTGTAATCCTAATGCTAGGGAGGAGGCAGAACCTCCACTAATAGCAAGCAAGCTGGAGGCCAGTCCAGGTTTTCTAAGACTGTTATCTCAACCCCAACCCTCTAAAAAAAAGCACAGAGTCAAAGGTCATGTGTGCATATGTGTACATGTGCACATAACTCTACTCTATCAAGTCCCCGGCATGTTTTAAAGCTCTTTCAATTATGGCGAGAGCTATTCCTGGGTCTGCCAGCAGGTGGCAGACCTGAGCCCAGAGTCTCTTAACTCACTTCCAGTAACTTCTGCCCTGGCCCCAAAGGGCCTCCTCCTCTAGCCCCACCTCCTACGCCTGGCCTAGGCCAGGGACGCTAGCCAGTTCCAGCTGCCAGGGTCCAGAGGCCTGGTCCCAGAGCTGGAGAACGGCCTATGAAGTTCTCCCACCACAAGCTACATGAGCAAGATGTGAGTTTGCACCATTGAGGGCCCTGGAGAAAGAAAGGGGCTGGGAGAGTGGCAGGACACAGGATTACACAAGTACACACGCACGCACGCACACGCACGCACACACGCAGGGGTGGGGGGAGGGTAGACAGATGACCCAGAGGAAACCAACTGAATTTGCCAGCACATGGTCTGTTCAGTGCTCTGAGCCAGAAATCATATTCAAATGCCTCTAACTTGAACCCCAGGGTGGGGTTAGGAAAGGCTGAGGCAGGAAGCCACCATAGCAATGTCTTCATAGGATAGAAACCCCACAGCCTTGGTGATCAGGCTACAGAAGAATCTAGATAGGAACCTACACAGACTCAGATGAGGAAAGTGATATCTGGAAGTGTCTGTCCAACACTTGGGGGCCATGCACACAACTGCTGGCCCCTAAGCCTCCAGAGCCTTTACCATTGTGGGCCACACAGAGCATGCGCACAGCCTCTGGTAGCGCTCTCTGACCTAACCTTGTCTCCCCCTGCTCACTCACAGGTGCTGGTTGCTCCTTTGGGGAATCCTCCAGACTTGCCCCACACAGGTCTCTGTGCTGTTGGCCCAGCAGTTACCACAGCATCTGACATCCCCCGGATACCCAGAGCCGTATCTCAAAGGCCAGGAGAGCCATACTGACATCGAGGCTCCGGAGGGGTTTGCTGTGAGGCTGATCTTCCAAGACTTTGACCTGGAGCCATCCCCAGACTGTGAAGGCGACTCTGTCACAGTGAGCTGGGGCAGGGGGTGGAGAGCTGAGGGGGCTCTGGGGAGAGAGCCTCCCATGGGCAGTGGGCCATAGCTCTGCTCTGAACCACCCATCTGGAGAAGAAATAGTGTCCAAGTCAGAGGTTCTGGGGCCTAGCTACAGCCTGTTCGCTCAGCACACAGCATCCTACCTGTCCCTGGCAACCCACAGGACCCACTAGGCTCCGGGAGAAGGCTGCCGGGCAGAGTCTGAGATTTGAGAGCTTACCAAGAGACTCGAGACTGCTCCTCTACAGTCTTGTCAAAGGCCCAGGATCTCACCCTCTCTTGATCTTGTTGAGTGCCTGCTCTACTGAATTAGGAAAGTGGATATAATTAACAACAAATGATCACCCTCAGAAGTATCAAGTGAAGACCCATTTCACCTGGGATGAAAGGCCACAAAATTAGAGCAAGAGCATTATTCAAAATAAGAGTACCTTTAAATCACAGTTTATGTTTTGAGTTAAATTTTATTTATATCAAAGTAAGATGGGCATATGATTTTTTAAAATCAGAATCTTAGCCAGATGTGGTCCTTGAAACATGTTATCCCAAAACTTAAAAGGCTAGGTCAGGAAGATCAGAAGTTCAAAGCCATACTGAACTATATAGAACAAGTTCACAGCCAACTTGGGCTATTTTGTCTCAAAAACAAAAAATAAGTTAACCAGGCTACCTTTGAACTCACATCCTCCTGCCTCAACCTTCTGAGTGCTTAGGTTATAAATCTTATTTAAAGACTTTTTAAAAAGAAAAAAAAATATTCTAAAGGGCTAGGGATACAGTTCACTGATACAATTCCTTTTATGGAGGGAGGTGGGGAAGGAACAGGAATTAAAAAAAAAAAACAATAACAGAGTCCTCCAAGATTGTAATGAAAAACAGTAACTCACTCTACTCCAAGGGCAATCGTTTACAGCTTAGCTATCTCCACTCGTATTTACCTTCGTATGTGCAAATGATGTGCCTATTCTGCAGTTTTCAATACTTGTCTCATTTTCCTCTAAACTTCCAGCCGTAGAGGGTGGTGCTGGCTCCAGCTGTAAGACCTTCACCACCACTGTCCCCCTCACTCATTCTCCCATTGTCAATTTTGTGTGTGTGTGTGTGTGTGTGTGTGTGTGTGTGTGTGTGTGTGTGTGAAATCACTCTGTAGATCAGGTTGGACTCGAACTCAGAAATCTGCCTGCCTCTGCCTCCCAAGTGCTGGGATTAAAGGTGTGCACCACCACTGCCCCGCATCTTTTTTTTTTTTCTCACAAACCAATATTTATTATTGACAGGACTTGAAAACATTCAGATCTGAGCACGTGGTATATGTTAATTACTTTACTTTCCTCAGCTTGTTATCTGGCCAGGAGTCATTCTCCAGTAATGACTCCTTAGAAAGGATGTGTTAGATTCTAGACAGCCTAGGTAGCTCAGTCCGACCCTCATTGCCAGTGGACAGTTTATCTGGGTATAATAATCCAGTTTTGAAGTCATTTTCTTCCAGAATGTTGATGACATTGTCTTCTATCTCTAGTGTCATTTAAAAGTCCAGTGCTGCTAACATCCTCATTCTTCTGTTTTCCTATCTAGGATTTTGTAAGTATTTTCCTTATTCCAGTGTTCTGAACTTTCATTTGATGTGCCCTGATGCAAATGGCTCTTTACTCATTGTGTGTGTGTGTGTGTGTGTGTGTGTGTGTGTGTTTACATGTGCTGGCAAGTGCCAGTGGACGCCAGAAGAGGATATTAGATTCCCTGGAGCTGTAATTACAGGTGGTTGTGAGCCACCAGTCTCTCCTGTGCTTTGGCAATTGTACGTAGTGGACTGGTTCTCTAGGTCTCTGTTCTATTCTGTTATCCAACTCCTTGCCCCTTTGCTCCACTTTCTAGAATATTTCTTTGCCTTTCTTTTTTGTAATGCCAGGAATTGACCCAGAGCCTCACACATGCTGACACACATTCTTCACTGAACTACACTTCTAGCCCCAGTTTCTTTACATTTATATTCAAACTTTTTGCTTGATGGTTTCTTCATAAGGACTCATTCTTTCTAAATCTGTGGTTCTTACCATACATGTGCAATAGCTACTTGTTCCCCTCTGTGGGATTAGTCTTGAATGTTTCTTCTGCTTTCTGCATTGTCGCTGTTTTACCCAAGTCTCTTTCATGTTTGCCTGTCTCCACCTCTGATTTTTATCTGAGACACTTCTTGTAAGGTCTAATAATAATACTTGCCTGAACATTTGTATTTAAGGTTAGAACACGATGCTGCTGGTTTAAAGTTCTACATGAATAGCTAAAATATGTCAAATGATGGGTTTGAAAATGGTATCTCAGTTCCTTTTCTGCTGCTGTAACAAAATGCCATAGGTCGGGTAATTTACAAACAACAGGACTTTATTTTGTTCACTGTCCGGAGACTGGGGTATCCCAGAGGACAGTGCTGGTGAGGAGAGAGCCAGCTTTGCTGTCATAACTTGGTGGGATAGCAAGCAAGCACACAGAGCAAGGAAAAATAGGAAAATTAGGCCTAAGCCATCCTTTTCTTTAGGAATCCAGTAACTAACCCACACCCACAATAAAGGCACAAATAAATCAATTACCTCTCAAGAGACCCACCTCCAAGCACTATCAAGTAACTTTCTCTCTTTTCTTTCCGCCTTTGTTTTGTTTTGTTTTGTTTTGTTTTGTTTTCAAGACAGGGCTTTTCTATGTATAGAACCCTGGCTGTCCTGGAACTAGCTCTGTAGATCAGGTTGGCCTCGAACTCAGAGATGCCATTGCCTCTGCCTCCTGAATTCTGGGATTAAAGGTGTGAGCCACCGCTATCCCACAATGCAACTGAACTTCGTCGAGCTTTTAAACAGCCAGATCATAGCAGTCAGCATTAACAGGGTGACCTAGAGGTGCCTCCCAAAAGTGAGCATGTTTACATCTTTTGTTTGGGACAGTAAGTTTCCCCAGCAAGGTCCCCACCAGTTTCCCCCTCAGGGCTCCCAGCATTCTGGAAACAAGCTAGGACCAGAGATCATAGAGTAGGACGCCTCTCCGTGTTCGGTTGGTAGAGGTTCACTTTATTCCTCTGGTTTGGGTGCTGGACTTTACCACCTCTGTCAGATGTAGCTAGGGACCTCAATGCAGGGTTTCTGGTTTAAGTTCACATCTTCTACCAAAGTGTGTGAGTGAGAGCTGTCTGCTCGCATAGAGTGGGGACTCGGGATGAAGCATCTCGAGGCGTTCCCACCAGACTTCCTGTCTGTTGACCTCTGGTCAGCCTTTTCTCCTGAGAGGTTCTTGGTTCTACCAAACCCTGCAACTTCGCCCAGGTCAGCAGTGAGAGCCCGCTGGCTGTGCGCTGGCTTCCGTCTTTTCGGATTCAGTTCTCCTCCTTGCCACCTGCACCCTGGCTTCCCTTTGTTCTAAGTCATCATCTCCCCTCCCTCCTTCTGCCCCTGGCTGCTCATCCTAGCGGGGTTTGAAGTAGGAAAAGAGATAAGAGAAGCTGATGCAAGCGTGGGTTCTGATGCTAAAACTGGGGCGGGGCAATACTGGGGCAGGGCAATACTGGGGCAGGGCAATACTGGGGCGGGGCAATACTGGGGCTCTAACAGGACCTCTGTAGAAAGTTACTCAGGAAAGTGGAAGATGACAGCATGGGATTTATTGTGTGTGTGTGTGTGTACTCTGATTCAAGCCTGAGGCACTAAAGTCACTGTTCTGAGCGCTGTTGTGGGGTCTCACTGACACAGGTTTAAGCAAACTGAGACTTTCTTTCACAGCCGCTGTCACCCTAGGTGTTCCCAATCCCAGTGTAGCCCTGAGCCTTTCTCGGGATGAGCGCAATATTTCTTAGGTTGACATAATTCAATTAACAAGAGTGGTTAACCAGAAGCAGAACTGCAGAAGCCAAAAAGCAAAACATTAGACACTTTCCCAGAGCTATGGACTTTGATGGATTGGGTCTTTGTTTTTGTTTGGGGTGGGGGGGTGCTCCTACATGCTGAGTTTTACAGCCTGAGTGATGCTTCCATGGTGAGTCAGTTGTGCTAAGGTCTGGGGCCCTGGTTTTTGTGAATGAGTCAAATCATGGACTCACCCTGCTGTAAAGAGGTAAAGTTGTTCCTAAGGACCACTACACTAATTTTACCACATTGATACATAATTGCCTGTACTGTTTAAGATGCAGCAGCCCTCCTGTTAATCCAGTCAGAATAAGAATTAAAGGCCCAGCCAGTGCTGGTAGCAATGTAGCCAGAAGGAAGAAGAGAACAGAGACTGGTACCAATTATTTTATTTTATCTTTGACTCTTTTTCTTTTCAAAGTTTCCCCTTCAAAATGTGCAGTGTTTTATTTTTTTAAAAGATTTATTTATTTATTTTATGTGTATGAGTACACTGTATCTGTACTGATGCCCCACTCGCTCCAACTTAAAGATTTATTTCTTGTTATATCTAAGTATACCAAATTTCATTACATTTTATTACGGGTGGTTGTGAACCACCATGTGGTTGCTGGGATTTGAACTCAGAACCTTCAAAAGAGCTCTCAGTGCTCTTAACCGCTGAGCCATCTCTCCAGCCCTCTGTTTTGTTTGTTGTCTCCCATGATAAAGGCTGATCTGTGTATGCCAGCTCTAACCATCTAACCAGGAGTGCAAGGAAGACAGACACTGCTCGCTCTCTCTCTCTCTCTCTCTCTCTCTCTCTGTCTGTCTGTCTGTCTCTCATAGTACAGGGTCCATATCAAAATGTACTTTTTGCCCCCTTTCCCATTATATGGATAAACTGGAGGCAGAATGTGTGCTAAGATACATAAAAAGGTTTGGAAAGCATTAGAAGTGGCACATTCAGTCACACCAACAAAGTAGTCTCGGTGTCATAGTTAAACTGCTGTTGTCCAGATGAGCTAACCCATTAGCAAGGCAGAACAGCAGGCATCAGAATGAGGGCAAGCACCTAGGTAAAGGTTTTGGATGTTAGGTAAGTTCCAGAGCCTGGTAGGTGCTCTGACATCAATGTGGGTTGCCCGAGTCACGGTGAGTTTTGTTAGTCAGTCTGGTTAGTTCCTCTCCTTATTAGTGTACAGGGGCTGGGGACAGCATAACCAGCGATCCTGGCCGATTTCTGTCTGGGAAGGATTAAGTGGTGGGCCCTATCAAGAGTGCCAAGAGATGGAGGTCTCTCGGCTTCCAGGATAGGGCGGGGTAGGGGTGACTTGGGGGGAGGGACCTCTGGTCCTGGGTGTTTTAATGCTTTGGAAAGGAAAGTTGGTTGGGACCTTGGCATGTGTAGGACCCAAAGGCCTGGGAACCTTGAGGGGAAGTTTAAATTGTTGCCTAGCATCCGTTCCTGAGGCATTAAAGTCTGATTCCCCAGGTTTTCCCTGTTTCCCAAAGAACCAGAATCTTAAGGAATTTTCCAGGAAGCCTCTGTTTCACAACCCCAGTGTTTACAATGGAAACTCCCTTGCTCTTGGCAACTAGGAGGGTGTGCATAAAATTGTAAACTCTGGATTTCTATCTCAAAAAGTAAACCCCCACATCTTTTTTTAAAAGATTTATTTATTTATTATATGTAAGTACACTGTCTTCAGACACTCCAGGAGAGGGTATCAGATCTCATTATGGATGGTTGTAAGCCACCATGTGGTTGCTGGGATTTGAAATCAGGACCTTCAGAGGAGCAGTCTGTGCTCTTAACCGCTGAGCCTCCTCTCCAGCCCCACCTGCCAAACCTTTAAAGTGGGCATCAATGAGCACATGTCAGGATGAAGGTGAGCCGCTGGTCTGTGTTGCATTCTAACGCCTCCCCAGTATCTGTCTTCCTCAGTTTCCAAGTCCAGCACTGAGGGCACTGGGAACTGTACCATGAGCCCATACTCATGCCAAACATGACTCAGGAGGAGGTAACATGGGCAGGGAGTGGAAAGGCCCTGGAACTGATGAAAACTTAATTTATTTACTTTATTTAATTTTATTTTTTGGTTTTTTGAGACAGGGTTTCTCTGTGTAGCCCTGGCTGTCCTGGAACTCATTCTGTAGACCAGGCTGGCCTTGAACTTAGAAATCCACCTGCCTCTGCCTCCCAAGTGCTAGGATTAAAGCACTGACCTTTGGGGCTGGAGAGATGGCGTAGTGGGTAAGAGCACCGACTGTTCTTCCAAAG
Source organism: Apodemus sylvaticus (assembly GCF_947179515.1). Taxonomy (NCBI): domain Eukaryota; kingdom Metazoa; phylum Chordata; class Mammalia; order Rodentia; family Muridae; genus Apodemus; species Apodemus sylvaticus. The sequence continues at coordinate 160,254,803 of NC_067473.1, forward strand.
GTCATGAGTTCAAATCCCAGCACCCACATGGTGGCTCACAACCATCCATGAAGAGATCTGATGCCCTCTTCTGTTGCATCTGAAGACAGCTACAGTGTACTTATATATAATAATAAATAAATCTTAAAAAAAAAAACTTCCAAAAAACAACAACAAAAAAAAAACCTCTGACCTTCAAAAACTTAATTGTAATGACTACATAATTCGATCTTCCTTCTGGTGTGGTTCCAATCTCTGGGCTCCAGCTGTCCATTTTTGGCATCCTCTGTGTCCTCTTGGTTGCACCATGGAGTCACAGGCAGCACTGGGTTGGGGTGTGTCATCAGAATATCAAGAGGCCCCAGGTATTCGAGCCACTTGCCTCCTCAGGCCGCCAGATCAGCAACCCAGTTTCTCTCGCCTCAGGGAAGTTATCTTCCTGATGTCCTTGGCAGTGGAGGACACCAAGTCATAGGGGAAGCCAAACAGCCTCCAGGAGGGTCAGGGTTTTCTCATTGTTTTTAATGACCTTCTCCCAGTGGTGAGAAACCTTCTTTCTCAGTAGATGATACCGTGGGCATGCACAGTAGTGAAAGCATAGCGACTGTCCATGTCCAGTGGTGAACTTTCCTTTTCCCCATCTGAGAGCCTGGGCCCCATGGACCCGTTCTCCCTGGCCGGAGGTATCGGGTTTGGGCCCAAGTCATTGCAGTTAAAGTAATTACCACAACTCCCAGGTACCTGACTTCATCTTCCATCTTGTGGCAGTCGTAGATAAGTATCTACAGTCAACATCAGGCAAGAATGTAGCAGGATGGGTAGCAGTGAGTTTCTCAAACTGCACTCCAAAGTGGCCCAGGAATGGGCCTGATACTGGGTCACACGGGCATTAGACAGCCAGAGTTCTGGTGTTCTTTGGAGGAGTGTCTCAATTGCATGTTGGTACTGTGAGTAGAAGACCCTGACCCAGACTTAACTTGGTTGGTTGGTTGGTTGGTTGGTTGGTTGGTTGGTTGGTTGGTTGATTGGTTGGTCAGTTGGTTGGTCGGTTGATTGGTTGGTTGGTTGGTTGGTCGGTTGATTGGTTGTTTGGTTGTTTGGTTGTTTGTTTGGTTGGTTGGTTGGTTGATTGGTTGTTTGTTTGTTTGGTTGATTGGTTGGTTGGTTGGTTGGTTGGTTGGTTGGTTGGTTGATTGGTTGGTTGGTTGGATGGTTGGTTGGTTGGTTGGTCGGTCGGTCGGTTGGTTGGTTGGTTGGTTGATTGGTTGGTCGGTTGGCTGGCATTAGCCTAGCAGTAGCCACCACAGCTCTTATACAAGTGAGCCAACCCATGCCTACAGGGTCCATTTGTTTGGACGTGTATGAAACAGAACATTTCTATGGTCCCAGAGTTTGGGTTAAAACTGTTTTGTAATGTCTTTGTTCATGGACAATGGCTAAAAAGGTTTAGAGGCATCTGGGAGCGCTAGGACTGGAGTGGAAATCAGAGTGGTTTTTAAAGCCTCAAATGTCTATTGTTTAGTCTCAGTCCAGATTAAAGACTCAGTGCCCCGCCCTGTATGCTGGCGGATAGAGGCCTTACACTATCTACAAACTCCGGTATACAGAGGTAGCAATACCTAATTGCACCTAGGATCTCTTGAACCACTCTCTAACCGCATCTCACCGTCAGAGGTGATGGTGGCTTTCCATTTATTCAGAAGGTCTAGTCTCTCAACCATTTTTTTTTTGCTATTAAACACTGTTTTAGTTAGTGTTTCCGTGGCTATGAAAAGACACCGTGACCGAGGCAACTCTTATAAAGAAAAACATTTCATTGGAGCTGGCTCACAGGTTCAGAGGTTCAGTCCATTGTCATCATGGTGGGAAGCACAGCAGTGTCCAGGCAGACACAGTGCTGGAGGAGCTGTTCCAAAGACAAACAGGAGAAAACTGTCTTCCAGGCAGCTAGGAGGAGGATCTCAAAGCCCACCCTGACAGGGACACACTTCCTTCAACAAGATCACACCTACTCCAACAAGTCCATACCTCCTAATAGTACCACTACATAAGCCAAGCCTATTCAAACCACTACACCCACCAAAAAAGACTACTCCAGAATGGGTTTAAGCCAATAGAAAGTCTTACTTAGCCAACCAGTGACTATCCTGGCTATTCAGAACCCCAGTGTAGCCCTAAGCCTTTCTCAGAGTGAGCTTTTAAGAAAAAAAAAAAAAAAAGACATATCCTGGGTTGACATACTTTAGTTACCAAGAACAGTTTAGTCAGAAGCAGAACCATAGAAGCCCAAAAGCAAGATTAGTACATTTAGAGACTTTGCCGGAACTGTGGACTTAGATGGAGCAGACATTTGTTTTTATTTGGCGAGTGTGCTCACTACGTGCTGAATTTTATGACTTGGATAGTACTTCTATCATGGTTGCAGTTGCACTAAGGTCTGGGGCCTACCAAGGTCTGGGGGTCTATTATAAGCATCAGGGACACAGTTTCGGACAAAGCAAATATAGTCTTAGAATTTACAACCCAGTGAGGAGTACAGAGAGCCCATGGTTCCCAAGGAATCTTCTGGAAGAAGGAAAGCAGAGTAAGGTTTATAAGGTAATTATAGCAGGCACAAGAGAAAGTCAAAGGTATGGTCACTCTGGAAGAAGCTTGGGGGTCAATAATGAGACAGAAACTAATTCAGAGGACCCCAAGGTGAACAACTTCTGAGCTCTACAGAGGCGCATTGCTTCCCGGCAGAGCTGCAGCGAGGGCAGACTCGACCTCACACCCTGTGGCCACACTTCCTGTCCTCTCTTTCCTCTTCCAGATTTCAACTGGAGGAACAGATGCAACCCGGCTGTGTGGGCAGCAGGGTTCCCCTCAGGGAAGCCCTCCTGGTCACAGGGAGTTTGTATCCTCCGGGAGGAGCCTGCGGCTGACCTTCCAGGCACACTCCTCCTCCAAGAACAAAATCACACATCTCCACAAAGGTTTCCTGGCTCTCTACCAAGCCATAGGTAAGAGAGAACCCTCTTGAAGTGGGGAACCTGTGACCCTGAGCCCTTGAAGGACCTAGCGGAAGCATGAGTGACGGGAGGGGATTGGGGACACCTGAACTGACTATCCTTGTGCCAGCGGTGACCTTGATAGTAAACAGCCCAGTTAGGAGGCAGCCATTGCTTGGCTCTAGCCCTTAATTCCAGGTAAGGTGGCAGGCCCTGAAAAGCTGACAGACAGACGAGGAGAGATCTGAAAGCCAGGTAAGTAAGTGCAATTCTAGATTTTCAAACAATGACTCACTGTTTGAGAAAACAGTATTTGCACATAATATCTTTGAAATAAAGGTGTGGAAAGTAAGACTTCCTCTGATGTCTGGCCTTCATCACTGACCAGCCTTCCCAGAAACAGCCCTGCTGTCCGTCTACCAGACAGTCTCCCAAAGACACCCCACACTCTTGAAGCTCCACGGCCTCTTTGTATTGCACCGTGGACAGAATGTTCTGATGTTGCCATTTTCAAGTTTAGGATGTTTTTATTTAGATTTATTTATTTATATTATGCAATTATATTCTGTAGCTGTCCTCAGACACCCCAGAAGAGAGCACCAGATCTTATCACAGATGGTTGTTAGCCACCATGTGGTTAACTGGGATTTGAACTCAGGACCTTCGGAAGAGCAGTCAGTGCTCTTAACTGCTATGCCATCTCTCCAGCCCCCAGGATGTCTTTCTTTAGACTTATTTTTTAGATTTGTTCTTTTATTGTGTGTATATGAGTGTTTTGCTTGTATGTATGTCTGTGCACTGTGTGTGTGTGTGTGTGTGAGAGAGAGAGAGAGAGAGAGAGAGAGCTATAATGTACATTTAGTGCATTGGCCAGGGACCCTTTCTTGCCACCAACAGTGTAGCTGTGTGTGTATATATCCTTATATGCACATCTCTGAGCACAGGTGTGAGAATATCTTTAGAGTAAATTCTTCGAAATTTAATTGCTAGGATATAGCACATTTGCATTTTTAAATCCTGAAGTTGTTTGACTTCTCTCCGAAGGCGTTTTGCTAATTACTACTCCCTGCAACTCTGTCTGGAAAGGCCGGCTTCTCCACAGCTCCCGTCTCACAGTTGCTTTCAAGCTCTTGGAGTCTTAAGAAACAATCAGTGAAAGACAGTTTGGATTTTGCTAAGTCTTGTGCACTGACCACATAGACACGGCCAGAGTCATCCTCCCGAGTTACCCCCCAGTTTGCAATCCTCTGTGAGATCCTCAGAACTGCCCTTTCCCTACAGCTGTGAACCAACCCAATGGGGACACTGAGGCTGTCACCACACCTGGAGCTGACCCTCCCAAGGTTCAGAGCCACTGCCAAGATCCCTATTATAAGGCAGAGCAGACAGGTGAGCCCTCGCCTCCTGAGTCCTTCTGATCACCCATCCTACTGGGGGTCTGGACACCCCAATTCTTTGCTGCCCCTCATTCTGCTCTGCAGGGATACTTAGCTTCCCATCCCTGGGGAAGTGGGAGGACAGACAGGATGGAGAAGAGGTTCCTGAATGCTTCCCAGGTGAGTAGCTACCTGCCTGGTGCTGTTGCAGTGCCCAGATGCCAGCAGGCCTCGGCTGTCACTGGGAAGGCTGGGACACAGCATGAAAGGAAAGCACTAGAACAGGAAGGGGGGGGTGAAGGCAGAAGGCCTGTAAGAAATTGATGTCAGAGAGCCGGAATGTAAGAGGCAAGGAGCTCACCCCTCATTCTCCCAAGGTCTCAGGCAGATGGCTGGCTCTGTGGTAGACCACCTGCCTGAGATACAGAAGGTCTTGAGTTCAATCCCCAGAAACACACACACACACACACCCCACATACATACCACACACACACCACATACACATACACCCCACACACATACCACACACCACACACATACATACACACACACACCACACACACACACATATTCACGTACCACACACACACCACACACACATACCACACACACATACACACATATACCACACACACACCACACACACATACCACACACATACATACACACATATACCACACATACACACCACACACATATACCACACACACACATACATACACACATATACATGTACCACACACACACCATACCCACATACCACACACATACATACACACATATACCACACACACACATACATACACACATATACATGTACCACACACACACCACACACACACCATACACACATACCACACACATACATACACATATATACCACACACACACACACCACACACAGATACACACCACACACATATATACACCACACATACACCACATACACACCACACACAACCACACACACACACACATCACACACACATACCACACACACACATACACACATATACCACACACACACACACCACACATAGATACACACCACACACATATACACACCATACATACACATACACCACATACACACCACACACAAACACACACACACACACACACACCACACACAGATACATACCACACATACACATACACCACATACACACCACACATAACCACACACACACACACACACACCACACCACCTCTCCCCATACACACACACCCCTCCCTCCCCACTCCCCCAGGACATTTCCACCATTAATCTACATTCGACCTCTATGGATTTGTCCACTATGGACATTTCGTACAAATGGAATCGCACATTGTAGGACTTCTTATGCCTGACGCCTCTCCTTAGCATAATGCTTTCAGGGTTCCCCATGTTATAACAGCACTTCCTTCCTTTTGTGTGTTCTGTTTTGTTGTGAGACGCTCTCACATACCCCAGGGTGGCCTCGTGCTCCCTGTGTAGCCAAGGATGATCTTGAACTGCTTTTTCATTTACCTGTTTCCCAGATTCTGGGATTACATCCATACACCAACAAGCCTGTCAAAATCCGTGGTTTCAAATGAAAGCACTGGCCCTCCCCAACAAAATCTGACCCATGGACCACTGAAAGGTAGCCTGGGTCTGGAGCATGGGTGGCATGGGAGATGTTACAAATGACAGAGTGACATAGAAAACAGAGACAAATGGCACTCAAGACACACCTCAGACCAGAGATAGCCCCGTCAGCGTTAAGAAATGGCTCACAGACTCTGCAGCAGGAGGAGGGAAGGCCCAGTGCCCTGTCCCTTGCAGGATTTGTGCCCCCACATTGTCAGGACTGATTGTCTGCTCACATCAGCACTTGTGATATATGTGCTCGGAAGGTCCTGGCCCTCTGCAGTCATGCCTGAGAGCCTCTTCACGGGGGACCACAGCACGTCACAGGTCTCTAATCCCCCACGGTTGTTGACTGACTGCTTTTCTCACCCCTGCTCTCTTGCAGTCTGTGGAAGACCAGTCGTCCCCATTGCTGAGAACCCAAACATTTTTGGTTCTTCCAGAGCTAAGCTGGGTAACTTTCCCTGGCAAGCCTTCACCAGTATCTACGGTCGTGGGGGTGGAGCCCTGCTGGGTGACAGATGGATCCTGACGGCTGCCCATACCATCTACCCCAAGGATAGCATCTATCTCAGAAAGAACCAGAGTGTGGAAGTGTTTCTGGGTCACACGGACATAGACGAGCTGCTGAAACTGGGGAACCATCCTGTCCGTAGGGTGGTGGTTCACCCAGACTACCGCCAACATGAGTCCCACAACTTCAATGGGGACATCGCCCTCCTGGAACTTGAGCACAGAGTCCCTCTGGGGCCCAATCTCCTCCCAGTCTGTCTGCCGGACAACGAGACCCTCTACCACAGCGGCCTGTGGGGTTATGTCAGCGGGTTTGGTGTGGAGATGGGCTGGTTAACGACAAAGTTGAAATACTCAAAGCTGCCCGTAGCTCCCCGGGGGGCCTGTGAAGCCTGGCTCCGCCAGAGGCAGCGAACTGAGGTGTTTTCTGACACTATGTTCTGTGTCGGGGAAGAGATGCAGATGAACAGTGTCTGCCAGGGAGACAGTGGCAGCGTCTATGTGGTGTGGGACGATCGTGCTCGTCACTGGGTGGCCACGGGCATTGTATCCTGGGGCATCGGGTGTGGCAAGGGGTACGGCTTCTACACCAAAGTACTCAGCTACATGGATTGGATTCAGAGGGTGATTGAAGGTAAAGACTGATGCCAGGGGCGCTGAGCAGTGGCCAGCCAGCTCTGTGGAGGTCCCAGTGAGAACGGGCAGGAAGCCGGGAGACCCTATTTAAGTCACCGGTTCAGCAACCATTTGCCAAGAGAAAGCCCCGCCTCCCCGAGCCTACTCCATCCCAAATCAGCGGAACCCCCTTCTCGCCTTCTGTTCTCCTGGGTTTTATACCAGGAGAGCCCTATAATTCCAAGCAACGTTAGAATGTCCTTTTGTTTGTTCAAGACAGGATTTCACTCTGTAGCCAGGCTGGCCTCGAACTCACGGCAATGCTCCTGCTTCAGCCTCCCAAACATCAGGATCACAAGCATGAACACCTGGCATCATCACCGTGTGTGCCTTTTTTTAATTCCCCGACCTCAGCTACCGACAGTGTCTTCTGTATTTCCTCGTGGACTTGTGTTTCTGAAATTCCAGAAACCCTTACAATGCGCTTCTAATATGCAATGCAACAGGCTTCACCCCTACCCCAGCTTCGATAGGCAATCCAATCAGTTTACACCTACGGGAAGCCAGGAGCATCGCCTGTTGTTTAACCCAATCTGCCCTCCGTGCTGGCAGAGAGTGTGTTATCTCCTCTCAGTTGCCCCGCAGACCTCCATCCACTTCCCCTTCCGGGCTCCGCGGCTTTACCGACTCCATCCCTGGGAAGGCCTGTGAAGATCGTGCTGTGCCATCAGCTCACACTTTCCTGCTGGCCCTCATCACCCAGGGCATCGCAAGCCTGAGAAGATGAACACTTTTAATTTGTAGGAACGAGTTGGAGTGATTTACACTAAAAGGCAAAAAGAAAACACAAGAGTTCAGTGACAATAGAAAAATGAATGCCATAAAAGAGGGGGGGGGGTACGGGAGTGTTGAGATGAACGTGCTCTGTTGTCCAGGATTAAATTTATCTTCGAAAAAACAGCAGCCAGCATCCGAGCTAAGCACGGAAGACACACTAAAATCCCGGCCACGTGGGAGGCTGAAGCAGAACCATCATGAGTTCAAGACCAGCTTTGATCTCACCTCAAAGTTAACAAAAAAATTAAAAAATAAATAGCAGGGTAGTGGTGGCTCATGCCTTTAATCCTAGCACTGGGGCAGGGTGGGGGGGGGGGCGTTCAAGGCCAGCCTGGTCTACAGAGTCAGTTCCAGGGTAGCCAAGGCTACACAGAGAAAACCTGTCTTGAAAACCAATAAATAAACAATAAATTAATAAATAGTTGGCACGATATAGATATGGCTGATTCTACATTTAAAATCCTATGAACAATTCAAGACTATTAAAATTAGTCTAGGACTTGGGAGAGATGCTCAGAGGTTAAGAAGTCCCTGGAATGGAATCACACACACACACAAAAAAATAGCTCACAAATGCCTATAACTCCAGTTCTGACGTTCCCAACACCTTCTCTGGCCTCCACAGACACGGCATGCCCAGGTGCACACACATAGATCCAGGCAAAAACACTTACACACATAAAATAAAAATAAATAAATTCTTTAAAAAAATAAGTTTAAAGTAAAAGTATTTCTAAAATACTAAATAGAAGTTATTTTAGGTGGAACGATTTGGGCTGATTTTTCTCTTATTTTCTACTGGCTAAATTTTAAGTAAGTGTATATCATTCTTATTGAAATTTTTATTTTTATACATAATATATATTTTCTTATTGACAAGGCAAAATACATGTATTTGTCCATATCTATGTAATTATTTTTATCCCTAGATGCAGATTTAAATTTTATTTGGATGTTTAAACAGAGTGGAAGTGGGTTGGACCTGAGGTGGTAGGGTCCAGGGTGGGCTTTTTTTTTTTTTGGTCAAGTCACATGACATCGGAACAGAACTCAGAATCCCTAGAAGCAATGCAGATGAGGTTGCTTCAATTGACTTGCTTTCTTAGACTACCTCTTCTCCACCTGATCCTTCTGCCTCCATTATGAACATACCACACACACACTTCTTAGCATACCAACACACAATTCACTAGGCAAGATTTCCTCTTCCTTCTGTCTTCTGATCTATTTCCTTTGTGTTTCCTGACCTGTGACAAGGCCACAGATCTTACATTGATAAAATCTTGGAAACATACCTCACCCCCACCCCCACTACCTTCAGGCTTCTGTTCCAGTGCACAGGTCTGCTGGGAAACCCTTCTGAACCTTAATGGGTTCACGTCTTGTGTGTGCCTGCTCTCCTGCCTCATCCCAAGATAACCAGGCACTGTCAAGCAAGAGGCTGCCTCCATCTTTGTGGGTCCTTAAAGTTCACGGTCTGACCCCCTAATACGAATAATCCTGAATGTGGACAGGTCAGGGGAGAGGGGCGTGTAGAGGGATAAGAGGTTCCTCTAATAAGGAACACGTTACAGGAACTGGGAGGCCCGCTCTGCAGCCAAGCCTCCACACAACAAAATGCCATAAACTTTTTGGTGCTGTGGACACAGAAGCAAAGTTTTTTAACAGGGCGCTGTGTCCTTGTGAGCAGTACGGCTGTCTCTGAGCCTGGTTTCCCTTCCAAGAGGATCGAGTCACTCTCCCTCTGGGCCACACCCTCTGCCTGAAGCGCTAAGTAACTGTATCCCTGAGGACAAGAGCTGACCAGATGTCCAGTTAAAGATGTTTCTTCCACTCTGTAGCTGCCCTGTCTTCAATATGATCTAAGTTCTCTGGCAGGGCACAGTTCAGGGATGGAGGCGGGGGCTCAAAGTCTTGCTTTAGGGTCCCAAGACATAGCAAAACTCCCACACCCACACCCGTAAACCCTGTCTTCCCACTCCGGTGCCCTCTGCAACCCTATTCTGTCACCTCACCCTGTGTGTTTAAACCCTAGCCGTTAACTCCTACGCTTCCAAGGAATAATGATTGCAAGAATGGGGCCAATAGAAAAGCACAGCCTTTGAGAGCCTCTGCAGCCTGCGATGCCTGTGGCGAGGACCCTCGAATCGAATCAAGTGCAACTAGCAGTCCCCGGGAAAGTCTCCCAGAACATGTTAATCCGATTTAGACACCACACACACACACACACACACACACACCCGCCCCCCAGGGTCTGGCCCTCCAAACCAAATGTTTTCCCGGTCCCTAAAAGTTCAGATCCCATCTCCTCAGCCATTCCCACTGAGACCACCAGATGGCGCCAGCAAGCAACGGGGATTTCAAAACTAAAACTAAACTGGAAACTCAGATTTTTTTGTTGTTTATGCAAATGGATCATTCTCTGCAACATTCCTCCGGGAATGGTCACCCCCTCTGCTGCCACAGTCCTTCCCGCCCCTGCATGCCCACTCCCTCCCTCAACTTCCAGTGCCTGAAGACTCTGTCAGGAGAGCTGAGGACCCCAAACAAACTGGCCTTGAGACATGTGAGTAAGGCTGATGATGGGTACAAAGGGAGGAGGGAGGAGCTGGGCACAGGAGGCAAACGTGCTCCCTTATTATTAAAAAAGAAGAAGGAAAGGAAAGGAAAGGAAAAGAAAGGAAAGGAAAGGAAAGGAAAGGAAAGGAAAGGAAAGGAAAGGAAAGGAACACAATACCGTTCTTCCTGCAGTTCCACCTCCAGGGCACACACTTCTCAGGGACACTTGTCAGCCCTCCTCCTAGGGTCCAGACCCTTAGACATGAGCTGTGCTAGCCTCTCCTTCCTTGACTCTAAGTTCCTAACAGGGTGACAGTGAGCGGAGGGGACTCTGAGTGAGGAGAGAATCCCCCCAACGTGTGTTTCTCAGATGCCATGAAGGCTTTCTCCCAGGAGCCTTTGCTGAAGCCTTGGGAGCCTTTGCAGGGCCATTGCTGGAGAACTTCACCCTCAGATAACTGGGGCCAAGCCAGTCCTGCTCCAGGAAGAAAAGGAGAGGAAAGAGAGGGGCAGAGGAGGCAGCTCGGGGGCTGGGGGTGGGGCGTGCGATGGAGCCCAGTGACCATGACCGCTGGACTGGGCACTGACCTAGGAGGGACACGGATGCAGCAACTGCAGAGGCTGCCGCTGCCCCCACTCACAGTACCTCGGGATGTCTAGGATAGGCGTGGGGGGAGAACCGGGCAGTTTCGTCATCCCATTCCTATCTTCGGCAAGGGTGCTGCATCCCCCCTCCAGCCCCACAAACGTTCCCCCCTCTCTTTGACAGGAGGCTCTTCGCCCTCCTGGCAACCCTGTTCTGTGGGGTGGAGGGCTCCATCTACCTCCGTCGGAAGCTCTATGGAGAGGTGACCTCCCCTCTGTATCCCAAGCCTTACCCCAGTGACTTTGAGACAACCACTGTGATCACTGTCCCCACGGGGTACAGGGTGAAGCTGGTCTTCCGACAGTTTGATGTCGAGCCTTCTGAAGGCTGTTTCTACGACTATGTCAAGGTAGGCGGCGGATGGGGGGAGGGGGACAAAGCTGGAAGTCCGTGCTCTGAATACCCTGCACCCCACCATTGTGCAGCTCTGTAGGAATGCTAGCCTTGGGTTTCTGGTGCCATAGAGGAGGTATTTGTGGACTTTTGAGGCCCTCAGTGAGACTCATGAGGAGGGGGGGGGGTTGTTCCAGGAGATTTCACTGTGTATTGGAGTTAGGAGATGGCTAACCATAAAACCTTAAGAAACAGCTGTGCCTCAGTTTCCCTGTATGGCAACCTACCTCATCAGAACTACATGAGGAAATGAGACATGTAAAGGTATCACATGTCCTTCAGGAAGGACAAGGACCTTAGTCACCCCTGGTCTGTGCCCTTCAAAGGGTTTCTTCCTTGACCTCATCTTTCTACGTCCAGTAAAAATAAAAAAGCAGGATCTGAGCAGAGCTTGTGCCCTTCCACAAGCTATCCCGGTCAGGCAACAGCCTGGAGGCTAAAACAACATGAAAACCACACCTTCCCAACAAATAGGACTTAACAAGTCTGCAGCATTGAGGGAGGGGTACATTCCGCAGCAAAGCTAGCGAGGAGAATGCCTTCTGCTTTGGAGAAATTAAAAAAGCCGTCAAGATACCAGGTGATGCTGGCCAGCGAGGAGGCTGCTGGGTACCATTTGTTCTATCATATTCCTTTGGGTCTATCAGGAGGCTGAGCTAAGTATGGATTTAAATACAATGAAATAGAAAGCAAAACAAAATAAATAAAAACCTGGGCATGGTAGCACAGTCCTGTGATCCCGGGTACTAGGGAGACTTAGAACATTCCGGACCAGCCTCGGCTATATACCACGTTCAAGGCATGCACAGGCTATCTAGCTAAACACTTTGTCAAAAACACCAAGGAGGAAGATGAGAAGAGGGGGAAGGAGAAGAGGAGGAGGACAATGACAGAGACTGATGGTGACCAAGCCAAGCTCTAGGAACAAAGGAACGGTAAAGGTGACTGGGGACCAGGATTCCTGGGGAAGTGGGGTATAGGAAGTAGTAGTAAAGAAATGAGATTGGAACCTTGCGATGGGGGCAGGGGGTCACAAAACAGGGAAGAGATGATATACCGGGCACACGATGACAGGTGAGGGCTTAGCCAGTGGTTGGGATGGAGGCAGAAGAACTGCACGTTCCATCACAGTCCAGAGCTGGCAAGGTGGCTCAGGGGGTGAGGGCCTTGCCTCCAAGCCTAGGAAACCTGAGTTCAAGCCCAAGGATGTCCAACGGGGGTAAAGATCTCATCCTCTGTACTTGACACGTATGCTCCTCAATAAACACACACACACACACACACAGATGATAGAGACAGACAGACAGACAGAGACATTAATAAATACCATCAAGGCTAACCTAGGCTACATAGTAAGATCCTGCCATAAGAAAACAAAATTAATAAAAGGCTGAGATGGACCGATCAGCATCACTTGGGGGTGTGCATAGCAGCCACATCTGACAGATCATGGTTCAGTCCGGGCAGGACTTCACGGCCTGCCACACGGGACCGGGAGGACTTCGCGGCCTGCCACACGGGACCAGGAGGACTTCACGGCCTGCCACACGGAACCAGGCTCCTTAGCAGGACTTCTCTCACGTGTCCTCCCTCCCACAGATCTCTGCTGATAAGAAAACTCTGGGGAGGTTCTGCGGGCAGCTGGATTCTCCCCAGGGCAACCCCCCAGGAAATAAGGAATTCATGTCCCAGGGGAACAAGATGCTGCTGACCTTTCACACAGACTTCTCCAACGAGGAGAACGGGACCATCATGTTCTACAAGGGCTTCCTGGCCTACTACCAGGCTGTGGGTGAGTGCTCCCCACGGCCAGCCCTCCCTCTGGCCTCAGCTACAGGAGTGGGGGGGGGGCAAGTCGAGACCTGTGGTAGTAATTTCTTAATCTAATAGGGGGTTTCTATTCTTTGATCATTCAGTTCCCGGATAAAAGATTTTTTATTTATTATAAGCCTTAATCAGCGCTAAAGCTGGGCAGATATCAACCCTGTATGCTATTATGTCTACTTCCCTGTCAGTAACCCCGAGTTATGACTTGCCGTGTTCCACCTGGGCTGCTCTTACTCAGAGTGGCCAGCCCTCGTGGTCAATTCTCACGATCGCTTACTCCTCTCCTCTCTCCTCTCTCCTCTCTACTTTCTCCCTTCCTTCATGGTCCTCCTTGGACCTCAAGCCCGGGAGTCAAAACTTTACCTACCTCTCTTCTGCCCAGCTATAGGTTGTCGGTATCTTTATTCAACCAATAGTTTTAAATTAAGGAGCAAGGTTACTCAGTATCACTTGGTGTGTGTGTGTGTGTGTGTGTGTGTGTGTGTGTGTGTGTGTGTATTCTCTTGTCCCTGAGGGCAACCAGATGTTGGAGATCAGTATTTAGCATTACAACACAAAGTAACAGACCAAATGTCAACAGAACCCAAAGAAGCCAGAAGCCTAGATTTCCTTATTTCTCTCCTCACGATGGAGTCTGACAATCTGAGCTCTGCTGCCACCAGACAGTTCCCAGAGAACTTTAGAGAGGCAAAGGGGCCTGAAGTGGACTTTGTCTCCAGGCTTCTGGTACAGGACTCTTTGAGAAAGAACCACACAAAAGTCTCCGGACAGAGGCCCGGATAGCACAACAGGAGCACATCTGACCCCGGAATTCTGTGGACAGGAACGTAACCCTTCCTTCTGGAATCCCTTCCAGACCTTGATGAATGTGCATCCGAGCCCAACTCACTGGAAGAGGGTTTGCAGCCCCAATGCCAACACCTGTGTCACAACTATGTTGGAGGCTACTTCTGTTCCTGCCGTCCTGGCTACGAGCTTCAGAAAGATGGGCAATCCTGCCAGGGTGAGGCAGAGTGGGGACTCGGGGTTGGCAAAGGCAGAGCAGAGGCTTGCTGGGCCAGCCGAGAAGCCCTAATGGTCCCTCTGCTTCTGTGTTTATAGCTGAGTGCAGCAGTGAGCTCTACACGGAGCCCTCGGGCTATGTCTCCAGCCTTGAATACCCTCAGCCCTATCCGCCCGATCTACGCTGCAACTACAGCATCCGGGTAGAGAGGGGCCTCACTGTGCACCTCAAGTTCCTGGATCCTTTTGAAATTGATGACCATCAGCAAGTACACTGCCCCTATGACCAGCTCCAGGTACAGCTATACTTTACACTTTCCCACTTACCACCCCCCCACCCCCCACCCCCCACCCCCCGCATGGCTCCCCGGGTCCCTGCTCCTTCCTGAGACCTCTGACACTTGAGTGGGACAGGGACACACTGCTGACCAACGTCATAGAGGTCTAGAATAGCTCCCCTACAACAGCCAGTGGGTCCTGGGGTTCCCTTCTCACCTGCAGCTAAAAACAAACACCAGGTAGGATTCCATCTCTGCTGTCACCCTTGGCCGCCCAAATGGACTTGTGTAAAAAATGGCCCCGTTGGAGAAATGACCACAATCTCCACCCCTCTTCCCATCAGATCTATGCCAACGGGAAGAATTTGGGTGAATTCTGTGGAAAGCAAAGGCCTCCAGACCTTGACACCAGCAGCAACGAAGTGGACCTGCTGTTCTTCACCGATGAGTCAGGGGACAGCAGAGGCTGGAAGCTGCACTACACCACTGAGAGTGAGAGGCTGGGGGTGGAGCGTGGCTTCCTGGGAAACTTGTGTGGAACATGCATGCATGAGACCTGGGTTCTGTCTCTAGCCCCCCTAAACTAAAATAAGATATCTAAGAGCCCCCCTTGCCTGCCAGGATTGAGAGGGAATGGGAGGGGGGACCATGACTCTGACAAGAGTGTGCCCTCTGACCTCACCAACAGTCATCAAGTGCCCCCAACCCAAGGCCCTGGATGAGTTCACCATCATCCAGGATCTGCAGCCTCAGTACCAGTTCCGGGATTACTTCATTGTCACCTGCAAACAAGGCTACCAGCTTATGGAGGTAAGAGGCCAGGGCTGGCGGGACAGATCCTCTGGGTGTCCCAGGAAGAAGAGATGGGCGGGTCTCAAATGGAGCCATGGAGGGTGGGGCTGGAAGGATCAATCTGTCTACTCTCAGATCTGAGTGAACATCAAAGGGACTGAAGTCCAAGGCCCACTCAGGCCACAGAGCAAGTTCATCTGGGGAGATCTCGTTTCAAAGTGAACGGTGAAAAAGAGGGCTGAAGATATAGCTCAGCAGTAGAGGGCTTGCCCAGGGTGCAGAAGGCCCTAGGTTCAAGGCCAGGTACTGTAAAGAAGAAAAAGAAAAAGGGTCTGCTTTATCTGCATACAGGAAACACTCAGAGGATTTTTCTAAGAACCTGATGTCTTAGCCAGGCAGTGGTGGCTTGTAACTTTAATCCTAGCTCTTAAGGACACAGAGGGAAGTGGAGGCAGGTGGGTCTCTGTGAGTTCAAGGCTAGCCTGGTCTACAGAGAGAGTTCTATAACACCCAGGGTTATACAGAAAAACCCTATCTCGGAAAAAAGGGGGAAAAAGAGAGGAAAGAGAAGAGAGAAGGGGGAGGGAGGGAGGAGAAAGAAGAGGAAGAGGAAGAAGAGGAAGAGGAACAAGATGAAGAAGCTGGGTGGCCTTTAATCCCAGCACTTGGGAGGCAGAGGCAGGAGGATTTCTGAGTTCAAGGCTAGCCTGGACTGCAGAGTGAGTTCCAGGACAGCCAGGGCTACACAGAGAAACCCTGTCTCAGAAAAAAAAAAAAAAAAAGAGGAAGAGGAAGAAGAAGGAGGAGGAGGAGGAGGAGGAGGAGGAGGAGGAGGAGGAGGAGAAGGAGAAGGAGGAGAAGAAGAAGAAGAAGAAGAAGGAGAAGAAGAAGGAGAAGGAGAAGGAGAAGGAGAAGGAGAAGGAGAAGAAGAAGAAGAAGAAGAAGAAGAAGAAGAAGAAGAAGAAGAAGAAGAAGAAGAAGAAGAAGAAGAAGAAGAAGAAGAAGAAGATGATGATGATGTGAAGTTGTTGTCCAAACACTACTGGACCACTTTAATTACACACTGTTGTAGTGAAAACGGAAGTGAGGACAGAGCTGTCTTAGCATGTTGAGCATCACACGGTGGCTTCTTATAGCAGGTACAAGCAGGTACAAATACCCAACCCTCCCCGCTCCTTGACACGTGTTGGTTGTCTCACCACAGCCCCGCTGCCCTGTATCTAGCTTTGTCGCAGGCTGACAACGATGTATAGTTGAGTAGATAGGAGAGAAGGAATGGTTGGCTGGTAGGTTGATGACAGTCAGTCTCACTGTGTAGCCCAGGCTAGATTTAAACTCTATCCTCCTGCCTCTACCTCCCGAGTGCTGGGATTACAAGTCCCCGTAAGACCCATCTGATTCTTGCTCTTAATAAGTTATTCATAACCAGATGCAGTGACACCTATACCTGTAACATAAACTCATGAGAAAACTCATGCAAGAAAACCATGAATTTGAGCCAGCCTGGGCGACATAGCTAGTTCTAGGACAGCCTAGGCTATATAACAAGGTCCTATCTCAAAAAAAAATCATATTTTCCAATATTATGAAGTGAGCGGCACTTTTGACCTTCTGTCAGCTGTCCACTCCCCTGCCGTGCTCCCATGTTGAACACCTATGAGAGGGACCAGGAAACACTAGTAGTTTAGGGAAAGCCCTGGACTTTAAGAAAACTTCAGTGCGGGAGGGAGTGTGATGGAGACCTGGGCTGGTAGACGGTTTCAGGAAGAAGCTTGAGTCTGTTCTAGAAAATGGTCTTTGTTTTGATACAAAAGTACAATCCTGACTTGTGTTTATTACACCTTGGGAGGGCGGGGGCCAATTAACCTTGCTGTGACTTTCTGCTTTGGAGCTCAGCATCCCATCTGCATCCCTGAGCTGAGAACAGCAACGAGGGAGAACGGGGAGGAGGGAGGAAGAGGAGGCATACCTATCTGCCAGGGAGCCGAGGTCTAAGAGACAGACACGGCTGCGGTCACATTCCCACACTCGGTGTGCGGCACGGAAGTGGGGGACCCGTGGCTGACGGCATGTCTAACTTCTGCTTACACAGGGAAATCAGGCGCTGCTCTCCTTCACAGCTGTTTGCCGGCATGACGGCACATGGCATCGGGCCATGCCCAGGTGCAAGAGTAAGTCACACACTGGACCTCGGTCATCCCTTAGACGTGAGACTTGAGCTGGGAGGGGAACAACCCCTCATCTCTGAGGGTTCCGCTTCTTGGCTTGGAGTCCACAGCCCATCTCGGAAGCTGTTTAGGCTTCATCTCGGGCCTGATGGGCGGGGCCAGAACTGAATTCCACCCCATCTCTCGCAAGTGTGCACCCTACTTCTCTGTGACTCTCCGAGACCCCTCATTGCCCTGACTGAAGTCTGCACAGGTGCCCTCCACTTCCTCACAGCCCTGTGTTCTCTCTAAGTCAAGGACTGTGGGCAGCCACGAAGCCTGTCTAATGGGAACTTCCGCTACCTCACCACAAAAGACATGAACACCTATGAAGCCCGTGTCCAGTATTACTGCCATGAACCCTATTACAAGATGATGACCAGAGCTGGCAGCAGCGAGTCTGCACGAGGTAGGCACTGGACGCCCATCACGGTCCTTATTCCTCTTTCAGCTCTGAGGGACACCTGATATTTCTTCAATAGAGTCCTGGGTACCTGCTGAAGGATTCTACATTACAATGCCAAATTTTTTTTAATCTAGTAGTTTGAAGAAAAGAGCCCCAAGTTAATGGAAGGCAAAGACTTGAATCTCATAAGCCACCTCTCACCACTACAGCCATTACCAACTCTTCCACTACCAGTAACAATGCACTAACCACCGACAGCACCCATACCAGCACAATACCACCATAGCCACCACTGACACACTACCAATACCACCATCATCACTTCCAACACCAACAATTGCCACCACCATACCAACACCAGCACCAGCAAAGCCTTAGGCAACACCAACATCACCACCATACTGACACTGCAACCACCATTACCAACATCACAATCTCCAGTGTACATTATTGTCGCCAACACCACCATCTTCATTACCAAAATCAGTATCACCATCACCATTACCAAAATCAGTATCACCATCACCACCATCTCAGTTACCATTGCCACAGCAACACTGTATCCACCTTATCCACTCATTAGCGATACCAATAAAACTGTTACCCCCCCCCCCCCATTCTACCATCACTAAGAACACTGCACCACCATCACCACCACCACACGTACGGTGACATTCCCCCTCCATGCTCCCTCTCTCAGGCTGCCATGTTGTGATCCTTCGCATTCAGGTTCACTTAATGATTCTCAAACTCATCCATGGCTTGGTTGGTTGGTTGGTTGGTTGGTTGGTTGGTTGGTTTATTGTAGTCATGGAGACTGAACCGGGGGACATGGCTTTCTCAAGAATTCAAATCATGCACTCTTACCATTGAGCTACAGTCCCAGCATGCCCCACTGGTATCTTTAATGTTCTCCTCTTCCTCCTTCGCCCTCCTCTCTCTCTTTCTCTGTCTCTCTCACTGTCTCTCTGTGTCTGTGTCTGTGTCTGTCTCTCTCTCTCTCTCTCTCTCTCTCTCTTTCTCCAAACTCTCTTTGTGGCCAAGGATGAGTTTAAACACCTAATCTTCTTACCTCTGTATCGTAAGGATTAACAGGTACATGCCACCACATCTAACTAAAATTTCTCTTTAAATTAAAAAAAAATCAAGACTGAGGACATTGCTGAGTGGTAATGCACTTGCCTATCACGTGAGCGACCCTGAGGTTATACATTCATCACTGGAAAGAAGGAAGGAAGGACGGACAGAAGAAAGGAAGGAAGGAAGGACGGAAGGAAGGAAGGAAAGAAGGAAGGAAGGAAAGAAGGAAGGAAGGAAGGAAGAGCTTAATTTTAATTTCCTCATTTTAAAAATGAAGATAATACATGCTTGAAAGCGTCACCATATTTAAATGAGATAATAG
The DNA here is from genome assembly GCF_947179515.1 of Apodemus sylvaticus. Lineage (NCBI taxonomy): Eukaryota > Metazoa > Chordata > Mammalia > Rodentia > Muridae > Apodemus > Apodemus sylvaticus. The sequence continues at coordinate 160,274,237 of NC_067473.1, forward strand.
AGATGAAATACTCCGTAACCAACAGAGCAGAGTGTCAGCAATCGGAAGATGTAGCTATTGCTGGGTGTGGCTCTGCACCCCTGGCATACCAGCATTTGGGTGGCTACAGCTGAGGATGGAGAATTCAGAGCCAGCTTGAGCTACATAGCAAATTTAAGGTCAGCCTGTTCTTAACAATAAATCCTGGAAAGAGATATACAGGAAGGAAGACATGGCATTATTGTCTGTAATCCTGCTACCAAGATACAGTCACTGGTAAACTCAGATGGCTTCCTTCCAGGGTCTCTACTTTTACACGTGTGCATCATCTCAAATATATATAGCTAAGTGTTCTGATTTTTTTCATTCAACGATAAGACAAAATATGTGTATGGAGTCTCTTAACATTTTTATATATCCGTTTGGATTTGAACCAGTTCATGTTGATCCCTGACTGTGATGGCTCCTTTCTCCAATTGCGTATGTAACACCCTCCGTGTCCAATGGCCTCTGCCACCTGCTTTTCTGGCCCACCATCTCCAGCCTTGACACCCTTTTTATCCGCAGGGATATATACCTGCACAGCCCAAGGCATTTGGAAGAACGAAGAGGAAGGAGAGAAAATGCCCCGGTGTCTGCCAGGTAAAGGGTGGATGACTCAGAAGTCGGTTGCAGTATCGTGGGAAAGAGCATGGGACAGAGACAGATCAAGTGAGGAGATGCCTTAGCTCCAAGAGAAACAGCGGGGAGGAGTAAGGAAAAAGGAGCGAGAGTGAGCGAGTGTCCCAGGAGAAAAGAGAGAGGAACAGAACATCTAAACAAGTCCCGATGGTCTAGAGCTCACGCAGACAAGGAATCGGAGAGTAAAGTCGAGAGAAATTCCCGGGAGGAATTAGTAAGAACAAGGAGGGTTAGCCAAGAATGGGGCCGGAGAATGGACAGTGGGAACAGATAAAGAGACAGAGAAGTACAGGGAGATGGAGGGAGAGGGAGGAGAGGAGAGTCAAGAGCAGAAGGGGGCGGGGCTGAGCAAAAGAGAGAAGAAGGGGCGGGGCCTGCGGCTGACCGGTTCTTGGCTTGCCTGTCTGCAGTATGTGGGAAGCCTGACCACCCTGTGACAGAGAAGCAGCGCATCATCGGAGGGCAGAAAGCCAATCCCGGCAACTTCCCCTGGCAGGCTTTCACCTACATCCACGGGCGAGGGGGCGGGGCCCTGCTTGGGGACCGCTGGATCCTCACAGCAGCGCACACCATCTACCCCAAGGAACACAACAAAGGAACCGACGACCTCACCAACGACAGAATACATGTTTTCCTGGGTCACACAAACGTGGAACAGATCGAAGAACTGGGGCATCACCCAGTCCGTAGGGTCATCATACACCCAGACTACCGTCAAGATGAACCTAACAATTTTGAAGGAGATATTGCTCTACTGGAGCTGGAAAATAGTGTCACATTGGGCCCCGACCTCCTCCCCATCTGTCTCCCAGACAATGAGACTTTCTATGACAAAGGCCTCATGGGTTATGTCAGCGGCTTCGGGATAACAGAAGATAAGATAGCTTACGATCTCAGGTTTGTCCGACTCCCTGTAGCAGATCGAGAGGCATGTCAGAGATGGCTCCGGAGGAAAAAAAGTAATGATGTATTTTCTCAAAATATGTTCTGTTCTGGGGACCCAACTCTAAAGCAGGATGCTTGCCAGGGAGACAGTGGAAGTGTTTTTTCAGTCAGGGACCGCAATCGTGATATCTGGGTGGCTGCAGGCATTGTCTCCTGGGGCATTGGGTGTGGTGAGGGATACGGCTTCTACACCAAGTTACTGAATTATATTGACTGGATCAAGAAAGAGATGGGAGACGAAAACTAAACCCAGCGTTCCCTAGGTCAGAATACCATGGTGTAGTGTGTATAAAAAAAATTGTTGATAACCACTATGATTCTCGTATTAAAATCACAGATGCAAACAGTGTATAGAATAAATTCTCTTTTCTATAATCCCATCAACATTCTGGTGTTTTGTTGTGTTTTCAACATAGTTTGACTACATGGCCCAGGGAGCCTGCTTGAGGCTCAGGGTTAAGCTAGCAATGGGTTGGGAGACTGTTCCCCAGTTAGGAGTGTGGACTGTTGGGTGGGCAGTGGTGGCACATGCCTTTGATCCCAGCACTCAAGAGACAGAGAGGCAGGTGGGTCTCTGAGTTTGAGGCCAGCCTCACTGGTCTACAGAGTGAGTTCCAGGACAGCTACAACTACACAGAAAACCTTTCTCTTGAAAAAGCAAACTGATTAATTAATTTATTACATATATACAGTAACAGTTTTACTGACTTCTATCATGATTGGTTTCCAACATAACAGAATATGTAATCAATGCACATATACACAATTAAAATACCATTCTATATTTTGTCTTGATTGCACAATATGAAGAAAGCCATAGTGTTTCTCTTTAACAACCTTTTATTTTAAGGTTCTAAACTGTTTATTGACTGCTCGTGGTAGAAAATGGATTCATACCTACTTCTCGGGGTCTAATCCAAAGTTAAATAAATACCTTTTTCAGGGAGGAATGTCTGGGAAGGGCAGTTTATTGGCTAAGCCTTCAGGGCCTCTGGGAACCTCATTAGCGTGGAGAACTCTGTTCTGGGTGTCCCTGACAACTGGTCATGTTTCCTTGGGACTGTGGCACATGTTCCAGACCAGGAGTCTGTCAGGGCGTCATCTAAGTCTCAGGTGTGTGCTCACTTAACGCTTTTAAAACACCTCACCTTCTTATCATCAAATCTTCTTTAAGGGAGGAATTTGTGTCTCTACGTTCAGTCACTAATCATTTGAGACAAGTTCTTACTGTTAGGACCTAGGTAAAATATTAAGGCCTAGGTAAAATGTTAAGGCTTAGGTAACTGTTACCTGGCCAGCCTGCCATTATAAGGAAACTTTCTCATATGCGTCTGCTGTTACTAAGAAACTTTCTAATGCCAAGATTGATTACATATTCTGTTATGTTCTGTGCCCTTGGAAACCAATCACAATAGAAGTCAGTAAAACTTGTTTTGGATAGTTACCCACAATAAGTCGGACACGAACCAACCACCCAACAGCACTTCCTGCACCTATGTATAAGCTTTTATGGTATAAGCTGCCCCCGGGATGGGTATAATAAAGACACTTGTGCTGATATAAGAAACTATTTGGAATAAGACTTTCATTTTGAGTTGTGGTTGAGTAAAGTTTAAGTTCCCAAGACCTCCCTGGAAACTGGCATCCTACTTGGCAGAGAGAGACATGTATGTGGGTAACTGACATCCTGGTTGGCAAGTTAAGACATGAATATTAGGGGCTGGAGAGATGGCTTAGTGGTTAAGAGCATTGACTGTTCTTACAAAGGTCCTGAGTTCAAATCCCAGCAACCACATGATGGCTTACAACCATCTATAATGAGATCCGACACACTCTTCTGGAGTGTCTGAAGACAGCTACAGTGTACTTATAATAAATAAATAAATCTTAAAAAAAAAAGACATGAATATTAGACAAGGCAAGTCCCCTGCCACAGTTGAATATCCCAACCAATGGGAGCAGGATAAGTGTACAACAGAGACATGTTTCTAAGGAAATCCCCTGTCCCTAGATCCTGATTGGTGAACTACCTGCACACAGATGTTTGTGGGTTTGGGGCTTAAAAACCCTGTAGGATCTTAACTCAGAGTCAAACCCTATAGGATCTTAACTTAATTCAGTTCCTGAATCTGGATCATGGCCCTGGTCGACCAGTCCTGGGGCGGGTGCTCAGTAACTACCCCTGTGTGACTGAGATCAGAGCTCATGTATTTTGTGAGGCAACTCCTGGACTCCAACACTTGCTATGTCCAGGCTGATCTCAAATTCATGCTCCAAGAAGTTCTTCCTCCTCAGCATTTGAGAGCTGAGACTGCAGCTATGTGTCACCATGACCAGGATACCAACAATATTTTTTTGAGGGGGGAGTATGCTTTCTTTTAAATTTTTAGTTTTATTTAACACATATGGGTGTTTTGCCTGCATGTATGTCTGTGTACTATGTTCATGCAGTTCCCACAAGAAACCAGAAAAGGACACTGGATCCTGTGAGACTGGAGTTACACATGATTGTGAGCTACGTAGGTGCTGGGAAGCAGCCCTGGTTCTCTGCAGAAGGAGCCAGTGCTCCTAACCACTGAACCACCTCTCCAGCCCAGGCTTGGCTTGGTGTTAAGGTGATGGTTTCATGTATTTTGTTATGATGATGGAAACCCATGACTCACCGGACGCTGGGCCTGTCTGTAATGCTAGCCTTCAGGAAGCAGAGGCAGGAGAGGCACAAATTCAAGGTCGTTCCTGGCTCTATAGCTAGTTCAAGGCCAGCCCAAGCCACATAAAGCCTGTTTCTAGGAGGAAACAAGAGGGGAAAGTTCTGAAGAGAGGCTCTAGAGAAGAGCTGGAGAGAGGGCTCAGTATATAAAAGCTCTTGATACTCTTGCCTAGGACTTGGGTTCAGTTCTCAGCACCCATAGAAAACTCACAACCTCTCTAAGTCCAACTCCAGAGGATCCGAGGCTTTATTCTTGCCTCTGTAGGCACCAGGCATGCATGTGGTGCACAGACACGCACACTCAGACAGCCATGCACATAAAACAAAAATAAATAAATCTTTTTCGGGGCTGGAGAGGTGGCTCAGTGGGTAAGAGCACCGACTGCTCTTCTCAAGGTCATGAGTTCAAATCCCAGCACCCACATGGTGGCTCACAACCATCCACAAAGAGATGTGATTCTATCTTCTGGTGACTGACGACAGCTGCAGTGTACTTACATATAACAAATAAAAATAAATCTTAAAAAATAAATAAATAAATCTTTTTCAAAAAAATAATTGTAAAAAGGACAGTATACAGGTGGCTTTGGACAAAGTTACATTTTCTTTTTTACATTTTATTTATTTATTTATTTTCTGTGTGTGTGTGTGTATGTGTGTGTGTGTGTGTTCATTCACCGTGGCACGTGTGTAGAAGTCAAAGGACAGCTTTCAGGAGTCAGCTCTATGCTTCCGTTGTGTAGCGGTCAGGATTCAAATCCAGGTCTGCGGGCATGACGGCACGTCGTGCTTTTTACCTACTGAGCTATCTCGCTGGCCCAAAATATTTTTCCTTTTATCTTCTTGGTTTGCATACAGACTAAACTACTTAAATTATTTCATAAGAAGGAAGACATTTTTAAGCCATTTTTAAAACTTTTCTAATTATTGTTTTATGGGCATGGGTGTTTTGGCTCTGTCTGTCTGTCTGTCTGTCTGACTGTCTCTGTGTGCCTGATGCCCAAGGAAGCCAGAAAAGAGCATTGGATCCCTGAGTCTGGACTCGAAAGTGATTGTGAGCCGCCGTGTGTGCTGGGAAACAAACCCGGGTCGTCTGTAAAAGCAGCCAGTGCTCTCCACCACTGAGCCGTTTCTCCAGCCCCTAAGCCATTGTTCATGCTTGCTTGTTTGGTTGGTTTGGTTTTTTGAGACACTGTCTCCATCTGTAGCCTTGGTTGGCCTAGAACTCATTATAGAGATCTGCCTGCCTCTGCTTCCCAAATGCTGAGATTAAAAGAACCTGGAGCTGACAGAGGGAAAATGCTCAGTGCTGGCAGGGCCCAGAGCAGCCCCATCTCTGCACCATGCACCCCAGGAGCCCCCTTTCAGTTGGCTAAGGACTTGCTGAGGGGCAGAAGGGCACTTTTTATAGATATAGTCTGTGTGGGGGTGTGGGGGTGTTGTGTGTGTGAGAGAGAGAATGTGTGTCCCGGGGAGTGTGTCTGTGCCATGGCACAGGTGTGGTAGACAGAGAACAATTTACAGGAGTAAATGATCTTCTACATCCTGAGGATTGAACTCATGTCTTCAGATCATCTGGCCACATCTAACTCACTCTCTCTCTCTCTCTCTCTCTCTCTCTCTCAGTCCTTTGTTTAGTGTTTATTTTGAGATATGGTCCCACTAAGTTGCTGGGCTGAATTTGAACTTATGCTGTAGCCAAGGCTGGCCTTGAATTTAGGATCCTTCTACCCCAGCCTCCTGAGCGTCTGGGGTGATAGGCCTGTAGCACCACCCTTGCCAGTAAGGAGGGAATTTCCTTACAGGCACCTGAGCTCATGGGCAAGAGCTAAAAGCCAAGCTCACTAGAGATTCTCACTGGACATGTGTCAACATTTTCTATAAACCTGTCAGTCTTAAAGCCGGATGTGATGACACACAGCTAAGCCCAGCACCTGGGAGACAGACGTAAGAGGACCAGAAGCTCACATCCTTATCTAAACAGGAAGATGGAGGCCATCCTGGACTACAGGAGACCCTGTCTCAAACAAAAAGGTATTACAGTTTTAGCTCATTTTTCATTTTTTGCTATTATCTCAAATATCAAAAGAAGGAAATGCTCTATCACAGGTCACGCTTCTCAGGGGGTTTCTTTTTTTTTAATATGGAGTAGAATTCAGTGTTTTTTATATTTTATTTTTATTTATGTTATGCCTATGAATATTTTGTCTGCCTGTATATGTCTATGCATCATGTGCGCCTGAGGAGGACAGAAGAGGTAGTCAGATCCCCTGGGTCAGGAGTTACAGACAATTGTGAGTTGCCGTGCGGGTGCTCGGAATTGAACCCCGTGAAAGCGCAGGCAGCACTCTTACCTGCTGAGCCATCTCCCCAGCCTGTTGCTCCAGGGTTGTTGTTGTTGATGATGATGATGCGATGCTGACATTGTTTGTTTGCTGTGTTGTGTTTTGTTTTGCTTTGTGAGACAGGGTTTAGAGTCCAATTCTGTAGCCCAAACTGGCTTTGAACTCCCTCTGTAAGCCTGCCTGGATTTGCGTGCAAAATCCTCCTGCTTCAGCTCCCTAAGCAGTGGTGTTAACAGGTCCTGGGGGCCCAGCAGGCCTGTTTCCCATTCTGGTTACCAGGGATGTGTGTGCCCTGCAGCCTAAGTGAACTTTCGTACTGAACTATTTATCTTTGTGCAAGAGCAGAGTCCTTTCTTGATAAGCTCCAAACACACTCTTGTTCCCTCTGGCAAAGCTGCCCTGAAAGCCACCAGTCACAGCTGCCCTGAAAGCCACCTCTCACAGCAGACAGGCCAGAGCCCCTCCCCCAGCCCAGAGCCCCGCCCCCAGTCCAGAGCCCCGCCCCCAGCCCAGAGCCCCGCCCCCAGCCCAGAGCCCCGCTCCCAACCCCAGATTCTTATTCTGGTTTTTGGTTTATGCTTTTGTGGTGCTAGGGATTGAACTCAGAGCCTTGTGCATGCTAGATGAGCACTGTACCGCTGAGCTAAGCCTCCATCTCTATTATTATTTTAAATTGTGTGTGTGTGTGCGTGTATGTGTGTCTGCTTCCATGAATGTGCACACCATAGCTCACATGTGGAAGTCAGACGACAACTTCTGGGAACTGGTCCTCTTCCCCACTGTGGGGATGGGGATCAAACCCAGGTAGCCAGGCTTGGCAGCAAGCATCTTCGCCCACCTAGCCATCTCACAGATTCTCCCTTTTTGAAAAAAAAATGTATTTTTACTTCTATTTTGTTTTGAGACGGGGTCTAACTGCAGCTCTGACTGGCCTGGAATTTGCTATGTGAATCAGGCTGGCCTCAAACTCCCAGAGATCCAAATGCCTCTGCCTCCCTAAGTGCTGGGATATAAGGTGGGCACTACCACACCCAGCTCCTCCCCCTGCCCCATTTATTATTATTATTTGTGTATATATGTGTGTGTGTGTGTATGTTTATATGTTCGTGTGTATGTGTGTGTATGAAGTTGCGTGTCTCAAATTGTTCACACACACACACACAAGGCGCACTGTGTGTGGTAGTCAGAGTGTGCCTTTGAGAAGTCGGTTCTTTCCTTCCACAGATTTGGGGGTGGGACTTGTGATTTGTCAAGCTTACACTCTCCGGCCCTGGACTCTTGTCCTCCATCCTCAACTCTCATGCAAACAGGAGATGGATCTCCTGTTTTCAGCTTCTAAAAGGCTATATTTCTGCTGGGGTTCGTAGCTCAGTACGCAATGTCTGCTTGGTATTCATGAAGCCTTTGCGCTCAGTCCTCAACGCAAATAAACCAGGTGCACACCAATAATCCCAGCACTCAGAAAGTGGAGGCAGGAAGATCAGAAGTTCAAGGTCCTCCTTTGCTACATAGCTCGTTTGAGGCCAGCCTGGGCTACGGAGAGGGTTCTCAGCCTATGGGTCTCAACCATCAGAAGACAGTACTTCTGACGGTCTTAGCAAATGAGACACCACTCAGTAGCAAAATTACAGTTATGAAGTAGCAAAAAAAAAGAAGTTTATGACTAGAGGTTCCTAAGACCACTGGAAATATATGACCCATAGGTTGAGAACCACTGCTCTATTATTTAAAAAAAAAATTTAAAAGGCTGTGTTTCAGGGCTATAACATATATATCTCAGTATCTATCTCAGTGGTAGAATACTTGCTTAGCATGTGTGAGGCCTTTGGATCCCATACTCAGCATAGTCAGTAAACACACATGTACATACTAGATATGTGGGCATAGACCTGTGATCCCAGCACTTAGGGAGACTGAGACAAGGAAACAGTAAATTCCAGCCACAGCATGAGTTACAAGCCAGTGCAGACTACAGAGTGAGAGATCTTGTCACACACAAAATGTCTTTATCCTAAGGTCCTTTGGTATTCGTGGGGAGGAGATTTCTGTTTCCTTTTGATATTTTGTTTCCTGATTTCTTCCCTAAAGTCAAGGAAGCATCTCTGAACCTTTGGCTGACACATTTTGTTACAGAGTTCAGTCCATTTTACCACCTAGCTGACAGACTAACCAAAACCACCAAGAAAAAGCAGACCAACAACGTTCAATTTCTCTTTTACTAAGTCGTTACATTATATGATACAAAGGAGGACTGCAAGAAAATTAATTTCTGGGAAACATATTGAAACAACTCACAGAGGAAAACTAAGGTAGTGGATTCTAACCTTCCAGTATTCAGTAAATCTCACTCAGAAAGAAAAATGGCTGTGTCCCCCGTGTGTACAGTGTTACTGGTGAGCTGTTGGTGCCTGAATTCCATGACGTGATGCCCTCAAATTTCCCCCTCCGTCTGGGGCAACCAAGCCAGCCAGAACCAGATTGGAAACATGCTTTATTATAAGTAAATAAGAAATTTCAAGCAGGTTAAATGAGGGGGAAATCGGATAAGATATCCCTGTGGAAACGCGCAAGACAGAGGGGCTTCCACCATGTTGTTAGCAATAGCAACTGAATAACCAACTCGGCTCAGTGGTCAACCCTGCCTCCACGCAGGCTTCTTGACAATCAAGTCGAGAGTTAACCATACTCCGGCATCTTCTCTCCATCATTGTGAAATAAGGGGACAGCTATACGGTCTGAGAAAAAATGAGCTTGCTGTGCCCTGGAAGGGTGTTGTCGCCTCCGGACTAGTCCTTCCTGGGTTCACTGTTCTCCTGCATAGTTCTCAGGATCCAGTCCACGTAGTTCCTCACTTTCGTATAGATCCCATAGGTCCCACACTTTTTCCCCCAAGACACCAGGCCAGCCACGTAGAATTTGGGGTCCTTGACATTGGGGACCGGCAGAGCAAAAGCACCCCCGCTGTCCCCCTCACAACTGTCAACACCCTTGTCGCCAGCACAGATCATGTTGTCAGTGAAAACATAGTCAGCTGGCCTTGCTTTGGGATTCTCCTCTTTTACCTGTTTGCACTTTTCTAAAGAGGTGACAGGTAACTTCGCCCCTCTGAGGTGGATAACATTGAATCTCGTTTCTGTCCGGCCCCACCCTGAGATCAGCCCCAGGTCACCCTTTGAGGGGTTGTACTCTGCAGAGGTGCCTGGCAGGCAGATGGGGGACACAGTGGGTCCCATTTTCACAGGGTCTTTCAGCCTCACCAGGGCAATGTCATTGTCAAAATCAGTCCGTGTGTTTAGATCATCTCCTAGCTTCCAGCCGGGGTGAATGATCACACGTTCGGTGGTGAGCCTCTGGGCATTTTGCAAGTTATCCATTCTCAAAGACGTGGACCCAACATACATCGATGGGTCAGAGTTTTCCTCCACAACGTGAGCGGCCGTCAGTACCCAGTACTCGTCAATTAGAGCCCCGCCAGCTCTGGGGTACTCAAAGAAGACTTGCCAGGGAAAACTTTGGATGTTTGCACGGTATCCTCCAAATATCCTCTGCTTTTCTTTAAAGGGTTCAGTGGGGACTCCACAGACTAGGAAGGAATAAGAACAAGATAGAGGGATGCAGGGAATGATGCTGGCCTCAAACATTCTACCCAACGGGTGGCAGCGTTCTCCAGCATGTCTTTATCAATTTCAGTCAACCACCTCCGTATCTGACATTTCCTAGTCTCACCTAAACACCTCCTTTGCCAATGCCAAGCAGACTTACGGAGGAGAATGGCTAAACAGGTTAAATGAAAGAATGAATCCAAATGAGCTAGTATTTTACAGTTCACAGCTTGATTCACAGTCCCTCTGAGGCAGACTTCATGCTTAGCCCACAAGGCCAAAAACCCAGTGAGAAGCCAATGCTGGGAAACTCTTCACCTCACACAGACAACAGCAGCAGGCTTTCGGCCTTCAACTACTACTTATCTAGTGTGTGTGGTACAGGGATGGGGAGACTCACTATGTAGTCCAGATTGGTCTCACAACTCACAATCCTTTCTCAGCATCCAGAGTGCTGGGACGACAAGTGTACACCCAGCTCTGTCAGTGTCGTTTGATCGGCACTTCCCTAATGACTCATATGACACCAACTGTTGATGCTGGCTGACTTTTCTATTTCCCTTCCAGTCAGCCTGAGCTGATGCCAGTGAAGGAATTCCGAAGTCCAGCGTTACCATCACTTCACTGTGCTGAGCTCTGGGAGACAGGGCTAAGCCCTTTCCGGGAAGGGTTATAGCTAATTCCATGCAGTACCTACTCGCTGCATGTATAGCTAGGGTTTCTACACACACCATAGCCCAGATTACCTGGAATACATTTTGGAAGCTCGATGCCCAGATGGTCATTCACCCAGCTCCCGTTAGCAGCGCAGTGATACTCCCCTGGAATGACACAAGGAACATCACATTCCGCACATCTCTCCTCCCTCCCCCGTTATTCAAAGCTCCAGCTCCCCTGGACACTGGACAGGGAAGCAGATCAAATGAGCTAGAAAAGAACCTTCAGCTAGGAATGAGGATGGCACTGGCCTGTAATCCCAACACCTAGGAGAAAGATCCAGGTCAGCCTTTGCTACATAGAAAAGGCCGCCCTAAACCATGTGAATCCATCTCAAAAAAGACTAGAGAGAGATGGAGGAGGGAGAAGGGAAGAAGAGGGAGAGGGAGATAGCCCAGGCTAACCTTGAACAATTCCTGCCCTACCTTTTAAGGACTAGGATTATGAATCCCCATCACCATGTCTGCCCTCCTGTGGATTGTATCTGAAATAACTGCTGTGGAGTCAGACAACCACATGAAATCAGTGTCATAAAGAAATCCCTTTTGCACTCTGACATTAAGCTAGAGGCTTCTGTGATTCCCCGTGAGTGATCCTGAGCACGGACCCCATCCCACAAGACAACTGTGTCCTTAGGCTAAGCCGAAAGAATATCAATGTCTTCTCTCTGTCTCTGTCTGTCTGTCTGTCTGTCTCTCTCTCTCTCTCTCTCTCTCTCTCTCTCACACACACACACACACACACACTTCTCTACAAACTCTCTCCAACAAAAGAGAGAGAGAGAGAGAAAGAGAGAGAGGAGAGTAGTAATCACCCTCGAATCCCCCACGCTACTTTCCTCTCTCTCCTCTAGCTGTAGAACCTACCGCCTTCTTCCTGTTCCATGTAGTAATATGGCTCCTCACACGTGTAGCGAATGACGGAGCCAAACACAGTGTCCTCTGGGTCTTCAACTTTACCGTTCTCAATGGGTTCTGGAACACCACAGTCCACAGCTACGAGAAGAAGCAGGGAATGGACAGTCACTCCCTCCCAGGAAGAGTTAGGGACCCATTCCATTGTCACCTCCCTTAGCCACATCCATAATCGCTGCCATGATGAATCCCTCAAAGACAGCCTTTTGGTGGCCAGCACCTTCTCTAAGTCAACTCTCCAGCCACAGAGACCTGCCAATGCTGGTGGCTCTTGAGAGGCCAGGAGGAGCCTAGTTCTCTAGTTGGCAGAGGCTCCTGTGTGAGCTCAGAATATGCTCCTTTGGAGCTATTGACAACATATCCCCTTGCCCCTTTCTTTAGAAGAAACATGGCAGTCTAATTGGCCTAGGACTAGGAGAGGGCTAGACAATCCTCTGTGACAAATGCCTTCAAAAAAACACAAGCCATTCTCTCACAAGCCTAAGGAAACCATGCATTTGAATTGTGATGTGCTGATTATTCTGTCCCCTTTGGGAGGGGAAAAAGGAGTTCCGCTTTGAAGAGACGCCTACGTTGACACTCTAGCCTGGAATTGCTCCACTGTCCGTTGCTTTGACACGTGGAATAGAATGATGTCAAGCCAACGCTTCCCTGGAGGAAAACAGACATCAACATTAATTTAAAAAATCATACAGAAAACCAAATCCAATAATGAAATTGAATCTCTGGCCTCAGATCAATGAGAAGTCCTTATCAAAAGAGACTTGGAACGTTTTTTAGAAGAATAACCCAAAGTACCCAAGGGCTGCAGTAAGAAGACAGCTCTATTCCAGCATTTCAACTTCCACAGGAAGGCTGAGTGCAGAGAGGACAAACTGGACCAGGAGCTCCAGACCTCACAGGAACAACTGACAACCTTAACCCATCCCACCATGGGAGGTGAGAACACAATACTGATCTAGAGCCTGAGATTAAAAAGATGCCTGAACGGTACTTTACCTCCACAACTTCAAATCCATCCACACATGTTATCTTCACCACATCTTTAAACACGTATTTCGCCTTTTCGGGCTCCCAAATAGAGTTGGCAGTGATTTCTTTGGGACAGGGGATGGCTTGGAGAGAACAGAAATGAGATTTTGCTAAATAGCTGGAAACTGTGTGCTATTTTACATAATTACCACCACCAACAACAACAACACCTCTTTTTTTGAGACAGGGTCTCTCTGTGTACCCTAGGGTAGATTGGAACTTGCTGTGTAGCCTAGGCTGGTCTGACTTGCAGTAATTCTCCTGCCTCTACTTCTTCAGTACTGGAATTATAGCTGTGTAATAGCGTCTTCAGACATTCTCACATTTTATGTGCATGGGGAGAGGGGCTAGTGTACCAGTGCACAGGCTGGAGAAGGACACTGGGTGCCTACGCTGGCAGTCTCTGCCTTACCCTGTCTTACAGGGTATCTCACTGCACCTGGAGCTTGCCATGTTAGCCTAGGCTAGCTGACCACAAGACCCTGTGATTTCCCTTTCTCTGCCCACCACTCCGAGACACAGGAGTTACAAACATACTTAGCTATGGCTAGAGTTTTGTTATAGAAACAAAGATCCAATCTCAGATCCTAATGCTTGCCCAGCACACGCTCTGACACACTGGACCTGTCTCCACACACTTTCCAAAATCTCCCGTTGTCCTCAGTTCTAAAGTCTAACATTCCAACCTGTAAAAGAATACAGTGCCACCCATTCGCTGCCCCTCCCCCTGTCTGCATTTTCAAGACTAGTTAAAAAATTATTAACCAAAGAACAGTCTGTCTGTTTTGAGTCTACATGTCCAAAGAATTTTATATCCCCAGTCAAAGAGGAGCTTTTAGGGTACTCACGATCTCCATGGTAACGAAGCTTCCAGCCTTTTTGTTGCCCCATCGTTAGGTCAGTTTGAAAGACAATATCAAGAGTGTTGCTCTGGGTTTTAATAGTTAGTGGTCCAGGGAACCCATTGCCACAGTAAGGACCAAACTGTTGGTTTTTTGCAGCAAACTGGAAGGAAACAATATTACAAAATCACAGGAGAGAAAAATTATAGGAAGGAATTAAAGGATGGGGTATGAAATGGGAGCCTGCTTAGTGGAACAGGAGAGAGAGAGAGAGAGAGAGAGAGAGAGAGAGAGAGAGAGAGAGAGAGAGAGAGAAGCATGAGTGGGAGTGGGAAGAAAGATCACAGCTACTTGGAAGACTGAGTCAGGAGGATTACAAATTAAAGCCAGCTTGAGCAATGTAATGAGACTCTGCACTGAAATAAGAAAATAGAAAGGGCTGGAAACATAACTCAGTGGTAGAGCACTTGCCTAGCATGCATGGGGCCAAAGGTTCAATTCCCAGTGCAGGAAGGAAGAAATAAAGGCCTGGAGGGAGGGAGAGGAGATAGAGATAGAGAGAGATCAAAAGGGGAAGGAGGACTCTGGAAGCTAACATCTGTAATTCTAGCACTCAAGAGGTTGGGATGGGAAGGTGGTTTTTTGTGGTTTTTTTTGTTTGTTTGTTTGTTTTGTTTTGTTTTGTTTTGTTTTGAGAGTTTTGAGGCCAGCCTGGGCTACATAGCAAAACCCAGGCTTAAGGAAGGAGCAGGATAAGGATGCAGGAGGCAGGGAACCAATGGGAAAACTAGTCTCTGAGATGTAGCTATGCAGTGGAGTGTTTGCCCAGAACCACAGAGAAGGCAGCTGCAAGAAACCTCAGCAATCTAAATGAGTTGGGGGTCGAAACCAAATTCATCCTCTACGACGCACGATTAAACTGTCATGGCAGTTCCCCTCCGAGTCAGCGGGTTCCACATCAAAATCTTCTCTCCGGATAGTCAGCACCACTCGGAAGCCCTCCTGCAGCCGAATCTGGTATTCACACCTTGAGTTCTCCGGGTATGAATTGGGATAATTGGGACTTGAGATCTCCCCAATCAGGGCAGTGAATACATTCCCACTACAGTTGACTGATAGGAGAGAAAAGGGGAAAGTACCAATCGGATACAGAGACAAGAAGGCCCCACCCTCTCTGTTCCTCGAGTCAAAACCTCAGAGTCCTCCGTTCAGACTAGCCCATGATTTGTTCCCAAATGAAGCCTCTGTGAAACAATTACCCACAATGCTATGGAGTAAGCTAGCCAATGTCTATGCGGAGTCTCTCTGTTTGCTATGGTTATATATGAAAGTTTCCATGTGGAACTTTCCATAGTTGTGAACAGCCTCGGGCAGTCTCTTCTGAGGCATCTATTCCTTTTTTCCAACTAACCAACTTTACCCTGAAGCCCCGTGTTGTGGTTTGGATCTTAAACATCTCCCAAAGTGACTTATACTAAGTGCTTGGTCACTGGCCTGTGACACTGTTAGGTGGATGATGAAATCTTCATCTAGTCTAATAGGTGGAGGCTAGGTCATTGCAGTATGACCTTGAAAAGGACATTGGTACCCCTGGCCTCCCTCTCTGTCTCCCCATTGCCCTGTGGTGATTAGCTTTGCCCTACCACCTGACTCCCTATGCTCCACCTCACCACAGACCCCAAAACCATGGATCCACCTACCAGACACTGAAATTGGCAGAACCATGAACCAATATAAACATTTTATCCTTTTAATTGTTTAAGTCAACTTTCACAGCAATCTAAAGCTAATGCACCTTATATCTTTGTCCCCTCCTGAGGCGCCCATTCCATTTGTGAATAGCTAAAAGCAGGCGCCATTTTGAAGGGAAAGCCTAATCAAAATTGGAAAGATAGACTAAGTCCTCAGTCCATCCTAAATCCTAGGGAACATGGAGATCTCTTGATGCTAAACTCACCTCCACAATTCCTCATGTCGTCGTGGAGGAAGTATTCTGGGGGACAGGAGCAAAAGTATCCACCAATGAAGTTATTGCAGAAGTGGCTGCAAGGAACATCTGTAAAATCTGTGCACTCATTTATGTCTGCAAAAAGCAGAGAAAATTCAAGGTCAGGAACAAAGACCTAGAAGGAAGAATGGTGTAAGCCAAATCTATAAGGATAAAACATAAAGAAACAAAAAACAAACAACAAAAAAAAGACGGAAAAGGCTTTTGAGAGTGCTTAAATACTCTCAAAGCCAGGCATAAATGGCTCATGCCAGTAATCCCAGTATTCAGGTGGATGGAGCAGAACTGACATGAGTTCAAGACCAGCCTGGGCTTCAATGCAAAACCCTTTCTCAAAAAAATAGGAAGGAAGAGAGAGAGACAGATTCAGAGACAGAGAGAGACAGACAAGAAAGACAGACAAAGACAGAGAGACAGAGGTGGGGGAAGGAAGAAGGGAAGGAGGAAGGGAGGGAGGAAGAGGAAGAGTCAGGGAAGAAGGAAGGAAGACTCTAAGGCCCCAAGAACATCATGAAAGAGGGGGCCAGGTACGAAAGGATGTTGGAGCTGGAGGAAGAGCCGGAGGTGTTCCAGGACGCCATCTTCCAGGCACGACAGGCCATGGTACTCCTAAGCTCACCACAGCTGTTATTGCCTGCACAAGACTGTGCCTGTCGGTGTCCTGTCATGGTGTGGGGAAGGACTCAGGAGGCCTCCACCCCTCCCTGAGGATCTATAGGCAACTAATTTATTTCTGGAGTAGGGAAATAAATTCATCTCCTTCAGTGGTGCATTCACAGGTAAGGTGCCCACATGCCTATAAATAACCCCTAGACAAGCTCTTACACAATCCTAATGAAATTCGTCAACATAAAAAAAAAAAGACAGAAAAACAAGACAGAAGAGAGGAAGAATTAGGAGGAGACAGGGGAGGGAACTGAGGACAAGCTTGGACAAATTCATCATGTATGAGTATGAAAATATCATAATGAAACCATTATTATGTATAGCTAAGGCATTTTAATAAAAGAAGTTGGAAGGGGCAGAGACACAACCCAGGGGCTAAGAGCGCTTGCTACTCTTCCAGAGGTCTAGGTTCGATTCCCAGCACCCACAAGGCAGCTCACAACTCTATAACTCCAGCCCAGTTCCAGGGAATCCAATGCCGTCTGTGGACCCTTCCGATACTCCACGTTTGTAACGCACACACATGCAAGCCAGCAAAACACCTATACACATGAAACCAATAAAATATTTTTTAAAAATGAATCTTAAAACACTTTAATTTTTAAATATTTATTCACTGTATTGATATTTTATACTACGAGCATGCCTGGTGCCCTTTGAGATCAGAAAAGGTTATTAAATGCTCTTGAATTGGAGTGACAATGTTGTGAGATGCCATGTGGATGCTAACAAACCTGGCCCTCCATGAGAACAGCAGGTTCCCTGAACTGCTGGGTCATCTCTCTCCAGACCCATGTTTTAAAATCTACAAATACAACGAGGACAGTCTCTCTCTCAATTACTTTTCCGATTCGGAGCTGTGTCCTGCCACTGTGCTGGAAGGGAGCGCCACCATGAGAAGCCCTGTGACTTTTCTTGCATACAAAATACACAACAACACCCTGCCTAGCTGGTACATGCTGTAACTCCAGCATTCAGAAGACTGAAGCAAGAGAATCAGGAGTTCAAGGCCAGCCTGGGCTACATAGAGACACTCTGTCTAGAAAAGAAAATAATCTGTGCCAGAGACACCACTGAAAGTAAAGATGGTGATGATGTCACCTGGGGGGAAATGTTAGGATGTACTTTATAGGATGTTGGTCTTTCTGTAAAACCGGATGGCATTTGGACTTTATGAGCAGTCCTAACTTCATTTTAACCTGGAGATGGACATAGAAGGACCTAGTACCACGTAGTCCTTCTTATACAATTCTAGGCAAATTATTAACGTTCTCAGTTTCCACTTTTCCTCTAGTCCTGAGGGTTTCAAGAGCCTTACAGACACAAAGGAAGCATTCTATCACTAAGCTGGAGCGATTATCTTTTAATACAGAATCTTGTGTAACCCAGGCTGCCCTTGAAGTCTTGATTCTCCTGCCTCTGCTTCCTTAGTACTGGAATTACAGGTGTGTGCACCATGCCAGCACTTCTAGCCCTCTTTTTCCCCTCCTTAATTTCTTTTTGAGACAGGATCTCTACCTATATACCCCTGACTGTCCCAGAACTTACTCTATAGACCAGGCTATCCTCAAACTCACAGAGATATGCCTGCCTCTGCCTCCTAAGTGCTGGGATTAAATGTGTATTTATTATTACTGTCCATGTATGTATGTGGGCATGATGGAGGCATGCCAGGGCACACACATGAAGGTCAGAGGACAAGCTAGCTTATTCCTTCTACCTTCTCATGGACCCTGAACTCTAATGGGTGGTTGCCTAGCAACCATTTCACTGACAGAACCATCTCAACCTCCCTCTTTTGCTTCTGATATGGACACAAGTTCTTACTAAGTTGCCCGTGTTGACCTTGAGTTCACAATTCTTCTGCCTCAGTCTTCAGAGTGTGTGAGATTACAGGCCTGCACCACCAAGACCAGATCCTTATCTTTATAGGAAGACCATGGTACCCACAGTGTAGGGTTGAGCTAGAGGTTGCATTCACGTAAGCAAGCCTTCTGGTAGAGCATCATTTCTCCATGGTTCTCATGCCCATTATCTGCTTTATCACTAACATGTGACAAAGTCACCCAAAGGCAATTCATAAGCAGACCCAAGACAAGTCAACATTTGTTAAAGACATAAGCAGCCCCGGGGGTGGTGGCACACACCTGGAGACTTGGAGTGACCATCCAGGGCTGCATAGCGAGACCACGACTGAAAGTGAGAGAGAACCGAATCCTCACCTGATTCATTGTGTGGTACTTTACCTGCCTCTGGTCTTTTAGTTGGACCCAGATGTCACGTGCAGAGGGAAGCCTTACCTCTGGCTGTGTAATACGCTGCAAAGCCAGTAAACCGTTCTTCGTTGGAGAAGTCCGACTTAAAGACCACCTGGAGTTTATTGTATGGGAATTGAAACTCTTCTATGATGGGGGAGTTGGGGCTCTTGCTGGTCCTCTGGCCACAGAGTCGCTCTTCCTCCATGCCTCCTGAGATTATCTAAGAGAAGAAGCAAATGTAAAACTAAGAATGGGCAAAGAGAACAGAACCTTTACTCCCGATCTCCACGTCTGTCTGTCTGTCTGTCCTGTCCGTCTCCCCCATCCCCACTTCATGTGGCCCCCAGTGCTGGGGATCAAACTCAGGGACTTGTCCTTCCCTGGCAAGCATCCTGCCACTGAGCCACGCCTCCATCCCTTAGGACAGCTTGACAACACACAGCCCCCGGCCCAAATGCACTCATTCGTCCATCCCTCCCCACCTCCCATCTCTCCGTCCTGTGCGCGGACATACCTGCACTGAGTCGTACGCACAGTTCTCCGACAGCTCTATGTCCAGGTGGGTGAAGTAAAGGTGAATCCCAAACCCCTCTGGGACTTCTATGTCCCAAGTTTTCATGACCTCATTGGGGTACGCCTGGGGATAATTAGGGGACAGGATCTCCCCATACTTGGTGGGCTCGGCCGAAAGTGAGGCCAAAAGAGAAAACAAGACAAAGCACCTGGAAGGAAAAAGAAAATCACAGAGAGTCAGGGAAGCCAGGAACCGACGGCTTCATGCAGGGCTCTGTTAGGCAGCTAACACGCCGTGGAATAGACAAAGCTTGGAATAAATATATAAAAAAATGAGAAATCAATGTTCAGATCTGAGCTCTTCCTGGAGAAAATGAGAACCCACATACAACAGGCCTGTGTCTATGCCCAGCACTCTGGAGACAGAGGAAGGAGAGTGAGCGTCACGACAGTTTGGGCTGCCTAGCGAGACCCTGTGTCAAAACTGTGAAAGAGAAGGCTAGAGAGATGGCTCAGCGGTTCAGAGCACTGACTGCTCTTCTAAAGGTCCTGAGTTCAAATCCCAGCATCCACATGGTGGCTCACAAAAATCTGACGCCCTCTTCTGGAGTTTCTGAAGACAGCTACAGTGTACTTACATATAATAAATAAATAAATAAACCCTATTTAAAAAAAAAAACTGAAAGAGAGAGAGAAGGTAGCGTTGGAGTTTTGGAGTTCATGCACGTTTCTGTAGATATCTGATCACTTACCACATCTCTGGCGATTTGCCCATGGCTCTCTGGCTCTCTAACTTTGGAGGCAAAGGTCCACCGGCCTGGCTGTCTTTATGTGACAAATGCAGGCTCCTGCTTTGGTAGTGAGGGGCTCAGTGTCACCTTTGCAAGAATACCACAGAGATAGATTCCTCTCAGGAATGGTCATCACATGATACCTGGCCTCTCACTTCCTCCCCCGGTGAGATTTCAACTAACTTACCAGCCCAGCCCTGAGTTACCCTGGCCCGAGCCAACTTCCAGTTTTTCTGCAAACGAGTGAGGAGTTTCTCCCTGTCTTTTGTGCCCTCCCCCACCCACTCCTGGTCCCTTGCATCGGTCTCTACTTGTTCCCACGCAGGCCCAAGCATCGAGCATCGAGCATCCTGGCCGCCCGCTTGAGACTGACGCCAGCCTCCTTCGGACCCATCCCCTCCCATTCGAGCCCTTTGACGCGCTATTGCAGGTGCTTCTGCTGGTGGTACAGTGGCCGCTGACGGAGGAAGGAGTTTCCTTCAGTAGGGACAGGAAGGGACCTTGGGAGAAGCTAATCAGAAAGAAAGCCTGCCCCTGCCGCGACAGGATGCACAGACTGATGGAAAAAGGGAAAGTTAACTGAGAAAGGTCAGGACACGCGGATATTCCTTCCTTTTCTTTTCTGGAGTTGGTTTGTTTTGCCCTTTGCTTTAAAAAGCAAGGTATCTTCCCATAGTTCCCAGAAAAGTCTTTCACAAATTGCCTTTACCCCTGAAACGTTGCTATGTGAAAGGATGAGGCTGGGGTGGGCTGGGGGGGGGGGGGGCGTGCAGCATATTAGAACCCGTGTCTATATTCTGTCTTTGCTCTGAGCTCCTTCCAACCCTCCATCTTTGCTCCAAACCCTACTCTACAGGGTTCCCTGTCTTTCCCTGTTCCTCCATCAAAGTTTCGCTCTTTAAGGCATGCTCTTTAAAGTTGTTACCTTCAGGAGCTGATGGGAACAAGTGGGTCAGCCTCCTCTCCTGCCTCTGGTCATGCTGTGAAGCCCCTGCGGCTCCAGAGGGAGTCAGCCTCTGCAGGAACCTCCGCCCGACCTCCCTGTTCTGTCTGCTCTAAAGATTCCCTGCCGGAGTGTGTTGTGCATGTCCGAAATTCCCTGTTGCAAACAGAGGGGGGCTGGGAGACCACAACCTAGTTAAGGGCAATCGGTCTTGATCTTAGAGCGCCCTCTGCTCTTAAAACGAGAACTGCATCAGCTTCGCTGGGCGGAGAGATCCCGAGAAAAGAGGGGAATGGGGGAATTTTGAGATTGCCTAATTCTCTCTTTGAGCCAAAGGGTGTGTTTCAGAGCTTTCGGGGAAGTCAGGTGGCTTATTTTTAAAGGAGGGAGGGGTTAATGGGGGAAAACTAAACTCAGAAAGTCCAACCCTCTATCTGTGTGAGTCACAAATAAGTGGGAGAGAGTCGTTGTC
Organism: Apodemus sylvaticus; assembly: GCF_947179515.1. Classification (NCBI taxonomy): domain Eukaryota; kingdom Metazoa; phylum Chordata; class Mammalia; order Rodentia; family Muridae; genus Apodemus; species Apodemus sylvaticus. The sequence continues at coordinate 160,295,655 of NC_067473.1, forward strand.
TGAAGGCTATAGGAGGCAAGATGGCTCAACTCAGAACGGTTCCTACCTCCAGGCAGAGAGACTGGATCCGCATCATAGGAGAAACATCAGCTCTTGCAAGCTGTCTTCTGCGACAATGTAAATGCAATTCTTTTCCTTAATTAAAGAATAAATGCAACTCATTCTGCCTTTGAATGCCTGTGCATTAAACCACAAATTTAGTGGTTGGGCGACAACTTACACCTAGACTGCAGAGGTCACGTGCTCTCGTGTTCTCTTCGTCCCAAAAGTCCCATCTCAAGGCTGGGCAAGATGGCCAATACCCGTAATTCCAGAAGAAGAGTTTAGCCTGGGCTACCTAGAGAGCATCAGGTCAGCTAGTTCTGTATAATATATTTGTTTCTTGTTTAATTTGATCACAGATGTGATCTCAGTACTTAGGAAGTAAAGCCAGGAACTACAGAAGTTCAAGGCCTGTCTTTCCTTATACAGTCAGTTGGAGGTCAGCCTGGGCTACCCGAGATTCAAAAAGGCTTGCCTAACTTTGTTTCTCCATTTCTAATAAATTTGCCCTCAAGCATCATTCTAAGTCCATTTCTAACTTATTTATTAACAAGGATATGAGAAGGCTGGAGAGATGGCTCAGTGGTAAGAGCACTGACTGCTCTTCCAGCAGTCCTGAGTTCAGTTCTCAGCAACCACATGGTGGTTCACAGCCATCTGTAATGGAATCTGATGTCCTCTTCTGGTGTGTCTGAAGATAGCTACAGTGTACTTACATGAAACAAATAAATAAATCTTAAAACACACACACACACACACACACACACACACACGGATATGAAAAGATGGCTCCAAGGTTAAGAGAACGGGCTGTTCTTCCAGAGGACCCAGGTTCAATTCCCAGCACCCACACGGTAGCTCACAACCTTCAGTGTAATTCTTACTCTAGAGGACCTGACCTCTATGGCCACCAGGCACGCATGTGGTGTGAATACATATATGCAGGCAACACGTTCATACACATAAAATGAAGTAAGTAGATCTAAAAGGAAGTTTTTGAATAGCAATGAACCGTGCTCCTCCTCTTCTTCCTCCTCCCTCTCTTATTCTTCTTCCTTGCAAGTGGCTCTCACTGTGTACCCCTGGCTGACCTGGAACTTTCTGTGTAGTCCAGAGTAACCTTGAACTCACAGAGAATGCCTGTCTCTGCCTCCCAAGTGCTGTGTGCCACCACACCAGGCTACAGAACATGCTTTTAAGGTCTAAGCCTATATGACCTTAAACACGGCCTCATTCCTCCCCCAGGTGTATCTCTGGGAACCTCAAAAGCAACACCAAACTTTTGTTTACAGGAATAATACCCCTAGGGCTGGAGAGATTGCTCAGTGGTTACGACCAATGACTGTTCTTCCTGAGGACCCGAGTTCAGATCCCAGCACAAACAGTTTTACAACCTCCTGTTAACTCCCAGTTCAGGGGATCTAACGCCTTCCTCTGGTCTCCAAGGGCTCCCTCATACACATGGTACACATAAACTCACACATGGACACACATAACACTAATAAGTAAATTAAGCAGCTTTATAAAGAATAGTTTAAGCACATGTTGACTCCCACCACTTGAGAGGCAGGCAGACCTCTCTCTAGGAGTCTGGGGCCAGTCTGGATTAAAAGCAGAAGGTTTGGGCAGCGGTGGCTCATGCCTTTGATCCCAGTGCTTAGGAAGCAGAGACAGGTGGATCTCTCTGAATTTGAGGCCAGCCTGATCTACAGAGTGAGTTCTAAGACAGCCAAGGCTAAACAGAGAAACCCTGTCTCAACACACACACACACAGAGAGGGGGGGAGGGGAGGGGAGGGGAGGGGAGGGGAGGGGAGGGGAGGAGAGGAGAGGAGAGGAGAGGAGAGGAGAGGAGAGGAGAGGAGAGGAGAGGAGAGAGAATACTTTAGTTCCATCCAGAAATGGGGTTATCTTCCCCCCATTAGCACACTGTCCTTTGGCTACCGGACATATTCCTTAAAAGAAAGGTATCCCTGTGCAGAAACAAGGATGTGTCTGTATCTCTAAACCTGCCGCAGGCCTGCAGTAGGGCCCACTCCAGCCAGCTCCCAGTGTGGGACAGGTCAGGGCTCATGGGCCTGGGAAAGCCCAAGAGTGAAGAGCAGGGATGTCCTGCCTGCGTGCCAGGCCATCGATGGCCAAGAACGGGGACCAAGCTGCAGATGAGAGCTCCCGTGGTGAGGACCACCCTGGGGGAGATGGCATGTTAGAAGTGGAGACTCTCTGGCAGATCACAGGGACAGCAATGACTGTTTCAACTGTGAGGCCTTCCTAAGCCTCTGAGCTCCACAGGTGGGCCCTTCTGTCACCCACCACTGCTGCCACCACCCACTGTGCCCTCTCTCTGAGAGCTGGGAGAACAGGGAGGCCGGTTTCCCTGTCCAGTCTCTGGGGGAGAGCCACGGCTTGCACTTTCATTTTCCCATCACAAATGCAATGGAGTGGAATCCTCGCTGCCCCCGCCCCCGTCTCCACCCCACCCCCAAGCTGGAACGAGGCAGCCATCTAGTGTTGAAAATTAAAAATATGGCTTTTTAAAAAATGTTTAGGGGTGGAGAGAAGATGGCTCATCGGTTAAGAACACTAACTGCTCTTCCGAAGGTCCTGAGTTCAAATCCCAGCAACCACATGGTGGCTCACAACCATCTGTAATGAGATCTGATGCCTTCTTCTGGTGTGTCTGAAGACAGCTACAGTGTACACATATAAATAAACAAATCTTTTTTTTTTTTTCCGAGACAGGGTTCCTCTGTGTAGCCCTGGCTGTCCTGGAACTCACTTGTAGACCAGGCTGGCCTCAAACTCAGAAATCCGCCTGCCTCTGCCTCCCAGAGTGCTGGGATTACAGGCGTGCGCCACCACCGCCCGGCAAATAAACAAATCTTTAAAAACAGTTTTAAAAGCACCTTAATTACCCTTGCATCTCTTGTAACCTAGGATTTCCCCATACTGGCCCTAACCCTATCCAGTGCTGGGAACTGCTCTGTGACCTCATCTGGGGTCCTCATCCACCAAAACCAGTACATACAGCTTCCACAGGCACTCAAGAGTGTCTCCTCTTTGAGAAGCCCACACCCTCACTCTCGGTACATCTTATTTTCTTCCTCACTGACTCTTGTACTTAAAAATATACGTTTAAAAACTTTTTTTTTGCTGTTTTTATTTGTTCGTTTGTTTCTTGTTCGGTTGTTTGGGGTTTTTTTTTTTTCAAGACAAGATTTCTCTGTGTAGCCCTGGCTACCCTTGGAACTCACTCTGTAGACCAGGCTGACCTCAAACATGGAGGAGATCTGCCTGAATCTGCCTCCCACGTGCTGGAATTAAAGGCTTTTTCTGCCACCACCAGGATTTGTTTGTTGGTTTTGTTTTGTTTTTGTTTTTTCAAGACAGGGGTTCTCTGTGTAGCCCTAAGTGTTCTCTATCTCTCCCTCCTTCCCTTTATCCACACACACACACACCAGACTAGACCAAACTCACAGACCCTCCCTGACTATGCCTCCCAAATCTGGGATTAACCACCAAAATCGGCTTTAAAAAGAAAAAAACAAAAAACTTTTTGAAAGAACTCCATCTCAACTTCCTGCTGTCTTGAAATTCTGTTCCTCGCGGGGCTGTGACGTCATTCTCACCTCCACTGACATTCTTGGGCTGAACTTTTTATTTTCTATTTTTCCCTGGAGCCCAAGCTTGAGAACCCTCTTACTGAGCCGGTTGGTGAACTCCACCTCGTGGAACATCTTCTACAAAAGAATGCTCACTTATTTTAGCCTTTATTTAGGTCTGAGTGTCTTGCTTTACTATGTACCATGCACATGCAGTGCCCAAAAATGCCAGAAGGGGGCGGTAGATGCCCTGGGACTGGCGTTACAGCCGGTTGGTTGTAAGCCTCCTTGTGGATGCAGGAATTGAATCTGTTCCCTGGAAGCGAAGCATTGCTCTTAACATCGGAGCCATCTCTCCGGCCTCCTGGACAGGCATTCTTCGAATCTTTCCAGGTATTTCCAGATATGCATCTCTTTTATGACTCCTACCATTGACTTTGATGAAATCACCGCTTTAAAGCATTTTCCTCCTAGGACAGGCTTTCTCTTTGACCTCATGCTTGCTGGGTACAAAAAGTCACCAAACAGGTACGTTTTGTTTTTTGTTCTGAGACAGGTTCACATGTATTCCAGGCTAAATTCAAACTCGCTATGCAGCAAAGGCTCGAAAATCCTCGAAATTCTGAGTCTCCTGCAGCTGCCCCCTCCTCTTCCTCTGGGTGCTGGGATTATAGGTATCACCACACTGGACTCTTCTACTTTTTAATTTCAGTCGCCAACTGTCATGACTTCAAGCTTCCTGCAACACCAGCAAACTCACCTCTAATGACTCTTCAACCTTGAAATGCATCCAGGAAGCTGGAGAATTTCCCACCCTCAAGCAGACCAACGAGTCACTTGAATCCAAGGTCAGACCTTCTCCTGTTTCTTCTGTGATCCTGCGTGTAGGATGGAATTTGCCAACCCAGCACACCATACCTATGCCTTGCCCTCACAAATAAAAGCTGCTCTGTTGCTCAGGTGATGCCTGTAGGAGGTACGTTCTATAATGAAACACTATCAGTAAGAAAAACACCCAGATCCGTTCCAGGCTTGGTCACCAGCCCATGGCACGACTGAGAAATACTGAAGAATTAAGTTCTCAACTTTCCCAATACCACGACCCTTTAATACAGGTCCCCAAGTTATGGTGACCCCCTCCCCACCAAGCTATAAAATTATTTCCATTGTTACTTCATAACTGTAATTTTGTTACTGAATGTAAACATTGTGGAGCTAGAGGCTTGCTAAGGAGGGTTGGGACCCACAGGTTGAGGACCGCTGCCTTAGAGCCTTTAGACACCGAATCTTGTAAGAGAGAGTTGGATCGTGGGTGCACGGTCTTCTGCTCTTTGCTCCAACTGGGGCAAGCAGCCTCTGCCACCACACACTGTAGCCATTATGTGCTGTGTTGGCACAGGTCCAAAACAACAAGAAAAGGTGACTGTGGACTGAGACCTACGAGCCCAGGAGCCAAAATCAACCTGCCTTATGATAAGTTGCTTATCTCGGGAATTTGATTTTCCCCGATACCCTAAAGAACTGAAGCTTGAGAAGGGGTCTTAGAACTGCCAGCATTTCCACAGTGGGCCAAACCATCTGTAATAGGATCTGATACCTCCTTCCAGTGTGTCTGAAGATAGCTTCAGTGCACTCATATAAATAAAAAAATGTTTTTTTTTTAATTTTTGGCTAAATGGGTTTGTTGTTGTTGTTGTTGTTGTTGTTGTTGTTGGATGATATTGTTTTGAGACAAGATCCCATTCTGTAGCCCAGGCTAACCTCCAATTCCACAGCAGTTCTCCCATTAGCCTCTTGAACAATGGCATACAGATGTCACCACACACAGCAGGGTTTTTGTTTGTTTGTCTCATTTTGTTTTGTTTTATTTTGTTTGTTTGTTTGGTTTGGTTTGGTTGTGTGGGGTTCTTTTTTGTTTGTTTGTTTTTCTTTTGTTTCTTTTGTGGGTTGTCTGTTTGTTTGAAACGGGGTTTCTCTGTGTAGCCCTAGCTGATCTGGAACTTGCTCTACAGACCCGGTTAGCCTCAAACTCACAGAGATCTGTCTATGTCTGCCTGCCTCCTGAGTACTGGGATTAAAGGCATGTGCCACCATGCCTTTATTTCTTTTTCTTTTGTTTGTTTTTTTTGTTTTTTGTTTTTTTGTTTTTTTGTTTTTTTGTTTTTGGTTTTTTTTTTTTTTTTTTCCCGAATTTGGTTTTTTTGAGACAGGGTTTCTCTGTGTGGTCCTGGCTGTCCTGGAACTCACTCTGTAGATCAGGCTGGCCTCGAACTCAGAAATCCGCCTCTGCCTCCCAGAGTGCTGGGATTACAGGCGTGCGCCACCACCGCCCTGCTTTATTTCTTTTTCTTGAGACCAGGTCACACTACATAGCCCAAGATGGCCTCGAAATCACACTCAGTTTACTGTTATTGTTGTTGTTGTTGTTGTGCTGTGGGCTGAACCTTTGGTTTTGAACACTCTGGACATGTGCTGTCTCACTGAGCCTGCATTCCCAGTGTATTGGTCCATATTTTATTATGACGGTGTGTTAATTGTCAGGCCGAGCCTGTGCGGTGAGTATGCAGAGGTCTGAATACAACTTGGTGCAACCAGAGTTCTCCTCCATGTCTACACCGGAGCTGGAGGCTAGGCTCCGGTTCAGTCTTGTACAAGGAGTGATTTCCCCTCAGAGCCATCTCGGTTCCCTCCAGCCCTCTTTGTACCTGTTTTTATTTCCAGACAGTGTCATGCTAAGGTTCCTGGGTAGGTCTCAATTTCATAATCCTCCTGCCTCAACTTCCTAAGTCGCTGGGATTAGAGGTCTGTGCTTCCAGGCCTGGCTACAGAAGAGAGATGGGGAAGTGGGGAAAAGGGAAAAGGGGGGGAGGGGAGGAGAGTGTTCTGACACGGTACTCCTGTGGAGGTCTTTCAGAAATCGGTTCTCTCTTTCTACAGTGAGTTCCAGGTATCAAAGTCAGGCCATCAGGCTTGTAGAGCAAGAGCTTTTATCTGCTAAGTCACCTCCCTCGCTGGCCCTGGAGTGGCTTTCAAATGTGCCCTAACCTTTGGTGACGCGGAGTTTATGTCCTCTCTTCCCTTGAATACGGCTGGGGCTCTGATCCCCACAACCAGTATAGATACAGCAGACTCTTTGTGAATTCCAAAGCCAAGTGGGAAAGGGCCATCCTGCACCACAGCCCTGATCGCCACAAAAAACAAACAAACAAACAAAACAAACAAACAAACAAAAAGTTTCCAAGTGTTCTGAAGGGCACTGTCCTGTAGCTGCAGGCTCACTCTTGCTTACGTCCGGTTCCATCCTGTGCTTGACTGAGTTACAACACACTTGAACTTTACTGTCCTAATGTCTGTTCTTAAACCGAACAGCTTGACTCCCAGGTGACAGGATTCTATTATTTATAACGAGGCCACGTGAGGAGACCTTGATGAAGCAGCGACACCAAGCCCTTAAATTCTGATGAAATGTCTCACCTGTGAACGGGGCACGCCCATCTTCAGGGGGAGCTAGAAACTCTCCTTCGTTTTATTTGTCCATTTTCCCAGATGGGTCTCTCTATGTAGCCCTGGCTGTCCTGAAAGAAGTCACTCTGTAGACCAGGCTGGCCTCGAACTCAGAGATCCGCCTGATGAGTGCTGGGATTAAACGCTTGTTTGTACTACCACCACAGGCCCTCATCTTCAGTGCAGACCTGTGTGTGTGTGTGTGTGTGTGTGTGTGTGTGTGTGTGTGTGTGTGTGTGTGTGTGCACACTATGGAAGTCAGAAGACAACTCTCAGGAGTGAGCTCTCGCCTTCTACCATCCACAAGGTCTCAAAGACTGAATTCAAATGGTGAGGCTTTGCAGCATGAACCTTTATCTACTGAGCCCTGGCCCAAGCCCAGGGCTACCCCCACCCCCAGCCTTCCTGCTCCCACCTAAAGGATGACCCTGCTGTTGAGATTAGGCTGTGATTCCAGTTGTATGAAACAGTGGCTTTCCAGGTTGTCTCTCGGGACAGGGGACACATCGTACAAGCAGTGTCAAACTCCATTCTGCGTTCGAATGCAGAAGCAGGATAACTGCACCTGCTGTGGATATAGCCGTCAAAGCCTGCCCAGCACCACCATGAGGCAAGGGCTGATAAATTCATTCCTCGGAGTTAAAAGGGCACCGCTCTCTGAGCTTATCAAAGTCAATGGGGCTGTATGAACATATTTTATCAAGAAAAACAGGCTAGAGAATGGTTCAAACACTCCAGACCCAAAAGGAGTGCCACACCCTCATCTGGCACCCATAAAGAAAAGGACGCCCGGCCTTTCCAGGGCAATGGCCCTAAAGGACCTGTCATCTGACCAGCTGGGGACCGACAGGCAGAGAGCTGACTATCCCGCTGGCTTCAGCTCAGTTGTGCCCACCGCTGACACGACCCAATCAAGTTTCCATCCACTTGTCCGTCTACCTGGTTGTTTGTCCTTCTGGACCGGTTCTGTGCTTTGTCTCTGCAGCCTGACTCAACCCTGATGCTCATCTTGGCAGTAAACCTGCAGGACGCAAGCTTGACTCTCTAGCCACCCAACGGTTTGTCATCTAATCGCCAACCACTGAAATTCTTGTCATATTACTAGGGTAGGGATAAGTATGTGTGTGAGTGTGTGTGTGAGATGGGGGGGGGGGGGGGAGAGCATGCAAGTGCTAAGGTATGCATTTGCACATGCATATGAAAGCCAGAAGTCAATGTCAGATGTTTTTCTCTATTTATTTCTACCTTTTTATTTATTTATTTATTTATTTATTATTTGTTGGTTGGTTGGTTGGTTGGTTGAGTTTCAGTTTTTTGTGGTAGTGGTGATTTTGGTGGTGGTGATAATGACAGAGGTGGTGGTGGTGGTGGTGGTGGTGGTGGTGGTGGTGGTGGTGGTGGTGATAGTGGTAGTGGTGGTGGCCACAGTTTGCTTTTGAGGCAGGGTCTCCCACTGAGCCTAGAGTTTAGTAACTTGGCCAGATTGGCTGTCCAGCAAACTCCCAGGACCTTCCCGTCTTCATCTCACCAGTACTAAGATTAAAGAGGTACCCCACAGCTGGACATAGTGGCACAGCCTTTAATCCCAGCACTCTGGAGGCAGAAGCCAGAGGATCTTTGTGGGTTCAAGGCCAGCCTGATCCACAGAGCTATTTACAGGACAGCCAGGGTTATACAGAGAAACTCTGTCTCAAAAAACAAACAAACAAAAAAAAACAAACAAACAAACAAAAGGGGCTGGAGAGATGGCTCAGCAGATAAGAGCACTGACTGCTCTTCCAAAGGTCCAGAGTTCAAATCCCAGCAACAACATGGTGGCTCATAACCATCTCTAATGAGATCTGATGCCCTCTTCTGGTGTGTCTGAAGACAGCAATAGTGTACTTACATATCATAAATAAGTAAGTCATAATTTAAAAAAAAATGTGCACCCCCCCTATTTTTCCCATGGGTGCTGGAGATCCAAACTCGGGTCTGCTTGTCTGTGCAGAGTGCATTCTGCTGACTGAACCGTCTCCCCAGCCCTCTTTAGCATATTTGTATCTTTATCAAAGTAAATTGGAACCATATGGCATATTAAAATAATATCAGGAAAACCTGGCCAAAGACTTGATCAAGCATACTATACCTAATTAGTGTCACACCTTCATCTGCATCCCATAAAGAAAAGGTCCCCCTACATTGTGATGGCATTATCTGCCCCAATGAATCTCATATTCCTTCCCTCCCTCCTTCCATCCCTCTTTCCCTTCTTCCTTCCCTCCTTTCCTCCCTCCCTCCTTCCTTCCTTCCTTTATGGGGTCCTGTATATCCTGAGAGCTCACTAATCAGCAGCAGATGATATCGAACTTCTAATCCTAGCCTCTACCTTCCAAATGCTGGGATTACAGGCATACACAGGGAAATCAGGCCCAAGGCTTCCCAGATGCCCATCAGACACCGTACCATCTGAACTATACTCCTGTACCCACGTTTTGGAGCCATTCCATAACTTACATATATACATATACACCTGCAATGACCACCAGGTATGTACTGTGTGATCATAAAGTTAATGTTAGTAATTAAGATTGATTCAGGTTTGTTGTTGTTCGAGACAGGATTTCACTATACAGCCCTGGCTGGCCCGAAGCTCACTGTGTAGACCAGACTGGCCCCGAACTCACAGAGCTCCACCTGCCTCTGCCTCCTGAGTGCTGGAATTTAAGGTGTGGGACGCCATGCTCAGTCTTAAGATAGGAATAAAGGCGCACGTGTGTTTTTTAGTCGCTATCTATCGAGGGAAACTGGGACTACTTGGCAAATGGCAGTCAACCAAACCCAAGTAGCTTGTGACTTTAGTGTTAACCAATATACTGTGACATCACCCAAAGACACAGACACATCTGTCTGTTTCTGACATAGCCCCACTCAGGACCCCCATGTTGCTTAAGGAAATGTCACCAACCTCGCAGAAGTCATTGCTGGACGAAGCAATAACTGACGCCTCCGACTTGCTGCACCGCTTCTCTCTGTGTCTAAATCTATATAACTCTAGTCCCAGCGGTCCTAAAAGGCAAAGCCCAAGATATAACCAAAGAGGAGATGTCACATACTCCAAAAGTCCTGAAATCCCAGAAACCCAGGAGGCGGAGCAGCTTGACTCCAGGAGTTGGAACCAGTACAGACAACACACAACACGGTGTGACTCCTCTGACTCCGTTATCAAAACTAAAGGGAGGGGGCTGCTCGTTGTCTAACTTATACAAACAGAAATCGAAGCATCAGCAGCAGACATGGATATTGAGAGTATAGGTTAACAGCAAGAGAAACATGAAAGGGAAGCCACGTCCATGCTGTAGGCTCTCTAGGAGTTCTGTGCTTCATGCTGAGGGGAGCTGCAAGTACTCCAGCAGTTGAATGAAACCTGGGGCAAACTGTGTCCCTCGGTGAGCGAGTCGGACATTGCGGACCTGCTCCATCTGCAATGACTACAGACCGGGATTATGAGCTAAAATAAATTCTTTCTTCCTGTCTTAGTTAGGGAAAAAAACTAGGACTTCTATTTCCAAGGTAAAGCACCTTGACCAAAGGCAACCTGAGAAAGAAAGGGTTTATTTGGCTTACATGTTCTGAACACTGTCCATGGAAGGAAGCCAAGGCAGGAACTCAAAGGAGGCAGGAACCTGGAGGCAGGAGCTGATGCAGGGGCCATGGAGGGGTGCTGTTGACTGGCTTGCTCCCCATGGTTTGCTCAGCCTGATTTCTTCTAGAACCCAGGACACCTAGCCCAGGGATGGCCCCACCCACAATGACTGAGCCCTCCCCCATCAAACACTAATTAAGAAAATGTCCTCCAGTGTTGCCTATAGCCAGATCTTCTGGAGACATTTTCTCATTTAAGCTTCCTCCTCGCCAAGGTCTCTAGCTTGTGTCAGGTTGCCATAAAACTAGCCACACTCCCCTAGATTGCTTTTTTGTCAGGGTATTTGCTTACAGTGACGGAAACAAAACTAGAACGCATGGCCACAGACCACCCTAATCTAGATAAGTCCTCTTTGAGACCTCTTTCCCAGTAATACAAGATTGTACCGAGCAGACAATTAAACCTAACCATCACAATAAGTCACCTTGACTATTCCTCCTTACAGATACATATATGATATATATGTTAAATATTATGTACTTGTTGTCTACCCACCCTCTTTCCAGTGATGGGAGTGTATATCCTTGCCACATGCCTATAATCCCAGAAAACTTGGGAAAGGTAGAGTCAGAGGGATCAGGACTTCAAGGTCATCAGTGAGTTTGAGGCCAGAGTAGGCTACATGAGATGCTGTCTCAAATTACAGTACAGGGACTGAGGAGGTGGATCACGGGTTAAGAGCACTGGTTGTTCTTCCAGAGCACCCCCCAAGTTCAGCACTCACATGGCAACCCCCATGGAATCCAATGCCCTCTTCTGACCGCAATGGGCACTAGGCATTCACCTGATGGACAGACATGCTTACAGGTTATTCGTACACATGAAATAAAAACAAACAAATCCTTAAAATATAAATACGAGCCAGTAGGAGGTGACACACACCTTTCATCCCAGCATTTAGATAGATTTTTGTTAGTTCAAGGCCAGCCTGGTCTACAGAGCGAGTTCCAGGACAGTCAGGGATACACAGAGAATATCCTGTCTCAAAAACACAAAACAAACAAACAAATTATACATATAACACATGTGTATGTGCGTGCATGCCTGCGTGTGTGTGTGTGTGTGTGTGTGTGTGTGTGTGTGTGTGTGTGTAAAAGCTTCTAGAAAGAACCATGTCAGCCGGGCGGTGGTGGCGCACACCTGTAATCCCAGCACTCTGGGAGGCAGAGGCAGGCGGATTTCTGAGTTCGAGGCCAGCCTGGTCTACAGAGTGAGTTCCAGGACAGCCAGGGCTACACAGAGAAACCCTGTCTCAAAAAACAAATCCTGAGTTCAATTCCCAGCAGCCACATGGTGGCTCACAATCATCTGTAATGGGATCCGATGCCGCCTTCTGGTGTGTCTGAAGACAGCTACAGTGTACTTACATATAATAAGAAAATAAATCTTTAAAAAAAAAAAAAGAGTTGCCTTGGTCATGGTGTCTGATCACAGTAATAAAACCCTAAGACACCCTTCTTAGCTGTGACCCACCTACCTGATGTTCCCATTACTATCTTTGAAACATACCTTCATGTGTGGCTTTGTTTTTTCTGTTACTGGGAAGACCCAGGAAACTGATATCTCATTGGAGAGTAGCATTGTGGGTAACCCGCATCAATGTTCCTGGACCATGGTCACTCTTATTTGGTTCCAGAATAAACTGTCTCTCATTCCCTGTGAGGTGAGAGTTGTGTTTGTGTGTCTGCTGTTATGGAATGAACCCACTGCTCCCTGGAGCCATCGCCTGGACTGGAGCAGGTACAAGCGTAGGCCCTTTGTGTCCAAACCTGACAGCATTGTCTCCTTGGGTAGATTCTTCCAGCGTTCTCTCAGACTTCCCTTGTTCCGTTGACAGTCTGTGGTCTAGTCTGAGCTTCTTGTTTTAAATCCTATTTATTGGTTACCATTTTTGAGAGTAATCTTCCAAAGTACGCATAAGGCATGCTTTGTTTGTCTTGAAAGCATTTTGGTTTCCAGCCATTCAGCTTTGGTTTGGTTTGGGGGGGGGATGGATATTTGTTTTTTTGTTTGTTTGTTTGTTTACAGAATGTCTGCGGTCATTCTGGCATCTGACCGTCTGACCGTTTGGTTTGTTAATTCGCTTCCCTTTGGCCCACTTTGCCTTGACCTCTCCTCCCAGATTTAAGGAAGGGAGGAAATGCTTGAAGAAAAAGGTGATTTGGTTTAGTGCTCCATGAGTGTGTGAATTCAACCCACCAGTGTTAAAAGGAGGGGCTAAAGGGGGCGGGCTCCACGCCTTCCCCCACTGGGAACATTTACGTCTCTAGATTGCTTTCTTTTTGTGCTTTTACCTAGAAATCCTGGGCAATAAATATTTTGTAAATCATAAATGATCAGCAACCTTTCATTAGAATTTTTCAAATCACTAAAAATATAGATTACAAAATTGGTAATTCATGATTATTAATAGTAGCCAAAGACTTCAAAAAATAAAGAAGTAAATCATAAATGCCGTAGGCCTTTAGTCCTAGCATTTAGGAGGCAGAAGCAGTCAGGTCTCTGAGAGTTCAAGGCCAGGCTGGTCTTCATAATGAGCTCCAGGACAGTCAGAGCTACACAGTGAAATGCTGTCTTGAAAATACAAAAAAAGAAAAAGAAAAAAGAAAGAAAGAAGGAAAGGAAGGATGGAAGGATGGAAGGAAAGGAAGGATGGAAGGAAATGAAGGATGGAAAGAAGGAAGGAAGGATGGATGGAAGGAAGGAAAGGAAGGAAGGGTAATACATAAGTTACAGAACCCCCCCCCCCCAGAAGACAGCCCAACCTTCCATGTGTGTGGACTGGAAGAACTGAGCTTGTGAAAGCACCCTACCATCCTACCGAGAACAATCTACAGATTCAGTGCAATCCCAGAAGCAATTTCGGGGCCATTCTTCGAAGACATAGGAAAGAGGCAGGTGGATCTCTGAGTTCAAGGCCAGCCTGGTCTACAGAGTGAGTTCCAGGACAGCCAGGGCTACCCAGAGAAACCCTGTCTCAAAAAACCAAAAACAAACAAAAGAAGACATAGGAAAAACCAATCTCAATTTTTCCATGGATCACAAAAACTCACAGCCAGCCAAAGCAATCTTAGACTAAAAGAACGCTTCGGAGGAGTCACCCCAACAGGTTTCAGAATCACTGTACTAAAAACACCATGGGGCTGGTACAAAAGCAAACGTGGACTCCGTGGGAGCACGAGACGGCTCTGATACTAGTCTGCACACACACAGCTACCTGAGTCCTACTCGCTACCCACATCTACATCGAAGAGAAGACAGGATCTTCAACAAATAGTGCTGGGAAATCTGGATTTCAACACTTAATAAAATAAACCTGGGCTCTTATCCCTTACTTTTCATAGAACTCAACTCCTAATGGTCCAAGGAGGACCTCGACACAAGACCTGAAACTCTGCAACTGCTAGAGCACTTAGTAGAGAGTGACCCTCAGCCTATAAGCACAGACATGGACTGTGCAGGAGTCTGAATAGGATTCTCATATTGCAGGAAGACCAACGATCCATAGATGGGATCTCACTAAGTAAAGAAGCTTCTGTGTGGCAAAGAAGACTGTCAGTCTACTAACGAGGCAGCCCGCAGAATGGAAGAATATCTCTGCCGCTGTACATCGGACAGAGTATTGGTGTCTAGAATGTACAATGAACTCTAAAAGCTAAATACCAAGAACACAAACACCCAAATAAAAAACGGCCTGTAGCGGATGGAAAGTCACTCCGGGGTTGAGAGGGTCACAGTTCAGATCCGCATCGAGTGGCTCACAGACACCTATAGCTCAAGCTCCTTGGGATCCAATGCCCTCCCCTGACACATGCAGCGTATACACACATAAAAATAAATATTAAGAAATAAAAAAAGGAATGGCTGCTTCCATACTTTCTCTCAGCCCGAAATCTAAAGGTGCTGTTTCTTTCCTGCCTGTCTCTGCCAGGTTAGCTAGTTTTGTCTCAGGCTCACACAAGCTATGGAATTCTCAACTGAGACAATGTCTCCATCGGATTGGCCTGTAGGTAACTCTATAGGGCCTTGTCTTAATTTAGGAATGAGTGAGAGCTGGCTCACTGTGGATGATTCCACTCTTGGGCAGGGGGTCCTGGGTGCTATAAGAACGCAGGCCGAGCAAGCCATGAGGAGCAAGCCAGTAAGCAGCACCCTTCCATGGCCTCCGCGTCAGTTCCCACCCTGACTCTCTTTGTGACAAAGAATGACCAGGGCATGTAAACTGAAATAAAAAACCTTCCTTCCCTGACCCACATTGCTTTTGATCACTGGTGATTTTTTTGTTTTGTTTTGTTTAATCACAGCAGTAGAAACCCTAAGACATCTACTTTCTGTAAATCTAATAGCTTGGAAACATAGAATTCTGCTGGCTCGTCCCCTAAGATGCTCTGATAATTTTAATGAGCTTAGATATTGCTTAGAGTAGAGCTCATCTCTATAGAATGTATGAGGATCTAGATTCCATCTCTAGTCACACACACACACACACACACATACACTCACATATTCACACAGTCACAATACACACACACTCACATGCACTCTCACACACATACACACATTCACACACATATACACTCATACATTTGGGCATAAGTGCACACTCACGCATTTCTTTCTTTCTTTCTTTTTTTTTTTTTTTTTTTTTTTTTTTTTGGTTTCTCTGTGTAGCCCTGGCTGTCCTAGAACTCACTCTGTGGACCAGACTGGCCTCAAACTCAGAAATCCTCCTGCCTCTGCCTCCCAAGTTCTGGGATTGAAGGCGTGTGCCACCACTGCCTGGCACTTACACATTTCTTAGGATAGAAGAGTGGGTAGCCAGGCAAGGTGCTACATGCCTATATTCGTACCACTCAGGAGGCTGAGTCTGCAAGTATGAGATCAGCTTGGTCTATACAGTGAGTTCGAGGAATCTGTCTCAAAGAGTTTTGTTTTGTTTTGTTTTGTTTTGTTTTGTTTTGTTTTGTTTTGCTTTGCTTTGCTTTGTTTTGTTTTGTTTTAATGCCAGGAATGGTGAGGCTGGCATTTAGGAGGCAAATGCAGGAGGATCTTGAGTTCATGGCTGTCCTGGGCTACATAGTAAGTTTGAGGCCAGCCTGAACTACATGAGACCCTGCCCACAAAGCAAAGAAAAACAGAGTCATGAGTATTAGGTAACTTAAGCGGTAACCTTGAACTCTGGGGTTTTCAACCGCTAAAGGTTTATTTGTTGTTCAAGGGAAGTCTGACGCCGGCTGGGCGTTTTGTCCCCCTTACAGCTGCGCCACACAGAACAGGTGGCTTTGTAAGGTGAGAGGAGACAGAAAGTGGAAGGCGCACTGACCGTTTGCCGTAAGCTTGGCTCAGAAACAGTACACTTCAATCTTGCTTTACAGTCGCGGCCAGAACTGGTTACCTGGCCCAACCACAAGGAAGGAAGCAGAGGACGGACATAGAGGGAAACAAGAGACCAGCTGCCCCGGAGATTGTGTTTCAGAAGTCTGATAGGGAGGGAAAGAAGACTAAGAAGATGGCAGTAACTTGAGAGAAAGGGGGAGGGGGAGTCGCCCGTGATGGAAGCCCCTGAAGATGATACCAGAGAACAAAGGGCCAGTTGAGATGATGGGCTTCGGGTTAAACCTGCTCCCGAGACTCGCATGCTGACGTGTACTGGTCAGTGGGCTCACATGAAGAGGCTGGGGGCTGAAGATGTGGCTCATTTGACAGGGTGCTGCCCTCGCAGTCCCCGGTGCAGTCCTCACCACCAACCAGGCACGGCATGGCTACAGGCCTGTGATCCTAGCAGTGAGGAAGAAGTAGAGGCCCGAGGGCCACAAGTTCAAGGCCATCCTGGGCCACGGTATATTGAGTTCTAGGCCAGTGCGGGCTGCAGGAGACTCTCAGGTGGGACCTGCTGGAGATGACTGCATCCTGACGTGGAACCCAGAATTAGGTCGGTTTGCTTGCCCAAGATGTATAAAGCCCTAGATTCAGTTTCCAGCATCACATAAAACCAGTCTCTCTCTCTCTCTCTCTCTCTCTCTCCCTACTTTCTGCCCCCATCACTCTTTCCTTCCTTTCTTCCTTCTTTTCCTTCTCCTTCTTCACTGTGCATATATATATATATATATATATATATATATATATATATATATATATATATATATATTTGAGGTTGTTGTTGTTGTTGTTTATGTAGAATGTCCCTGAGTAGCCCAGGCTGGCCTGGAATTCACAGACCTCATCCTGCCTAGGGCCTGACAAGCACATGAGCCTGGTTTGCCTGTTTCTGTATCAAGTGTGTATAGCCCAGGCTGGCCCTTCAGCCTCTCTTTCACACGTGCTTGGACTACAGATTTTTTGCCACCATAACAAGCTCTAGTTTTATTAATTTTTAAAGACTTATTTATTTTATGTATCTGAGTACACTGCAGCTGTCAGACACCCCAGAGGAGGGCATCAGATCCCATTACAGGTGGTTGTGAGCCACCACGTGGTTGCTGAGAATTGAACTCAAGACCTCTGGAAGGGCAGTCAGTGCTCTTAACGTCTGAACCATCTCTCCAGCCCTAGTTTTATTACTTTTAAGATTTGTTTTTATTTTTATTTGTGTGTATGGGTGTCTGTGCTATATTATGCCTACAGGAGCCAGGAAGGGCGTGAGATCCTCTCAAGCTGGAGTTCCAAGTGACTGTAAGTAGCTTGACTGGGTTCTGGGAAGAGAACTCAAATCCTCTGCCAAGGAAGCAAATGGTCTCAGTCCTGGCTGTCCCGGAACTCGATCTGTAGACCAGGCTGGCCTCACACTCAGAGGCCCACCTGCCTCTGCCTCCTGAGTGCTGACAGTTTTAAAGGCATGTGCCACCATTGTCCTAGAAACAAGTGGTCTTATCTGCTGGGCCATCTCTCCACGGCCCCTATTTTATTTTATTTTTAATTGTATTTCTTTTTAATTTTTAATTTAACTTAATTTTATTTATCTGGGTTTTTTGTTTTTGTTTTTGTTTTATTTAGAAACTTGAGACAAGTTTCCATGTATAGCCCAAGCTGGGCTTGAACACAGAATGTAGCACAAGCTAGCTTCAAACTCTTCAAGCAATCCTCCTGTCTCAGCCTTCCAAATGCTGGAAGTAAAGACTTGTGTCAATATGCCTAACTTCATCTTTGTATTTTAAGGGTCAAAATCTAACTGAGTTCTTAGTGAAGGTGTTTAATTATAAGGGAAAACATATAACCAGTTGTTTGCTCTGGAGCTCGCTGTCTTAAAATAAAAGTGAACACACACACACACACACATGCACACACATATGCCTCACATTAAGAAGCCCACAGGAACACCAAGCTATTCAGTCATAACTCTGACTTTGTTTTTTTTTTTTTTTTTTTTTTTTTTTTTTTTTTTTGGTTTTTCGAGACAGGGTTTCTCTGTGTAGCCCTAGCTGTCCTGGTACTCACTCTGTAGACCAGGCTGGCCTCTAACTCAGAAATCCACCTGCCTCTGCCTCTACCTCCCAGGTGCTGGGATTAAAGGCGTGTGCCACCACTGCCGAGCCATAACTGTGACTCTTTGGCCAACTTGTGAGACCCTTTTCCTCCCACTGGGTTACCTCATCCAGTCTTGATGTGACAATATGTGCCTGGTCTTATTTAGCTTGTTATACAGTGTTTAGTTGAAGTCCCTGGGAGGAGCAGGGGTGGATCTGGGTAAGACGGGACCCGAGGGAGAGAGACTTGGGGGGGGAGGGGGGACCTGCAGCCAGGACGTAATATATGAGATAAGAATTTTTTTAAAAAATTCACCTGCAAAAAAAAGGGAAGATAGAATCCAGACTTAATCCCAGCACTTGGGAGGCAGGGGGGGCACATCTCTCTCTCTCTCTCTCTCTCTCTCTCTCTCTCTCTCTCTCTCTCTGTTTGAGGCCAGCCTTCTGACCTACGGAGCAAGTTCCAGGACAGCCAAGGCAACACAGAGAACGAGAAGGAGGAGGAGGAGAAGGAGAAGGAGGAGGAGGAGGAGGAGGAGGAGAGGAAGAGAAAGAGGAGGAAGGGGAGGAGGACGAGAAGGACATAAAACACAAAATCAGTTATAGTGTCTTGACCAGTAAATTTTCAAAATGAATGTAAATAGATATGATGAGAGAACATGTAGTCTATATTGCACATATATATGAGTAATACATATCTTTATTGTTTCAATATATTTATACAGTAGATCTCAGTTAACTTTTTAAAAAATATATTTTATGTATATGGGTGTTTTGCTTGAATATATGACTGTATGCTACTTGTGTGCCTGGTACCATCAGGGGCCAGAAGAGGGCATCGGATACCCCTGGAACTGTAGTTACCATGTGGGTGCTGGAAATCAAACTGGGGCCTTCTGGAAAACAGCAGCCAGTGCTCCCAACTGCTGAGCCATCTCTCCAGCCCTGCAGTTAACTTCCTGTAAAGTTTGGAAGCTCAAGTCCAAGAGAAACCCTCGTTGTTGGTTCAGGAAGCAGCCTGCTGTGGTACTGGTCTGCTGAGGAGACACAGGGGAACCTCATCTCAAAAGAAAAGCAAAACAGCTAGCACCTAACTGCTGTGCTTTCAGGGCCACTGCAACACCCTGAGCTCCACAGATAGCGCCACACCAGGGAACGCTGGCCAGACCCTGGGCGACTCCAGCCCTCCCTGAGGAAAACGACTAAACTCTGACGCAGGAGAGGTTAAAGTGACAGTGCCACCCTGTGCACTCTTTGTGCAAACTCCCAAGAGAGGCTCCAGAAGCAGCAGTTGAACCTCAGTCAGCTCCTCAGAGTTCTCCAAAAAGCGCTTGAAGAAGTGGGGGGATCACATCTGCCAAAGCGGCAAGTGCCAAGGGGGGCGTGGCAAAGGAGGGCCCGACTCTCCTTTGGGGAGGGTTATGTTCTGAATATTGCTACCCAACCAAAGAACAGTCCTGCCTGTCCACAGGGGGGAGGAACTGGGGGAGCGGTGGAATGCCACTGCACACGACAGGCAGCTCTAGGGAGAGAAGGATGTTACTGTCTACAGACGTAAAGGAAATTTGGGTGCATCAGAAATGGAAACCACCAAGACTAAAACAAATAAGAAAAAGAGGAAAGACCAACAGGGGGAGGAGGAAGAGAAGGAGGGAGGAGAAGGAGGGGGAGAAGGAGGAAAAGAAGGAAGAAGAGGAAGAGGAAGAGGAGCAGCGGTGGCAGACACTCAGTTATAAAACAGTTATTTCTTTTCTATAGAGAATGTAATTCCTCTCTACACAACTCACTAGTTTTAAGAAAAAGAAATTTGAAATGATTTTTTTTTCTCTCTGTATACAGCCCTGGCTGCTGGAACTGGCTCTGTAGACCAGGCCGGCCTTGCCTGAGAGCTTCAATTAATGATGTGCGCCACCACTGTCTGGCAAATGACTTTTTAAAAATATGTGTCTTGATTAGGGTTTCTATGATAAAACAAAAACAAACAAACAGACAAATAAAATCCGGCGTTGACCAAAGCAGCTTGAGGAGGAAAGGGTTTGTCTTACACCTCCAAGGAACTCAAGGCAGGAACCGGAGGCAAAATACAGAAGCAGAGGCTCCACCTGCCTTCTTATGTAATCCAGAACCACCTGCCCACACACGTACCTTTAATCCCAGCACTCAAGAGGCAGACACAGGAAGATCTTTTGAGTGCAAAGCCAACATGGTCTACATAAGGAGTTCCAGACCAGCTAGGACTACACAGTGACACCCTGTCTTAAACCAAATAATAATAAAAAGCCAGATATGAGGGCTCACATCTGCAATCCTAACATTCCTGTGTCAAAATGGGATGTAGAGACAGAGGAATTGGCCAGACGCTCACATACGCAGACCTTGGGTGTCTGAGTCAGGAGGATCAAAGTTCAAAGCCAACCTGAGCTGTAGAGTCCCAAAGTTCCAAGTCAGCCTAGACTAGGTTGGCCTTAAACTCACAGAAATCCTCCTGCCTCCACTTCCATAGTGCTGGGATTAAAGGCATGTGCCACCACTGCCTGGCTATCTCTTCCTATCTTGAGACCCGGGGCAATCAAAGTCCAGAGTCAGTCAGGCAATTACACCAAGCCCTTCTACCACGTCAGCCCACCTACCCAGTATCACACCTCTAAACGGTGAGGAATATTCATTATTAGTCAAGTGATTGACCAAGATCTTCAGTCTCAGACGAAGAAGGGAGATGACATCAGGAAGGAGTGCATTTGGTTCTTCAAACTGTACAAGTCAGTGGTTCTCAACCTGTGGCTCGAGACTCCTCTAGCTCCAATGATTTATAACAGTAGCAAAATTACAGTTATGAAGTAGCCACAAATGTCATTTTAGAGTTGGGGGGAGAGGTGTCACCACAACATGAGGAGCTGTATAGGATTGCAGCATTAGGCTGAGTGTCCCAGGTCCTTGCCTTTTCTTAATCCAGGGAGGCTGTAGCCCACTTTCCAGTAGGCATGAAGCATTTCATATTTAAAAATAATGGCAGTGCTAGAGGGCTGGCCCTGTGGTTAAGAGAGAATACTGCCCTTGCAGAGGGCCTGTATTCAGTTCCCAGCACCCGTAGCACTCAGTTCACAACTGCCTGTAACACCCAGACACTGGAGGTAGGAAATCTTCATCTGCACACCACCCACAGAGGCACGACCCTATAATTAAAGATAAAGTAAATCAATTTAAATTAAAATTTAATTAATTTAAATAATGGCGGGCCGGAGAGATAGCTTAGCACGTTACAGCACTTGCCACCAAGCTTGCCAGCCTGAGATTCCCAGAATCCACATGGCGAAAGACAGAGCGGGCTCCTGCAAGTTGTCTTCTGACCTTCACATGTGTTCTGTGGCAAAAACTAGCCCTTCCCCCAACATACTCCAACATATACATAAATAAATGTAAAAAAAATGCTTTTAAGTAAAAAATAAAAGGACACATGAAACGGCAGGAGGCATAGGTCAGTGGTGGTTCAATGCTTCCTTAGCACGTGTAAAAACCTAGGTTCAATTCCCCAGTTAAAAAAGGGGGGGGGGGGGTGCTGGAAAAAAGTATAAACTGCCATGGAAGTGTAAGCCATAGCTGAATTCGTTATGACAAGAACTTGTGACTCCCTTTGATACACGCCCCGATAGACTGTCACTTTCCCTGGCGTCATCGGTGGGAACTGAGGCTGCATAGGAGAAAAGGACTCATACTTTGCTTCATGCCTCTAGTGTGTGAACTTGCATCAGGAACGTACATTACTTAAGCCGTGACAAAACTAGCCTAATTGTTAATTAAAACGGCAAGTGTTAAATAGGCTCTTTTTTAATATAAATAGGCATATCCTCATTTCATTGCCTCCGGAGAGAAGGTCGCGTTTTACTATAGAAAGGGAACTCTGCGTAAGGACTAGGGTTGTAGCTCCGGCGGGAAAGCGTGCGCGCGGACCGGGTTCGAGCCCCAGTACATGAACAACCGAAAGGGACCCGCGACCCGCAACCCGCAACGGGAAGGGCTACGTAGCATTCAAGGGTGGAATCCTGTTCTTGGGCCCCTGGGCTGCCCCCCAGACCCTTCGGGAAAGGGTTAGGAATGCAGGACCCCCACCCCCGAGGAGGCACCGTTAGGGGGCGCTCGCGGGGCGGTAGCAGACATTCGCGCCGCTCCGTTACATGCCCCAGTAACCCCAGCGCCGGCGACCGAGAGTAACCTCGCGGGCTGGTGACGCCCCCGCCCCCTCCCGCCCCGACTCTCGCCTGCTCCTGTCTCAACCAATGGGAAGGCAGCGAGCAAGCCGGCCGGACACCCGGCCGACCCACTCCTTCCCCGAGCCGTCCGGACCGAGTTGGACTGTCACCTCGCCTCGCGCTCCCGCCTGCTCCAATGGCAGCTGGGTCGCGATCGCAAGCCCCGCCCCGCCCCGCCGGCCCGGCCCGTTTTCCTTCCACACGGGAGTCACCTTTGCCTTACAAACGCTCGGCCCCGCCCTCTTCCTACCTTGCTGCGCTCGGCCCCGCCCCCGGCTGGCTCGACCAATAATCGGGTGGGTCTAGAGGCTCTGGGCGGGCCCGCAGCCAATGCGCACGCCGTGGGCGGGCCCCCGGCCGGAATTGGGGGTGAAGCCACCGCGTTCTGCCCACATTCGGGGCGCGGAGCTGGGGGTCCCCGGGGGGCGCCCGCAGTTAAGATGGCGTCTACAGCGGACGGGGACGTGGGAGAGACACTGGAGCAGATGCGGGGGCTGTGGCCGGGTGTCGAGGATCTGAGCCTTAACAAGTTGGCGACGTCTCTGGGCGCGTCGGAACAGGCGCTGCGGCTCATCTTCTCCATCTTCCTGGGTAAGGACCCTCCTGCCTGCCTCTGCCCCCTCGTGGAGTCCCAGGGAAATAGGCAGAATGGGGACTGGGGACAGGACCTGCCTATCTGCCCCGAACCACCCAGGAGGGCTTCGGGGGTGCGGGTGTCGGTCCTCAGCACACCAGCCAGATATCGAAGGGAAGACAAGTCTTGTCTCGGGTCTGGGGGTCCGTACACTCTGAACCTCTTCCCATTCCCTTTGGCCCATGCTGTGCCTTTTGGCTCCTCAGTCACCTCCCGCCTTGTCATCGATGTGCCGGACCGTGCCCGCGACCTGTGTCTATCTGTAGCTCTCGAGAGTTCGACTCTGGTCATGAGTACTGCTTATCTGTTATTAACAGCCCCCATCATGCGCTCTCCTTACGACAGGCATAGGCCCTCGAACTTAGGATATTTTAGCCCTACGGGCCTCCTCTGCCCGATATTCCATACTTATGCCTTCTCGGTCTATTTTGTGCATTGCTAACGTCTAGTGTACTTTCATCTCTTTTCTGTCCTCTTTCTAGTATTTTCTTATACCATATTGCTTTCCCCCCTAGCTGTCCACCTGTCATTTACCCTGGAATACGTTCTTATACTGGGCTTGAGAAACAGCACTATTAACAATCTTTAAAACTCCATGCTTGCTCCAAATGACTATTATTCATATGGTTCACAGGATTTCACCTGAATTTATATCGCAACAAACTGTATATATATATTATATATGTATTTTAAAGACTTTTTAAAAACCACACTCTTCGAGGTCTTTTAATACATGAGGTAGCGTGGTATGATGGGAAAAGTGTGGACTTTGAAGTTAAAGGAGTCCAACCCACTCTTGTCGCTACTCTCTAACGAGAGGACCCCCTGGCTAGCCATTTAACTGCTCTGTATCTAATTCTCTTATGAAACGAAGACAGCTGTGCTTAGCATAGGATTGCTGTAAAGTCCGGCAAGAATTCATAGGTCAAGATCAGAGATGACAGACTGTATTCGGTAGATTTTTTTTAAGTCGTTGGAACTTTTGGGGAAGGCTGTATAACTTTAACTTGAGATAGGGAGGGTGAGGAAAGTCTTCGAGGCATGTAAGTAGAGGGTTAACAGATGAGAACTGTAGGGAGTTTGAGATAAATCAGGTGTGGTGGCTTATGCCCTTGTGGCTCAGCACCCTGGGGCTAAGGCAAGAGAGTTGTGGGTTTGAGACCCTTTTTTTTTTTTTTAAGTTTGAGGCGATTGGGCTGGGAAGAGTTTAAATTCCAGAAAGAAATTTGAAGTTATCCAGGAATCAGTAGAGACATTGTCACATAATATCACCAGAGGGTGTGAATCCAGTCTACATGATGGCTGGTGCTTTAATCCATATTGAAACAACCTCGGCTAATACCATTGTTATTTCATATCATACCAAGGTGATCTTTCTTTTCTCTGATAAAGGTTTTCCTCTTCCTCGGTAGGATCCTAAGATTTTAGAGGTGGAGGGACGTTACGTGGACATTACCCAAATTTATCAGCATCGCACAAGAGCTTGTGACTCTTTGAACCTTGCTTCTGACCCAGTTTGTTGGCGTTGGGATTGGCAATTAAGAACAATGCTTACTGTTCATTAGGTAGGAGGACCTCTGCTGCTTCTGAAGTCTAAGACGGGCAGCAATACGTTGTCAGGTTGGCCTGTTAAGTGCACGTAAGGTTGGAATTAGGACTTGGAATCGTCTTTTGTGTGCTGATAGCAAATACTGCCTGGTGCTGCTGTGCACTGTCACAAAAGTAGGCTTGACTAGAAAACCATCTTCCCCGTGTCCCACCCCCCTCCTTTCATCCTCTGCCATGGCGACACATAATCAAAGTAATGAGTACCTGGAGCAGTAGCCCTGTTTCCAAGGCTTCTGGCCTATCCATTCTATCATTCCTATGGCTTCCCTCCCAATCACACATGCTGTTTCCTCTGGGCGTTTGTAGGATTTCTCATTTTCAAATCAATCCTGGGCTATTTAATGTTGTTATTATTATTATTGTTGTTGTTGTTATATTATTATTATTATTATTATTATTATTATTATTATTAAATTCTGGGCTGTTTCTCCTCCTCCTCCTCAGTACTGGGAGTTAAACCCAGGACCTACCTGATGCTAGGCAAGCCACTGACCTGCATTCCTAACCCAATTATGTGTCTATATAGGATGCCATTTCTAGGCATGGGTTAAATATACACATGTGAATATAAGTTGTTACTGTTGGCCAGACTTGGAATGTATGTACATTTTCCTCACAGTGGTATTAGCCTGCAGCTCCAGCCCTTGAGAGTAGAGGCAGGGGTAGCAGGAGTTCAAGGTCATCCTTTTCTGCACAGCAGGTGTGAGCCCAACCTGGACTGCCCAGGTACCTGCCTCAAAGAACTGGAAAAAAAAAATTAGGACTAGAGAGGTAGCTCAGAGGTTAAGAGTACTTCCAGAGGACGCAGGTTCGGTCCCAGCACCCACACCATGGGGCTCACAGCTGCCTGTAACCCCAGGTCTGAGGGATCTGGCACATCTGGCTTCTGCTAGCACTTGCTCTCACCTGCACAAACCAACACACAAGTACGCAGAATTAAAAAATAATAGAGGATAATTCTTAAAGAAATCAGTGGTGCTGCCTGGTGGTGGTGGCGGCGGCAGCACAGCACACCCTTAACCCCAGCACTCAGGCAGAGGCAGGCGGATCTCTTGAGTTTGCGGCCAGCCTGGTCTGCAGGGTGAGTTCCTGGACAGCTGAGGCTACACTGAGAAACCCCGTCTCACAAGACCAAAAGTGAAAGAAAAGTGGTAAGGTGCTGGGACTCCAGTCTTCTCCTCTGCTTTCTCTCCTTGAACTCCGTGGGTTGAATAGTATTTAAACACTGGCTTTCTGTGTTTATTAGACAGACTGGTCTCACTGCTCCTGCCCTGCGACATCAAGAACACTGCTTGTCCTTCTCCATAACAGGAATACCTTGTTGATTTTATAAAGAATTAATAAAATTCTCCTTGCTAAAGACCTGCGATAAGAGGTCTTTCCATACTGTATACTTTCCATAGTGTATAACTGTATTAGAAACACGTTTAGGAAACCAACATTGGCCCTTGCTGTCTTATTTTTCATACCATTTATGCCCCGTACATTGAACTCATGACCTATTAATGAGTTACAGAAAGCAATCTGGAAAGCCCTAATTCAGAGATCATCATTTGAGAGAGGAAGGTAGGTAGCGTTGGGAACCGAACCAGGGTTTCACACATGAAGCAAGCACTCTGTCTCAGGGCCACCTCCCCAGCTTGTTTGGTTGTATGTATGCATGCATGCATGTATGTATGTATGTATTTTTGAAATAGGGTCTTAGTGTGTAGCCCTGGCTGCCCTGAAACTCATTAGGTAGATGAGGCAGGCCCCAAACTCACTGAGATCTGCCTGCATCCGATTCCGAGTGCTGGGATTAAAAGTGTGTGCCAGCACACACACACACACACACACACACACACACACACACACCCAGCTCACCATCTTTAGTATTCAGAACCGACGTTCTGTGGAGTACTGAGTACTTCCAGCAGCCGGAAGGCTGTTGATGTGGACATCTGCGTTAAGTGTGATGGCGAGGACGGCCAAGCTGAGCTTTGCTGTGAGCCCTGGTGCTGGAGAGTGCAGTGCTCCTGGGAAACATCCCCCCTCTAACAACTTGGGTTCCATCGTTCCCTAACATAATTTACAGCATGAATTCTTTATAAAATCAACAAGGTATTCCTGTTATGGAGAAGGACAAGCAGTGTTCTTGATGCCGCAGGGCAGGAGAAGTGAGACCAGTCTGTCTAATAAAGCCCAGCCCTCAGACTCAGTCTGTCAGTCGCCGTCCCGTCGGGATCTTGTGTGGCGTCAGTGCGCTGATCCCGGTAAAAGGCCAGAACCCAAATGGCTATAAGAAGTTCCAAGCATTACGAGGTTTAAAGATGGAACATTCATATATAATGCCCTTCGGAACCAGAGGAAGCTTCCTTCTTTGGGCTCGGGTGGACTTAGGGAAGATATGAGCACTTAGGAACCTGATGCAGGAGGATCACCACCAATCCAAGGCCAGCCTGGGCTACCGGATGAGGCCATTTCACAAAAACAATAGGGAATAGTGTGCCTGGAGCTGAAGCTGGACCTGTAAAGTCCAAAGCTGATTTACAAAGGGGGAGGGGTGGGGATCCGGGTCCGGATGGCTTGGAGGCTAGGTGATCCATTGAGGGGAACAACTTTCTAGACTTGAGGAATGCAAACTTGTGAAAGGCAGACTCTGAAAGTACCTTGGTGTACAAAGCTGGTGGAAACAAAAGACTCCACCTTGTCTCCTCCCGGTCACTCACCCCCACACTCTCTAATTCTCTTCTTGCCCCTTCCAGTCTCCTCTCCGAAGCATCCTATGTCGTCCGCTCCTTCGCATCTTCTGCGCAACACCGTTCAGGCTCACTGGACCTGGCTGCTGAGCCCTTGCCTACGGCCCCAGCCTTGTTTCAAACAGTGCATAGCCTCCAGCCACGGCCTTTCTTCCCTTCCTCAGGGAAGGCTGTAAGCCCTTCCTGCCCCCGAGCCTCTGTGCACTCTGACCCAGGAAGCTCTTTGCTCGGTTAGTCACTTGACACACCAATCCACCTTTTGGGTCTCTCATCAAATTGTTGCTTCCTGTGAGCTTTCTTTCCTGACTCCATCTGAAGTCATGTGTCTTGTTAATGTCTTATTGCTGAATGAAATCTTCTAACCATGTATTCCACCTAGTTCACCACTATGTATCCAGAGTTCATAAAACTTGACTCTGGAAATATTTGTGAATGTATGAATGAACGATTTGGGAAAAATAAAAGTAATTCCCCTTCAAAAAGGACTTGGATGTAGCAGTGTGCCTGGAATTCTAGTATTCAAAACAATCATGAGTTCAAGGCCAGCCTGGACCCTAAACAAAGGATTGGGTATGTAGCTCAGTGAGAGAGCAGTGGTCCTAAAACAGCGTCGGCCTAAGGTGTGCAAGGCCTTCAGTTCCATCCTCAGCACAGCAGGGCAGACAAGAGAGTCTGGACGGCCAGGACCCAGCCTCCATCTGCCTAGATAGCCAGGCACAGAGATGCAGAAAGAAAGTCAGGTCCTGTTCAGTGCTGCATTGTGATCTAGTTTGCGTCTTACTTTAAGTTCCAAGGAAATTTTAAGACCTGAGCTTGCAGTCGGGTTTAGGCAGGGCTGGGGGGTTGTGGCTCAGTTGATATGAGCCTTGGGCTTGATCTCCAGGTGTGGTCATCTACATTGTAATCCCAGCACCCAGGAAGTGGAGGAAGAAGGTTCAGGATGGGCCTTGGCTACTGGACAAGTTTGAGTCTAGCCTGTGCTATCTAAGAGCCAGGTGGAAGAGGGGTTAGGAGTAAGTTTAGTCTCATACTTGTATCAGATAGGAAATGAAATGCTGTGAGAACGCTTAAAGAAGGGAATCTAATCCCTTAGGTCACTCTCACTACCCCTTATTAATAACAGAAGTGACTACCACTGTTTTCCTGTTTGGTTTTGGTGAGATGGTGTCCTCGGTAGCCTAGGCTAGCCTTGATCCTTCTACCTCTATCTCCCCAGTGCTGGGATTACAAGTGAACACCACCACCCTGGGCTTTGTGGCTGCTTTGTAGTGGACATTGCCCCACATGGTCCTCAGGAGATTCTCTGAAGCCTGCCAATTAGCAACCGAAGGTTACAGCACTGTTGTAACTTCCCTGTTCAGTCTCTAACAGCTGGGGACTGGAAAGACCGTTACTTAAGATCTCTGCCCTTATCTACCAGGAATCTGAGCTCGGGGCCACAGGGGGGTTGAGTGGAACCTTGGAGAGCTGCAAAATACAAATGTCCTCCAGAATCCTTTCTGTTGACTCAGTGGTTAACCAAGGTGTAATCAGCACACGGATACCTCGGTATCTGAAGGCAGAGCTGGCCAAATGGAACAGGTGGCCACTGCCGACCGCAGGACGCTGTGGGTGTGGCCATGGCCGTAGTTGCTTGCCTGGCTGCTCAAAAATTGCAGTTAGGAGTAGGGCTTCTTTCCTTGGAAGTTTAGAATTGGTATCAGTAATGTTAGTGACTTTTAAGATAAAACTCAAACCAGGCCCACGGGTTAGCTCCTTGTGGACCAGAGTCATAGCTTCAGGGGAAAGGTCATTTGTTGCTCGCTGCAGTCTTAGGGTAGCAGTGATGCCATGACATCAAACTAAATGGAACTTAAAATTGAGTCACATTAACTAAACAACTGGGATGTCTGACTATGACCCACACTATAAAATAGGGACATCTCCTGAATGACTTTAAGCTAATTCATAGCCGCAGATTTTTCTCAGCATCTGAAGCTTCTGGTTTGAGATTTGTTTGTGAGTGGCCCAGGCTGACCTTGATCTCCTGCTCCTCCGGCCTCTACTTCCCAGGGGTTGGGAGTGCTGGTGTGTGCTGCGCCCAGACCCTGGACCAGTTGATGATATACGTGTGCTGCTCAGATGTTCCACTGGATCTCAGCCGGCCTGAAACCCACCTGTAGCCCAGGCTGACGTCAGACTCAGGGCCCCGCCCTCCTCAGCCGCTTGCCACACCTAGCTCACCACTTGTGTTCTGTTTTATCTGAAAACAGTCTTGCTCTGTAGGCACGAGATTATGTGCACATCATTCGGAAGGCTTTGAATTGGTTCTTTTCTTGCCTTGGCCTCCAGAGTTCTGGCATCACAGGCCTGCAGCACCAGGGCCAGTTGAGTAATCTGCCAGCCTTTGAAAATAGGTCTTGTCTTCAGCCCAAGAAGTCTGTGGACTCACCCTGGCCTCTGTCCGGGTGCTGGGATCCCAGGCTCCCTCACCACGCCCTGCCATGATCGCCTGTTCACAGGCCTTTGGGTCACGCCTGCTGCCCTGGAGCTCAGGACTGTTGAAATCCCTTCATCATTTTTTGTAGTACTCAAGCCTGCGTGGTCTCAAACTTTTTGAAACATCTGTATGCTCAGATCTTTGGCAAAGCAACTCTCTTGGATTCCTTATGGCGCAGTGTCCCCCGCTGGCCCACAAGTGTGCCTTGCAATTCTTTGTTAAAAGATCATGATCTTAAGTGTTGTAACCATTGCCACCACAGGAACTTTAGATGACAGGGCCAGTCACAGCTTCCTCAGAACAGGATCCCACCAAGATTGCTGGTTTTGCTTTTTGAATCAACTCAGCCACCTTGAGCAGTAGAGCATTTCCTTTTCCTTTGTCTGTTTTTCTAAGGCAGAGTCTCTGTAGTCCAGGCTGGCCTAGAACTCATGTGACTTATAGGCTTGCCGTGAACTCAGAGCAGGGCCATGTCGTTCTTCAGATTTCGGCTTATTGAGTCATCACTCAACTCATAACGTAACCAATGTCCCATTTATTAATGCAATTACAGAACTGACCTGTGGCTATAACAAGGACTAGATCTCAGCTGCACCTGCCAGGGAAGCAGTTCTATTGTTTGTTCTCATGCCTGAAGGTTTTGAATTGTGTGTGAATCTGTGTGTGTGTGTGTGTGTCTATGTGCATCTCTGTGTGTGTGTGGTCTGTCTGTCTGTGTCTGTTTCCAGTAGTTAAGAAATTAAAGACTAGGATATTTAAGGCCCAGGAGGAGTTCTCTAGGTAAAGCAGGAATAGCTCCTTGGAGAACATGAGAGCTTATCTGTTTGCTGTTGTTTTGAGACAGGGTTTCATATGTAACCCAGGAACTTACTGTTCACATGTAGCCTGGAACTTACTGTTGTAGCCCAGGATGGCCTCAGACTCAACTCTGATAGCTTCAGCCAGAATAGCAAGCATAAAACACCACACCTTGCCTGTCTCTCGTTTATTCAGGAAGTGTCGTATGTGTTCTTTCCCTGCTTTCAAAACAAGAAGGGATGTGGAGAACAAAGCCGAAAAACTGTCATTTCTGGGTGAGGGTTTTCTTTGGCTCGAAATGCACTGTTTGTAAGGTCTCACTTCCTCCCCATTCAAATCATAGCTTTGAAGATCTGTCAGAAGAATGAGTTCTGGGCACCTTGCATGAACTGTTACGTGTATAAGAATCACGTAAGAGTAAATAAAGTTAATAAAGGCTTTGGGTATGTGTGGCATTGCAGAAGGAGAGGGTAGGTTCTTCAGAGGGGGCTACGGCTAACTAAGCTGAAAAGAATCGTACCCGGGTTTTGGTCTGGGCTCAACATGTGAAGTCTTTTTTGAGACAGGATCTCACCAAGTAGCCCTGTCTGGTCTGGAATTCAGAAGTCCTCCTGCCTTTAGCTCCAAAATGCTGGACTTACAAGAAGGCTTGTGTCACCACACCCAGCAAATAAGATAGTCTTCTTGTAGGTTCCAGAGGCTCCACCCAGAGCGGAGCATCTGCTCTCTGCTGGCGAAGGACTTACTGAGCCTCCTGCTGTTAACACCCCTTACACACTCCTAAGAGGTAAGCCTAAAATCATTTAGGACTCAGATCAGGGATCAGAGTCCCCAAATCCTTGTGGCATTGCTGGCCTCTGGTAAGGAAGAGACTGCCAAGAGGCCAAAGGACCTTTTGGCTTTTAGCCAAAAAAGAAACTGGTTCCTTTGCAGGTTGGGGGCTGGGGGGTCTTTTTACTGTCTACCAGTTTTTACCTCCTGCTCCTATCATCCCTCCATCCATGTGTGCTTGCGTGTGTGCATGTGTATGTGCATGTGTACTGGCAAGTACCCCGAGGGGTCATGGGGTCCCCTAGCTGGAGCTGCAGGTGAGCCTCTGTGTGGGTGTGGGAACTGAACTCAGGTCCTCTGCAAGAGCAGCAAAGGGACTCAAGCACTAATCCGTATCTTCAGCCCTACAGAAAAGGATGTTTTGTTTTCTTTTTGTTTGATTTTTCAAGATAGGGTCTTTCTCTGTAGCCCGTCTCTTCTAAAACTCTGTAGACTAGGCTGGTCTCAAACTCGGAGAGCCACTTGGCTCTCTGCCTCTGGAGTGTTGCGATTAATGGTGTGTGGAGCTATATGTGGTCCTGTCTGCTCCATAAACTTTATGTCAAGTGAGATAGCAATTTCGGAAATAATAAAAATTTCACTGTAAAAATAAAGGACTTCTCCACACGCAGATGTTGGGATTCTGTTGGACCTCTGTCTGCATGCTCCTTTGAGAAGTGGCAGACCTGTAGCTGTGGGGAATGCTTTTTAGCTCCTGAGGTTCTCACTGTGCTGTGACAGCAGTTCTAAACTCAGGTTGGCTGGACACCGCTCTAGATTACTGTCCATAAATAGGAAACTACTGTTTCCAGGCCAGCAGGCTGAAGCCAACTGGAATGGCGCCCCTTACGGCTCCTGGCATACACCTCCATCAGAAGCCAACAAGACTGAGTCAAGTGAGAGTATAGACACGGAACCTTAGCAAAACTCCAGACCTGTGGGGCCCCTAGGGACGCTCATCCCTGACTCTAGTCCACATACTGTAGTTAGAGGACAGTCTGCCTCACTTTGTTTTGATTTGGATTTTCTTTTAAGACAGGGGCTTGCTAAGTTACCCAGGCTGACCTGGAACTAACTTACTGTCTTGCCCAGTCTAGCCTCAGACGTGCAGTGATCCTCCTGCATCAGCCTTCCAAGTAGCTGAGATTATAGGTAAGCATCACCAAACCTGATTGACTTCATTTTTTTTAATTCTTCATTGATTGTCTCTGGTGGCTTGAATAAAAATGGCCCCCATAGGCCCATAGGGAGTGGCACTAGTAGGAGGTGTGGCCTTGTTGGAGGAAAGTGTGTCTCAGCCTCTTCCTGCTGCCTGCAGATCCCATGGAGAACTCTCAGTTCCTTCTCCAACACCATGTCTGCCTGCATGCCGCCATGCTTCCCGCCATGAACTTCCCACAATGAACTAACCCTCTAAACTGTAAGCCAACCCCAGTTAAATGTTTTCCCTTTAAGAGTTGCCATGGGAGGGGGGGAGGGGGACTTGGAGAGATGGCTCAGTGGTTAAGAGCACTGGCTGCTCTTCCAGAGGTCCTGAGTTCAATTCCCAGCAACCACATGGTGGCTCACAACCATCTGTAATAGGATCTGACACCCTCTTCTGAAAACAGCTACAGTGTACTCATATAAATATAATAAATTAAAAAAAAAAAAGAGTTGCCGTGGTCATGGTGTCTCTTCACAGCATTAAGACCTGTGAAGGTCTAACTAAGACATTGCCCATCTGAAAATCTAGGAAATTAAAGGAAGTGCAGGAACTCCTGGGTAGTGACTGATATTTTGCTTTGGTTTTGTGACCCTGAAAAAAGAACCCAGGGTCTCGTGGTGGACAAGCTCTCTACTTCTGGGCCATGCCCAGTCCATGTGGTTCTTGTGAGACAGTTTTGTTTTGCAGCCCAAGCTGACCTTGAGCTCCCTGTGAGGATGGGGGTGGGGTGGGGGGGGCGGGGCATTCAGCCTCACTCGCACCGCCCTCCGGGTTCTGACCTGAATGCTGGGAAGGCAAGCACCGTCCTCCCAGCCGTGTGCATTTATTTTAAAAATCTATACAGCCCAAGTCACGTATATTTATTCTTTTGTGCTGTCAGGCATTGATGTGCTATAGGCCAGAACCTGTCTGTCCCTGAGACCCTAAGGTTGTCAGGGTCCCCAAGTCATCTCGTAGGAAGCTCCAGAGTTCTGAGTCTGAGGTTTTGCTATTTTGTTTCGGGCTTGGGGCCTTTGTGGTCTAGGGTGCAGAGACTTGTGTGTGCCAGACTAGAGCCTGTCCTGTGTCACTGAGCTGTATCCCCAACCCTCTTGCTTATATCAGAATGTTATTTCGTTAAGTTCTAAAGGAGTTTTCTTAACATTTTCAAATTTTCTTCCCAAACCAAGTAAAATTGAAATGTCAGCGTAGAAAGGAGCAAGTCGTTTCTGACGGCAGTCAGCTGTTTGATAAGCCTAAATAATAACTCTTGGACATCATCAAAATGAAAAATAACAAAGTAAGAGAGAGCATCCCTAAGCCGTCATTCTGGGTCCAGCGTCAGGTGCTGGGTGCACATGCGAATTCGGAAGACTTTCCAACACAGCCACCAGAACCAACTAAGCAGAGCTCACAGTGGGCCACAGACCCTGTGTGGGTCTGAGCTAGGCTGTCTGAATACACGGCATGGTTGGGTAGCTTGGTGTTCTTGTGAGACTCCCAACAGCGGGAATGGGGGGTGTCTTTGACTCTTTTGCCTGCTCTTGGGACCCTTTTCCTCCTACTGGGTTGCCAGTCCAGCCATGATATGAGGGTTTATGCCCACTCTTACTGTATCTTGTTGGGCAATGTCTGCTGAATATTCTTAGGAGGGCTGCTTTTGTTTTAAAAGAGAAACAGGAGTGGGGCAGAGGGGGGAGCAACTGGTGGGAGGGGCTGTAATATATGAGAGAAGAATGGACCAAGGCTGCGGTGCAGGGGCTCACACCTGCCGTCCCAGCACTTGAGAGGCTGAGGCAGAGACAGCAGGATTGCCCCAATCTGAACGACATCATGTGTCCAAAAAGCAGGAAAGGAGATAGTTGCTGGCTGGTGGCACACACCTGAAACCCTAGAACTCAAGAAATTGAGACCAGAGAATTACCTCAAGTTCTAGTCCAGCCTCTGAGCATGTGGTGAAATCCTGTCCAAAAAAAAAAAAAAAATAGAGGCAATCGTGGTGTCACATGTCTATGTGTTCCAGCAGCTGATGTAACCCTGGCATTTGTGAGCAGAGGCAGGAGAAGAGGTTCATGGTCCTCAGCCAGACACCAAGTTCAAAGTCAACCTAGAGGACCTGAGACTGTCTCAGAAGGGTGAACAGCAGGGTATGTTAGCACACACCTTTAGTCCCATGAAGGCTCCAAGCAGATCTGTGAGTTCAAGGCTAGACTTGTTTATAGAGGGAGTCACAGACTGCCAGGTTTCTATTACACAAAGAAACCCTGTCTTGACAAACCAAAAAAAGAGTACTGACTCCTTTTCCAGGGGACAAGGTTCAATCCCAGCACCCACATGGTGGCTGGCACCTGACTGTAACTCCAGTCCCATAAGAGTCACACTCTTCTGGTCTCCACAGGTACCAGGTACACATGTGGTACATAGACATACAGCAGGCAAAACCCTGCACACATAAAATAAAATACAATAAAAGAAGGGATGACTCTGAAAATTGTATTTACCTTACTATATGAGACATGAGAAAATGTTAACCAGTTAATAAAATGTATTCATGGAGTAAGAATGAAACAGTATGGTACCAAAGTGAAACTTATACATTTATAGAATGAATGTACAGGAATAAATTATTCATTCATTAATCAAAAAAAAAGAATGAAACAGTATCTGTCTCAATAGAATAAAGAAATAAGAATAAGAAACAACATCTAACCTCTATGCAGTCCTTAAGTGCGATGGTTAAAGAACGTTATGCCACCTTAGGATCTGGTAAAACTGGCAGGCCCAGTCCCACACGTTTTAAGTCTGATTTTCTCCTGAATGCTATTCTCCTAACCCATGTGCTTAAGCCTGTATTTAAAGGCTTTAGTAAGATCTCCAACTCTCTTTCATTAAACTTACATATTTGACGAAACTATTGAATTGGGAAGATGCCTACTGCTGGTGTGCACTGACTTTTAATTAGGCCAGTTTCATGTGTGTTGTTCGAGGCAGTTCAAGTTGTCCCAGAACTCAGGAAAATCCTCCTGCTTCAGCCTCCCAAGAGCTGGGACTACAGATGTGCACCTATGCCATCCCCACTGTTTGTTTAAAAGAGAGTATTACATACATTGTAAGGGGTTTTTTTTTCCTCTAATTTTTTACACTTGCTTATGGAATGTCTGAGGGGTATGGCAGTCGGATGGCGTGTGGGAGTCAGTTCCCACCCTGTGGGTTCTCCAGGCTTGTCCAGCAAGCGCCAACTCACCAGCCCCAGATATTTTTTTAAAGATTAAATAATAATAAATTATTTAATATAATAATAAATAACAAAATAATTACTTCGGTTTATTTATGCTTGTTTATATATGCACACAGGTGCCATGGCCCCTGTGGGGTCAGAGGGCAGCTTTGTAGAGTCACTTGAGCCTTCTACTACATGGATCCTGAGGGGTGAACTCAGGTCGTCGGGCTTGGCTGCGTGTGTCTTTGCCTTCTGTGCCATCTCATCTGCCCAAGATATTTTTTTAACTTTTTATTTATATGCATAGTTTAAATTATTTATTTTATTTCATGTGCTTTGGTGGTTTGCCTGCATGGATGTCTGTGTAAAGGTTTCTGAACCCCTGAACCTGGAGTTACAGACAGTTGTGAGCTGAGCTGCCATGTGGGTGCTGGGAATTGAACCAGGATCCTCTGGAAGAACAGCCAGCCAGTGTTCTTAACCACGGAGCCGTCTCTTACGTGCATGTTTTTAGCAGCATGCAGGTGCCACGGAGGCCGGAAGATGGTAGAGGACCCATTGGAGCTGGTGTCCTGGGTGGTCGTGAGCCACCTGGTACCAGTTCTGGGAACCAAACTTGGCTCTTCTACTAGATCGGCAAACACTCCTAACTGCTGAGCTATCTCTCCAGCCTAAAGTGTTGTTTGAGTGTTTGCTTTCTGAAAGTCCATAGTTTGTTCATATTTGTCTGTTGTGCCTTTTGTTTTCCTTTTAAACAGGATCTCACAGCTCCTCAGGCTGGTCTGGAGCTCACAGTGTAGGCAAGGCTGGCCTTGAACTTCTGCTCTTACTGAATTACAGGCATGAGCTGTCATGCCATCTTAGGCAGTGCTGGGGATTGAGTCTAGGGCAGGCAAGCGCTCTGCTAACCAAACTGAAGACCCCCCCTCTTGGAAGATACTTTTATAGAACTCAAGCTCCTGGAATTACACTAGAAATCCTCCTGCCTCGGCCTCCCTAATGCTATGATTACAGGCCTGTACATAATACCACCCAGTTCCTCTTTCTTTTGGTATTTTTGAGATAAGGTTTCTCTGCATAGCCCTGGCTGTTCTGCAACACTCACCCTGTAGACCAGGCTGGCCTTGAACTCATGAGATCTGCCTGCCTCTGCCTCCTGAGTGCTGGGATTGAACACACGGTACCACCAGCACCACCACTGGCTCTCTTTTTTTTTTTTCTCTTAAAGACATACAGAGGAGAGCAAGAATCCAACAATTACAGATACTCAGATTGATAAGGACTTTTTCTCCCGTTAGCTTTGCAGCTGGGCAGCACACCGCTCATTTTTTTATTTGCTGAGACACCTGTTGAAGAAAGATGGGTCCCTGCCTTGTTTATATCTACAGCAGTCAGGTTTGGCCCAGTCATGGCAAGGAAGCAGTATAGGGAAGGTTGGGAAGAAACCAGGTGAACCAGAGGGCAGAGACATCAAGCAGGCCTGGAGCGGTCCTAGCCCAGAGCACAGCAGATAAGACGGAAATGACCGTTCTCCGAACAAGGCCTTAGGTAGACTTCTGTGAGAGGAGCCGTAACGTGCTGTCGGGCCGCCAAGAATGCTCCTTGCGCTTCCAGAGACTGCCAGTTCAACTCCCAGCACTCACACCCGGCAGCTGGGCAGTGCCGCCCACAGCACCTGCACTCGGAGAAACAGTCCCCCACACAGTCACACACACACACTTAAGAAAATAAAAGTAAATCTTTTGAAAATGGAACAAAGCAATTCGGAGAGAAAGAAAAGGCGGGCCTGATAGGATGTGGGAGGAAGAGGAATAAGTGGATGCGGACTTGCTCCCATCCACGCAGGACCCCTTTTCCCGGGAGAGCAAGCTCAGGCCTCATGAGCTCTACCAGTGTTTCCATCCTGGCCATCCACAGTCCCTCGCTGCTGAAATACATAGCATTAGTCCAGGGACTGTAGGGTCCCTCGACTCCCGCATCCCAGTGCCGTCTCCCCGCCTGCTGAAATTCTGGCTGCTCCAGCCTCAGATATCTGGATGCACACTGAGACCGGAACTCTACATATAAGCGTGCTAATGATTCTGTGGGACCTTCCCATGCTAAGCCCAGTGAGCTAGAAGTGACTGTTTATTTCAAAGTCCGGACGAGTCATCCCTGCGGATTTTCTTGGGAGGCGACACCCACATCCCAGCTGGCTTCCCCGGGAGTCACAGCCCTGGCAGTCTTCTCGGCTGGCCTCTCTGAGGCCCAAAGCTGGCACAGGCAGCCAGCATCCTTCCCCACCTGACACTACAGATTTGTCGTCTAGAGGGTGATTTTATTTTAAGACCTGAAGGCTATACATGACAGTCTTTGGTGTTTGTTTTGTTTTTATTATTATATGTAAGTACGCAGTAACTGTTTTTAGACACTCCAGAAGAGGGCATCCGATCTCATTACAAATGGTTGTGAGCCACCAGGTGGTTGCTGGGATTTGAACTCAGGACCTTCGGAAGAGCAGACAGTGCTCTTAAGTGCTGAGCCATCTCTTCAGCCCTTTTGTTTTGTTTTTTAAAAGTGGCACCTGGCATGGTGGTGCATACCTTAATCCTAGCACTCAAACAGCGGAGGCTCAGTGTTTAAGAGCATGTGCTATGAGTTACTGATCCGTTACTGTTCTTCTGGTCTTAAGTTCCTGGTTCCCATTCAGTGTGCAACGCCGGCTTTTTGCAGTCTGCTTGTCCCAGCAGCGGGCTCTGGACTGTCTTTCTCTGTCCTTCAGCCCCGTGCCACTGCTTGGGCGTGCACACCACCTCACTCAACAAACTCATGGTGGAGTGTGGGGAACTCGATCTGACCGGCGCCAAACAGAACACCCGCGTGTGACTGGTCAAGGTTCCTAAATATTTGTCCCAGCAATGGGCAAAAGCCCCTGGAAGAGGTGAAGTTGAGAAACTGAGGCTTGCCAAGAATCAAGGAAGGACTGAGGTAACATTTACTTTGAACGAGGATCTGGCAAATATTCATGATATCGCTGGGAAACCAGCTTCAGTCAGTGCTCCCGGAGAACATCCATTTGTCTTGCAGAGTGTTGGAGGACAGACACATCGGAAGGAGTAGTGGTGCGGAGAGGGGAATGCCGGCCTGCTGCCAGTGAGAACTACATGAAATTAAAGAGATTGCAAATAGAAGAATCTTCCAAACCTGTAAGGCTATCACAAGAGCTGGACAAAGTTGTAACAACCAATTGCAAGCCTGTTGCTAAGCATCAGTACAATATTGAATATGAAAGGAAGAAGAAGGAAGAGGGAAAGCAGACAACATGTCCTCCACATGCTGTTCTCGGCCTTTGAGAAACATCAGTACTATAATCTTAAGAACTTGGTGAACATCACAAAGCAACCCGTGGGATACCTGAAAGAAATCTTGAAAGAAATTGGCATTCGGAATGTAAAAGGAATTCACAAGAATACATGGGAGCTGAGGCCAGAGTACAGGCATTACCAACCAGAAGAGAAGAGTGACTGAGAGAGAGAGAGCATGTCACACAGTCACACACAGGCCCAGCCAGCCCAGCCACCACACACTGCTTGCCTGCTTGCCGCGACAGTACAAAGACGCCTGGGTCTGCCACTCCTCTCGGTAAACTGTTAAAGCTGGGATTGCATAAAAGTTTCTTGTTTTTTGAAGAGAAAGATTTCTCTTAGTTAGTCTATAGTTATTTATAGACTAAACCTGCATTCTACCCTTCAGCGGGCATGCTGGCGCGTGCGTGTGTCCAGCACTTAGGAGACTGAGGCAGGCAAGTGAGAGTGAGTTTGAGGCCAGCCTGGAATACACAGCAAGACCCTCCCTGTAAAAGAAAAATTATGGTGTGGGTAGGGCTCTGGGAATTAAAACTGCTTTGTTCTCATTAGTTAACTTTCAAGTGTAAATGGGATATTTCCTAAAGGAAAAGGTAAGAAAGGGGAAAGGTGGAAGGGAGGGTGTCAGCTAAGAAACTGTAAAAGGAACACAGAGTCCGAGTTCCTTTTTCTGAAACTGAAGGGGGAACTTGTCCCTTTCTACAGAGGTAATGTTTCACCTTCAAACATACGTTAATAAAGAGATCTGTTCCCTTTGTACTAAATGGTAGCTGTTATCACTGCCTCATTTTTATCCTGTGGTACTGGAAAGAGAAACAAACTCTAGACAGCTAATGTCCCTTTGGAGAGCGGACTCAGTGGTTTGGGTACACACTGCTCTTGCAAAGGCTGTATGCTTGGTTGCCAGCGTCCAAGTTGGTTTCTTTCTTGACTATCTGTGACTCCAGCTTCAAGGGATCCATGCCCTCTTAGGTCTCCACACATACATATCCGTACATTCACACAGACACCTCAGTGAAAATAAATTAAAAAAAAAAATCTCTTAAAATAGCAATTGGAAATTAAGTAACGGGGCTGGAGAGATAGCTCAGTGGTTAAGAGCACTGACTGCTCTTCCAAAGGTCCTGAGTTCAATTCCCAGCAATCACATGGTGGCTCACAACCATCTGTAATGAGATCTGAAGCCCTCGTCTGGTGTGTCTGAAGACAGCAATGGTGTACTTATATATAATAAATAAATCTTTTAAAAGTGTTTAAAAATAAAAAAGAAAATTAAGTAACTTTAAAAAAAAAAAGTGCTGTTTCTGCAGAGGCCCCACATCAGGCAGTTGTGAACTGCCTGTAGCTTCAGCTCCAGGGAATCTGATACCCCTCTGACCTCCTCCTCCTCCTACACCACACACACACACACACACAAGAATAATTAAAATTTTAAAAAGAAAATAGCTTTTTAAAAGGGAGCCATAAGCAGGCAGATTTCTCTGAGTTTGACATCAGGCCTGGTCTACAGAGCAAGCTTCAGGACAGCTACGGCTACAAAGAGGAAAAAACCTGTCTTTAACAACAGACAAACAAAAGCCAGGCAAGAAACTAACAAACACTTTTTTAAAGCCCACAAAATACAGTGCAAGTGTGGTTGTGAGTGCCTGAAATCCCACCATTCTGCAAAGTGAGCAGGCCAGCCACCAGGAACTTAAAAGCAGCTTGGCGACTTCCTAGTTCTTAAGACGTTGGGCATCAATATGAAATAAGAAATATCTAAGTATTTAAGAGTAAGACACCTTCGAGTTGTTTAAAGTGTAATATTCTCATATTAATCTCTAGGGTTGCGGTCCAAGACTGAATGAATCCCACCAAGCCTTCTGTGTGCCCACTCTTCCTACATACACTCTGGTAATAAGGCTTAATCACTAAATTAGGCACAGTAGGGATCAGCAATAATTTATAACAAAGGCGCAATTATAAGACTGAACTGTGATAACAATTATGCCATACATGTGGTAGATAACGTACAAAGTTTGGATATATACATGCATGCATGCGTAAACATCTTATTATACTGTAACTTTTTTTTTTTTTTTTTTTTTTGGCTTTTTGGGACAGGGTTTCTCTGTGTAGCCCTGGCTGTCCTGGAGACCACCACTGCCCGGCTATACTGTAACTCTTTTCAGCCTCCCATGGTGACTCTCACCTGTAATCCCAGCGCTTGGGAGACGGACAGGAGGAGGAGGAGGAGGAGGAGGAGGCTTTCCATGGGTTAGTTATAGACAGCCTTGACTACATAGTGCATTCTAGACCAACCAGAGCTACAGCTGCAGACAGACAGACAGACAGCAAGCCTACAGCCTTGCACCTAAAGGAAGCACTTGGTTTTTCTGGCATGTCTGAGTTGCTAGCATCACAGCTCTCTCCCTCGGGGGACCGTGACTGAGTAAAAGGACGATTACACTCGTGTGCAGACGCTGACGTGGTGGTGGATCTGCCTGCGTGGCAGCCAGGTGTCCAGAGACGAGCAGGTGCACAGCGTGTCCAGAGCGGATCCCTCCATAAAAGGCTGGAGGGTCTGTGTCTGTGCAAGACTCATTCACAACCCTCCTCACAATGGTGGATAATCTTAGGACTTGTTTATTCCTGAAATCCTCCATTCAGTATTGTTGATGGCAAAATTTCATTTAGTAACTGAAATCAGTAAAAGCCGAGAAAACCCGACCTCATTGAAAGTTTTTTCTGTTTATTATTAGTGGAGGGTGTGCATGGCAGTCATGTGGGGCTCAGAGGACAATTTTGTGGAGTCTGGTCACCTGCCACCTGTAGGTAGGTTCTGGGGACTGAACTTAGGTCGTCAGGCTAGTGCAGCCAAGGCCTTTACCCACCAAGCTATCTCTGCAGCTCAAGCATTTTCTATTAATCTGCAGGAAGGCCTGCAGGATGGCTGCTATCTTCCCTAGTGCAGAAATGGATGTGATGAGGTACAAAGAATGCTGGTGACTTTCTCGGGTTGTAGATCTGAATCTTGACTGGACCACTCGGATTCCAGAGTCCAGATAATCTGGCTACCACATGCTTTAGTAATTTGCAGAGAATTAAAATGTGGTTCAGTGCCCCCATTAATAGTGCCAGGTGGGACATTGACCTTTGCCAGGGTGCAGATACAGTCTCTCAGTGATGCCTCAAAATCAGACCAAGTGTCTGTTGTCACTCTTCTGCTGAGATGGAGAGATGATGTTGTGTCGCCCCATGCATACCAAGCATGAGGCATTGCTTTTGCCATCTGATGAGCTGGGAAGTGCTCCTGAGGGGGCACTCAGGATGGCTTTCCCTGTACTACACTAAGCTGGTGTTGGGAGACCCTAACTCCTGAGTCAGCAAGTTCCTCATTCAGGAGGTCTAGCATTCCGCTTTTGTTGATACCGGTTAGGCCGCCACATTTCTGGATTAGCCGTTAGCATTGAAGTGGACAGACTGGCTTCCTAAGAGCACTTGGCTTCAATGGAGCAAGTAAAAAAACACTCTTGGTGGGGCTGTGGGGAAATCAGGGTTTAGGTTGTTTTGATACATTGAGGAACTAAAAACTGAAACAGGCCTCATGTAGCCCGGATTGTTGT
The DNA here is from genome assembly GCF_947179515.1 of Apodemus sylvaticus. Taxonomy (NCBI): domain Eukaryota; kingdom Metazoa; phylum Chordata; class Mammalia; order Rodentia; family Muridae; genus Apodemus; species Apodemus sylvaticus. The sequence goes on from NC_067473.1 coordinate 160,338,619, forward strand.
CAAAGGCTGTCCTAAAACTTCTGATCCTCCTGCCTCTCTTCCCAAGCACTGCAGTTTGCAGAGGTACACTGTCTATCTGTGGCGTTAAGGAATACGTCTTAAAATTCACAGAAATGCTTTTCCTTTTCCACTGTCCCTCACTCCATCTTCGGGATATCCCCCAGCACCGGGTGTGGTGGTACACACCAGTTATCCCACAGTCCCAGCACTAGAGAGGCAGGAGGATCCAGAGTCTAAGAGTTGAGGGATAGCTTTAGTTTATCTTAAGTTCCAGGCCAGCATGCTCTGCATACCAAGATCCTGTCTCTAAAATGAGTAAGACAAGTCATCATCAAATCTCCAGCCACGTGCCGTAGCTTAGTTACCACCAACTCGCTTGCTGCTGGCCAGCTGTGCCGTGGTGGCAATCCCCGATACTGCTACTGCGACATAGTAGTCATGAGACTGTCTCCTTCCCTCTGCTCTTCATCTTAGGACACTTTCCATCACTCGTCCTAGTCCTTAGTCCCTTATCACTGTTAAAAGATACTAAAGATACTCAAGCCCAGGGTATTGCTATAGAGTCGAGACAGAATAGAGTACCCGTTCATTCTAGAAGAACAGAGTACAGGGAGATGCTTATGTGTAGCATTAAAATGAAATCATCTGTTTTAAGATTTACTATATATGTTGCCCAAGCTGACCTTAAATTCATGGGCTCAGACCATTGAGCTTCCCAGCTAGCTGGGACTACAGCACGTGCCACCCACACTTCATCCACCCTAAAATAAGATTTTTTTTTTATAACATATTTAAGCAGGGCGTTAAGCAAGCATAAAAATGCATGAGCGTGTGCATGTGAACAGAGCTGGATTTAGACTGTTGTCTAAAGACCAGGGAATGTAGCCGGCATTTTAAAGGGGAACAGTTATTTATCAATGACACCACTCCCAGGTCACTGCCAAGTTCCAAGGCTGGTGACAAGAGGAGCAGAACTGAGTCAGGCGGGGCGGGGTCTACCGCGAGCCACGCTCTGTTCACCAGTGCACCAGTCATCCCCTTTGGGGCTCAGTTTCTTATCTGCCTAATGAAGGGTTTGATCTGTAAGGTTTCTGCAGTTTGAGGAATCTGTGACTCAGCTGAAGATATGTAAGGTTACAATAGTGCAGAGCTAGGGTGGCACCCCGCCCAGGCTGCTGGGCAGGCTTCATCTGGTGATCAAAAGGAATCTGTTGAGCACATCCAGAGATGAGCTATGCTGCTTAAATGCCCCTGGTCTACAAGCCTCGCAGCTATAGAGTGGACCAGCACTGAAGCCCAGCACCGGGTTCACAATGGGAACTCATTTAGAAACTTCAGCAGGTCCATCCGGCCTTTCTGCCTCACTTGTCTGTCTGTCTGCCTTTTCTATAATTTCTCTTATATGGGGAATTCTCGTTGTTGGTGAAAGAATGAAAGGGGAAATAAAAGACTTTAAGTGACAGATCTTCAGAGTAAAGAAAAAAAGGCTAAAATTTTATAAAGTATGAAAATATTTGACAAAAACAAACCGAAAAGAAGTCCTATCTGAATGTATCATCTGTGCTTGTGTCCACGGGTGGTGGGGCACACACCTACAATGCCAACATTTAGGAGACAGACACAGGAGAATGGTCAGTTCTTTCAAAGAGAAAAAGCCAGGCCTAGTGGGCCAAGCCCTTAATCCCGGCACCCAGGAGCTGGAGGCAGGCAGTAGTTGTCTAGTGAGTTCTAGGCCAGCCTGGAGCAATGGTTCAGTGGTTAGGAGCTCACTGCTCTCACAGAGGGCTGAGGCTTCCAGCTCCAGCCTCCATGGGCACCTGCGCTTACGTCCACAGACTCCGCACACACAGACACAGAATTAAAAAAAAAATTAGGCTCAGCATGGTGGTGCACTCAGGAGGCAGAAGCAGGCAGATCTCTGTGAGTTTGAGGTCAGCCTTTGTCTACAAAGCAAGTTCCAGGACAGCCTGGGCTACATAGAGAGACCCTGCTGCAACCCCCACCCCAATTTTTTTTTTAAATTAAAGAAAACTGAATGTATACTTATCATGAGTTCAAGAGCACATAGTATAAAGAAGATAGAAAACTGAATGTATACTTATCATGAGTTCAAGAGCACATAGTATAAAGAAGATAGAGGCAGAAGGATGGCTGACAATTTGAGGCCAGCCTAGGCTACATAGCCTAGGTCTAGCCTAGACATGACACTATCACAATAAAATAAAATAAAATGTACTCCTAGAACTCAGGAAGCAAGGCCAAGGGGCCTAACTAGTTCCAGGTCAGCCACTGCTACATAGCAAGACCTTGTCAAAGTGAGGGAAGGGAGGGAGGGAGGCAAGGAGGGAGGGAGAGAAAAAGGCAGGCAGGCAGGCAAGCTGGGTGTGGTGTTGTATGCCTTTCGATTCCAGCATTTGGAAGATAGAGGCAGGAAAATCAGGAATTCATAGTCATGTTTGGCCACTAAGGTAAGTTCTAGACCAGCCTGGGCTCCAATGAGAACTGATAGCTACATAGATAGACACATAGATGATTGATAGATAGATAGATAGATAGATAGATAGATAGATAGATAGATAGATAGATAGATAGACAGAGAGCCTAGCAACAAATGAGCCACGTCGCTCTGCCTTCCCGGGCTATGCTGTGTATCCTGGCAGGTGTGACAGCCATACGTGATTCTGTTGTCTGAAGTATCAGCTTCTATAGAAGAAAGGAAGGAAATGAGAAAATAGCCTGCTTCTATTTCTAGTCCCCTTCTCCAAGGGAGAAGCGGGTTCCGGGTGAGGTCTTGTGGAATGGCTGCTGCTTCTCCTGCCCTGTGCTCTCCTGTTGCCCTGGAGGTGAGTGTCCCTGACTTGGATGTCATGCTGTCCCATCCACAGGGAAAGGTCGGGCACGCTCCTCCCCCCCAGACCCTTTTCTCAAAGTAAAGCCGCCCCCTGGCTCAGGCGCTCATTTCCTGCCCTACTTTTCCTCTCCTGTGAAACAGATGGGACTTCTGTCTTAGAAAAGTTTCATTTCAGCCAGGCGGTGGTGGCGCACGCCTTCAATCCCAGTACTCAGGAGGCAGAGGCAGGTGGATTTCAGAGTTCTAGACCAGCCTGGGCTATAGCATGAGTTCCAAAGAAACCCTGACTTAGAAAACAAAGAGAAACAAAATGTTTTATTTCCTCAGTAGCAAGGCCTTGAAGGACTTCATTTGTAGTCTCCCTTGCTACCTGTCGCTCACCCTCAAGGCCAGCAGATCCTGTCTGCCCATCAAGCTGCCAAGAACTTATCATGAGGCTCTGTAAGGGTTCAATTCCCCACACTGGCTTTTACCTTGGGTGATATATGACAGTTTATATAATTTCATTATTTACTATCTGTCTGTCTATTTTGTACATGAATATACGTGGCATTCATGTAGCATGGCACACATGTGGAGCTTACAGGGATCCCATGCAGTTCATCGGGTTACCCGTGGGGCCACCTCAGTGGTATCCATGACGATTGAGGTGAATGAACTCTCTCCCTAGCTGAGGTGATCTTCTTGCCTCACGTAGAGTAGGTTTGCCTCCTCGTTTTCCTGGGGCCTTGGTTCTTTCTCAGGCTCTTTAGCTCCCACTCCCTTAAATGTAGGCATCTGCCAGCGTTCAGCCTTTGGTCTGCCCTTTGTATCCTCTGTCTGTGTCTTTATCTTTCTTCCTGGTTTTATATATCACTAACAATACCACCGCAGCAACCAATCTCTGTGTCCCTTTGAGTGGTTCCACTTTCTTCCTAACCAACAAGTCCTGCAGCACGCAACCTTGAGATAAGCAGCTTCAAGTCAAGGTACAGATAAACGCCTCAGTGGTCTGGGAACCTCAGAAATCAGTCAACAGAGCAAGGTGCAGAAGCTGTGCCTTCCTCAGAAGCTGGAGTTTGTTCTTTCCTATCTCTCTCATGATCACCCCTGTTTAAAAAAAGGGGTGGAGGTGGCGGGGAGTAGGGAACTAGATGTCAGGTGACCTGACCTGAATCTCAGCACTTAGGAGACAGAGGCAAGCAGATCTCTGAGGTTGAGGCCAGCCTGGTCTACAAAGTAAGTTCCAGGGCACCCAAGGCTACACAGTAAGACCCTGTTTAAAAAACAAAAACTGGGGAGGTTGGGGCTGTTAGAACAACTGGGGAACATACACAAGACCATGGGTTCAATCCCAAGGTGTATACACACACACACACACACACATACACACACACACAAAGGATGTCATGGATTGCCTGGGCTGAAAAACGCATCCCGCGGTTACCGCAGACATAAGCAGCACTGTGTGTGTGTGTCTGTGTATCTGTGTTTGTCTGTGTCCGTGTGTGTCCGTGTCTGTCTGTCTGTCTGTCTGTCTGTCTGTGTGTATCTGTAAGTGACGAACTTGTAGGAGCCCTCTGCCTCATTCATCCATCTTAACCTAGGAATCAGAGAGTGTCATGGGCGGACTTTATTGCAGTGTTTGTTAGAACTGAAAAAGTCTGGACAGGATATACCGGTAATCTGTCATTGGGCAACTGAGGCAGGAGGATTACAACTTTGAGTTATATAGCGTTCCAGTCTTGTCTGAGCTAAATAGCTAGATTCTGTCTCAAAAAGTTAAAAAACCAAACAAACCATACCTTTTTTGATGTTTGGTCAAGGTGATTGGTTTGCCATGCAGTCTGTCAAACTGAAGTACGGTGGCTTAGTTTAATTGGCTTTACTTTTGGCTCAGAGAGTAGGAAGCTCGCACAGTAACAATAAAGGGGAAGTCTGTAAAGGGCTGGCAAGGTGGCGCGGAGACAGGAGTGAGACCCCTGGGATCCGAGCAAGGTGGACAGAGAGCTGATGGCCAGCTTTCTCCTGAGGACCACACAAGCCCAAGTGTGAGCAGGATCACACAAGCACACGTGCGTGCACACAGCTTACGCACAGTAATCATACAGTATAAACATTTTTGAAGATTAAGGAAGATTTCATTCTACAAAATAGAGTGTCAGTGGAGAACACAGCAAGAGTGGGTTTTTTTTTTTTTTATTGTTTTCAGGTTTTTGTTTTGCACAAGTGTTTTGCCTACATGTATGTATATGCACCATGTACATGTGTGGTGCCCACTGAGGTCAGAAGGAGTCATCAGAGTCCCTGGAACTAGAGTTAGAAATGGCTGTGAACTACCACGTGGGTTCTGGGAACTGAACCCAGGTCCTGTGCAAGAAGAACAAATGCTTGTCCTTTGCTGCTGGGCCATCTCCCCAGCCCCGGAAGGGAGATTTTAGTAGAAAAGACCTGGGGAGAGCTGATGGAAAATGGTCACTTCAGGTTACTTTCCTCGTAAACCAGGGGCAAGGAGAACCAAAAAATAAAATAAAAAAATAAGACTGGTTGCCATGGGATTACTTTAGATTACAGTTATTGTCTGAGCAAGGGAATGCCATCAGGCTAGTTAAGGCTGGCCTGTCAGCTCTCTAACTCTGATGTTTTCTCATGGGCTTTATCTAGTGTATTTAAACTAGCTGTCAGAGGCCCCTCTGCAAAAGAAGGCTTGAGACGCTAGGCCCAGCCGGCAGCTCCAGGAGTCAGGAGGCAAACGGAGCTTGCTGGGCACTTAGAGCTGGGACAGGGACAGGTTCACCCGAGTACCACTCCTGGCCACAGTGCAGAGCCTGGTCACAGACGCAGAACCCAGTCACAGAATCCGGTCACAGCGCAGAGCCTGGCCACCTCCTGCTTACTGTTGCACTGGGCTGGGTGGAGCTGCACCTTGGGGCAGCAGCCGGCCCTTCCCGTGCTGCAGTTGCTGACTGCAAGAGAGTGTTTCTGGATATCTTTGCTCAAGCAGGAGTCCAAAAGTGGCAGGGTGGCAGGTGGCCCCCGGGTCACCGGCTCTGTCCTGAGGTCCTGTTCCAGCCCTTGTACAAGTTGCTCCTGCACCCCAACAAGGTCTTTTTGAGATTATTTTCACATTGGGAAATCTGCAAGTGTATGAACTCATCTTTCACGCACTTCCTGTTTTGTTGTCTTTACCGCTTCCTCCCTGCAAGTGTCTTAGTCACCCCTTAGGAGTAAACAGTGTTCCTAGCAATCCTGCCATATATATTCCTCTTAATGCTTAGCGCAGTGCTGCTGCTAGCACGTAATGGACACTTAACAATTATCTTACTGGCTATGGAGAGGGTATTGTTTTCAACCATCCAGAGGATACTGCTTGAGACTGGTGTGGTATATACAGTAGGAATAAAGTAGGCAACAATCTCTGCCTCCAAAGACTGAGAAAGACAGACGGATGGACGGACAGGCAGACAATATGTTAGAGAGCAGTGAGTGCCAGCAGGAGAATTAGGCAGAGCACAGGAGGTATAGCATGCGTGGCTAGGATGGTTACAAGGATGGAGAGAAACAGTACAGTAAGATGCTCAGAGAAGACCTCACTGTTAAAATGGCATTTTACTAAATATTTGAAATGCTAAAGAGCCTTACAGAAAGATCATTCCAGGCCAGGAACTCTTAATATGAAGGCTCTAAAACTGGCCCTGTTGGAACATTCCAGAAAGGAGGAGTTTACATCCAGGGCAGATAGGTGAAGGTCAAGGAAAGAGACAAGTCAGAGAGAAGTGGGGCAGAGAGCATGACGGTACGCTGCATGTTCTGGTTGGACTTTGCCCTGGGATTAGCCATCGCAGGGTTTCCAGCATATGACTGACTGGATAGCATCACTATCTGACTCACGACTGAATCCTCTGGATGCTGCAGTAGCCGCAGGGATGCCACTCGGAAGGTGACTAATTAAAATGGAGCCTTGACCCGGGGAAGCACTAGAGGTGAAGAGATGTGGGCAGAATCTTGATTTACTTTCAGGGTAGGACCTACAGAATTTGCTGATTCAGGGAAGGAAGTTAGAGACCATGGCAGGGTTTTAGTTCTGAGAAACAGAAAAGTTGCAGTCTGAAATGTGGAAGTGGCCAGGCATGGTGGAGCAGGCCTTTGAGATCCCAGCCCTTGGGAGGCAGAGGCAGAAGCAGAGGCAGATGGTTCTCTGAGTCTGAGGCCAGCCAAGGCTAGATAGTGAGACCTTGTCTTAAAGCAGAAATCAGATAAAGGGAGAGAGGCCCCAAGAGGGGAAGGCTTGCTGTGGGGCAGCTCAGCTTGTGCCTGGTGGGTCCAGGGTGTCCCTGTGCAGGCACCCAGCCACACTAGATGCCAAGCAAGTATTACACATGGAAATCGGAGCGGCGTCTAGGCTAGAGACGGCATCTGATGGCGTAAACATGACCCTATGGATGGATTAGACTGTATAACTAGATGGGATCACTGGACCTGTCACCATTCAGGCAGAGGTGACAAAGCTACAGTAGATACAGTACTTCATTACTTAGACTGTATCTCAAAAAGACTAGCTCCACACAGCCTGAAGTGCCGGGGAAGCGGCAGGAGAGGCATTAGACCCACTGCCTCACTCTGGGGTCCCCAGATCTTCTACCAGTGCCGCCACCGTGCCTTAACTTACACAGGGCATGAAACACTGCAATCCTAGAAACCCCAAGGCTGAAACAACAGGATCGTAAGTAAGCCGAAGCCCGGCCTGGGCAGCAGAGTGGACTGGGTCTGCCAGCTGGATGGCACACAGGCCCGACAGCCTGAGTCCATTGCTCAAAACCCACGTAAAGGTAGAAGGAGAGAACGGTGTCACTGAACTGTCCTCTGTGTTCACCATGGCACACAAGTGCCAACAGTGACGAATGGCTCAGCAAAATAATGGTAAGGGAGATGTGTTAGAGTGCTTGCCTAGCATCTGTAAGGCCCGAGGTTCAGACTTCAGCACCTAGGAAGGCGGAAAGGAGTAATATAATCTACAGGAAGGAGCTGGGAGATGGCCCGGAAGCTAACGCACACGCTGTGCATCCCTGAGATGTGTAGCATCCCTGAAGCCATGGAAATGGCCAGAAGAGGAAGTGAGCGCACTTGGTACTCTGTCCGCAGCGTGTCTGGGTGAGGAAGCAGGGACACTGTGAAAGGCTGCTGAAGGTCACTCGCTAACTGTTGGCCAGACACAAGCTATAAAGTATGTGGGGCTGCAGGGCCGGCTCAGCAGCTCAGTGTACCTGTCGCTCTTGCAGAGGACACAGGTTCAGTTCCCAGCACCCCATGATGGCTCACAACTCCCCAACTCCAGTTCCAGGGGGTGCTGTGCTGCCCCCTGCAGGCACCCAGCACACACATATCTACAAACATATACATGAAAACACTTTGAGTATATGAAGTATAGAGGAGAGTACATTATCAGATTTCCAAAGACAAACAATACAAAACATAAGGTCTGATATTCAGCATATATAGTAACCTGCCAAAAGGGAGTCTAAGCCCTACATGCCACTGTGGTCTGAAGGAGACACTTAACTAAATTTTGAAGAAAAGAATTTTTTTTTTTTAAGATTTATCTTATGTAGATGAGTATACTATAGCTGTCTTCAGACACACCAGAAGAGAGCGTCAGATCCCATTACAGATGGTTGTGAGCCACCGTGTGGTTGCTGGGAATTGAACTCAGGACCTTGAAGAACAGTCAGTGCTCTTAACTGCTAAACCATCTCTCCAGCCCTTTTGTAGAGATTCTTCGGGGAGCTATTCCACACAAAAGGAGCTGACAAGGCCCCGTGGACAGCTATGAAAGACCTAGAGCATGTCTGGGTAAACCACACAGGTCTGTTTTAACTGAGGGGAAAGGTGGGGACAAGAGGGCATTGGCTAGAAATGTAGTGCAGAAAACCGCCCTTAAATTTGAGATTTATGGCTGGCAGGGTGGCTCAGTAGGTAAGGCACTTGCCACCCCTGAGTTTGGTTCCCAGGACCCACATAGATGAAGAAGAGAATAAATTCCACAAGTTGTCCTCTGACCTCCATACATGTACATGCGTAATTCGCCACCTCTCACACACAAAGAAGTAAATATGTTTTCGTCGGGGTTATCATATGATTAAACACCATGGAACAAAACAACTTGGGGAGGAAAGGGTTTATTTGCTTACCCAATAGGCTAGGTCTCAGTCAATCACTAGTTAAGAAAATGCCCCTCAGGCTTGTCTGCGGCCAGATCTTAGGGAGGTGTTTTCTCAGCTGAGGCTCCTCCTCTCTGATGACTTGTGTCGAGTTGACATAAAACTAATCAGCATAAAATGTGAATACACAACGTGAAACTGCAGATACTTGTGAAGCTGAGGCAGGAGGATCACGAGTTTAGGGGAGCCTGCAGCCTAGATAACTTAGTGAGAGCCTGTGTCAGAAAAAATTTTTTTAATATTTATTTTTTAAAAGGCTGGTGTAGTGGCTTAGCAGGGAAAGGTCCTTGCAGCTTAAGCCTGGCCACCTGAGCTTGGTTCCCAGACCCCACACAGAGGTGGAAGAGAACTGACTCCACAAAGTTTTCTTACAGCGCCACGCATTCACACACATTCAGTCCCAATAAACTTTGGTTGGTTGGTTTTGTTTTCTCAAGACAGGGTCTCGCTGTCCTGGAATTCCCTTTGTGCACCAGGCTGGCCTCAAACTCAGAGATCCTCCTGCCTCTGCCTCCTGAGTGCCTGGCTATAATAGACTTTTTTTTTTTTTTTTAAGTAAAAGAGGCTGGAGATAGCTCAGTACTAGAGCATGTGCCCAGTGTAACCAGTTAGCGTCTCTATGTCCACCCCACTTCTCCAATAATTACACAGAGGCTTCTTTACTTAGGAATGAATGCCTAGGCCTTAAGCTAGGCCTGTTCCCCAGCTAGCTCATAACTCAGTTAACCTGTTCATACCTTGGCATGTGGCTGGTTACCTCTCCTCAGTTTCATGCATCCAGCTTCCTCCAAGTGGGGATGTTGGGATGGTGAATTCTCCTGCACCTGATTACTTCCCAGAGTGTACCTCCCCCATCCCCCACTGAATGTCCCACCTTCTAATCCTGCCTCAGCCTATTGGCCATCAGCTTTTTGTTGACAGGTGATGCTTTTACACAGCTACACCTAGGGTGCTGGAAGAAGCCCTAAGTCCAACTCCACATTCCACAAATAAACAGTGCTGAAGTTAGAAATTAGGGTGACTGGGAGCCGTCGGTATCCCTGAGATCTGGGTGGTTTGTTTGGGGAGTTTTTGTTCAGTTGTTGCTGCTGATTTTTGGAGACAGGGTCTCAGTGTGTATACCTTGCTGGCCTGGAGCTCACAGCAATTTGCCTGCTTCTGCTTCTCCAGTGCTAGGATTAAAGGTATGGCCCACCATGCTCAGCTGTCTCTGAGGTTTTGAAGCAGGGTTTTTGTGATGTAGTATTGCTAGGTTGTGTGACTGCAAGCAGTTACCAGTAAGAGGCCATTGCTAGGGCTTATGGGTGGGATATAGGGACATAACTGAAACTTATAGCACACATACCCCCCCCCCCACACACACACACAGCAAAAGGAAGAGGGGAGGGGAGGGGAGGGGAGGAGAGGAGAGGAGAAGAGAAAAACGTGTCTGGAGAGACGACGCCGCAGTTAGAGCATTTGTTGCTCTTGCAGATGACCGAGTTTGATTCCCAACACCACATGGTGGCTTCTGTCTGTCTGTAACTCCGGTTCCAGGGATTGGACATTCCTCCTCCGGCCTCCCTGAGCATCAAGTACATACATGTGCACATACATACATGCAGACAGAACACTGTATAAAATAAATCATCTTAGAAAACAGAAGGTGGTTTGTAATTAACAGAGAAGGCAAGAGACGGCTGATTTCGGTAGAAAATCAGCTTTAGTCATACAGCATTTGAGTTAGCATGGAATATCCTACTAAAATCATCCAGGGAGGATCCAGGGGACAGAGGGCTGAAATAAGCAAAGTCAGGGCTGGCATGGATTGGCATAGAGACATCAAGGAGTTTTCCCAGAGGCAATACAGCAAAGATAGAGAAACAGTCTTCAGTGGCAGTGCGGGACAATTCAGCACTTGCCTAGCACCTATGAAGTCCTAGGTTCAGTCCCCGCCACGGGGTGGGGTGGGGTGGGAGGTAGGGTGTGCTGTAGAATTGATATAACAGCTGGCTCAGCACACAGCACTCGGAATCCCACTTTCTTCCTCACATTTGACAAACGTGGATTATTCTTTCTGACGCAGGTCATCAGATCTACTGACTGACCAAATGGGACCATATCATATTCCTGGCAGAGTTCATAAATGGCTAACGGGATGAAAGGCAAAATGTATCAGATTTTAATGAAAACAATTCACTTCTGTTTTCTTCAAATGAAGCACCAAGCCTCTCAACTTTAAGATTAAAGAGTAATTGTACAAGTGTACAGGAAATAAGGAGCTAACACCAACATTGGCAGTGTGACATCCCCGGTCCTGAGCACAACTCATTCAGAAGCACAGAGGCCGCAGGGAATACAGTCTCACCTCACCATGCTGTTAGCCTGCTGAACCTGTAGTCCGTGCGCCTAGCTGCAGCGTGTCAGTACACAGCACATCCTGGATTTTGCGCCCCTTAGAATGAGCTGTGTTCTAACAGGATCCTTGACCTCGGGTGTACATTAGGCCCCGATACTTCACCAGCAATAACCTCCTCCAGCAATCAGGAGACTGAGTTCTACCACCAGTTCTCAGATCCTCTGGGCCAACGTTACTAAAACCTGTTTGGTGAGATTAAACAAAAGACAGTGGCCAGTCAAGGTGAGGATTTCGTTCTCAGCCCATCGTGAGGGTTTTAGTGGTACTGAGGCCTACGGCTCGTGGAATTGTGTGCAGTTCAGTTTTGAAGTACTTGGCCTTCCTTCCGGTTAGACTCTGTCGGGCAAGCAGGTGTCTCCGTGCTCCACGTGCACCCACAACTCGTGGGTGATGGTTGCCACTCTAGCAAGTAAGTACTAGTTCCCACAAAGAAAGAATGACGACTTGGAAACAGCTTGTAGGGCACCACTCTCCCTGAAAACAGCTCCTCCCTGAAGGGGTGACCCAGCTGCCAAGCTCTAAAGCCTGCTGTGCTGGGCAGCGGCCAAGAGCAAGGTTCAGTGTTTACATACCCACCGTGGGCCTGGGTTGTCCCAGCAACTCACCCAGCACAGTTCATCCCGTCCTCCCCTTGGCAGCGTCCGAGCCAGCTTTGCCCTTCACCTCTCGTGGTCTCGGTGTTCTGGGTAACCCAGCTTGCTCTGTTCTTTTTAATTTCCTGCCAGTTCCTCAACTTCTCACATGCTTCCTAGTCTGCAGCTGAACTTGACCTGTCTGGGACCAAGCAACCTGCACTCCTCCCAACGTCCCAAACCAGGAGGCAGCAGCCAGGTCCCCTGCAGCAGCCAGAACCCAAGCTAGCAGGCCTGTATGCTGCTGTCTGCGGGAGCACACCCAAGACCCTGGCTCTTATGCATGCTTTCTTGGTCTTATAAAATTATGCTTTCTCTATTCCCTGGTAAGTTAGAAATAGGAGAAGGGACTATTCTTGGAAGGCCGGTTGAAAGCTCAAGAAGTGACCATTGACCCCAGAATAGCAAGGGAAAGGACAGGAAAAAAAATAAGAAGTGGACATGAGAACTCAGAATTCAGGAGAGTGCGTCCTGTAGAGTTGAGGCAGCTTCCCACACCCCAGAGGGCAGGAAGACAGCACGGCTCCACTCTAAAATAGCAATGGCCGGTATTATCAAGAAATGCTAAGTTAGGGCTGGGAGAGTACAAACCCAGGGTGACCCAGGCAGGGTAGGGAAGCCAGCAGTGCTGGCAGTCAGGAGGCGGGGTGGGATTAGGAATTAAAGGCCAGCCTCGGCTATAAAACACATTCAGGCAATCTGGGATTCATTAGGTTCTATTCTTAAAAAGCAGAAAACTTTAAATTCTCTTCAACTGAAGGGGGCAGAGAAATGAATTATGTTCCTTAGTTTTGGTACATCTTACATGGTTAAAAGTTTTAGAACTCAAAAACATTAATTCTACCTATCCAGAATTTGTGACAGAATCTTCTGGCTCAGCCTCCTACCAGAATTCAACCCCTAGGACCTGTGTAATGGTGGAAGAGAATGAACTCTAAAGCTGCTGTCTGATTTCAAACACTGGCTGTGCACATACACGTGCATGCACACACACGCGCGCGGATATACAATTTTATATATATATATATTTATATATATATTATTGTTGTTTGGTTGATTGGTTTTTTTTGAGACAGGGTTTGTCTGTATAGCCCTGGCTGTCCTGGAACTCACTCTGTAGACCAGGCTAGCTTCGAACTCAGAAATCCACCTGGCTCTGCCTCCCAAGAGGCATGTGCCACCACTTTAAAAAATATTTTTTTTTTAAAAGTAAAAGGTTTTAGGAGGCCGGGCATGGTGGTGCACGCCTGTAATCCCAGCACTTGGGAGGCAGAGGCAGGCAGATTTCTGATTTTGAGGCCAGCCTGGTCTACAGAGTGAGTTCCAGGACAGCCAGGGCTACACAGAGAAACCCTGTCTCAAAAAAACAAACAAACAAACAAGGCAACTATCCAGTTTCATATAACACATCACTGGTGATGAAGGTGCTCTGAGGATAAAGCTTATGAGTTCAAGGCCTTTCTAGGCTGTAGAGAGTTCAGGTCTGCTTGGGGAACCTTCTTAAGACCCCCACCTCAAAACAATGAACTGCGAACAGAGGCCTGGGGATTTAACACAGTGGTAGACAACTCTTGTAGCGTGTGGGGCTCTGGGTTCAGTCCTCATACTGTAAATAACAACATAACTGAGCATTTTGTTTTATGGATCGACCCTTTTGAAGCTGCTGGGCGACAGTGGCACACACCTTTGATCCCAACACTTGGAAGGTAAAGGCAGGCAGATAATTGTGAGTTCGAGACCACCCTGATCTACAGAGTGAATTCTAGGGCTAGAAACCCTGTCTTGGAAAAAAAAATGAAAGAAATTGCAATTACCACACACTCAAAATTACATATGCCAGTGATAAAACTAACAATGTTTTTTATTTTAATTACTTTATTACATTTACTTAGTTGTACGTGCACACACACACACATGTGCTAGTCAGAAGCCAACTTGCAGGAGTTGGTCCTCTCTCTCTCTCTCTCTCTCTCTCTCTCTCTCTCTCTACCTCTCAGTCCCCAGGAATCAGGTTTAGTGATAAGCGCTCCTCCCGCTCAGCCATCGCCCTGACTTGACATTTTATATTTTAAAAGCAAGAACCACAGCCATTGTAAACCACAACCAACCCTGGAACACTGTACAGTGATAGAAGAGGCAAGGTGTCCTTTCAGAAAACCAAGACTGACTCCACACACACCCCAGTGCAGGCATGTCAGCGAGGCCGTTGGCTGTGCTCTCTTTGGTCAGGGATAGAATGCACTGGCCCTTTCTGATCACTTGTCCAGCCCTTGGCAATGCAGAACTCTATGGCCCTTTCTGAGCTCCCCCAAGAGTTTGCTCAGAGTCCTTGGATCACATCCTGAATTAAGCTTGGAAGACATTGTCTAGTGTTCCAAAACAAGCTCTATAAATTGGTTGATTCTCAAGCAAGCCCACTTCATAGCCCAGAGTTCATTTAGATCTGTCTTCTCCGAAGGCTGAGGGGTGCTATCCTCACAGGACAGATCACAAAGTGTAAAATACTGTTTCTGAGTGTAGTGGGCATCTTTTCTTTGGTTTGGGTTTTTGTCTTATCTGAATTTGTTTGTTTATGTCGGCTTCTTTCTACCTAGGCTAGTCTGGCCTCATTTGGTCCATAGACGATGTAACTCTGTGAACTTCTGATACTTGGGACTGCACCTCCCAAGTATTGGGATTATAACTGTGTACCACTGTGTCTAGTTTCATGCACTAGAGATCAAACCCAGAGCTTTGAGCGTGCTAGGCAAGCACTCTAACAACTGAGGGAGATCCCTAGCCCTTGTTAGGGTTTTCAAACAGAACTTGCCATGGAGGCCCGGCCTGCCAGGTAGTCACGGTGTGGCCCGAGCTGGCCTCAGACTTGAATCTCCTGTCTCGGCATCCTGAGTGCTGAGATTATGGGTGCTGGTCACTTCCTCAATAGTTGGTAGGTATAAATGAAAGAAAGTCCTGGGATTCCATTTCATGTTGCTTCAGTTAATAATACTTGAGTTCTAGCCATGCGCCTTTAGTCCCAGCACTCGGCAGGTGGATCTCTGCGAGCTCATGGTCTACAAAGTGAGTTCCACGACAGAGAAACTCCGACTTAGGAAAACAAAGTCAAAACCAAAAACCTTGCAGTTCTAAATGTGTATTACAAATAACAAACGCTTGATTTGTGGGAGTACTATTCTGTCTTCTCTGTTAGCGTCCGTATAATGGTTTGTTTTTGAGGGCCAGTGAGATGGTTCAGTGGGTAGAGCATTTGTCAAGTAAGCCTTCTGGAAGACCTAAATTTGATCCCCGAGTCCCACATAAGGTTGGAGAGAGCAAGGTTGTGGTCTAACCCTGCAGCATGAGTGTACACACACACACACACACTTTTTTTGATCCTGTTGTTTCCCTCTCTGATTCACCAGGCATGAGTAACCTCTTCCTCTTTTCCTCCTGTCTAGGCTACCCGTTGGCTCTGTTTTATCGGCATTACCTTTTCTATAAGGACAGCTACCTCATCCATCTCTTCCACGCCTTCACAGGCCTCTCGATTGCTTATTTCAACTTTGGTAAGTGAGTGGGTTCAGCAGGGATGCCGCCCTGAGAAGAAACCTGGGGAGGGGTGGACTGGGGGGGGGGGTCCCCTGAGACAAGCTCGCGCATTAGCAAGAGTTAGCTCTTAGAAAGCTTTGCAAAAAGAGCATTCAGTCAATAGGAACACAACTTCATTGTTCTTTGTTTTCTTCTTACATTTCCTTACTAATAATAATATTTGGAGACAGAGAAAAAATATATTTGGGAGTCAGGAAGGTGGCCCAGCAGTCAAGGGTATTCTCTTTTCCAAAGGACCCCAGTTCGGCCTAGCACTCACGCTAGATGGCTCAAAACCCCCCGTGACTCCAGTTCCAGGGGAATCTGAGGGGATTTGAGGCCCTCATAGCCACACAGACACATACATGCATACGCACGCACACACACACACACACACACACACACACACACACACGCACACATAAATAAAAATATTTTCAAAGATGTGGAAAAACAGTATATTAAATAATTCATAATAAGGTAACATATCAAATCTAAGTATGTACATTGTTATGTGCCAGTCAAGTTAACTTAGTGCTCCGCACTGTGGTGCACAGCTGCAATCCCAGCACTCAGGAAGCAGAGGGGGCCAGCTTGGTCTGTGTAACGAGTTCCAGGCCCATCAGGGCTACATAGTGAGACCCTGTCTCAATAATAATAACATGATGATAACAGTAATTAGGACTATTTAGAGCTGGCTCAACAGGGAAAAGCACATGCTCTCACATGGTGGATGAAGATAACAAATCTTCTCTAGTTGCCCTTTGACCTCTGTACTTACCATGGCACACCTACACATAAAATTTATTTATTTTGAGACAGTGTCATGTAACCCGGGCTGACCTTAAACTGTGAAGGAGGTCATCTTGCTCCTCCTGTCTCTCCCTCCCAAGTGCTAGATGGCAGGCCTGGTCCAGTAGAGCTGGGGATTGAACCCAGGGCCGCCTGCATGCCGGGCAGACACTCCACCAGCCGAACCCATGCCCACTTCCAACGCTGCCTACTGTGTTCTCTGGGACTCTCCAGAGGAAGGGGCACCGCGCCACGGTCCTAAGTGCTGCTCTCTTCTCTGCACCCAGGCCACCAGTTCTACCACTCCTTGCTATGTGTCGTGCTTCAGTTCCTCATCCTGCGACTCATGGGCCGCACCGTCACTGCCGTTTTCACTACCCTTTGCTTCCAGATGGTAAATTGTGCTCAAGCAGCTCAGGTCACATCTGACAGTAGGTGTGGAGAGGGGAAGGTGGGGGAGGCAGCACCAGGACCGAGCTTGCCCTCCCTCCTCCCAGCACTCAGCATCTGACTGTGGGCAGGCCACAGGCCACAGGCCGACTGGAGCAGTGACTCACTCCTGGCCTCCTGGCTATGCCAGCAGGGTTCCTTGGTTCTCACTAGTTAGCCCAGCTGCCCATGAGTTACAACCAGTTTAGAGTGAGCTGCAGTATCCAAGCAGGTAAACGTCCATCCAATGCTCTAAGCCAACCAGTCCTCACTGAGGTAGCGATGCCCCCATTTGTGGGATTTATTTATTTATTGAGATGGGTCTCACTGTGTGGCCAAGGCAGCTTTAAACTCTACAGCTCAAGCTGGCTTCAGTCTCTCTAGTGCCAGGATTCTAGGTCTGCACCCGCAGGCCTGGCTCAGAGATAGGAAGGCCCAGAAGAGGAAAGGGAAGGGATACAGGGGATTGCAGAGCCAGGGGAAATGAAATCGGCCGTGGTGGCAGAGGTGGAAGGCTAAGAGGAGGTGGTGGTGGAAGGCTAAGAGGAGGATTATGACTTAGAGGCCATAGACTGCCACAAGGGGGAGGGAGGGCAGAAGGCAAAGGGAGAAAGGTGTACAATGGTGAAGACGTCCCCTCTCCTAGGCCTACCTTCTTGCTGGGTATTACTACACAGCCACTGGTGACTACGATATCAAGTGGACAATGCCACATTGTGTCTTGACACTGAAGCTAATTGGTAAGTGGAAAGGTAGCCTTCCTCCTTTACAGCTGGGCCCTTCTCCCACCCACCGAGCCAAAATAAACCATACCAATGTTCCCACGCTGCTCCTGGCTACAGTCCGTCCAGAGACCACATCCTCATGTCTGCCCTCCCTCCCCTTCTCTCTCTGCTCAGGGCTGTCTATTGACTACTATGACGGAGGCAGAGACAGGGTAAGTGTCCACACTGGCAGAGGCTAGAGGTTAACTGGAGGGGCAGGAGGAAAGCTGCTGTTACCAAGACTGGATCTGCACCAGGGCAGGGCCTCTGCCTCGTCCCCTAACCTAGGAGCTATCTTCCAGATAGCAGCTGGGCAAGGACGAACCAGGCTAACTTGTCCAGTCCAGCTCTTGCACAAAGTCCAGAGATGGGTGCCAGCAAGGCATCTGTCACAGCAGCCCCAGGCAGCTGCTGGCTGAGCTACCCCACACATCTTCCCATGACCTCCCACCTCCCACCGCAGAGCTCCAGGCCATGGAGAGCTGAGTGTCTCTGGAGTGAGATCCAAGGCTGTCCTGAACCGTGCATTCTCTTCTTGGCATAGAATTCCTTGTCCCCTGAGCAGCAGAAGTATGCCATACGGGGTGTCCCTTCGCTGCTGGAGGTCGCTGGCTTCGCCTACTTCTACGGGGCCTTCTTGGTAGGGCCTCAGTTCTCAATGAACCACTACATGAAGTTGGTGAGGGGAGAGCTGACTGACGTACCAGGGAAGATGCCCAACAGGTAATCCCCTCTCCTGGCCACGGCCTCTGTGTAGGGATCCCACCCAGTACAACCACCCTGAAGTAACTTTCCTAAAGGTCAGCCCTAGCACACTGACTCGGTTGTCGCAGTGTCACATGGACAATGTCTGTGTGTTCCTCAGGCTAACCTGCCCCAGCCATTCATGCTGACCCTGAAGGACCAGTGTTTTGCCCACAAGTTTGCTCGCTCCTCCCTTCAAAGGCTCCTCTCAGTGAGGGAGACCCTGTTCAATATACAAAAATGTATACAAAAATACAGAACGAGAGATAATGCAAAGGTCACTGGAATCCCCTCACTGGGATCTTGACCCCCGAATTTCAGCAGGAAGTGAAATTGCTCATTGTTCTGTACATGGTTTTAGCCTTACCACTGACTGGCGACCCTGGTAAGTTCTGAGCTCAGTACCACACTGAGGGTAAAGCCTCCGGCACACCGCTCCCTCCTGCCCTCACTCCTGTACCTGGGATTTGTGACTAGCCAAGCACAGAGAGCTGTCTTTCTGGGAAACCGCTCCAGGCACAGGGTTCCTGGTACCACTGCACACAGCAGTTGCCACACCCTGACACACTCCTTTCCGTGACTGCAGGTCAGAGGGTGAAGGGCGAGGCTCTGCTGTCTGTGACCCCATTGTTCCTTTCCAGCACCATACCTGCTCTCAAGCGCCTGAGTCTGGGCCTTGTCTACCTGGTGGGCTACACCCTGCTGAGCCCCCACATCACAGAAGACTATCTCGTCACTGACGACTATGACGTGAGTGCCTGTCAGCACAGCAGTGACTGCTGCCTCACACAGAGGGATGAGCAAAGGGCCCTGTAGGTGATAGAGAAGCAGGCTGTGCCGTCTCAGATGCATGTGGGATTGTGCGAGTCTGTGAGAGTTGGCATGTGCTACCAGGCCATGACCTACATGGACAGACCTGGCAGAGAGCAGCGCCAGGTGCACTTTCCAACTCCCTGCCCTCCCTCTCCTCTCCTTACCGTCAGGTGATTTGGAGCGCAACAGCAGTGGCTCTATGGCCTTTCTTTAGACAGACTTACGGGTTTGTCCAGAGTTCATGCTCCAAGAGAGGAAAGCCGGCTTTTGCCCCTGAGAAGCTCACAGTAGTCCCATATCCATTCTGGGTAGATTTCCCTGGATTTCAGCCTGCGACTATGCAAGTCTGCACACATGCCTAGACTTTGCAGAGGAGGCAGATGCATGCTGGTGCCTCCTGGCTGCTTACAGGCAGCTGGGGGCTCTACTGTCATGGTACACAGAGTGTCAGAACTGATAGGTGTGGTGGAGCCAGCCATCATTAGGGGACTGTGCCATGCCTGTGCCCTCCCTAATGCTCCTGTGCTCTCTTCTCAAGAACCACCCTTTCTGGTTCCGCTGCATGTACATGCTGATCTGGGGCAAATTCGTGCTGTACAAATACGTCACCTGTTGGCTGGTCACTGTAAGTAGGAAAGATCAGTCATATTCAGACAAGCTGGGAAGAGGGCAGGCTGGGAGGCCGAGTGCCGCGAGCCCTAACCATCCTTCCCCTCAGGAAGGCGTGTGCATTTTGTCGGGCCTGGGCTTTAATGGCTTTGAGGAAAATGGGACCGCGAGATGGGATGCCTGTGCCAACATGAAAGTGTGGCTCTTTGAAACCACCCCTCGCTTCAACGGCACCATCGCCTCTTTCAACATCAATACCAATGCCTGGGTAGCCCGGTAAGTCGCGGCCTGGGCCCAGGCTCCTCCCACACTACAGAGGGCAGGGGTATTGTCACTTCTGTTCACGTATCCTATTTAACTAACCTTTTGCTCTCACCAAACCCCCTCACCCCCCAAAAAACCCTCCGTAGAAGTACCTCACTCTGTAGAAGTACCTCATTCTGTGGAGAACTTCATTCTGCCCTCCCTCGTGGCTGCTCAGTGCCCCGTGACTGGGTATGAGCAGCCTGAGAACCTGTCCCTGACCACAGCACCGCTGGTGCCGGACCCTCAGTACTCACTCAGCTAGACCTGCTGAAGCAAGCGGCTGGTCCTCGTGGGCCCGTCGAAGCCCACAGTCTGTGTTGTGTCTGAACCATGACAGCTTTCCTCCATCTCTAGTCAGCTGTCCTATTAGCACTGCCTCCTGTACCCTCAGTGGCCACAAGAGGGAGCCAGTCAGCACCCCACCCCTCAGGGCAGAGACCCAGGCGCAGAGTCCTGATGAATCTGAGATTCATCCTCACCCACCCTCTTCTCTAGTTACATCTTCAAACGCCTCAAGTTTCTTGGAAGTAAAGAGCTCTCACAAGGTCTCTCCTTGCTGTTCCTGGCCCTCTGGCATGGCCTACACTCAGGATACCTGATTTGCTTCCAGATGGAATTCCTCATTGTTATTGTGGAAAAGCAGGTAGGACTCAAAGGTGGGAGGAAACCGGAGAGGGAGGAAGGCAGGACTGTGACCTCTCTCCTTCCACCCCAGGCCACCAACCTAATTCGGGACAGCCCGACCCTGAGCAGCCTGGCCTCCATCACCGCCCTGCAGCCCTTCTACTACCTGGTGCAGCAGACCATCCACTGGCTCTTCATGGGCTACTCTATGACTGCCTTCTGCCTCTTCACATGGGACAAATGGCTTAAGGTAGTGAAGACCTGCTCGCAGGCGGGCGGGGTGGGGGCGGGGTCACTAAAGCCTCAGGTAGCAAGCACACGTGTGTATTATCTCGGCGGTCTCTGTCTCTCCGCAGGTGTACAGATCCGTCTACTTCCTTGGACACGTCTTTTTCCTGAGCCTACTGTTCATATTGCCTTATGTCCACAAAGCAATGGTGCCAAGAAAAGAAAAATTAAAAAAGAGGGAATGATCTGTCTCCCTGGTAAGTAAGGTCTACTGGCTATAGTATAGACATGCTAGAACAAAGACTAGAGAGTAAACTGTTTCCAGGCTGTAGGCTAGAACCACAGACCTGAAATACCACTGGACATTGAGGTGGACTCCAGGGTAGCTTGCCCCTGAGGGAGTGCCCTGTGGCTTCTGCCTTCCTTGTTAGAAGGGCCCGGTGCCACTTCGGGCAGCCTCTGACACACACCTTGCCTTGCAGGTGGCCGAGAGCTGGACTGGTGCAGAAACTACTTGTCTCCCTCCTCACAGCACTCCTCACCCCGAGCAGAGCCGCCGCCGGGAGCTGGAAGTCACAGCTTCCAGCTGTGCTCTGCGACAGCCAAAGGGGAAGCTCTTGTGGGAGCAGCGGAGGGCTGCACCCCTCTGCACTCCCCATGCACGTTGCCTTATCTCCCTCTAGCCAGGAATCTGTTGTTTCTCTTCTGCCAATCTACTTCGATTGTATACGTGCCGATACCGCCGCCCCCCCATGGGGGGAGGGAAGGGTACAAGGCCCTGCCTGCTCCACTTTTTTCTATCTTGGAACTGTACCAGATAAAATCACCTCTGTTTGTTCAGTTTTTCACTGCTAGCATCTCAGACTGCTTTCTTTCGTACGTACTCTCCATGCTTGCTAAAGCTGAGGTCATCAGGGTCTCTCTCTCCTTGAGAGCCACAGAAATCTAGGAAATCAGGGACTCCTACCGTCAAAGTCTGGAAGAGCAGAATCTTAAGGGGAACGTTTACATTACCGTGCACTGCTGAGTTTAAGAACCCTCAAAACAATCAGGTCTGAAAAATCAATAAACTTTATAGGAAAAACAAAAAACAAATATACAGTGTTGGCCCCCACTCTGCCATCATGGTACAGAAGATTATCTTCCAGCAGACCTTAGGAGCCAAAAGACAAACCGCCAGAGTCCCGCTTGAGAACCAGGCGCTGCCGTTCTCAAATGACACCCCATACTTCTTCAAAAGCTGTGGTGACTTTAGCACAGGTGAGTGCAGCAGAGAGCGGATAGTTACTGATGGACACCATCTTTTCTGTGTACTCCACACTGACCTGAGGAGAGACAGATCTGGTCAGGCAACTCTTACCCTGTAGCAGGCTCAGGGTAGAAGAGCATGGGGGAGCTAATGCCAACAGCAGTGTCAATCACATAAAACTTGTACAAGAGCAAGTTGGCCATCTTAGCTGTGTGTGGAAGGCAGGCGAGCCCTGAGAGGGAAGGCGGGGCACAAATGCAGCTACGGCCTGTCTCACCCATACTTCCCCATCTGTAAGCGGGGAATCTCAAACTGCCGACTGCTCGTGGGACCCTGCACTGAGCTTCGGCTGCATGGAGAACCTGAGTATGGCACCCAGACTGTACCTTGCCATGGGCAAAGGCCCCCACCACGAAAACAACTGGGTCACTACTGGGCACCATCTCTCGAACGTCACTGACGTTGTCAACGGAAAAGGAAGTGCCAATTTTCATACAGCCAACTGGGAAGTGGTCGGACACTGGATTCTTGATTACCTAAAGACAAAACGAAGAGTCAGCCCCAGAACTGGCTCCCAGGACCTACCAACAGGTTTCTGCAGCTTACCTTCAAAAGCTTCTGAGGGCCGTCAGCTGCTCGGACACTCAGTTTGTGTAAAAGCTGAACTAGGGGAGAAAGAGAGTTCAGAAGTGGGAAGAGACTACATTCTTCTGCCCACTGATCTAAGCCTAACACCCCCGGGGAAACTGGGCTGTGGATCCTTGATATCACACAACAGTACACCACTAATGCCGCTGACACGCTCGGACAGCTTTACCCCTCACAGAAACTTCAGAGAGCAGAGGAGCTGAATGTCCGTGGACATGGAGAAATACCAGGTCTCTGTCCTGGCAGTCACCCCCACCACTGAAGGAATGGGCGTGTGACTTCTCCCGTTTCCTCTTTACTTAAGTCCTAAGGCTTCTCACCCATGAGGCCACAAAATCGGTCAAAGGTTCGAGGAATCCGAGTCTGGGGGTTCACTTCGATCAGCACGTTCTTCTGTGTGTGGATATAAACCTGGAGCAGGCCGGCTCGGTTCAGGGGGCTGTCCATAAGCATCAGCAAGCTCTGGGGGGAGGAAAGGCACGGTGAGGCCTGAGAACCAGCATGTGTTTGCTCAGTCATTAGCTCTGCCCCCAGTTACCTGGTGGGTGATGTCTGGTCTGACTTCCCCTGGGTCCCGGCCATTCTTCAACAGCATGGACTTGTGCCTGTCACAGTTGAGTAGCTCGTAAGTTTTCCCCACCTGCAGAACAGACCAGGATGAGGAAAGTCTATCGCCTAGTCCTCTCTAGACCTGAGCCAGGAGGACTGAGTAGAGCTATTCAGCTCTCAGAGGACTGCGGATGTCCACATTTACACGCAGGATAACTATCTCACACAGTAAAGGGGGAGCACAAGTCACACATTTAGCTTTTATGGCCTATGGCTATCAGGCAAGGTCACCAAAGATCTAGAATCAGAGTTCATGAACCAGACTAGTCTCAAAAGCATTGTGTATACCCTGAGGAGCATGCCAGCTTAGGACACAGCAAGACCCTGCTGCCTCAATCAAAACCTGACGTCAGCAAACCTTTGAGAAAAGCGGGTGGTCCGACTTCAATGGCCAGCACTACGAAGTGAACACATAGAAGAGATAAAGGGGAGCACCGGAGGGCAAGGATTACACTGGACACTGCCTTGTAACCCAAGAATCCGCACAAGCGAAGAGCCAAAGATCTAGAGTTAGAAAATGTGACACCATAACCAGCAAGTGGGGTCTGCTCGGGCCTGCACGCTGAAATATCTGTCATTTGCAACCTCAAAACTCAAGGGACATTAGAAAGGTCAGTAAGACCAGGTCTCAACCTGACTAGAGCAGATAAAGGTACTTGCCACCAACCATAAATATCTGAGTTCAGTTCTCATTGGTGAAAGGAGGGAAACAGCGAGCTGTTCTTTGACCTTCATACATGCCCAAGTATGTACAAATACATAGCACACCAAAGACCCGGTAACGAGGCCTCTGATAGGGTCAGCAGGTATGGGCACGGCCTGACCTGGCATCAATCCCAGAAGGCACATGGTAGGAGAAAGCCCACCCTACCACCTCAGGCTGTCAGAGAATGAGCATATACATATGCTGGAAGGGTTTTGTAAACTTAAAACACACTGTTATACCAACACAGGTTGGGTATTTCTGTTTTTAAGATTTATGTCTGTGAGTACACTTTGCTGGGAATTGAAGTCAGGACCTTTAGAAGAGCAGTCAGTGCTCTTAACCACAAAGCCATCTCTCCAGCCCACAAACACAGGTTTTAAAAGTCTGTGTATCACTAGAACTTTTTATGTCTAGAGGCAAAGTGACAATATACATTTCAAAATATTTGGGGGATATAATTTTTGGGATTAACAAATAGTTCAATGTCAGAGGCCAGAAAAATGTCAGTGGTTAAGAAGAGGACCTGGGAGCCGGGCGGTGGCGCACGCCTGTAATCCCAGCACTCTGGGAGGCAGAGGCAGGCGTATTTCTGAGTTCGAGGCCAGCCTGGTCTACAGAGTGAGTTCCAGGATAGCCAGGGCTATAAGAGAAACCCTGTCTCGAAAAAAACAAATCCAAAAAAAAAAAGAAGACCTGGATTTGATTTCCCACTATCCATATCAGGTGGCCTATACCTCCATCTACAGGGGAACCTGAAAACTCTAGCCTCCAAGAGCATCCAAACACATGTAGTACACACATACACATGTACACACACGCACGTGCGTGCGCATGCATAATCACAAATATTGTCTGAATTCACTTAATCTTACGTGCATGTGTGCCTGCACATATGTGTGTGCACTCTGTGTAGTGCCAGTGGAGGCTGGAAGAGGACACTAGATCCCCTGGAACTAGAGTTACAGTTGTGAGCCACCGTGTGGGTCCTGGGAATTGAACCTGTCCTCTGGAAGAGCAGCCAGTGCTCTTAACTACTAAGCTATCATTTCTGCAGCCCTACATAAAGCTTTTTTTTTTTAAAGTCAGAGTAGGAGCTGAAGACAGCTCAGTGATTAAGAGCACCACACACTCGTTCTTCTTGCAGAGGTCCGGATGTAGTTCCCAGCACCCACATGGTGGTTCACAACCACCCGGACCTCGGCTCCAGACAACTTGCCTGCTCAGATACCAGCACACATGTGCTACACATAAATTCATGCAGGCAGCACACACATGCACAGAATGCTAAGAAGACTGTCAGAGTAAAGCATGCGGTCAAAAACAAAGTCCTTCGGACGCCCTCAACTGTAAAAGAAAATGAACTTTGGAATGATCCAATTTTAACCCATTAGGATAAAAGTGGAGGTTTTGTGCTTTTAAGATTTACTCAACTTTACACGGATAAGTATTGAGCCTGTACATACGCATGTGCATCATGTGCATGGCGGTGCCTGCAGCCGTCAAAGGCAGGCCCTGATCCTGTGGAACTGGATTGACATGGCTGGCAGCCAGCGTGTGCAAAGAACCACAGTAAAAACATCAAAGTGCTGCACTTACAGCAGCGGAGATAGTGGTTTGTGAAACCTAAGTTTGTGCACTGATCTGAAACCACAAACTGGAATGGCCAGAACAAAACCATTGCCGGCAGTTCTCAACAGTTCTTAGAAGTTACTAAAGAGACAGGAGAAAGTTCGAAATCTCATACTCTGTTCTCACAGAAACAGTTAACAAACTAAGAACAGTCTACAAACTCAGAACAGAAATGGTTTGTTAATAGATGAACAGGAAACATACAGGTGGGATCACTCCATTGTCGCGGCTGGCAAGCCGGCCATCAAGCTCTGCAGACTCGCCTGTCTCCCCAATCTGCAATTACAAATTGAGCTGGGCCCCTCCCTTCTTTCCTTCCTCAAGCTCAGAGATCTACCTCCTCACTGTCTCGGAGCTGGGACTAAAAGCACGCCTAGCACGGCCTGGGCTGTCTACATAGGGGCTGGGCTAGAACAAGGTCCCCATGTTTGTGGCGTGCGTGGCAAGCACTGCACTAAGCCATCTTCTCAGTCCGTGAGGTAGCAGTGCCTGGGCTAACCTCTAATAACTGAAGCAGTGCCTGGCTGTGGTGGCATGCCTTTAATTTGAGCAGAGGCAGGTGGACCTCTGTGAGTTCGAATCCAGCCTGGTCTGCAAAACAAGTTCCAGAACAGATAGGGCTGTTGTTACTCAGAGAAACCCTGTCTGGAGAGGAAAAAACAAAGGACGCGGCATCACAAGTCAGATGAGGGGCTCACACTGGACTCCCAGTATTTAGGAGGCCACCAAATGCCAGGCCAGGGTGAGGCCCCGTCTCAGAGAGTGAAGCAGCCCAGCAACAGATGCTCGCTAATGAGCAGCACATCCTCGCCTGTGTCCGCCTTAGCCTTTCACCTGTGCCCACTTTAAGGCAACGTCCCCCGTGTGTGCCCAGCAAACACCATCCAACCAACTTTCCAAAGATCCCTTAAGTTTCCACTTGAGAAGATGGCAGATATAGATGCATATGTATCTACACATATATGTATATTACACATACACACACACACACACACACACACACACACACACACGCATTTTTTTTTTTAAATCTTATGGGTATAGGTGTCTTGCCTACAAATATATTTGTGCATCACACCGGTGCAGAGCCTGTGGAGGCCACGGGGTCATCAGATCCCCTGGAACTGGACTGACAGACAACTGGGAGCCACACTGTGGGTGCTGGGAACC
This sequence comes from Apodemus sylvaticus, assembly GCF_947179515.1. Taxonomy (NCBI): domain Eukaryota; kingdom Metazoa; phylum Chordata; class Mammalia; order Rodentia; family Muridae; genus Apodemus; species Apodemus sylvaticus. Next base: position 160,365,584 of record NC_067473.1, read on the forward strand.
AAACTAGGTCCTCTGCAAGAGCAAGTGCTCCTAACTGATGTCTCTCCAGCCTTGGGCTAGGAATTTTAACAAAACCTCTCAGTAAGTAAGCTGGACTATGTGATGCTAACTTATTTCAAGTAGCAGACATATCCTAAACACACACAGCGCCTCCTTGACCCCTTCCGTCAGTACAGCTAAGTGACCTGATTGGCCTATCAGAAAACTGGCCTACAAAGGAATCTAGTGTATCTACTTTCTGAACCATGGACTTTGGGAAGACGGTTTCCACATCTGGAAATTACCATTCCTAGTCTATTTGATAATGTCAAAATTAACACTCAAAGTGTTGATAGGCAGCTAGGTATAGTGGTGCATGCCTTTAATCCCAGCACTCAGGAGGCGGAGACAGGCAGATACCAAAGGGTTCCAGGACAGCCGAAGTTACATAGTGAGACCCTGTTGACAATAATAAATGACAACAAAGGCTGGACAGAAAAGCAGTTAAGTGCTCAGCAGTTAACGCACTGGCTGCTCTTCCAGAGGACTCGGGTTCAAATCTCAGCCCCAACATGGCAGCTCACAACTGTCTGTAACTCCAGTTCCAGGAGTTCTGGCATCCTACAACGATATACATGCAGGAAAAACATAAATGTACATGAAAAGGGGGCTGGTGAGATGGCTCAGCAGTTAAGAGCACTGACTGCTCTTCCGAAGGTCAGGAGTTCAAATCCCAGCAACCACATGGTGGCTTACAACCATCTTAATGAGATCTGATGCCCTCTTCGGGTGTATCTGAAGACAGCTACAGTGTACTTACATATGATAATAAATAAATCTTTAAAAAAAAATGCACATGAAAAAAGTTAAACCAATAAATAAAATTTTTAAAAAATTAAACCTTTAAACAATAATGATGATGATGATTGATTATGGACAATCACTAAGGGAAGAATAGATAAGAGCCTGTAGTTAGGATGGAAATAACAACTAACTACAGAAAAATTTAAATCTGATTAATTGATCACTTAATAAAAAAATTAAAGGAGAAAGCACAGAAGAGATGGTTCAGCAGTTAAGTGCACTGATTGCTCTTCCAGAGATCCTGAGTTCAATTCCCAGCAACTACATGGTGGCTCACAACCATGTGTAATGGGATCCGATGCCCTCTTCTGGTGTGTCTGAAGACAGCTACAGTGTACTCAGAAAAAATAAATATGTCTAGAAAAAAAGTAGAAGAAAAAAAAGAAAACCAGTTTTCTATTTAGTGTACATGAAGAATAGATGGGACAGACTCTCACCTCGGGTTATTAGGAAACACACTACTTTTAAAGGACTGGCAATACAGATCCTGTGTGGTTTAGTTAAAAGGAATACAACCACTTTACAAAGGGAGAGCAAACTTGTTTTCTCATAGTCACTAGGAGGGAGGGGCTAAGGACCTAATAAATCCAGGTCAGGCCTGGCATGGTGAAATTCATCTATAAATATCCTAATACTTAGGAAGCTGAAGGTGGCTGGGCGGTGGTGGCACACGCCTTTGATCCCAGCACTCGGGAGGCTGTTGATTTCTCAGTTCAAGGCCAGCCTGGTCTACAGAGTGAGTTCCAGGGCAGCCAGAGCTACACAGAGAACCCCCGTCTTGAAAACACACACACACACACACACACACAGAAGGAAGCTGAAGGTGGAAAGTTCCAAGCCAACCTGAACTGCATTCCAAGACAGACTAAAAACCACCATCCAGCATATGTGTGTGTGTGTGTGTGTGTGTGTGTGTGTGTGAGAGAGAAAGAGAGACAGACAGACAGACAGAGAGACAGAAACAGAGGTCGGCAGGGGTTGGGAGGGAACTTCTGGGCCTACACACTGAACAAGTTTAGCTCTGAAAGATAAGACGTAAGAAAGGATGCGGGCAGGTGAGATGGCCCAACCGTTAAGAACAGACTGATCTCCCAAAAGTCCTGAGTTCAAATCCCAGCAACCACATGGTGGCTCACAACCATCTGTAATGAGATTTGACCCCCTCTTCTAGTGTGTCTACAGACAGCTACAGTGTACTTATATATAATAATAAATGAATCTAGAAAGGAAGGGAGGAAGGGGCTGGAGAGATGGCACAGGGGTTATGACAAAGCCTTCTTGTATAAAGAAGCCTTCTTGTATAAAGCCAAGTTAGGTTCTTAGCACCTACATAAGGTGGCTCACGGCCACATGCAGACTTGCATGCATAAATAAAGGTAAAATAAATATTTAAGGGGGGTAAAAAAACAAAGACAAAGGCTTTTTAAATAATCTGATCCAGACATACTTCAAAAAAGGTAAATATAGAACAAGCTAACCAGCCGGGTGATGGTGGCACACGCCTTTAATCCCAGCACTTGGGAGGCAGAGGCAGGTGGATTTCTGAGTTCGAGGCCAGCCTGGTCTACAGTGTGAGTTCCAGAACAGCCAGGGCTACACAGAGAAACCCTGTCTCGAAAAAAACTAAGGGGGAAAAAAAAAAAGAACAAGCTGACCTTTTAACAAAATAAAACATCAAGTCCTTAATAATAAAAGTCCGGGGAAGTCACTGGCCTTTGGAACTGTGAGAAACCTCAACAGACAATGCTTCCCTCATTTTGCATTTTATATCACAGAAGTAAATCAACTAAAAGCAAGGTGAGGACTAAAATGCGAGTCAAGAGCAAAAGAAAACACTGCCAACCCAGGATGTCAACGTCCTGCAAAACTAGGTCATCCTTCAAAAGCAAATTTCACGGCTCAGTTTTTCCATTCATTCTGTGCCCCTGGTCCCCACAGAATCTGATCCATCGATTCGCTCCCTCCACTCTCGCTGTTCAAATCTACCTTGACTGTCTCCAGACTGGCCCCTTCCAACACCACAATGAGCCGACGGCCTCCGCACTTGCTTCCTGCCCCAAGCCGGGGCCTCTTAGGCGGCGCGGTGTCCCAGTCCTGTTCCTGTACTGAAAATCGCCGCTCACGAGGTTGGAATCCACCACTGGTCGCAGCCATCTTGTAGGCAGACCGGAAGTTGCGCTGACGTCCTTAAGTTAGAACTTCACGTCCGTCCTCCCTGCAAACTTCCTCCTAGCGGCCATTTTGAAAGCGGGCGCTGGAAAATGGCGATGCCTGTACGGAAGCCTCTCTAGGAGGGCACACCTCCAAAAGAGGCGGGACTTCCGGATGCGCCATTCCTGTGCGCGGGGTTCGGATCCGCCTAGGCACAGGGGGGGCGGGTTCTGACGGAAGCGCACTTCCGGTGCCCTTTCTCCCGCGAGCTCTAAGGCCGCCAATCCTCGTGTGCGAGGCGAGGTCTGTAAACTGGAGTGGGGTAGGAGCTGGCGGGCACCCCCTCCTGACCGCTGGTGCCGCCGCCTTCAGGAGGATCAGACATGGCCCAGAACTTGAAGGACTTAGCGGGACGCCTGCCCGCCGGGCCTCGGGGCATGGGCACGGCGCTGAAGCTGCTGCTGGGGGCCGGGGCGGTGGCCTACGGCGTCCGCGAGTCCGTGTTCACCGGTGAGCAGCCTGACGCTGGCCGGACCGCGCGGGCCCCACACCCACTGTCCTGCCTCCCCCGCGTGTCCGCGTGTCCGCGCCTCCCCGCTCGCTCAGTCCCGTCCCGCCTACGCTGACCAGCAGCTTGTCCTGACTCCCACCCCTCTCTCCACAGTGGAAGGTGGTCATAGAGCCATCTTCTTTAATCGTATTGGTGGCGTGCAACAGGACACCATCCTGGCCGAAGGCCTTCACTTCAGGTAATGGCGGGCAGAGCGGACAGGCCCTGACCCTTCACCCTTGACGGCCGTAGCAGACTTAACAGAATTGGGTACTGCTTTTTCCCTTCCTCATTCCTGCGCGTTAGGACAGCGGTCGCTCCGAAGCTCCAGCAATGGATGAAGGGCTGTTCTCGGCGGGGAAAAGAGTCCTTGTCTGTGGTCATGGGGAGGAACAGGCCCAAGGACGAGTGGTGAGGGGAGGAAGCTAGTCAAAATCAATGAAACTGCAGTTTCCCAACTCCTGTCTCTGACCTCTCCTCTCCAGAATCCCCTGGTTCCAGTACCCCATCATCTATGACATTCGAGCCAGACCTCGAAAAATCTCCTCCCCCACAGGCTCCAAAGGTAAATGCGGGCAACTGGGAGTTGCATGGCACGTGGGGAAAGGAAGATGTGTAAAGGGAGTCTGGCGAGGCTGCCAGAAATGGTAGCGTTTCTTAAGTTTTGGTTTCTACATATACAAGAGCACTGACACAGCTCAAAAACTGCATTCCAGCACTCGGTGTGTGTGCATGTTTTAACGTTACCTTCTGCCTGGTGTAAACAGATTAAGAGTCGCCTTTTCTTCCATGCTGCCTAGATCTAGGCCTGTTTTTAAGGTCTTTTTTCTGTTGACGTGTTGACTACATCCACAGTACACCTTGCTCTGGAGAAGTGCCCCCTCTTCACTAGCTGTTCCTTGTAGACCATACTTAGAAACCCTGCCTTTGAGATTCCCCAAGCCTCTGCCTCATGCCCATGTACACACCGAGTTAAATAACCCACAGAAACGAGCTTCTTTGTGCTGTTTGTGGTGTATGTGGTTTTATTCGTTTGCTAAGCCACAGGCCTTGGAAATAAACAATAATGCTGGTTCTCGAGTCTCCAGTGGTTAGGGGGAAACCCAAGGTCATGCTGCTCGGTGGAATGCACTTTGGAGGAGTAGCAAGCAAATAAATAAATATCTATACTAGTGCGAGGTCCATAGACAAGGGTTAACAGTAAACAAGGCTCTGCCTTGCCCGTGATGTCCACATGCTCCCCGTTGACATAGGATTATCTTCCCAGAGAATTTCTTGGCTGTAGAGTAACACTAGGTATGGTGGGAAGCACTCAAAGGAGAAAATGCTTAGAAAGGGGGGATTTGGCCACTGCTGACCTCTCTCCGTCAGACCTGCAGATGGTGAACATCTCCCTGCGGGTGCTGTCTCGACCCAATGCCCAGGAGCTCCCCAGCATGTACCAGCGCCTCGGGCTGGACTACGAAGAGCGAGTACTGCCGTCCATTGTCAACGAGGTGCTCAAGAGTGTGGTGGCCAAGTTCAATGCCTCGCAGCTGATCACCCAGCGCGCTCAGGTCTGGCCCTACCACTGTCTGCATGGCGGTCGGGGTTCCTGGGTACTAAAGAAAGCATGGGGTGGGATGGATCTGCAGTCCAGTTGATGGGTGCTTGGCCAGCACGCACAAACCCTGGCTTTATTCCCAAGCATTGTTTAAGCCAAGTGTGGCACATGCCTGTAATCCTAGCACTCAAGAGGTAGAAGCAAGGGGATCAAAGGTTTAAGGTTGTCTTGGCTGCGTGGCCTGTTGGGCTGTGGGAAACAGAGAAAAGTTGTAGCACCCGACGCCAGTCAACCCTAAGAAGGACGAACAGTAGAGGACAGCAGCAGTGTAGTCTTACATCTCTAGAGAAGGAGATGACAGGAAGCTAAGGACGTGCACAAATTGAAAAGAGATAAGGTCTCAGTGTAGTGCGGGGCGGCCTGGTGCTGCCTCGGCTCTCACATGAAGTGGAACCAAGTGTTTTTTACTGAGGGAGGGAGGGAGGATTTAAGTGGTGGGTTGCTGCCCATACTCAGGAGCTCTGGTGTTCAGATGGGTGCCGCAGTGCCGCCTTCCTTCCAGTTCTCTGATCTGCTCAAACCAAACCTCCCTTCCCCTCCCGACCCTTCCCCCAGGTGTCCCTGTTGATCCGAAGAGAGCTGACAGAACGTGCCAAGGACTTCAGCCTCATCCTGGATGATGTAGCGATCACAGAGCTAAGCTTCAGCAGGGAGTACACAGCTGCTGTGGAAGCCAAGCAAGTGGGTAAGTCCGCAGAGGCGGGCACTGGTCAGTGGGTAAGTCCGCGGAGGCGGGCACTGGTCAGTGGGTAAGTCTGGGGAAGAGAGCATTGGTCAGTGGGTAAGTCCGCAGAGGCGGGCGCTGGTCAGTGGGTAAGTCCGCAGAGGCGGGCACTGGTCAGTGGGTAAGTCTGCGGAAGAGAGCATTGGTCAGTGGGTAAGTCCGCAGAGGCGGGCACTGGTAAGTCTGGGGAAGAGAGCATTGGTCAGTGGGTAAGTGTACGGAGGTGGGCATTGGTCAGTGGGTAAGTCCGCAGAGGCGGGCGCTGGTCAGTGGGTAAGTCCACAGAGGCGGGCGCTGGTCAGTAGGTAAGTCCACAGAAGAGGGCACTGGTCAGTGGGCTTGTGGAGATGGGCAGAGGGGACTGTATGCACTTGGGCTCCTTACACCTCACAGCCATAACATCAGTTCACTTATGCCACAGCCCAGCAGGAAGCCCAGCGGGCCCAGTTTTTGGTGGAGAAAGCAAAGCAGGAACAGCGACAGAAGATTGTGCAGGCTGAGGGGGAGGCGGAGGCTGCCAAGATGATATCCTTGTATTGCACAGAGTCCGGCCTCACCCTGGGACAGCCTATTTCCCATGTTCCACCACGGGCGGGTTGATGAGACTAAGGCGAATGCGACTTGGCTGCTGACTCTTTGTTTGGGAGATGGGAGGGAAAAGATAGCGGGTGAGATCTGAAATCTTGGTGGGGGTGCCTAAGGCCTCACTCCCTGCTGTAAGGCCAGATCGAGAGCACTTCTGGCCTTGCCTTCGTGTCAGCTGCCACCACAGTACTGGCAGCATCCTGTAGGGAGGCCCACAGTGGGTAGCAAAGTGTGAGTAGCCACGTGAGCGCAACCTTGAATCTGACAGCCCAGAGGACTAGGGCAGAGGGAGAGTCCCACAGATGTAACCTGGCCCAGAAGAACCCTTAACCCTGTCTGCTCACCTTGGAGAAGCCCTAAGCAAGAATCCTGGCTATATCAAGCTCCGAAAGATCCGGGCCGCCCAGAACATCTCTAAGACGGTGAGTGGAAGGCTTCGCCACCCAAGGGCTGGCGGTTGAGGTTGAACGTATTCAGCTACAGTCACACAATGGCACTAGAACTGGCTTGAGTCTCTACTTCCCTTCCTCCTCCACAGTGCCCCGCAGTGCTCCCCAGGTTTTGTGTTTGGCTGTGACCCCAAGGCTTCTCACTTGGATCCTTGTACTAGAGCAGGAACCTGTCCTGCTACTGTCTTTCACTGAATCACAGGCTTGAAGCCTTTGCTAACACATCTATTCCATGTTCTGTAGATTGCCACGTCACAGAACCGAATCTATCTCACAGCTGACAACCTTGTGTTGAATCTACAAGATGAAAGTTTTACTCGGTAAGAGATCCCACTGGACAGAGAGCAAAGCACCTATGTCTGCTCCCCTGGAATCTGGAATCTGTGCAGTCACCAGAGCCATTGACAGTTTTTCTGAACACCAGTCAGAAAAGTGGGTGTCTGTCTGGTTAGCAGGTCCTGTCTTGCATCTTCTAGGACTGACTTTATAAAGCAAAGCAGGATGTCTTATGGGAAAGGCACTTTATTTATAAATATTTAAATGAGAAGTGACGGCTGGTAGAGGTCTCACGTGAGAACCTGACTGTAGACCGCAGAGATAGTGGTGAAGAGCCGTCCTCACTGGGGAGCAAAGGGGTCTAGAGCAGCTGGGCCTGCAGCTAACTATCATATATTTCTCTTCTTACATATCTCCTGCTCACTTCATGACATGCTGGCTACAGAGGAAGGTAAGTGACTGCCTCCTTGCTATGGGGTCCTGGGGGCCATCCGCTTCCTGGACCTGCCCTTGCACCTCCCCTATCTTCCCATAGTCATTTAGGAAGAAGGGATGACTTGGGGTGTTCTGCACCTCACACTTAAGTCGCCAATATTAGGCATGTTTCCTCTGTTCTGCAGTGACAGCCTCATTAAGGGTAAGAAATGAGCACAGAACGCCACCGCTGGAGAAGTTGGAAGAGCCAGCTCAGGGGTCAGGCGCACCCCACCCTGACCCAAGCATCATGTGACGGATTCTTCTGTATCTGCCCTCTTGGATTAAGGAAGACTGAAGACCATCCCTCTCAGAGGGTGTTCCTCCTTCCTGGGTTGGCTGGGAAGCGGGGATGGGACAGTGTGATTCTCGGTGATTTCCTACAATGTTGTCCTTCCCTAGAATGGGGGGAGATAACCACCATGCCAGGAATTCTCAATAAAATTTTTATTACTTAAACTAAAGCCAAAAATGTTGCGTGTGAGTGTGTAGGTAGGTAGTACAAAGACAGTTGGTCACACAGGCACCCTGGGTCTCTGCCAGCAGAGGGCACAAGCAGTCTGGCCTGTGGCATTCTGACTGTTGCCAGGTCCTCAAAACAGGAGCTGAGCTGGAAGCAGCCGATCTCAGGCCCGGCTACACCCTTCACCCCACCCTCAAGCTCTACCTGTGAACCCGCAGACCTAATAACATCTCTTTAGAAGCTGGAGCAGCTGTGGCTTTGCTGAGCCAAACTAAAGCTGCGATGACCCCAGGGAAGCTGCTTCCTTGGAAACCAGCCTCTGGGTAGCTCCGGAGATGGCGTGTGTTCCTCCGAGGGTCTCGGTGTTCCAAAGCCCCAGTGCGCGGTTACTTAGTCACCAGGTATGATGAGCCATTTGTGCTGAGGGTAACTCCCTATGGAGGTGGCAGTGGCCCTGCCACCTCCACAGTCCTGGAGCCCAACTGAACAAGAGCCTATTTTCCACAGATTACCTTTCTTCTGAAGACCCTGAGCCTCAAGCACTGAGGAAATGAAGCCATTGCTCACTCATATGTACTTCCCTAGAACCTATTGCCATGTTTTTTCCCCTTCTGGGTAGACAAAGTTGGAACCATAAAACAATGCAATAGGGAGGAGGTGAACCTAGCTGGGCCAGAGGGTGCAGCAGGGCTTCAGCTCCTTGCGTTCTTAGAGGAAGTAGGAAGTAGGTCTCTCCTGAGGGCTGGGAAGCCTGAGAGAGACCGGCCCATGACGGAATCATATCCCGCCTTCCCCACTGACGTTCCCAGGGTGCAAAGACTGCAAACGCCTGGGGACCAGATGTGTTTCCAAATCTTGCTGCTGTGCTGAAGGCAGCCATTTTGTCTCCCATTGTTCCCTTTTGCCAAGTGATTCACACACATAGACACACACCCCACCCAGAAGGTTAAAGGTCAGAGGCTGTTGGTCTGGAGGCCTCGATGGTCTTCAAGGCTCAAGGTCACTGCTGAGGGAACTGACCCGGGGGCCATCTTTACCAGACAGTGTTAGGAGCTTCGTACTTCAACCATCCAACACTGCACTGGAAGATGGACCCAGAGCCAGCCAACATCGAGCGCTAGCGGGGAGCCACTGCTAGCTGGCTGGCTGAGGCCTCTTGAGTACGTAGACAATCCCGAGGCCAAGGTCTGTTTCTAGTAGGTTCTGGATCTACCAGATGACACATCACCCTGGACTGGAGGAGGGGCTGGGGCCATTGTGTTCTTCCAGTGGGCAACCAGCCAACCCGAGAGCCACTTCTGCAACACCCTTAACTCGGAAGAAGGGGCTTTCAGGGTATGTGTGGGAGGAATAGGTTCGCTGCCAGCTAAAGGGCCTAAAGCAATGGGCGCGCAATGGACGTCGATGACACAGGGACAGGGGCCTCCATCATTACCCGGCAGTATTAGAGACTCCCAACCAGCACCCAAACACTGCTGGGTAAGACGAAGGCCCCTACCCAACCAGTCCTTCGTCAAGATCAGCCCTGGCTAAGCCCAAGCCCTGAGGAGAAGCCGCAGATCTCCTGCTCCCATCCCCCACCTCCGCGTCATTTGGAACACTTCCGGGAGAGCCTCGCTGCTCCCCACCAGGCGTACCCCGAGTGGCCCATCACCGAGGCCAAAACCAGCTTCGGCAGCAGCCCCCAGCCTCTACTGTCCGCCTGCGAGCCAGCCCCTGCCATCCCACGGCCCGTCCCTACCAATTTCCTGCGTCCTACCGTTCCTAGCGCAGCCCCAGGGCCCCCTTAATCGGTGGCCTTTACCTGGAACCAGACCCGCCTGATCCCTAGAGTGGTGCAGAAGAAAGAAAAGGGGCATCAAGGCCCCAGATCCAGCCGCCTGGAGCCAGCTTGGTCTCCACTCTTCCTCTTCCTTCTTCACCTGCCGGGCAGCACGGGCGCCTCACCTGGGCCCCGCCCGCCTCTGCCCTGCGCACAGGTGTGTCCTCCTGCCATAGGCTGCCCCCCTCTCCGCCTTAACTCCTTCCCTCCCAGCACCCGCCCTGGGCACCTCCTCTCAAGGCCTGGCTACCTCGCCAGGCCTCCCGCCCTTTCTGGCCGCCTACCTAGACTCTCCCTGTTTCTAAAGGAATAAAGAGAGAGGCCATCTTTGGATCCCCTTCCAGCGGCTCCTTCTAAACCCCAAGCTAAAAAACAACAACAAAAAAAACCCCTCTTCTCTGAGGCCTCTCCAACCCTGCCCTCAGCCAGAGTCAGAGGATCATCCCTGAGGTCAGTGTGGGGTCAGCTAGGCAGGCATTGGTCTGTGTCCCTGTCCAGGGCTCAGATAGAGCAACCCCTTGAGAACTGGGAAGGGAGGAAGCCCCCCACTAGACCTGTGGATCCCCAAGCGTGGATCCTCCGGATCTTTGGTTTTACCCTGAGGTTGCAGTGCCTGCCAGGGCCTAGAGGCCTCCCTTCCCAAAACTCCTAGCCCTACCTGCAGCTAAACCAGGAGGGACGGCCCTTGCTACCCACCTCTGAGCCTCAGAACCCTTTTCAGTTGGCCCTCAAAGAATCAGTCCGGGGCAGTTAGAGGACTAGGCCCTGCCTCTCTTCTGTGTGGTTCTGTGTTGCTGGGAGAAGAATGGCCCTGGAGGCGCACAGGTGACGGCCCCACCCACGCACCCCCTGGAGGGCCATAGCTCCAGGGAGCTATCGTGTTCCTCAGTCCCAAAGCCTTCCCTTTCTTCCTCCTCTTTGTTCTCTATATTTCGCCCTTGTAATTATTTTCTGTGGACTAATTCTGGCTTGGTCTCCCAGACAGCTCCCTGAGTCCTAGTAAGAAGAGCTTATCGCCTTCAACTGCCCCCAGCCTATGACCCTTAACACAGTGGGCTTTCAGGCTAATCAATGTGTTACCCTTGGCCTTTCCCATGGTGGGAGCCAGCTCTTCCCAAGGCATGGCTGGCACACACAACTGACCGGGAGACTCAAGTTATCTATAAAGAACCCAACTCTAGACAAAGGGAAAGGAAGAGGGGCAAAATAACAAAATGGTCTTCAGTGTCCAGAAAGATGAAGGCCTCAGCAGCCCCAGTGGGATCCCTAGATCAGTTCCTCCTAAAAATCTGCCTGATTGGATCAAACTATCAACATCCAGTTGCGCAGTGAATCCTTCTTGGGTGGCCCCGCTGAATCTGCCAAGGAATGAGGACCTGGACACTGAAGGCCGGTGGTCCTGTAACCTTGATCAAGTTAGTTTTCTGCACCTTGGTTTTCTCCACTGTGAAATATCCAGACCGAGAGCTGAGGGCTATGACTCACTGAGAGAGCTGTTTGCTACCTAGCCAGCATGTGGGAGGCCCTGAGCTTTGTCCCCAGTGCCACAAGAGAATAAAACAAAACGGCAGTACCTAGAGTTAATTTCTACAGTCTCCTAACTAGTGCCTGGGCCTGTGGCCAGTGTGCACTGTAGCAGTGGCAGTTACTACCACCACACACGCTCGAGATGATCCCCACTACCGACCACCCTCTGTGGAGACTGGGGCACTTGCCTAGCATATAGGAGGCCCTCAGTTCCATCCCCATCGTGAATGAGAGAGAGAGAACATAGAGCAATCTAAGCCTTCCATGGGCATCTAGTCGTGTGAAGCCATACCCAGAACCAGGTCTACCTGACTGCAGAGGCTGGACTTTTATGCATGACATCCCAACCCATTCTGCCCAGAGTCGCTGGATACAAGGGGCACAGAACTGGAGGCAATACACAGTGGTCCAGGGGCTTTATTTACAAGAATAGAAGGGTCCAGCTCTCCCTGGGGACTTGCTGATCTATATACAGATTCGGATGACCACAGTCACTTAAATTACAAGAAGACGAAGGTGGCCCTAGGGTCTGCTGTGAGCCACGGGCGGGTGGGTCTCGGTCTGCTGGAGGCCTTTGCAGGGATTATGGCTGATGCTGCAAATAAAAGAGAGGAAGTGGATCAAAGGTTGTCTGGGGCCTGGGAAGGGGATACAAGATCTAGGGACACGCCCAGAGGGGAGGGGGAGGTTGTGACCCGTCCCATGCACGTCTGAAGTTGGGGGTTGGGGACAGGGAGAGAAAGAGCACACAGAAGGGGCCACACCATGGCCACCTGCGGAGGGACGAATGCCCGGCCGGGCTCACTTCCTCTTGAGAGAACCTTTGTTCTTCTCCTTGTCTGCCGAGCGCTGCTTCTTCACTTTCTCTTCCTTCTTGCTCTTGCCGTGCACGTTTTCGTACACCTCCTCCTTGTGTCTGGGGTGGGGAGGGGACAGGAGACATCTGGAGACTGTGCAGGGTGACCCAGCACAGCAGGGAGGGACAGCAAGCCCCTCCAAGACTCTCAGGTGTGAAGCCAGGAAAACAAGCGGCTCAACTCTCTGTACACTAGACCCGAATCTCCCAGGGGCAGAGACTGCTTCTCCCACAGGCGTCCACAGCACAGGCCCACACAGGGTCCTAATGGGCACTTCAGGGACAACTGAAGAACAGAGTGAACAGGAAGAAGCTTGACCTCGAGCCAGGGTTTCTCCAACCTCCACACTAGTTCACTCCAAAACCCGACAGCTAAGGCTGGGCAGGAGGGCATGGATTCTGGGAAGGCAAGCAGGGTCACTCACTTGGAGGAAGTACGGGAAGCTTTGGCGTGGGCACTCCTCACAGCGGGAGGGTAGGTGATATTCCCATACTCAGACTCCTGGCCCTTCTGGGACTGTGGGCAAAGGTGTGGTGGGAGGATGGTGATACCAGCAGGACTAGGTGATGCCCACTCTCCCCTGCCCCCCACCAGCCCCGCTCTGGACACACTTGTATGATCTCCAGTTTCTTCTTGGTCGTCTCAATGAACTGGGCAATGGCTACATAAATAAACTTGTACTGTGCCTCTGTCTGCACCATGCCGGAGCGCTGTGCCCGTACCATCTGGATGGTCTTCTGGATGTCAATGTCACAGTCTAGCCCTGGACAGGAGTGACAGGGGAACTTCAGGGTGGGCGAAGGCCAAGGGACTGCTTGCCCCTGTCTCACACCCACATGCACTCCCCAGGACTCCTCACCCTTGGTGGAGATGCTCTCCATTAGCATATCGATGACAATGATGGTGCCCGTACGGCCGATGCCAGCGCTGCGGAGACAAGGGACCCCCGTCAGAGGCCTGGCCCTCCCCAGGAAGTGGTGAGTCTCGGGGTCCACCCTAAGGCGCGAGCGTGTGTATGCGTGTGAATGTGTAAGCACATGTGTGTGCGTGGGCATGTGCATCTATGTATGCGTCTACGTGTGTGTGTGTGTGTGTGTGTGTGTATACTATATGTCTCTCTCTCTGTATGTGTCTCCACATAAGGCTCCAGACACAGGGGTTAGTCATGCGTGTAGGTCACTAGGGCACTAACGGGGGGGGGGGGGAGAGGGGTGTATGCCTAGCTCTATATCCATGCTTCTGCCCCCATCACAGGATATACAAGCTGGGTCCTGTTTTGAGGTACAGACACCTTTTCCCTCCTTCCAAGCATCTATCCCCCCACTTCCCGCTGCACTCCTCCCTCCTCCCAAAGGATGGCTATACTCATTCACCTCTCGGAGAAATGTGACCCACAACCTGTCACTGCCCTGCCTTTCCTCGGGTCCCTGGGCTCCCCAAGCCCCGTTCCTGCCTTCAAGAGTTACATTTGGAGTGATTCTTTCGGTGGTCCTGCACCCCTTTAATCCCAGCACTTGGGAGGCAGAGGCAGGTGGATCTGGGGAGTTCAAGGCCAGTTTATTCTATTCTACAGAGCAAGGTCCAGGACAGTCAAGGCTACACAGAGAAACCCTGTCTTTAAAAAAAAAAAAAAAAAAGTTATTCAATGGCGATCATGCAAGCAAGCATGGGGGAGGGGAAAGCCAGGCAGAGTGGTCACATGACCACATCACCAGTGGGTAATAGAAGGAAAGACAGCTCCTCCCTGGCCAGTCAGCCTAGCTGAAGGTTGATAAGCTCGAAGTTCAGTGAGAAAGCCTCAAAAAATCAGGTAGAAAGCCCAGAGTACACACTGTAGATCCCAGTACTAGGAGGCAGACACAGTGGACTTCTGTGAATTCAAGGCTAGCCTGGTCTACCTAGCAAGTTTCAGGCTGCTGAGACACATAGAGACATGGGAAACACACACACACACACAGAGTTACATTTGACTTAGGGTATGGCTCAGTGGTAAAGCATGTGTTTAGCATGTTTGAGGCCCTGTGGTCTCCACCTCAGCAACACGCACACACAGACAGACAGACAGACAGACAGAGAGCAGAGGTAGCATTTAACCTTCTGTCTGTGGAACTTCATTTCTCTTTTCTTCCACATAGCAGAAAGGTAAGGGCTAGCCCAGGACGCACAGTGGAGAAAGTGCCAGCATGCCCCCCTTTGCCCAGGTGCTCCTCTACCACCAACCTTGGGCAAACGGACCCCAGACCCACCCACGGCCTGGTCCATGCCACTCGTGCCCTAGCTGAGCTGTCAATTTCAAACCCAGATTGTCAAAAATAACACCCCATACCACTTCCTTCCTGTGATTTCTAAATAAAGGCCCTGGGGATTTCAAGAAGAACGTGAATAGGGAGGGGTGGCAGACAGGTTCTTGGGGATAAACTGCCCCAAGATGGCAGAGGGCAGAATTTGGCCCCCAAGACAGCATGGGAGGGGTACTTCCAGCTGAGCTGCAGGTCAGTCATTAGCGGGGAGAAGGAGGGGTCTGAAGGGCCCACAGGCCTGGTATTACAGGACAGAATAGGAAGGGGACTAAACTGGTTCCTGTTTCCCCATGTCGGGCATAAGGAGCCACCAATCACACACACACACACACACACAGAAACACACATGCACAGATACATGCAGAGACATACACTCAGACACAGAAACTTTTCTTTAAAAAGACAAGGTCTTTAATCCCAGCACTAGAGAGGCAGATCTCTGTGAGTTCAAGGCCAGCCTGGTCTACAGAGCTGACTTCCAGGACAGCCTGGGCTGTGTTACACAGAGAAGCCCTGTCTGGGGGGCAGGGGCAGGGTACCTTGCCCAAGGTCACACAGCTGGTAATAAACAAGTGGCCTCTGTCAAAGACCCCTCACTTGTCCCCACCAACCAAGGCAAGGCCACCTCATTTTAGGACCTCTCCCCCATGCCAACCTCTCAGCCAACCACCTCTTAGCCAGCCACAGAGCCATAAATGGCAACACTAACCCCAGATAGAAGTTGTGAAGAAGACAGCTGAGAAAGAAATCGGAGCAGCAAGTCTGTACCCTGCTGTAACAACCCCGTCTCCCCTGCTAAGGGCTGGGGACCAGGCCAGTCACAGAGTAGGCCTGGAGTAGTGAGGGAGCCCAGAAGCTGGGGTCAGGGGGAAGCTTTCTGTGAGTCCCTATCCACGCCTTGCCAGCAACGGACAGTGCTGACTCAGCATTGTTCCTTGTCTGTTAGTTTAATTTTGCATGTGTGGGTGTTGTGCCTGCACGTGTCTTTGTACAGTGCCCTTAGTAGGCTATAAGATGGTGTTGAATCCCCTGGGATTGAAGTTACGGTAGGTTATGAGTCACTTTGTAGGTGCTGGGAATCAAATCAGGTCCTCTGGAAGAGCTCAGAGCTCCTAACCTCTCAGCCGGCTCTGAGCCCCTAGCTGTTCTTTTCTTTTCTTTACACTAACTCCACATTACAGCGCTCACCTGCAATGCACAATGATGGGCCCTGCGTGGGGCAAACTTTCCTGTCGCTGGTTGATCTGGTCCAGGAAGCTGAGGACACCCCCAGGCTCACTGGGAACCCCATGGTCAGGCCAGCTCAGGTACTGGTAGTGCCATATCTCCCGAACCAGGTCCCCCTAGGCCAAGGACAAAGAGGTAATGCCTGCTACTGCCACACAATATCCTTGTCCTTGTTCCTCCCCGCCCCCAACAGGCTAGAAAGTAAATTAAAGAAAGGCTCACGAATGTATGAATGTGCGAGCTTGGGGACACTCACATTGTCCAGTGGGGAGAGCTGTAATGTTCGAAGTTTGTATTCTGCTGTGTCGTGTTCTCTAGAGTTGGTCACAGAGTAGAGCCCATAGACGCGCTGAGTGCCCACCTCGGGCCAGTAAGGGACACATTTGTTCTGCAAAGAGCACGAGAAAGGATAGAGCACACAGGCAGGGCCTGGGGCTCCTTCCAGGCCCAAGACAAGGACCTGAATATTGTTTCTGAATGTATATATAGATATATATTGGGGGGAATGGTGTACATGTGTGTATAGATATATACATGGAAGGATAGTGTGCATGTATGTACAGATACATACATGAGGGGATGATGTGCATGTGTGTACAGATGCATACATGGGATGGTGTGTATATGTGTACAGATACATACATGGGGGGATGGTGTGCATGTGTGTATAGATGCATACATGGGGGATGATGTGCATGTGTGTATAGATACATACATGGGGGGATGTGTGCATGTGTGTATAGATACATACATGGGGGATGATGTGCATGTGTGTACAGATACATACATGGGGGGATGGTGTGCATGTGTGTATAGATACATACATGGGGGATGATGTGCATGTGGGTACAGATACATACATGGGGGATGATGTGCATGTGTGTATAGATACATACATGGGGGGATGGTGTGCATGTGTATATAGATACATACATGGGGGATGATGTGCATGTGTGTATAGATACATACATAGTGGATGATGTGCATGTGTGTATAGATACATACATGGGGGATGATGTGCATGTGTGTATAAATACATACATGGGGGATGACGTGCATGTGTGTATAGACACATACATGGGGGATGATGTGCATGTGTATACAGATACATACAAGGCAAATGGTATGCATATGTATACAGATACATACATGGGGGAGAGTGTGCATGTGTGTACAGATACATACATGGGATGGTGTGTATGTGTGTATAGATACATACATGAAGGATGGTATGCATGTGTATACAGATACATACATGGGATGTTGTGCATGTGTGTATAGATACATACATGAGATGGTATGCATGTGTGTACAGATACATGGGATGGTGTGCGTGTGTGTACAGATACATGCATGGGGGACAGTGTGCATGTGTGTATAGATATATACATGGGGTTATGGTGTGCATATGTGTACAGATACACACATGGAGGATGGTGTACATGTGTGTACAGATACACACATGAAAAATGGTGTGCATGTGTGTACAGATACATACATGGGTTATGGTGTGAGTGTGTGAAGAGTGTGTGTGTGTGTGTGTGTGTGTGTGTGTGTGTGTGTGGTGTATATATCCATAAACTTAGATTGATTTCTGGGTAATTGTATACGTCTGGGTACACATGTGCTATGGCTTGCATGTAACAGTTAGAGGATAACTTGCAGAAGCCAGTTCTCTCCTATCCTTGGGTCCCAAGGATCGCACTCGCCAAGCAGTGGTGGCACACGCCTGTAATCCCAGCACTCTGGGAGGCAGAGGCAGGCAGATTTCTGAGTTTGAGGCTAGCCTGGTCTGCAGAGTGAGTTCCAGGGCAGCCAGGTCTACACAGAGAAACTCTGTCTCAGAAAACCAAAAAAAAAGGACAGCACTCATGATGTCAGGCCTGCGGCGAGGACGGCTAACCCTCTGAGCTGTCGCACGAGCCCGATGGCGCTTCTGTATGGTAGGTAGTGAACAAGGACTGAGGAGGAGTAGGAGTCAGGAAGGTGGGGCTTTGCCATACCCGGCCTTTCTCCACTTCTCTGGTCGTCATGACGATGACTCGAGTGTTCTCCTGCCAAGCCATCTGCCAAAAGTCATTGACTGTGGCGTCCAGACAGCCCTGGCTGGCGATGTAGGTCTTAGAGTTCTCATCAGGACCTAGCAGCTGGTTCTGGGTGCAAGCACAGAGATCCAACCAAGGACAGTGAATCCCTAGGCACTGGGTGTGCCTGTGCCACCCACCATCACCCCCACAAGAGATATCAGATCCAACCCTAGAGGCATCTGTACCCATAGACCCCCAAGACACAGGGAGCTCTCTGAGGCCAGCATCTGTTCCCACATAGGTCACCCCACTCACCTTAACATAGTTGGCATTGATATAGTCAGAGCCTGGGATGTTACTGTCACGCCCCTGCAGGATCACTCGGCTGTGGTCAACTGGCATGGATAGAGAATGAACAGCTTGGGCCACACCCCAGGGCAAACCCTTCCCAAGCCAACAGATGTTCTTGTCTCCAGAGCTACAGACCCATAGATAGGACAGCAGGCAGGGAAAATGTGTCTAGGATGGGAGCAAGGCGTGGCAGGGTGGGAATCACTGCCGGGCAGTTGCAGGGAGGCTCTTAGGGAGTGAAGGCTTGGGCTTCCTTGGGGAGGGGAGCGCTACTGGACAGTGGGGATGGCATGGGGTAGGAGGAGTCGCTGGGAGGTGGTGAGGGCAGGGCTGCTGGCGCTCACAGGGAAGAATGTTCTTGTAGCGGTTCTTGCCCTTGTTCTCTGGCCGCTGCCCTTCCAGACGCTGGTGCAAGTTCTTTACCTCCTGTTTCTGCAGACTCTGAAATGTGAGAGAACTGAGTCTCCAGCCCACGGTGCAGAGGCCACAGTCAGAGGCAGGTAAAGAGAGCAAAGTGGCCTCCTCCACCCCAGCCCTGCTGTCCCCACCACACACCTCAAACTCCTCCCAGAAGCCAGCCTTGGCTGTGTCCTCCGACTGTTGCTTCTTGTTCAGTTCCAAGACCCGGTTCTCAATGTCGGCTGCATTTACCCGAGTGGCATAATAAGGCTGGGGTGAGGGAGGGCAAGAAGTCAGGGCAAGAAGAGACCGCGGAAAGCCACATCTCCGATGGCTCAGGGGAAGAGGCGAGCAGGTTGGCCCCTCACCTGGCGCAGGTAGACAAAGGCGCCTGAGGCTTCCTCGATCCCTGTCTTCCTGAAGTGCTCCACCAGGTCCGTGAGGCTGTCGAACGTCTCCGAGCCGCCCACAGTATAGCGTCCACCCTGAAGGGCACCGAGTAGGGCCACCCCTCAGGGCTGAGTCCCCCTCCTGGCACCCACAGTCTTAAAGGCAACCCACTGATGCTCCAGCATGAGGCCTTCCCCACAGCCTGGCTGACTCACCTCGCACATAACCTTGATGTGAGTGACCCTGAGCGGGGAACCGGGGCCAGCCTTGGGCTGGTCGTTAAGCACAGAGAGTACAAAATCGCCAGGCTGGCTGAGACTCTCACGCACAAGAAACGTCCAGGGCTCGCCCTTGGCCTGCAGCAGTGACTCTGCCTGCCCTCCAGACATGTGGCCATGATACCACCTAGAGAGAGCACATTGCAAAGATGGTAACTACGTGCCCGAGTGAGCGCAGAGACCTGCTACCTGCCAGGCTGCAGCTACAAGCTTTCAAATCCACCACTACACTACTAACTCAGGAAATGCTGCGAGGAAAAAGCCAGACTTTGCGCTATAATCCCAGTGCGGAGCTAGAATTCCATCTCCTTAGGAGACGTGGTAGTAAATTTAAGGCCAGCATAATCTACACAAACATGCCATCAAGGCTTGCCTTCTTCTAAAAATACATAAATGAATAAACGGCTGAGAATGACGGCTCACCTTTATAATCCCAGCATTCAGCAGGCTGTGCAGAACTGTCTCAACGAGGCCCAGCCTGCTCTACATGTTAAGTTTCAGGCCAGCCTGAGCTACACAGTGGGACCCTATCTCAAAAACAAAACAAGCAGCCAGGCCTGGTGATACAGACCTGTGAAAACAGCCCTGGGTTGGCAGAAGCAAGAGGATCACTGTAAGTGTGAGGCTAGCCTAGTCTACACAGTGAACTCCAAGCCAGCCTGAGCTAAAGGCTGTCTCCAAAAAGAGAAAGGGAGGGGGGAGGGATGGAGGGAGGGAGGAAAGACAGACAGTCAGGAAGACAGATAGAAAACAGCTCACGTGAGATGGCTCAGAGGGTAAAAATGTTGCCTCTGTAAGCTCACCACTTAAATCCAATCCCCAGGAGCCTCATGGAGAGAGAACCAGGCCTGAGCAGCTGACCTCTGATCGGTACATGCGGTGCTATGGCACACAAGAAAATGTGACCAATTCTTTTTAAACAAAGAAACAAAACAAAAGCTGACAGATTGCCATCTTCTCTACTTTTCAGTAAGAAAGAAGAGGTCAAGCACTCGCACCCTGGCCCTAGGTCTTAGATCCTTAGCGACAAACCTCCACAGAGTTCTAACCACGGAGACTGATGCTGCATCACAGCAGGACATGGAAAACCCTGGGTTCTATCCCCAGGGCAGGATAAACAGAAAGGAAAACCAGAAGGAAGGAGGGAAGGAAGGAGGGAAGGAAGGAAGGGAACAAGGAAGGAAGGAAGGAAGAAAGCAAAGAAAGAAAAAATGAAGGAAGGGCTCTAGCCAAAACCTAAATAAAGCCTTTCTTGACTGGTCCCAAGACACAGAAAGACAGTATCCAGAATATTTGGAGGAACAGAATGAAGTGTCCCCATGAGACAGACTCTGACTGAGTTAAAAGGAGGGACAGGAAAACGTAGATGGACCCAAACCACAGAAGGCAGTGGGTGCCAGAGGAGACAGCCGGCTAGAAGGACTGAGAGAGAATGCATCTGGGGAAGGGGGGGAGCACAAACATTCTACTGAGAAGAGAGTAGGCTTCAGGGCTCCAGGGGTTCAGAGGGGCTCCCAGGAGCTTTGAGGGGCCCGCCGCGCAGAAAGCAGAACTAAGGACCTTTCCGTGAAGCACCCTCTTCCCAGGAGGAAACTGTAGCCCCACAATGCCTAGCCTCACAGGAAACCACGTGATGGAAAAAACACAAAACTCCTTCTGGGGAGAGAGTGAGAAGTGAGGTTGAGATGTTTCTTCAGCTCGTGGGGGGGGGGGGCAGCATTTTCCAACCGCAAGGATGGGGGGTGGGGGAACGGGGCTCAGTCCTCCTGGTCCTTCCCAACTCTGTCCAGAGGACACCATAGCTCAAGGCCCTTCAGAAGCTCCTACCCCAACCCAGGCCTCCTGGGCCATCCTAGCCCACCTCAGGGACAGGTCAGAGACCCCAAGCAGTGTGAGGGGCCTCAGCTCCTTCCCTCAGGGACAGGATGAGGAAGTCACCATGCAAATGTGAACAGACCACAGGCGGAGAGTTCACTATTGAGGGGACAAATGCAAATTTCCCAGAAGAGGAGGGACAAGGACAGAAGGAGTGTTGGGTCATGGTTTACACACACACACACACACACACACACACACACACACACACGAAGATTAGGGATGAGACAGTGTCCCAGATGGTCATCCAAAGTGTCTCGGAGTCCGCAGCCCCGTCGGGGTCTATCATCCACAGGGTGTCCCGTTCTTCACCACTGCCCTGGCCTGTTCTCCTACCGCCTGCTTCGCTCCCACCTTCTTCCCTATCACAGAGAACACACCAGCCACTGTCCAGCTGTACCTCCATGATCTATCTCCTCTAGCTGGGCGCATCCTGGCTTGGGACAGCAACAAAGATGAAAACAAGGAGCTAAAAGAGAATCTTAGAGGCCAAACCATCCCGAGGGTTGCAGGGAGGAGAGGAGAGACAGCCTGGGGTGTGTCCTCCCTTCCCATTCAGCAGCAGAAGAGGAAAACCTTCAAGGAAGTGTCCTCCAGCTCCTTGGTGTTGGCTGGCAAGGGGTGAAACACAGGGCTTTCCCCAAGTCTTTCATGATCTATATTCTTAGAAGTGGTGGTGGTTTGTTTGTTTGTTTGTGGCTTTCTTAGTGTTTTTTATTGTTTGTTTGGGTTGGAGTTTTGTTGTTGTTTTGTTTAGTTTTGTTTGGGGGTTTGGGTTTTTCACGACAGGGTTTCTCTGTGGAGCCCTGGCTGTGCTGGAACTTACTTGATAGACCAGGCTAGCCTTGAACTTCCAGACATCCACCTTCCCTTGCCTCACTTGAGTGCTGGGATGAAAGGCCTATGGTTCCACCTCTCTTCTGCTTGTTTAGTTTTTTAAGTCAGGGTCTCATGTAGCCCAATCTGACCTCAAACCTGCTATCTAACTGAGGATGACCCTGATCTCCTTCTGGTCTTCCTGCCTCCACCTGGGCTACACCAGGTTTATGCATTCCAGGGAATCGAACCCAGAGTTTAATGCACGGTAGGCAACCACTCACCAACTGAATCATAGCCAACAACCTTCAGTCCCAAGTTTCAATCAGTAACTGAACAAAACTATTGAGCTAGCCAGGTGGTGGTGGCGCACACCTTTAATCCCAGCACTTGGGAGGCAGAGGCAGGTGGATTTCTGAGTTTGAGGCCAGCCTGGTCTACAGAGTGAGTTCCAGGACAGCCAGAGCTACACAGAGAAACCCTGTCTTGAAAACAAACAAACAAACAAAAAACTATTGAGCTAGGTCTGTAGGTACGAATCTCAAAACAGACTTAAAAACTGCGTGGAAGGTAGCTCTGTGACGAAGCACGCACTAAACTCGGACAAGGCCCTGGGTTCACGGACAGGACTCTGGTTCACTGACAAGACCCTGGTTCACAGGCAAGGCCCTGGGTTCATGCCCCAGCAGAGGATTGAGGGTGTGGGGGTCAAGTTCGGAATCATTTCAATTGTAAATATACAAACACAGCACAGGACCAGGTAGGCATAGCCCTCCCTGGAGTCCATAAGAAAGCCCTAGAGTTAATAGGGAGCTGTCAGTCAGTCACCACGCTATACAGCTAAGATGAGCCCCAGGGGAAGGAGGGCTCCATGACCTTCCCTTGGCACATGCTTTGAGAAGACCACACGAGAACAGCCAGCCCAGCGGTGGGGGCCGTGTCTTTGCAGCACTGGTGGGAGATATCCTGCCGGGTTCCTCGAGTCAGGTAAGCCTGGGCCCTTCTATACCTGTGACCACATCAGTGACCTTGCTGCCACCAAGCCCTGTCCAGCTCCACCTCAGTGTGTTGCTGAGATAAGTCTGTGAGTACCCCAGAACCCGTGGACCTCTAAGACCTTATTAAGACAGGGACCTAGAGCCCCTGTATAGAGAGCTGGAAGAAGGTACCAGGGTCCCACAGAAGGAAGAGCTTTCTAGTAACAGGGCCAACCTGATGAGAAACACCAGTGACAAGGAGTGGCCTCTGTTACTCTCAGGATGAGGTTGCTAGGCAGCAGGAACCCTGCAGGAAGGCCAGGGGAACCCTTCTCTGGCTTCCTCAGGAGACAGGGGATTGGTTAGACACGGGAGTCATCAGGCTACAGAGAGAAGAGGCTCTAGGGTGAGGAGGGAGCAGGTGTGGAGACCAGGGAGGAGGAGCGAACAGTGAACAGAAGGTCACCTGGTCTGGATATTCATCCCTTTACACTTATCTCAAAGGACAGGGCCAACCTGCAATGCCCCTCACCTCTCGCTGGTGGGGTCCGAGCAGTTCAGTGGGTACTTGAGGTGGATGATGGTGCCGTCCCGGTCCTGCAGGATGCCCTGCTGCTGAGTGTAATACTCCACCAGCTCTGTCAGCGTGGCAAACTTCTCCCCTCCGTACAGGTCATAGAAGTCCCCTGAGTTCTGGATCCGAATATGGGTCACCTGGTCATCCACCCTGCAAGGCACCAGGTAGTGAGTCTCCAGGGACGAGAGCGGCAGCGGGGTGGGCTTGGGGGACAGAGGTCTCAATGCAAGAGCACATGGGCATGGAGTGGACATATGACAGTTGTGGGCACGTGCTAGGGCTACGGGCAGGGACATAAGGGAAGAAATGTGTCGTGAGGAGGCAACACATCTCGGGGAACCCAAGAATGCTCAGGACCCACACAAGGAGCTACCAAGGTGCAGGGAGGGCCACCCACCTGACGGAGAGGGAGAAGTCACCCTGGTTCTTGCGGCTGGGCCGAGCCAGGAAGCTCCCAGGGACTCCCCGGCCCTTGAGTAGGGTCTCGGCATCAGGTCCACTGAGGTCCCGGTGAAACCACCTAAAGGTGCACAAGGCAGTGAGGGGATATCCCCTAGGCTCCAGGCCACCTTGTTTCCTATCTTCCGTGGGTCCCAGGCCCTTACCTCACCATCCTGGGGCTCTTGGTGAACTGGCTGCAGAAAATGTGGAGGGGACAGTCTGTCTGGGCAGGCACGTACAAACTCTAGTGCTGAGCCCCAGGCAAGGTTCTCAGAGCCTAGGCCTCCAAAGCCAACCTGCTGTCCTGCTCCTGGGCCACACTCTACTGGCCCAGGGCAGCCAGCAGGGCGGAGACAGGAAGGGGCGCGGCCGACCCCTTAGGGGAACTCACTTGTACTTCTCTTTTCAGAACAGGGGAAGAGGAGCCCAAAGGGTGGCAGGGGAGGGGAGGGCCCACTTCCCACAGGCTGCCATCAAAGGCTGCAGGAACATGGCACTAAATATTCATGACTCAAGAGGTGAAGGACGGACACGCACGCGGGGCTCAGTCCCAAGAGTCACACACAGTGAATGTTCACATCACCAGATCAGCCCTTCTCCTCCTGCAGCTGCTTCCATTCAGATCTAATAATGATCGTGTGCAGTGGCACTGCCATTTAAAGGAGTGTCACAGCAGGCCAGACTCGGTGCTACAATGTCATTTTCATGCCTCCTGTGAGTTACAGGTCACCACAGCCTCATTACCACAGGCACTATCTTCATCCCCATTTTACAGACAAGGAAATGGAGGCAGAGACGTTTGAAGAATTGCCCCAGGTCTTATCCTTAGTGAGTTGCAGGATTCAGACCTAAATAATTTCAAAGCCAATGATTTTTGAATTCTGCTTGCCAGCCCTCGGGACCCAAAGAACAGTCGCCAACAGACTCCTTGTCCAGTGATGCTTTCCTCACAGCTGAGAGCCCACACACAGCAACCTTGTGCAGCTCTGCCATCCCGAGCCTCGGCCTCTTTCCTATTCCCTGACTATGAGCAGGGAGGGCTGGGTGGGCAGGAGCTCACAGGGATGGTGACCTTTAGGAGCCCTCAGCCTTAAGGCTCATGGTACCCTGTGTATATGATCCCTAGTATAAGTACCAAAAAGTGAAACACTATCAAACCAAGACCAGAGGGAAAACAAGCTGCCCAACAGAAGACTCAAGAAACTGCTATTGGTGTTGTCCTCAGGTAGGGGCACAGCCTGCTGGAAAAGGGAGGCGGGACAACTACACACCTCACAGCCTTTAGGGATTGGTTGGTTGGTTGGTTGGTTTGAAGTGTTTTGATTGGTTAGTTCTGGTATTTTTTTTTTTTTGTAATTCTGAAATTAGAACCTCAGGCCTTGCTGGCCATGGTAACACATGCCTTTAATCCCAGCACTTGGGAGGCATAGGCCGGCAGCTCTCTGTGAGTTTGAGGGCAACCTGGTCTATACAATGAGTGAGTCCCAGGACATCCAGTGCTATATAGTGAGACCCTGGGGTTTTTCTGTATGTTGTTTGTTTATTGGTTTGCTTGTTTTTTAAAAAGCAAAAAAACCCCAGACCCTCGGTCTCTTAAATATGCATGGAGAGCGAGCATGCGTTGGTGATCGTCCTTGCTGTGTATCCTCCGCCCTATTTCTTTTCCTTATTCATTTGATTCCCTCCACACATTTGCAGTCCTAAGTATTGAACCTAGGACTCCAAACATGCAAGGCAAATGCTCGACCACAGGGCCACGCCCCCAGCTAGTTCTCTTTTTACTTTTTTTTTTTTGAGATAGGGTCTTACTAAATTGCCCAGGCTAACCTGGAACTTACTCTGTAGCCTTGAGTTTGTAATCTTCCTGCCTCCACCTCTCAGCAGCTGGAGGTAGAAGCATTGCCACCACATCTGGCATCTCCCTTACACTTTTTAAAAACTATATGATGAGTCGGGAGGTGGGGGCGCACGCCTTTGATCCCAGCACTCAGGAGACAGAGGCAGGCAGATTTTTGAGTTCCAGGCCAGCCTGGTCTGCAAAGGGAGTTCCAGGACAGCCAGGGCTACACAGAGAAACCCTGTCTCAAAAACAAAAAAACAGAACCCTGTATGGTGCCTGAGGTGCCTGCAGCTCAGTGGTAGCAAAGGCCCTGGATGCTCTCTCTGTACCATGCCCAGTAATTTCATGAGTAAGCTTGTAGTTAGTTGTATGCTTAATATGTATTCACAGTGTATAGTTGTATCTCAAAATATAGGAGTAATGAGAGACTCTAAAAAACAAACAGGGCTCGAGTGTGGCTCTGAGCAAAGCACTTGCTTAGCCTATGGGCAGCCCGGGCCTTTACCACCAGCAGTCTTGCTACCACACATCTGTGATTCTAGCACATGGAAGACAGAGGTAAGAGGATAAACACAGGTCTGAAGCCAGACTGGACTACATAGCAAGACCTTAGGGTGTTTTGTTTTGTTAACAGTCTACGACAAGTACTCTATCATTCTTGAAAACATAAAATATCACTTAACCTTCCCGCCTCCCACCCTCCTTTTAGGCTTTCTCTTCTCGCTAACACCCCTGAAAATATGCACGCTTGGGTATTACACTAAGCAAGATCCAGAACGTCTATAGACTGAGCTCGGGAAGACCACATGCAAAGCTGCTTCCAGTAAAGGGAGATCTGCCAGCATCCTGGCTTGCCGCCATCCCAACCTTCAGGGTCCAACCCCGAGACATATCTAGCAAAAGACTCATGGCTCCACTTAAACAGACGTGATTACAAGCATGCACGCCTCCTACCTGCCCCGCACGCCGCTTACTCTCTGCCAAGGACATATCTTGAATATATAGAATGTATAGAAGCACAACTCGCACGCACCCCACCATCTGTGCCCACCCAGTCCATCCATCTTGCTGGGGCAGACCCCCAACACAACAGCCACACAGGAGGTCCCATACTGCCTGGTGACATACTGACTGCACCAGGACGGAGACTCTCATTCCAGAATTAAGCCCACTTGGTGGGAAGGAGCTCACGAGGCACCTAATACTCCTGACCCTTGATGTGTATCTAAAAGATGTCAAGCCAGAAAATGAGTTGCTCTAATAAAAAGGAACACCCATCCTGTCCTCAGGCAGGATAATGACAATCTTCCAAGAAGCAAGGCACAGGGCCTTGGAGTAGCAGGGCATTCAAACAATATAAGTAACTGCGCCATTTGAACCTTTAACCAGCTGGGATTTTTGTCTTTGTTTTAAGCAGACTTAAGGAGGCTGATAGTCCTAAACATAAATGCCTAGTACCTACAAGAAAAAGAGATTCCTTTGGGAAGCAAGGGATAAAAGAACACATCAAGATCAATGGTGATGCAGGGAGGAGAGGCCCTGGGCACGTGCCGAGGACAGAACACAACCATTATATGGATTAGACTTCTCTGAACCTTGGTATTTCTGCCTGATAAATAAACTTCACAAGGTTTCCTAAGTTCATACCCGAAAAGCCACTAAAGTAACCAGGTGCGGTGGCTCATGCCTATAACCCCAGGATTCAGGAGGCTAAAGCCTGGGCTAGAAGGCCAAATGTGATGGTACAAGCCTGCCCTTGGGAGGTCTTCCTCACCCACATAACTGCTAAGTGGTATGACTTCATGTCATCAGTTTCAACATTTTACTGTGGATTCTGTCTTCTGATTTTGCATCTGCAGGTTCAGCCAGCTATAGACAGAAAGTGTGCTTCTACTGGATAGGTGCAGACCCTTTCCCCTCGCCACAATTTCCTCAATAATACAATATGATGATTTACATAGCATTTACATTGTATTAGGTACTCAGAGATGGTAAAATATGCAGTCTTACTGGTGTAGGTTACATGCAAATACATTTGTATAGTTTGGTATCTTCCGGTCGCTCTGGAATCCATTCCCCATAGACACCGGCAGACGACTGTTTTCTTTCTCTGTGTAGCCTCAGCTGTCTTGGAACTCATTCTGTAGACCAGGCTAGCCTGGAAGTTAGAGATCCTCCTGCCTCTGCCTCCTAAATTCTGGGATTACGGGTGTGTTCCACCACTGCCCAGCCAACTTGGGGTTTTATGCCTGCTGGGCAATAACCCTAATCTTTGTTTTTATTATTTATTTAGACAGGGTCTTGCTGTATGTGACCCAGGCTAACCTCAAACTCAAGATCCTCCAATCTCAGCCTCTCTCCTGTTGTCCTACACCACTCTTCCCAGCTGAGACAACTGGATCATTGTTATTGTATCATGACAATACTGTTTACTTGTTCCTATCCCAATTTCAGAAACAAAAGTGAAAACTTGTTCAGTAACTTGCCCACAGTCACGAGGTTTGAGTGAGTGGGAAGGTGAAAAAAAAAAACAAAACCAAACAAAACCAAAGCTATCTGGGGCCAGAGATCTGTCTGCCACAGCATGGCACCATCAGGTAGGTGTTAAGGAGATGCCTGGCACAGCAGAGCATGCTGGGATGGAGATGGAGGATACAGGTCTCCCTTGATGGACCAAGACACAGAGGGGGTGTGGGAAACATGCCCTTGGGTTGCTCGGTGTGAGCAGATCAAGGCTGCTGGACTTTGGTATGCAAGGGGCTGGATCTCCGAAGCAGAGGTCCCACAAGTCCAGGCTAAGGAACCAAGAAGGTTTCTATGCCTGGAGAAGCCTTGTCAAGCCAGATGGGAAGTCTTAGTACCATCCTCAGGCTGGCAGGGACAAGCTGGCAGGGAAGAGTGACCACAGAAAGAATCACAGGAGTGTGAAAAGCAAGAGTCAAGAGTCGGCAGGAGCCCTGTGCAAACAACCCACAGAGTCACCAGCACTCACCATCCAAACCCAGCTGCAACTCTAAGGTGCCCATGGCTTCCTCCTGGGTGAATACACTATCCTTTGCCCATTGGTTCCCAAACATCACGTCCTCTGGAAGCCCTCCCTGTCAGCCAGTTATGTCTCCAAGAATACATCACTCGCTAGCACTGTAAGCTGTTTCTTTTCCTATGTGTTAGTTAATGTTTCGTCCGTCTGGAAGAATCCTAGCTATTGCCTATGTATCCAGTCTGTCATCTCTGGCTGGAATGGCAGCTCTCTAAACAGAGATCATGTCTGCCTCATACAGGTTCATAGTACCAACATCTTCATCAGAACCTGTCCACTGCGTCTGGTCACTATTCATCTATCAAAGTTTGCTTCCTGTGGGGTACAGTGAAAGAATCAAGCTGTGTGTGTATGTGTGTGTGTGTGTGTGGGGGGGGGGGGTGCCTAGAAATGGAAGAGCTTTCTCAAATGTGCCTTCAGACTGTCATGTCTGAGGTGATGTGAACTACCCGAGGGGGAAACAGATCCTAGACAGGAGGCAGACGCAGAGGACCACAGGCCAGTGGTTAAAAATGAGGAAAGATTTGGGGTGGGGGCAGGGAGGAGGCAGGGGAATATGAGCCTGGAGGTCTTGTATCCTTCTGGTAAGGAGAGAGCGTTCACAGGGCAGGACAGCGACTCAGGGCAGGGGGACTGGTGACTTTATCGAGGCATATTTGTTGAGGGTGTGAACAATGCTCGTCCACCTAGATTAACAGGAGTCTGTGGGACCCACACAGGTGGTGGAGGGGACTTACCCGCGGGACAGCATCTCCCGAGAGCAGTGGGGGGAAGTCACAGGCAGAGGGCGATGGGGGCGGGGCCAAGCGAGTGGCACAGCTGTTCAGGGATCCAGACCTTCGGGAAGAATATTCCGGTTTTCGGGCCACTTCCTCCTTTATCCAGCCTGTCAAACCAATGGCACTTTGAGGCCAAGCCCCTGGATTACCGGTCTCTGAGAGAAGGACCGGTGGGGCGGGGCTGACCAAATCCCCCAGAGGACTGCAGGAGTCCAGCAGGCTTCAGGCCTGCCCGGGCCTACTTCCCTTGGAAGGGGAGGAGCCACCTGCTGTTCCACCTGGAGCTCAAACAGCAAGAACAGAAGGAGGGCGGGTAGAGGCAAAGAGCAGGAAGTAACCCTAGCCAAGGGCCCGCCCTCAGAAGAGTAGCTCTGACAGTGGGAAGCAGAGAGCCTACAGAAAAGCCTTGACGCCCCCTGCTCACAGGAGGTCCCACCTTTGTGAGCAAGCCTCCCAGGGGACCAAGAGGCCCATGTAGCCTCCACAACCTAGGGCAGGCTCTTGAAAGTAGGGTTGGTCCTGGCAAAGAGATGGGAAGGATCTAAAGGAGGGGAAAGGCCAGAGGCGGGTCGGGTGGCAACAAGTGGGGATAATCAGGACTACAAATGACTGACACTAGGTTTAGTCACAAGCACATTTATTATCCTCTGGAACACAAGGGCCTCCTCCATAGCAGGAAAGAACAGGTCTCAGGAGGCAGCCACGCTGCTTCCGGAAGCAGGCCCATGGGGCGGCAGGGTCATGGGTGGCAGGAACAGGGCCTTTAGCTTGCCTGACAGGCTGGCAATCTCGGGATCCTGGGCTTCGTAAGACTTGACCAGGCGGGCAAACTTAAGGACACCTGCAAGAAGAAGCGGGTGCTGGGGACGGGTGTGTGGAGGCAGCCGAGGGCGTTCCCTAGAGTGGGCGATCTCCTAATGGTCAAGAAACCATCTGCAAAGAGGACAAGTCACACCGATGTCCTGCATGGCTTCTACACCCCGGCCCCAGCCCCAGCCCGGCCCCGCCTTCACTAGGCACAACTAGATGCAATATGAAAAGCTCTAAGACAGCTGGGCCTGCCTTTAATCCCAGCTCTCAGGAGACACAGGAAGGTGGATCTCTTGAGTTTGAGGCCAGCCTGGTTTATAGAACGAATTCCAAGATAGCCAGGGCTACACAGAGAAAACCCCGTCTCAAAAAAAAAAAAAAAAAAAAACAAAATAAAAAAACATTACGTTTTCACTCTCAGGTGAACCATGTTTAGTAGCAGTCTAGCCTCAAGTGGCTTAATATGGCTAGCTAACAACAACAACAACAACAACAACAACAACAAATATCAATGAATAAAAGTGTCCTTGGGAAGAGAGAGCTCAATTTCCCACACCAAACTTATTAGCCAAAATACCTTGCAGGCACTGCCAACGCCTACTGAAAGGAAAACAAGAAAGAGTTCAGGTTAGAGCTAGGCCTGGTGACTCAAGCCTGTAATATCACCTCCTCAAAAGGCTGATAAAGGAGGGTCTCTGGTTCAAAGCCATTCTGGGCAACTTAGTGAGACCCCGACTCAGAGGGAATTGGGGAGACAAGGATCAGTGGTGGGACACTGGCCTAGCACCAAGGGCCAGAACATTTGTTGGTTGGTTGGTTGGTTTTTGAAGACAGGGTTTCTTTGTATAGACATGGTTGTCCTGGAACTCCTCACCCTACATACCAGGCTGGCCTTGAACTCAGAGATCTGCCTCCCAAATGCTGGGATGAAAGGTGCGTACCACCACTGCCTGGCTTCAAGTGCCAGAACTTTTTAGGCGGGGGGTTTAAGTCTAGCCCCTGAGCTGTGAGTGGCAATGTTTAATGTGACTGCCGCCCTGTGGCGAGAAAGAGATCGACCCAGGGGCCATCATCATGCGCCCCACCCCGAGTCCATTCCTCTGCCATGCCCTCCTGGTGGGACCCACCTTCCCCGTCGCAGCTGAAGCCATAGGCTTTAATAACCTCCTGCTGGATCTGTGTGGCTACGGGCAGCACGAACTGCAGCATCTTGCCCATATCGTTGCACGCATTGTCTCTAGCCTCGTCCATGCGCACGGCATTCTCTGGGGCCGAGAACGCTTGGATCACCTCCGCCAGGACCACTTCGAGACGGAAGCATCCCAGAGAGGTCCACGAGCGCGGCAGGCGAGCCCAGGGGAGGGGAGAGGCAGGCAATTAGTGGACCAAGGCCTGCAAACAACCCGATAAGCTTGTCCCCCCCCCCCCACCACCAACCCTTCGCCCTGATGGGCAAGGGCCCGACTTGGAGAAGGAAAGAATAGTACTGCGCCCTCCCCCCCCAAAAGATGGCCCACGCCCAGTCTAGGCGCCTCACCCTTGGCCTGCTCTGCGCTCAGGGCCACGGGCTGAGCCGAGGCGGACGCCATAGGACGCCACTCGGTACTTGAGCAGTGGGAACACAGAAGAGATCCGGAGAAGCCTGCAACCAGCCGCCTCCCCCACGGCTGCGGGCCGATGAAGGCAGAAAGGAAGAGGTATCGCACGAGGCGGAAGTCTCGGAGCGTGGCCCTAGCTCTAGCACACAAGAATTTCCCAGGAAACCGGCGCGGGATCAAAGCCCCCACACTGCACCCTAGGCAGAGGCAGCGGGAGCAGGAGCTCACTGTTGTTAAAGACCAATCAGAGTGGGAGGGGTCTTCCGACCGGAGTCAGAAAACCTGCTGGACAAATTCTAAAAGAGCTGTAACACTTGCGGAAGTGCGGCTGCAGCGAGCTAGGGAAGGACATCAACTCCACTTTCGGTGAGGGTGAGATCGGGGTGACATTTCCACACCCCTCTATTGATATGTGAATCATAAAGCACAGTTTGTTATTCAGTTCGATAAATAATATTCTAAAAGACTATTAAAACTGGTCGTTTCTTGAGTTTGTGACTACTTGTATGGGATATGCAAATGAGTCAATGCTGATTGGCTGAAAACAGCCAATCAAAGCTCCCGAGCAAAAAAAAAAAAAACCACCAGAGCTTCGCGAGAATAAAAGCTTGGCGCAGCGGCTGAAGTGAATTGGTCTTCTGTAGTGGTAGGCAATGTGGCTCCATCCTTCTCCTTGCAAGCGTTTGTCACCCATCCTCGCCCCACGCTGCAAGGACTCCGGAACCTGGTCAGGCCCTGCCCGACATAGCGCGCTGCACTTCTGTGCTACCAGCACAAAAGCTGAGAGGAAGTTCAAGGCCCTGCCTCATTAAAAATAGAGGGGTTGCAAAGATGGCTCAGCCTGCTTGGCAGTTCCTAACTGCCCTACTTCAAGCCACGGGATCCAACACCTTCTGGCCTCTTTTGAGGCCTTGCGTTCATGAGTGCAGACATGAACTCAATACACCTAATTAGAAGTGAATCTTTTAAAAATACTAATCTTATTGGCCTCTTGGGTTGCACAAATTTAACTATTTCAAAATCATTTATAAACTGTGCCATGGAAAGGGAGTCGGGCCTCTGAAAGTGTCTCTGGAGCACTCTGGTGGCACGTGGTACATTACGTCAGTGATGTACTCCCAAGACCTGAGTTGGTTTTAGATATGGTTATGTTTGCTGTGGGCCTAGTCTTGCTCTGAAGGGCCTCAGGGGCTTAACGCCCCAATCTAAAGGTCTAGGACAGGGCACCCCATAAGCACAGCTGAACATCCAAGATCAAGAGCCTTGTCAGGCTGGAGAGACAGCTCAGTGGTTAGAGTACTGACTGCTTTTCCAGACGTTCTGAGTTCAGTTCACAGCAATCACCGGGTGGCTCATAACCATCTGTCATGGGATTTGATATTTTCTTCTGGTATGCATGAAGACATTTGTAAAATAAATGAATAATTAAAAAAAAAAGGACTTGTCCGACTCATAAGTTTCCATAAGCAAACCCCATTCATCCCTTTCCACTTCCCCTCCAGCAGACCCCTCACCCTACCCACCCCAACACCCTACCCGCTGCAACCGCCCTCCCCCAAATAAAAACACGTCACAGACAAATTCCTGGGGAACTGTGAGGATGTTTTTGTTTGGTTGGTTTTGGTCAGGATGTTTTTTAAAGAGCATCATATAGATATTTATATATATAAATTATTAATGTGGGACGGGCAAGGGGCACATAGCGCCGAGGGGGTGCACACACAGGGATGGGGCGGGGGCAGCACACAATGCTACGCAAAACAGCCACATCTAACAGATGAAAAAAAATCACACCAACGGGTTAGGGGAGGCGCAGTGGCCACCAAGGATTGGGCATAGAGGAGAAGAAAAGCAGGGGACAGGAGGAGGGACCTGGTCCAAGATACTGTGCCCTTTCCGTCCCCACCCTTGCCACTTCCCACCTCTGCACACAGCCCTCCGGGCCCTGACCTTGTCTGTCCCTTCTTCCCTCCCTCCCTCTGCCCGGCTGCAGAAGCTCTGCAAGTGGGCAGCACCCTCTCCTCGGCTGGGGGTGGGGTGGGGTCAAAGGTTGGGGGCGGTCCTCCAAGGTCTGGATGAAGGAGCAGTGCGTGCTGTCTGGATCGCAGGTCTACAGAGGCTTGTCACTCTCCTTCTTCAGGTGACTAGGTAAGAGGCAATGCAGAGATGAGACTGAGAAACGCAGCTTCCCCTCCAAAGGGCATGGTGTCCTGCTGGGCCACGCCCATAGCCCACTCCCCCTGCGCTCTGGGGGCAGCCCGGAGTACCTGTAGTAGTCTTCCTGGGCAGGCAGCGGCACGCTGTGCAGCGGGTGATGAGCATGGAGCCACTGCTGCTGCTCCAGCGCCAAGCGCTGCAGCTCGGCCGACTGCGCGTGCATGGCCTGCAGCTGATGAGCTGCTGACATCGGGGCAGAGAGGGAGGCCGGCAGGTCCCGGTAAGGGGCAGCTGTGAGAAGAAAGCGTAGAGTAAGCGATTACTGGATGGGGACAGTCAGCCAGTTTCCAGACAGACAGAGGAAGCTAAGGCTAAAATGTAAAGTTAGCACCTATCCTGTCCTATCCTGTCCTGTCCCGTCCTATCCCATCCTATCCTGTCCTGTCCCATCCTCTCCTACCTGCTGTCGGCCTGTGCTGCAGCGGAATCAGCCCTAGCAGTCCTTTCGAGGACCTCGGGTTCTCTAGCTCTATCTTAGCTGCCCACATCTCTCTCCAGACTCCGCTTGGCCAGGTGCACCACCCGAGTTCCTCAGTTCTGGTCTCCCTCACTTGAGTCTCTCATGCCCACCTCCATCCTTACCAAAGAGCTGGTGACGAAGAACTTCGTTCTCGTGCAGAGGGTGAGGAAGAAGGGGGCTAGGGAGGGTCCCAGCTGGGTAGGGGATCCGGGTCAGGTGAGACCCTGAGGCCAGGGGGTCAATGAGAGGGTGCACCGAGGCGGAGGCTGGAGGGCAGACAAGAGGAAGGTGTCACCAGGAGGCAGGCAGGGCTGGGGACAACTATGCCCTGGGGTGGAGGGATCTAGCTTGTCAAGACAGACACGAGGATCCAGGAGAAGCAAAGTGAACAGATAGGACCCTGTGAGATGGACAGGACAGCGGAGAGGAGACACGGGAGACTGGAGACAGGACATTACAGAGCAGATAAGCAAAGAAAAGACTGGACTACTCTAAAGAGATGAAGGATACCTTTAGGAAACGCTTCCTTTCTTAAGTTTAAGAAATATATCAGGGAGAACTATCACTAGCTGGTGGGAACGTGAGCAGAGTGAGACGCACAGGACCGCCCAGAGCTCGCTGCTCTGTGCTTACTAAATAAACAAATAAACGCTCTAGTAAGGGGGCCGGGTGAGAAGAAACAAGGAACTCCAAATGAACGGCTCTAAGGCCAGCCAGGCAGGGCTCTGGGCTCTAAGCTACAGTCATAAGTACATACAGTACATACGACGGTAGAGAAGCTCACTATTGCCTGTGGCAAAGCTTCATGGACTCTCCTAAAAGGCTTTAAATATCTACAGGTGGGCAGAAACACAGAAGACTCCTAGATGTAAAGAAAAGGAGATGCTGGCGGCAAACAAGATTCACATACAAGAAACAGAACATTCATATAAAGATAAGAGAGGAAGGTGCTTCTTCAAAAGGTTCCGTACTGATCTGTTATCAGGGACAGAGGCTGGACTAGGAGTAGGGTATGAGACTGTGTGGAGGCAAGTCAAGGAAGCAAAGATTAGAACAGAGACGGGAGTCCCGGACGGAGAAAGGGAAGGTTATGGCACACTTCCGAAGTAGGAAACGGTCTTACCTGCGTGGATGGCATCCTGCTGGTGCAGGTGTAGGTGAGAGTGGATGTGGGAGTGCTGGTGGTGATGCGGAGTCACGTTGAGCATCTGCAGCCGGGCTAGTGGGTCATTGCCCAGGGCTGCCACCCTTTCTGCATGCTGCCTTTCAGCTGCCAACCGCTCAGCATAAGACATGTCAGGACGCAGGGCTGGCCCAGCTGCCAGCGCTAGCCGTTCTCGTTCGAGGGGCCCCAGGCTCGGATGAAAAGGGAACGGATGCAGGCCCGGGGGCCCGGGCTGTAGAGCCAGGCCCCCGTGTCGGGGGAAAGGATCCAGGCCTGGCCCGGGGACCCCATGTAGGGGTTCCAGCTCACTAGGTTTCACCTCGAAGCCAGGCTTAAGCCGGTCACGGAGGTCACGTTCACGGGCTTCCCGCTCCCGCTCTCGGGCAGCTGGGTCGCTGCTGTACAGGGCTGGGACATTGTAACCCAGAAGCCCCGGGTCCACTGCCCCCAAGGGCACATAGAATGGGTGGTTGCGATTGCCAGGAGACATGACATGAGGTCGGGCGTATTCACTGAGAGTGCGCAGGGCTGGTGTATCAGGACCCAGGTAAGGGGGCACTGTAGCCACAGCGCTGCCAGGCTCAAAGGGAGGCCGATGGGGCACTGGACCCAGAGATGGGCACTCCACTGGAGCACGGCCCTCCTGGGCCAATTTCTGTAGAAATCAGATAGAAGCGGAGTCAAAATAACAGACACAGAGCACAGAGCCTCGCCCCAGGTTGACCATCGGTCTCAGCCGTCCAAAGTCAAAACGCTTCATCCCACCCTCCCGCTGCCTGGAAACCTGAGCTTTCTGGGCTGCAGCGGCTCCTCCCGTCCGCCAGGTGGCGTAGCGACCGGCGGCGCAGGCCCGGGACCAGGAGCGGCGCGGCGCACCTTGTGACGCACTCACCACACTGCGCTCCAGCTCGCGCTCTTTCTCGCGCTCGCGCTCCTTCTCGCGTTCCCGCTCGCGCTCGCGCTCTTTTTCTTCGCGCGCGCGCTGCTCGGCCTCGCGCCGCACTTTCTCCACCAGGTCCGCGCGCTTCTTGGCCAGCTTGGATCCCTCCAGCGGCACGAAGTACAGGTCGCTGCGCGCGCACGAGTTGAAGCCGCGGTCCAGGTGCTTATTGAACCTGCCGGGCGCAGACCCGAGAGCTCAAAAGCAGCCCCTGCCAGCTTGTCCCTAATTGCAGTGGCACGCTAGCCGTGAAGGCAAAGCCCCTCCGCCCACAGCGTCCAGACCCACCCTCATCCATCCCCACCCCACGGCTGCTCACCTGGCTGACTGGCTGGCATGACTAGGCACGTCCACCACCTTGGGAGGGGGCGAGGGGCTGCGGGCCGGAGGCACCGGACTCTCGGGGGCTTCATACTCTTCGGCTGGTTCCTGTTTGATCTGCGTGGCAGCCAGGGGCGGCCCTGTAGTCGGGGCCGCGGGTGGTGGAGGCAGAGATGACAAACTTGAAGGCCCCGCGGGTGGCAGGGGCCCCGGCCCTACGGTGGGGGAGCCTGGCTTGAAGGTCCCTGGGCCTGCTGGCGGAGAGGTGCCTCGATAGCCAGGCGGGGTCCCTGTTCTGAAGGAGGGTGGTGACCCCGGTTTGTATCCTGGCGGGGTGGCTGTCTTGTAGGACCCTGGGGATGGGGCGCTCTTGTTGTACTGAGGGGGCCCAGGTGGCGAGGCTGTCTTGTAGCCTGCTGGCGAGGAAGCCACGGTGGCGATGACAGTGGAAAGTGTAGCTGAGGAGGTGGTGACTGGGGGCACTGGTGGGAAGGGGTAGGATGCCCCTTGGGGGCCCTGGGAGGAAGACGGGTGTGAACATGAGTAGGAGGCTTGAGAGGAAGACCCAGCAGAGTTGGAAGAAGAAGAAACCGGGGGGCCATTGGGACCTGCTTGGCTGTAGGACACCTGGCCATGAGGTGGAGGCAGGTGTGCTGGCCCTGGTGGGTAGGGCCTCAAAGACCCCAGGGAGGGTGACATGTTGTAAGGGTGTGCATGATGGGAGTTACTGCTCTCTAGGGGGTGAGGATAGGCTCCGGGGGGAGGGGGCCCAGAGTTCCCATGGTGCTGCTGCTGCTGCTGGTGATGGTGATGTGGAGGGGCTGGCGGGTGGGCTGTGGACTGACCCCCGGTGGGAGGGAAAGGGCCTGGATGGGTGTTGTTGTTGGCCAAGAGGCGGCCATAGGGAGGGGGAGGAGGGGGACCCTGGCTCCACACAGCCTGGGATGCAAGAGAAGGCTGGGTATACTTGGGGGGCTGATTAGAGACAGACATACTTGTTGGTGGGGGGAAGGAATGAGGGTAACTGGGCAGGGCCTGGGAAGCTGGGTACTGGGAGGTGGAGGAGGAGGAACTGGAAGCTGCAGCTGAGCTACTGGAGGATGAATATGGATATCGCATTGGGGGCCCAGGGGCAGAGGAAGAAGCAGGGGGCAAAGGGTGGGGGGACGGGGCCAGCGTTGGGCCCTTCTCTGGGCCAGGAGGAAGTCCACTCATGCCCTGCCCCATGGCATGGGGAGAGGGCAGATGCCCAGGGATCGGCTGAGCCCCCATGCCAGGAGGAGAGGCTGAGGCATTGTTGAGGGGTCTCAGGGCAGGCGGAGGAGGCAGGTTTGGTGTGACATGGGGGAAAGTAGCCGGTGGGGGGGCAGAGGGTAAGTTCCCACCACCCACTGGGGCATTGGGTGGCTTTGCCGGAGGCGCACCACTGGCCCCAGAGCTTGATATTGGAATTGGGGTAGTGGGTGGGGGGTGCTGCTTGCCTCCACTAGGGGCGCCCACAGAGGAGGCAGCTGCTCCCCCTTTAGGACCCATGGGGGGTCCAGATAAAACACCTCCACCAGCATTCCCAGGGTAGAGCTGTGGGTGTGGGGGAGGCGCTCCAGGAGGTGGGCCCTGGAACAATCTCGATGTGGGGGGCTCCATTGGGGCATGATATCCAGTAGGCGGCACAGAGGGGTGAGGGTCAAAGCCAGGCTCGGGCTGCCGAGAAGCGTTGTCTGGTGGTGGAGGGGAAGGAGGAAAGAGTGGAGGTGGGTGGTAGGGGCGGGCCGGGCCCTGGGACAGGCCAGAGGACGAATCCGAGTCGTTCTCCACACTGCCGGGGCTGTAGATGCTGGGAGACGTGCTTCGGTTGTCCTGGTCTATGTCTCTAGGGTCGCTGCTGGCGTCATCGTTAATGCTGCGCCCATCCAAGCTGTCCAGATCCGAGGGCGACTGTGGGCGAGGGAGCTCCTGCTGTGAGGGAAGAGGGCCACATTTCCTCTTTTCCTTTCCCGTTCTCCAATGATTACTACCTCCTCTCAGGACTGCTGTGCCAGTGTGCTGTCTGTGACTGGGAGGCTTGCTCAAGGCCCCTCTGTCACCTAGCACGTCTCTCTCCCTAAGTCAGTGCTTCCTTCCTTGTCAAACGTGAGACCTTCAGGTGTCCATCTCAAACCCCGTCCCTTCACAGCTGACTACAGACCCTCGCCACCTCGTCTGCACCCTCTCAGGTTTTTCTCTGGCCATCTCCAAATGCTTGGTTTCCTTCCCACCGCCTCAAGATTTATTTTTATTACTTAAATTATGTGCATTGGTGTTTTACCTGCATGCATGACAGTATGAGGGTATTGGGTTCCCTAGCAACTGGAGCTACATGCAGTTGGGAGCTGCCATGTGGGAGTTGGGAATTGAACCAGGTCCTCTAGAACGGCCAGTGTGCTTAACTGAAGAGCCGTCTCTCCAAGTGCCCCTCATCCACCTGTTTTAAAGATTGTTTAAGATAACCTAGGCTGATATCCAAATTACCATGCATCACAGGATAAAGATGAATTTTTGGTGTGTGTAGGGGGGTGAGGTCTTGAGACAGAGTTTCTCTGTGTGGCCCTAGCTGTCCTAGAACTCACTCTGTAGACCAGGCTAGTCTCAAACTCAAAGATTTGCCTGCCTTTGCCTCCCTGGTACCTAGGATTAAAAGCTTGCACCACCACTTCCCGGCTGACCTTGAATTTTTATTTTCCTATGTCCATCTTCTGGATGCTAGGATAAGAGCTGTGCACCGCCAAGCCCAGCTTCTAGATGTTATTAGGTGCTTGGACTCAGCACTGTGTACTA
Organism: Apodemus sylvaticus; assembly: GCF_947179515.1. Taxonomy (NCBI): domain Eukaryota; kingdom Metazoa; phylum Chordata; class Mammalia; order Rodentia; family Muridae; genus Apodemus; species Apodemus sylvaticus. The sequence continues at coordinate 160,405,550 of NC_067473.1, forward strand.
GGCAAAGCACTCTATGCAGCGAGCTACATTCCCAGACGCATTTCTGCATCCTCCTTACAGCGCTTGGTCTTCCCACAAAGGAGGCTATGATAGCCTTCTCTGTCCCCTGTGCTCCAGCCTTATCACACACTACTGTTCTTACTAAAGGTCCACGTGCTCTCCACTATGATATAGGCAGGACTACTCAAATAGGTGCCAGGACAGGGTTTCATATCTAAACAGCGAAGCAGGAGTGGCTGCAGAGAGAACACAGGTCACGACAGCTGCACGGCCTCTCACCTCGGTTTTGGCCTTTTTGGGCGCACTGGTCTCCTCGCTCTCGCTCTCTGAGATCTCCTCGCTCCGGCCCTGCTTGTTGGCCTTCGGGGTAGAGGTCTCCTCTACTCGGGCCTTCTGCTGGGGACAAGAGAACATTCCTGTCTTCTGTCTCAAGCCTCTGCCAGACTGAAGCCTCCCCAAACACCCCCTCAGTTGCAGTGCTATGCACCCTGTAGGGACCAGAGGACAGAATACCTTGGCCGTCTGCCTGGACTTCTCAGCTTTGCCATCACTGCTGGATGTGCTGACCCCTCCAGGGGAGGCCCGGCCCCTTGATCTCAGCTCTTCCCGGGGCCCGGGGGCCTCTTTCTTCCGTCCACTCCTCATTGACATCTGAGAGCAGGATAGGTGCAGGTAATGTTTTCACACGGCCCCTAACTTTAGGCTCTATGCCGCCTCTGTTCTCCACTTCAAGCCCTTCCTCCTAGCTTCCCTGCCCCTGCCCTCGATCTGCCATACTGCATACATACTTACTGCTTATATAGTTTCTACTCACCGAGTCTTTATTCTGTCGTGTCTTCATTCTTCAGGCTGTGGAGACCCCATTCTCCTCTGCCTGGGCAGGTGAATACAGAAACGTGTCTGTTGTACCCCAAGCTCCCCACAACTGAGGCCTGGGAAGCTGGGAGCAGTTGTAGGCACGTGGTATTTGCAGGTTGTTTTCAGTCAATCTGTTAGGAAAAAGCATCAGCATCCTCACATTGTAACAGGAACAGTAGGGGCCTTAGTAAGCAGCACTAAGTCAGGCCACAGGAGGCTGCGATGTTTGCGACTTGCTCCACAGGCTACATCAGCTAAGGGAAGGAGATTCTTACACTATGATCTCCTTCATCTCTAGGGAATGCGGACCCTCCAGAGTACCTATGAGCCCCCACCTAACCCACTGCGGGCTTTCACCCTCCACAAGTCCTAAATATTATCTGTGGCCTGGTGTGGTAGTGGGTGCGTCTGTAATGCCAGCACTCGGAAGACTGTCATGAGCATCACACACTCAAGGCCAGCCTAAACTGAACAGCAAATGCCTGTCTAAAAGCCAGAACAAAACATTTGTCTACTCATGAGTTCCAGAGCCTTCCAAATTCCAAAGAAGCACAAAGACATGAGGCTGAAGCACTGGTTTACTGAGGAGCTCCTGTATCGAGCCCTTTACATAATGATTTCAGTAACATCTCCAGCATACTCTAAAGTGGGCATAAGTAACGGAACTGAGGCTCACAGACTGACAATGAATGACCTGCCCCACCTTCCAAAGGGAAGAACAATGACCCGATAAAGAAGCCAGAACCAACCCTCTGCAATCGACTTCAAAGGCCTGCTTACTTTTCTAAACTCTCCTCAGAAGTCGGAGAGAATTCTAAGAAGACCTAGATCAGTCACACAGATAAGAATCTTTTGTTCACATGGGATGACGCAGAACACATCTACAACAGGAGCGGCACAGTCTCACCAACATCAACCCCAAATCTGGGCATCTTCAAAACTGCAGAACCTTTTAGACGGCCTCAAGATGTGTTATCTGGTAATCAGCCTTTTCTACTTACAGGGGTTTTGTCCATACATTTAGCCTTCCTGGACTGACAATATTTGGGAGGAAAAATTGCTGAAAGTTCCAAACAAAATTTGAATCTGCTACATCGCCACCACCTTGCTTCATCTACAAGAATGAGTAAAATGTGGGCACAAGCTGCTATAGTACCCTGCCTTCCCACAGCCCTAGGTCCCTCTCCAGTGTCCCCGGTTCAACCTCTACAAATGACATATCTACAACGGTTTGTAACCTCAGCTTTGAACACTTCGATTTTATCAAACGTTTACATGGAACTGGTTACATGATCTACAGATGATTTAAGGAACATGGAAGAGTGTGTGCAGGCATACAGACACTGGGGCTTGAGTATGTGTTCATTTTGGTGTGTGCACTGTACTAAAACAAATCCCCCAGATATCAAGGGATGACCATATTGGTGTTTCCTGTGCTTAAAAGATATGTCAAAGCGTTCACATTATCCAGACACAAAATATACTGACTGACTGAGGGGAGAGGTATACAGATACGATGATGTACGTGTGGAGGTCAGAGGTCAACTTGTAAAGAGCCACTTCTCCCCTCTTGTTATGTGGGGCCCAGGGATCAGGCTCCAGTTGTTGGGCTCTATATACAGTGAGTGCCTTTAGACAGTGAGCCATCTCACCAGCCCAACTCAAACTTTTTTGAGGCAAGGTTTCTCTGTGTAGACCAGGCTGTCCTCAACCTCAAGAGATAGATCCATCTGCCTCTGCCTCCCCAGTGCTGGGATTAAAAGGGTGCACCACCACAGCCTGGCCCAACTAGAAATATTTTAAAACTACAAAAAGACAAAGTGTCAGTGGACATATAATACAGAGTTACAGATTCTACGCCTGCGCTCTCCGGCCTCGCACCTGTACCTAGCAGTACAATGTGGATATCAGCATCCGTGTCTCCATCTGTACTGCAACTCCTGCTCCTCCAGCCTTCACTCCACCCTCACCCCCTTGCTGGGATGACCTAGGACCTCACGCATGCCAGGCTAGCACACTTGGACTTGTTTGTAGTTCTTGCTAAGAGTCAAATCACTCCATAATATTACCCATATTTTTTTTGAATTTTAGTTTTCTCTGGATGTGTGTGCCACGTGTGTGCCTAGTTCCCGCGGGGGAGGGGGTGTCAGGAGAGGACAGCGGATTCGGCGGAACTAGAGTTAGGATGTGTGAGTGCTGAGGACAGAACCTGGGTCCTCATGAGCAACAAGTGCTCTAAACCACTAAGCCATCTCTCCAGTTCCCCTTTCACCCCCGCCTCTCTTTACCTCCTTCTCTGAGACAAGGTCTTACTATATAGACCAGGCTGGGCTTGAACTCACAGATAGCTGCTTGCCTCTGCCTCCTGAGAGCATTAAAAGTGTGTGCCAGCAAGCCCCAGCCTGTGACATATTTTAAGAGTGAAAATGCTACTGTCATAGTTTCCTCTGTATACTTTCTACTGATGCCGTGTACACACATATGAGGTCTTGTCCTTATCTGAGACAGAATCACACTATGTACCGTGTGCCAGCTACAAATGCAGGGTCTTCCATCTCAGCTACGGCAGGAGCACCTCACCCAGCCAAGTGTTCTATTGTCAATGACCTTTAAACCAAGTGACTGTCAGATCTTTTTGGTTGGTATTGTTTTGGGTTTTTGAGGGAGGGTCTCAAGTGCTGAAATTACTGGCATACCCTGGTCTTAGCAGGTTCTTTGAATTAGCTGGTAACCCTGGAGAGAACAGACTCAGTTTACCCACTCATCCTGCGTTGGGAGGTACGGGTACATGGCATTTCTGCATGCACTTTCTCTAAGGAACTCTTTGCCCAACACCACCGGGCCGTATTGAGGCAGGCAGTGGGGAGCGAGTGAGTCTAGCCTTTCCAGGAAACTTAACTACGTAGTCTTAGGGACACCAAACAGATGGGACGGAGCCCCAGGTCCAAACTTTCAACTGATGCTTTGCCCTGTAAACCATGTACTTCAACTACAGCTATACCTACACTTCCTAGTTGGTTGGTGGATTGGTTTTTAACATAGTATGCATTATCAGACACGGTGACACATTCCTGAAATCTGGCACTTGAGAGTGAAAGCAGGACCAGCCACCCTTGGCAAATAGCAAGTTCAAAGCCAGTCTAAGTTTTATGAAATCCTCTCAAAACATAAAACTGCAGATGGGAAGACAAGAGGGAGAAGCAGCATGTGTCCAAAGAACACTGAATAGAAGAGAGTAACGCTATCAAGGGTGCCCAAGAGGACCACCTGTGGCTGGTTTCCTCATCGGGGCCCCCTAGAGCAGCCGTCTCTCTCCCCATCACAGAGCCTGTTCACCCATCCAGTCTGGATCCTAAAAGACCCAAAAGGCAAAAAAATACAACAAAGTTCCTTGGAGAACAGGGCAATCACCTTTCTTAACATTTTTAAATCAGTTTAAATCTGATAGAAAAACAGTCTTCAATGGGGCAGAAGTTCCTGGGATAAGGATTGGCAGAGGAAGCTGGGCGGTGGTGGCGCACACCTGTAATCCCAGCACACTGGGAGGCAGAGGCAGGCAGATTTCTCAGTTCAAGGCCAGCGTGGTCTACAGAGTGAGTTCCAGGACAGCCAGGGCTACACAGAGAAACCCTGTCTCGAAAAAAAAAAACAAATCAAAAAAAAAAAAAAAGGATCGGCAGAGGAAGGGATGTTGGGGTCAGAGCATAGGTTAAGTCTGAACAGAGGCACAGTGGGACTCTAAAACCATCTTACTAGAAGGCCGTCTCTAACTGATGCTTAGGAGCATCTGCCATGTATAGCAGCACACCTCAGCCCTCATTACCTTACTGCAAAAGGAAAGCAAGGAACACTAAAACTTGGAGGACAGGGAAATGAGAAATCAGAAAAGAGTCTATGGGTAGGCCAAGGAAAGGAAATTAAGAGAACAGGTGCGGATCAGCGGTGGCGGGATTCCGAGAAGCCCTGGGTTAGATTCCCAGCACCTTATAAAACAGGGTGTGGTTCATGCCTGCATTCTCAGGATGGCAGAGACAGAGGCAAGTTCAAGGTCATTTCCGAGGTAGAGAGTTCAAAGCCAGGGTGGGCTATAAAGCCCATACACATCAAAAACAAACAAAAAGAAAACCCCAGAGATTACTACTAACATGAATGACCCGAGGTAGACTGTGGAACCCACAAGGTGGAAGAGAACCATCTCAGTTACCCTCTGACCTCCACTCATGCTCCACTGCATACACACAAAATAAATAAACGTAACTAAGTTAAAAAGAAAGGAACAAATATGAAAATATGACAGGGATGTGAGACCACGGCCACGTCACAGACTTCCCGGGAAGAGCTTACAGGGTGTCCTCCAGGATCGCCAACCACCCCTTCATTCTATACCTGCCATATTAACACCAGGTGAAAATGACCAGGATGTCCATGATGCACAGCCCAGCAGACAACAATGCAGCTCCCTAAACCTTGTTAGAACCCGACACTGTTGCAGGAGCTAGAGGCCCTCGCATCATACAATGCAGGCGAAGCGCAAAGACCAGAGAAGTGACTTGCCCAAGGTCACAGAAGAACCGCAAGGAGCACACCTTGGTCTCCCGGCTCCCATTCCAGGGCATCCTGCTCTAGCCTGTTCCGGAGCCCTCGGAGCCTCGCCATTTTTGTAGGTTCAGAAAAAAAGGCCAAAGATCAGTTGAATGCAAGGGTCACCCTGAGAACTGACAAAGAAGAGAGAGATCCAAAGAGGAATTCAAGGAAATAAAATAGTCCAAAGAGTCAGCCATCCATAAGACAGTAAGAGTGGCAGAGGCCGACGGAAATTGCCCATGGTGATGTAATTTGGGTTTTTTTATTTTGTTTGGTTCTGGAGTTCAAACCCAAGGCCTATGTATGAATGCTAGAAAATACCAGAGCTACCACCAGCCCAAGGCCACATAGTTCCAACAACAACATTTTCATTTTCCCACCATACCCAGGTAGAGGCTTGCAGGAGCGACCCACAAGCAACAGGAACAGGGTTACTTGTTCCAACAGACTTCTGGAGAAGGGATGCACCTCCGTAGGAGAGCCCTACAGAAGCATCTCCCAGAGACCCACCAAGGACAAAGCTACAGGCTGAGCGAGGCCCAATCTACACACTGAACCCCCATCTATCTGACTTCCCACTGGCTCACTACCATGGCAACAGGATGGATAAAAAAAAAGTGCCCCCCAAGAGACCATCCCAGGGGTCCATCTGGCAGCCACTATTACCACCTTAGTTGCCAAAGCAACTCCGACCTGCTCACAGTACCCTCAGGGAAGGGAGCTTTAGGGTAACCTGCCCCCAGGCACAAAGAGATCTCTGAGATCAAATCAGTAAGGAAGTCCTCCTAGATAGAGCCCAGCTACGGGACAGCCAGCGCTCTGGGGTGGGGGTGGAGGTCACAATTCCTTGGAATGCCTATTGGATTGCTCAATCCTCCTTTCCCATCCTCCCAGCCTTGTTTCTAATTTTCCCTTCAGTATTCCTGCCTTTCTTATTCCTGTTAGGAGGACACACACTCCCAATACTCAGTGCCCCCCAAGCTCCCCTTTCACGAAGTAACTAGGTCTGGGATTAGGAAAACAGGGTCAGAGGTGACCGGGAGTGGGAAAAAGAAAACTGAGTCACAAAAGATACGGCCTTCCCATTTCCACCCCAGAAAACGTCCGTCTTCTTAAAGATGGGCCCCTCCTGGTTTATCCCCATTCCCCCCAGGTTCAATCCCCCCTCTCGGCAGCTACAATCCTCCTTTTACCACCTACCACACCCCTTTCCCTGCTCCCACTTCCCTGTTCCTAATCCCCGCAATCGTGGGTTCTGGAACCCGGGTTCTGGGCCTGCGGGGTTCCTGGAGCCTTCACGCCCCACCTCGCTGCCATCTCTCCGATCCGTCCTGCCTTCTCCGCGAACCTCCCGCACAGCATCCCCCGGTTTACCTCCGCCAAGTCTCCACCTCGGCGTTCCTCCCCTCTAGGCTCTGGTCCTGGCGGCGCTCGGCCCCGTCAGCCCTCCTCCCAAGACCCTCCTCCCCCCCCCCCCTCCACCTCCCGAGCTCGCGACTCCCGGCCCGCGTCCCTCCTCCGGGCGGCCCCACCCCCTGAGTCCCCAGCCTCGGGCCCGGTCGTGCCCGCAATGAGGGAACGCGACCGGGAAAATAACAAATGGAGGCGGCGGCGGGAGGGGGGACCGGGCGCGGTGGGGGCGGGGAGCCGCGGGCCGGAACGGGGCGGCCCGGGCCAGCAGCAGCGGACCTTACCTGCGAGCAGCTCGGGACGGCTGGCTGCGAGTGCGGTCGGGCTCCGGCGCCTCCCGGGGACGGCGGCGGCAGCGGCCACTCCCCGCCCCTCCTTGCTGCACGGCTTCAGTCGCTGCCGCGGCGGCGGCGGCGGCCCCGGCCCCCGCGGAGGGCGGCCCCCATGCCGGGCTCCCCGCGCAGCCCCGATCGGCTCCTCGCGCTCCTCTCTCGCCCGCCCGCCCTCCCGCCCGGAACGCGCCGCCCGCCCCCGCCGCGCGCCCGCCTCCGCCCGCACTCGCCGCCCCGGCGAGGCCCGCGACCCCCGACCCTCCCGCCGATCGCGCCGCGCGCCCCTAGCTCGCCCCGAGGCCTGCCACCCCGAAACGCGTCCCGGCCCGAGGCCCCGGCCCGGCGCGGGGCTGCGGGCGGACGGACGGGCTGGGCGGCGCGTCCGGCGACTCGCACAGGAAAGCGGACGGCGGAGGGAGGGCGCTCGGGAGAGGGGGATGGGAGCAGGGAGGAAGAGGGAGAAGGAGGGAGCGCGGAGGAACGGAGGAGAGAGAGGGGCCCGGAGGAGACGCGAGGGAGGGAGCGCGCGGCAGTCGGGGGGCGGAGGATCGGGGAAGGGGAGGCGCCGGGCGAGTTGGCCGAAGCCGGCCGGGGCGCGGAGAGAGAGGGCCTCGCGGCGCCGAGCGTGGGGAGCTCGCGGGCCCCGCGCGGGAGCGGGCTGGGTGGGAGGGGCTGTGGACTGCGAGGGCAGACCTGGGGAGGCTGGAGAAGTTTGGGGACAAGAGGGGCTGTGGCAGGGGTGAAGTAGGTGGAGTTTGGGGAATGCCGAAGTAGAGATTTGGATAATGGGACTATATTGGAAAGATGGAGAGGAAGGGCCAGAAGCTGAGGCTGGAGGGGTTTGGGGGCTATTTTGGAGAGACTGCAATGGAAGTTTGTGGACCTGGGCTCCCGGGAAAGGGTGGAGAGAATGGTGTTTCTGGAAGAGATAAGAGGTTAAGGCAGGGATTGGTGTTGAAAAGAATGCAAACCACAGGAATTTGGGAATGGTGAAGGAGAGCTGGAGGGAAGTCCAAAGATACCTCTGTGGGAGAGAAGGCATGGGAAGTCTCCGAAGTCGGGGAGGGGGAGAGGATGCCCGTTCTACCGGGAGACTGGGGTGGGGTGGGTTGATAAAACGTGAAGGTGAGGACTTCCAATCGAACCAAGAACTATTTCCTTTGGCAAGTAAAGCGGAGGAGAATGAATTAGAGAGGTCTGGAAGGAAACACAAGATAAATAGGGCCTTTGTGGCATCGTGGTGGGAGGGTCAGTGATGGGAAAAGAGATGGAGGAGAAAACACTGGAGGGCTGACAGACTCGGGTCCAGGCCCCAGCTTGGAAGAGGTGACTGCGGGATGGCACTTCACCTTTGGGCCCTTCCTTGTCTGGAGTGTCCTGGACTAGACCTTCTCAAGTCTGAAGTCATTACTGGTAGCATCTTTGGTCCTGATCACAGAAAGGATGGCGTGGGGGACTAAGTGGAAAGGACCTACATACATCTTAGGGTGCCCAGGTTCCCCATAACAATTGTTGGAATGTGGAGGCGGTCCCCAGCACACACCACAGCACGCTCCTCCCAACTCTTCTCCAGTCAGTGTGCCAGCCGTGCCCAACCTACAGCCGTGACGTCAGCACACCCCTCACTCCAGCGGGGCCTTCTTCTGGGCTCCTTGTCTGGCCCCACACCCGCAGCATCTCGCAGGACAAAAGACACTAGAGACAGGGTGATTTTTGGCAGCTGAAATTGGGAAGGCTGGAGAGAGGGAGGGAGGCAGGCTGGGAGACGGGAAGAGATGGAGCTGGAGTCTGGATTGGGAGCCCTTAGGAGTTCACCAGATTTGGAGGTGGGGGTAGGGTACTGGTGGGGGCCAGCCTAGCTGCAGATGGAGTGGGTGGAGTGGGGGGCACCGACTGAGCAGGCTGCCTTTGGGGAAGGGTGGAGAAGGGCTAGCCTTGTAGGACCCAGTAGGTCCAATGCCACCATTCCTCAGGCCAGATTCAGCCAAGCTCTTGAACTTACCCAAAAGCTCTACCCAGATTCCAAAGCACTAGGGAAAGCAAGCAAGAATGTCTGCTAGTCTAGGAACAAATATCCCATCACCCCACTGAAGTCCCTTGCCTCTGTGGGGACTCAGTTGACCCCCGTGCCCGTTTGATGGTCCCCTTCCAGGGCCTCCCTGGACCAGGCCCTCTCCTGTGCACCCCTGGCTGCCTCTCCTCTGTGCTCCAAGGCAGGCCCAGCTCCTTCCCTCCACCAATTTTGCTCTGAGACTCCTCCTCCCTCTTCCCTCTCCCTCCTCCCTCTCCCCATTGCGTTTCCTCTCTTTCCTTTAGTTTCCCACAGGGCCTGGCCCGGGACCTTTCCAAATCCTTTCTAGACTGAGCTTCTCTCTACCCATGTTTAACCACTAAGGCAACAGCCGAGATGGTAACTTATCTAAGCCTAAAAGAAAAATGTAGGCCTAGGTAAGGACAAGGCATGAAACTAGGAAAAGAAGCCAGCACCACACCTTCCAGTTCCTCCAGTACCCAAGACCAGGCTCATAGCTCAGCTGCTGGGAGCATCGAGTATACACCCCACCCCCATCCTGCACCCCAGCTCCCTCTCGGGCCCCAGCCCCTTACAATCCACTGGTCTCCAGGCAATGGCACCAGGAAAGCAGAGAGGGGCCTTGGAGGCCCAGGCAGAGCTAGCTGTAACCCAATCCAACCTAGTACCTGGAGGGGGCTGGGCGTGCCCACAGAGAAAGACACAAAGATACCTAGCTAGGCTGGAGGGGAGAAAAGACACGGTTAGGAATCGTGGCCGCAGCCCCAATAGCCCTGGCCAACGCCTAGGAGTTTTGAGAGAGCAACCCCAGAGAAGTGTAGCGAGCCCATAGGGGTGCGAAGAGAGAAGGGGAAAATGAGCTTCCGTAGAAATTCCAAGGCACAGGGAAGGAGACGGGGCAAGGAGTTCTTTGAACTGAAAATAGATGAGGGCTACGGAAAGATGGGCAGGGAGATGAGGCTCCTGGCCATTTCACCGGGGAGAGTTTCTGTTAGCCCTAAAATGAGAAGGAAGTCTGAGGGAGCCTGGGACCAGAACTTGGGAGGATCCGTGAGAAGCGGGCAGAGGGTGCAACCTTGAAATTCTTCCCACCCCAGCCTCACCTTGGCGGCTAGTAGGGTGTCCTGCAGAACTTGGGCTCCCTCTAGTGGCCACGGCCGTTCACGGGCAGATGCTGCGTGCAAGCGTGAGCCCTAGACCCCTACCTAAGCCTAGTAATGTAAGGGGGGTTGTCGCCCCTCCCCCCAAGGTAGGCTGGGGGCCTCAACACCACAGCCTCACTGGAGATGAGAGGCTAGAGGGCCTTTAGCCACACACTGATGTCCTCGCAGTCTGGCTATCGGGGAGGCTGAGGAACACTTCAGGTGTTGGCATCCATTTTACTGGCCCCTAAGACCCCTAACATTTATTCTGCTCTCCCTTTCTTCTTCGGTTCCATATTCCAAAGGAGTCAGTGGCCATGACATTCTCATTTCAAAGGCATTGGGAATTCTGCTGAGGACCAGTACAGGGATGCTTCAGTCTTTAGTCTGCTACTTTATTCCTGCTTCAGTCAAAGACTTTGGAAACCTGACATGCCTTCCTCCTTACCCCAGATACACGCAGTCCCTGATGTTTGAGTGACTCCTGTGCCACAGGCTAAGAGTCCTTAGTTCAGTCAGGTGCGGTGGGACATGCTTTTAATCCCAGTTCCCAGGAGGCAGAGGCAGGTTAATCTCTGTAAATTCAAGACCAGCGTGGTCTACAGAGTGAGTTCCAGGGCAGCCTGGGCGACACGTGGAAACCCTATCTTGGAAAAAAAAAAAACCCACGGATCCCACGTAACCGGCAATGCTGCAAACCTGGTCAGGATGAGCGGCTTGCCAATTTCTGAACCCTCCCCAGATCTGCTACCTAGGTTCACCGATATCCAGTCCTGTCTCTTCCTCCTCTCATATGGAGCAGAGAGTAAGAGTCCTCAGACAAGGGGTGGTGTGCTGTGATTCAGACTTTAATGGTGGTGGTCATTTCAAAGCCACAGAGATGGTGGCAGCAGTGGAAGATGACACGGAGGAGTGAGGCAGAGCTCTGGTGCAGCCGGAAAAAAACTGAGGGACCTAGGGCCGGGGACAGAGTCATAGGAGAAGAGACCCCCAGGTACACAGCCCCCCTCTGTGAAGTACCGAGCTGCGACTAGCGCACCAAATGAAACTGCTGCTACGGCCCTTTTCTGTTCCCCTTCCCATGCTAGTAAAACCTCCTGTCCCAGGTCAACGTGGAGTGAAGCCACATGAGGCTACTGATGCCTGGTCCTGTCAAGTTGGGTCACTTTCAGACTGTAGCGTTAACGGGAGATGACTGACTGACCAGCTGAGAAATAAATAAATAAATAAATAAATAAATAAATAAATAAATAAACGTGTGCTTGTACACACACACCAAGCATGACCACACGGCCAGCACTCCCCAAACACCAGCTTTATGCATCGTTCAAGGCTCATGCACAGCATGGAAAGCCGTGAAATACACACGCCCCACGGCCCCACTTTAAACACCAACCCTGAAGCTCCCGTCAGACGCTGACGGCTCTTCTGCGGACCCCCTTCTAATCTTTTTTTTTTAAGAGAAGAGAGAATAGAAGGGAAAGTGGGAAGACTTGAATCCCCCCCAAAAAAATGGGGCCCAGAGAGGAGGAAGAGCAGAAACAGCAAGGGATCGTGGAAGCCAAGAACAGCCGGAACAGGGGAGTCGAGGCGCTCGGGGTGACTTGGGACTCAGGGTATCAGAGTGACTGTGGCAGGTCGGGACAGCAAGAAAGAGGCTCCGGGAGAATGAGATGTCCCCGAGTTCAGGCAGGCAGGGGGGTCACAGCACGCTGGGATTTCGGAAATTATGTCCTGCGAAGCGAGCTTCATCTCCTAGCTCCTCTTCAATCCTGACAGAGGATCCGGAAGGGGAGCAGTCAGGGCACAAGAAGGGATCGGCTTTCCCCCAGGGTCCTCCTTTGAGGACTGCCCCAAGGTGAGCATTGCCTGGCTTTGGTGGACCGTTAGTGACCTGTCAGTCACACCATCCCTGAACCCACTAAGCAAAACTGTTTTCTTGGCATCAAGTACCATCCAGGTCCTGGGTGTGAGAGACGGCGCGGCGGCCTAGTGGGGTGTTTAGCCCTGGGTCTCGGGGCTCTTGTTCTTCAGGGACCCTGCTCACCTCATGAGCTGGTTGTACTTCGCCAGACGCTCAGATCTGCATGGGGCACCGGACTTGATCTGAAACATTCCAGGAGATATGCAGCTTAAAGATTTCCTTCACCTGATAGGACAACCCTACTCCCCCTACACACATAAGGTTTTTATTTTGAGACAGTTTTATGAAAGATGGCCTCAAAAAGGATAAGCTAGCCTTGAATTCCTGATCCTCCTGCCTCTGCTTCCCAAGTGTCAAGACTAAAGGTGTGTGTCACCAAGTCTAGGTCTGTTTGTTTGTTTGTTTGTTTGTTTGTTTGTTTAAAAGATTTATTTATTATATATATATGAGTACGCTGTGGCTGTTTCCAGACACACCAGAAGAGGGCATCGGATTCCTTTACAGCTGGTTGTGAGCCACCACGTGGGTGCTGGGAATTGAACTGGGGACCTTTGGAAGAGCAGTTAGTGCTCTTAACCATGGAGCCATCTCTCCAGCCCTCTGTTTCTTTCTTTGAGACAGAGTTTTGCTGTGTAGCCTAAGCTGTCCTGGAACTTGCTACGTAGACTAGGCTGGTCTTGAACTTACAGAGATCCTCCTGCCTCTGTCTCCTGAGTGCTGGGACTAAAGGCATGCACCGTCATATCCTACCCCACCCCACTTTTAAAAATGGAACCCAAGAGCTTGCACATGCTAGGCAAGTACTCCATATCTGAGCTAAACCTCTAGCCCTGAAACATCTGCATTTGTACTAATTAACTATAAAAATTAATACTTTGTGTCTGTGTACATGCCTGTGGCTCTGCTCTTGTGGTGTGCATCTGGAGGTCAGAGGTCACTGGTGGGAGATGGTTCTCTCCTTCTAACCTGTGGGTCCCATGAATCAGACTGAAGCTGACAGCCAGGCTTAGCACTGGGCACTTGGACCTGCTGGGCCATCTCACCAGCTCAGAACTCCACTCTTTTTACTGTTTGCTTGTTAAGGAGTCCCTCAGTGTAGCCCTGTAACTCACTACACAAACCAAACTGGCCTTAAATCCACAGAGATCCACCTGCCTCTGCCTCCTCAATGCTGGGATTAAAGGCCTGTGCCACCGTGCCAGGCCAGACGTCTATTCTTTTGTTGTTGTTGTTGTTGTTTTTGTTTGTTTGTTTTTTTCGAGACAGGGTTTCTCTGTGTAGCCCTGGCTGTCCTGGAACTCACTCTGTAGACCAAGCTGGCCTCAAACTCAGAAATCCGCCTGCCTCTGCCTCCCAAGTGCTGAGATTAAAGGCGTGCGCCACCACTGCCCGTCTTCATCTACTCTTGAAACATCTATGACTCTCAAATTTTTGGCAGGCCAGCAACCACCTGGGCCTAGAACCCACCAACCACACAAAGATCTCTCCTAATCCCACAGGAGACACCTCACTGTGGTGTCTACTCACCTGGCCTGTACACAGTCCCACCACGAGGTCAGCAATGAACGTGTCCTCAGTTTCTCCAGAGCGATGGCTCACCATGACCCCCCAGCCATTCTCCTGGGCCAGCTTGCACCTGCAGCGTACACCAGCACTAACCTGCCCTATCCCCTCCCAGGCCCCGGGGCTCGAGCTAGGTCAGGAAGCACTGACCTGCCCCGAAGCGCAGCTATTCCCTCCCAGACCCCGGGGCTCACTCAAGCTCTGTCAGGAAGCACCTGGAGGAAGGTGACTAAAGGGGCAGATGGTGAGGGATAGAAAGACTCCAAGGGAGAAGAGCGTGAAGGGTTCGCCAGGATTCCAAGGCAGAATCTAGCTAGGAGGGCTCGCGAGGGTCCTGAAGAGCCGAGGACCAGGTGGGAGGAGGCCGGAAGCCACTCACGCTTGGATGGCTTCGGTGACTGAGCCGATCTGGTTGACCTTGAGCAGCAAACAGTTACAGGCCTTCTCCTCCACCGCCCGCTCGATGCGCTTGGGGTTGGTCACCGTCAGGTCGTCGCCCACTATCTGGATGCCGACGTTAGCTGTGAACTTGGACCAAGCCGCCCAGTCATCTTGGTCAAATGGGTCTTCAATGGAGACCACTGCAGAGGGAGTGGAGAGGACGGAGGCCGTTGGTAGCTGTGGAGACTCAGTACCTCAGTGATCCCCCACCCCCAGGCAGCCGCACCAACTCCATTCAGTATCTCCCTTCATCGATCAAAGATACTAAAGCCTGGCACTTTTCTGTCACATCCATGCATGCTTTTCCCATCCCTGGCTCCTTCCAGAGCCCTTCCCTAGGACCCCAGAAGCTCTCAGAGCCCAGGTTCTGAAACAGACGGAGGAGCCCCCCCTCCCAGCTTCATGCACAGTCACATGACACTCAAGGCGCTGCCCTGCAAGAACCTACTGCCCCTTCTTGCTTCTCGGCCTCCTCAGGACCTCACCTGGCCCCAGACACTGCACCCCATAAAGTTCACTTTTGCCTATCTCCCACAATCCCTTGCTCTCACCAGGGTAGTTCCGGACAAAGTCCTGGTAGAGTGCTCCGAGCTGGTCCCCGCTGATGTATCGGGAAGGATCAGCGGGAGACTTGAAATCCAAGTCATATTTGCCATCACGGTAAAACTCAGAGGCAGCCACGTCCATGCCGATCACCATCTTCTCCGTGTAGCCGGCCTTGTCGATGGCTTCCTTCACCAGCTCCAAGGCTACGGGAAATTGTTAAGTCGGAGAAATAGGTGTGAAGGAAGGAGGGGTCTGTAGGAGGGGAGGTGTGGCTAGGGTCTGAGGAGAAAGGAGGGGAGACAGAAGGTAGAATTGTGTCGCCCTCCGCCAAGCCCCACATCATCTTGGCACTGGGACTTGAATCTAAAGGCAAATTCTCTGCCACTCAGCCACATTCCTGCCTTCCCCCCAACCCCCATTTTGAGAAAGGATCTAAGTTGCTTAGGCTGGCCTTGAACTCACTCTGTAACTAAAGTATACCTTGAATTTTCAATTCTCCTGCTTCAGACTCTAAATGGTTGGGATGCTAGACGGGCACCACCAGGCCCTGGCTAGCAGGGTGTGTGTGTGTGTGTGTGTGTGTTCTTTAAAAAATTTGTATGTGTATAAAGTGGGTTTTTTCTTCTGCATGTATGTATATGCTCCATGTACATGCTGGTACCCACAGATGCCAGCGTGTTAGATCCCTTGGATCTCCGTGTGGATGCTGCAAACCAAACCTGAGACCTCTGCAAGAGCAGCAAATGTCCTGAACTACTGAGCCTTGATAGCTTTCTCCAGGATCACCTCATGTTGGCATTGTACATATATTATCTCATTTAATCCTCAGTGATACTTCTAGAACTCAGATCATTCCTCCCCCTCCCTCCCCCCCTGCGCCTTGTTTTGTTTTGAGACTGGTTCTTACAATGTAGCCCTAGCTCTGAACTCTGTGTAGACCAGGCTGGCTTTGAACTCAAAGATGTACCTGCCTTAACCTGAGATTAAAGATCTGCACCTCCATGCCCTGCCTCAAATGCTTGACTCTTTAAAAGACCACTTCTATGTCTTTATTATTATCATTATTCTCTTTTCTTTATTATTATTATTATTATTATTATTATTATTATTATTTTCTTTTTAGACAGGGTTTCATGTAGCCCAGGCTCTGAGCTCAGAGCAACCCTTACACTTCAGCTCACCAATAACTCTTTAAAGTTCAAAGAAATGCAAGTAATGTGATTCCAGAGTCTGCATGAATGTGTATGAATACGTGTGCACTTACAAGTATGTGCATGTATGTGTACACATCTGGGTGTGGTGTGGTGGCCCTGAGCAGGCGCTCTGCCCCTGAGCCACACCCCTGGCTACTACTTTCACTTTTTGCTTTGTTTTTTGTGTTTGTTTGTTTTTGATACAGGCTTTCCCTGTGTAACTCTGGCTGTCCTGGATCTCACTCTGTAGACCAGGCTGGTCTTGAACTCAGAAATCCTCCTGCCTCTGCCTCCCTGCCTCTGCCTCCCGGAGTGCTGGGATTAAAGGTGTGGGACACCACTGCCTGGCTAGTACTTTCATTTTTTTTTTTTTTTTTTTTTTTTTTGGATTTGGTTTTTTCGAGGCAGAGTTTCTCTGTGTAGCCCTGGCTGTCCCGGAACTCACTCTGTGGACCAGGCTGGCCTCGAACTCAGAAATCCGCCTGCCTCTGCCTCCTGGAGTGCTGGGATTACAGGCGTGCTCCACCACCGCCCGGCAGTACCTTCACTTTTAACCACTTACCTTTATAGTTCTGGTTCTCCTGCAGCACAGAAAATATAGGAATCCTAGATACCCAGGGGGCTGGGGAGGAGATGTGGAGTACCTCCCTGGAGCACGGCGTATGTCATCTAATGAAGACTGTGGCGTTAGATGAAATGAGCCTTACCCAGACCACTTACCAGTTTTCTCAGCAGTCAAGTGAGGACTATGCTAACCAACGGGGTTTGGCTGGGCAGGTAACAGACCCAGCTCCAACATCTGTGAGTGAAACTGGAAGGTCCGGGAACCCACCCTAGGGGCTGCTTGCTACCTCTTGAGATTTTCAGAGATTCAGGGACCTTTCACCAGTACCCTGCAGGACCCCACGTGCCAGCTTTCCGACGTGAGACTCAGAGCAGGAGTAAGGGCTCCGGGCCTCACCTTCGCTGTTCTCCAGGATATTGGGGGCAAAGCCGCCTTCATCCCCCACGTTAGTGGCGTCCTTGCCGTACTTGTCCTTGATGACCCCCTTGAGTGTGTGGTACACCTCTGCCCCAAGTCGCATGGCATCCCGAAAGCTCTCGGCGCCCACTGGGAGGATCATGAACTCCTGCATGGCCAACTTGTTCCCAGCATGAGAGCCACCGTTGATCACATTAAAGGCCTGGGGAGCCACAGATGGTCACAGAGTTACCGAAAAGTCAGAGCCTTGTCCTCCTGCCCCAGAAAATGCCAACCTGATGCCAGGCTCAAGTCTCATGTTCCGAGATTATTCTGATCCTTTCTCGTTAGCTGCCTGTGCACCTTCCGCTCCCCCCACCCCCAATCCGTCACCTGCTGCATGCTCCCTCCTCTCGGTGGAAGAGTCTGAGCATGCGCAGTGCTCACCGGCACAGGCAGGATGAGGTCGGAGTTCCCAGCCAGCTGAGCGATGTGGCGATAGAGGGGCAAGTCCTTCTCAGCTGCCCCAGCCTTACACACGGCCAGGGACACACCCAGGATGGCATTGGCCCCAAACTTAGCTGGGAGATTACAGAAGAAGACACAGTAAAAATGCCCCCCCCCCCTTGTAGCCCCTGCCTCCACCTATACTCCTCCTAAGGGAAGCAGGTAAAGGAGACGTCCCGCCCCGCCCCCAACAGCAATTCATTCATTTTCTACTACTAATGGGGGCTTGGGGACAGAAGTGACAAGAAAGGGGAGGCCTGCCTCTTCCTAAACACCCCCCCCCCCAGACTACCTCACGCCAACTCCTGTTCTCCTCGTGCTTTAAGAAGTTCTTCCTTCTGCCCAGTGTCACCCCCTCCTACTGCAGTGGCTTTGGGTAAGGGAGGAGGAGGTTCCCTGACAGTCCAAGTGTCCCCAGCAAGGCTGGCTCCTCAGTTCTCTGCGCTTACCCGCCCCGCCCCGCCCCTGCTTACATTTATTCTCAGTCCCATCCAGCTCCAGCATCAAATTGTCCAATTTCTCCTGCTCCACAACGGAGAGACCCTGTGGGCAGAGCAAGGTGGAGGTTGGACCCTAAGGCAGAGGGCCCTCTAGTCACACACAGCCTTATGTCTGAGCAGGGTACCACCAGACCCCTGCCCTGGCAGCCTTTAGCCTTTGGGTCTTTGAGTTCCTGCAGGGGCAGTTAGCACTATTTTTCCAACCCTTGCATTTGTAACTATAATTCCTAAAGAGTCGGGCGTTTGGGAGGGTTGTGGATTGTTGGGTTTTGGTTGATTGGTTGGGTTTTTGTTTGTTTTTGTTTGTTTGTTTGTCTGTTTGTTTACTCCCCTTGTCCCTCCCTGGATCCAAGATTTCTTCTAGGATTCTGACCTAGCATCCCCCCACCCCACCCCCAGGAAAGAAAGGCCTCACCGAGCTAATGAGGGCCGGTGCAATCCTGCTGTTGATGTGGTCCACTGCCTTCAGGACACCTAGAGAAAGGAAAGGGGGCTGGTCAGGCCAGGAGGAGGGGGTGGAGAGGGAGGAGAGGCAGGGGAAGGCATCTAGGAGACTGGGGCATGCTAGGGGAGGAGAGTCGACCATCACCTTTGCCTAAGTAACGCTGTTTGTCCCCATCCCTTAGCTCCAGGGCCTCATAGATGCCAGTGGAGGCCCCACTGGGGACTGCAGCCCGGAAAAGACCTGGAAGAAGACGTGCCTTGAGGAAGGAGGGAGAATACTCTGGGGCCTTCTAGCCTAAGCTCTGGAGTGCCACATCCAGACTTCTTCCCACAAGGTTCCATGACACCACACACACACACACACAGATACACACACTCTCACAGACACCATGTCAGCTGCGTAAGCAGGGCCACCTTGTCCGCCCAACTGAGACCTCACAGGCACAAGCGGGAGGCCTCAGACACGGCTGTGCTAGGCAGAGCATGTGTGCCCCTGTGCTCACGCAGGCCGGACGGTTCTCACTCTGAACTAGAATACAGACCCACCGAGCCTGGATCCACGAGTCAAGGAAGATCAGACTCCACAGTCCAGCCTTGGGAACCTGGCCTACCACCCCCACGACCCCTGAATTTGAAAGAAAAAAAACCTCTCAACCCTTCCCAGACCCAGCATAGGGGAAGTAGGAGCTATGGACTGCCCATGCTCCACCCGTCACCTTTGGCGGTATAGAGATCCACCTCCACGGTGGGATTCCCACGGGAGTCCAAGATCTCTCGGGCCCAGATCTTCTCTATCGACATGATGGCTGGGATCTCCTTGGGTGGAAGTGGAGGAAGGAGAAAGATAAGAGCTTAGAAGGGTGGAGCCTGGGCCAGTGGGAGGGGCCAGAGGCTGGGAGGGCTGGGAAGGAGGTTACTGCAGTGGGCAGGGGGTGGGGAGGAGCGGGCTGCAATCAGGAACTGTAGAAGGGGGTTCTTCCTTCCCCGTGGAGAGAGGAGAAGGTCAATGCAGTGAGGAAGGGGAGGTCACTGCAGTAGGGGCGGGGTACATCTCATGACAAGATGGGAGAACACCGCAGTGAAGGGGGGGGGCGCAAGCAGCGATTTCTTCGCCCCTCAGCAGCTCCACCGACCAGTGGGGTCCCCCTAGACTTCCCCAGGCAGGATGGTTGCCAGCCTGGCATTTTTTTTCCCTTGGATCTTGAAACAGAAAGGAGAGGGGTTGTCTGGGCAGGCGGAGCCCCAACTTGACAGCCCATATACATAAGGTCTAGCAAACACTCCAGGGTCGTCACCTCTCTCCCAAACACGAGTTCCTTATTTCAAGAGGAGTCTGGGGACAGCGTCCTGGGACTAGGCCTCCAGTCCCTAGGGGCTACAGTGAGGAACGGTGAGGTAGACCCATCGCTTTTCTACCCCCGGACAAATTCCCCACTCCTCCGATCCCTCCCCCAAGCATGAAATGTCAGAGATGGGGGGGGAGAGAAGGAGGGACCAAAAAGGACGAGTCTAGAGCAAGTCTGAGGCCAGTCTAGGAAGGGTGAGAGGGTATCTTCGCAAACGCAAAGGAAAAAAAAAAAAAAAAGACGTGCCAGAAAAACACGCGCCGCCTGCGGAGACATCGAACTTAAGAAACAAATCGGCAGGACCCTAGAGGAATACTGGCGCTGGGAGAGGGGCAGGCGAGGGTGGAACCGAGCAGGTAGAGAAGCGGATGCAGAAAGCTGGTACCTAAACCAGGAGGAGGAGGCAGCCAGAAAGCCGGGAGCTGTCCGGGAAGGCCGGGGATGGAGGGAGCCAGGGAAGGCAGGTGACAGTCAGGTACGCAACGTCACCCGCCCGGGGCGCTAAGCCCAGGACAGCGGAGAGTAGAGGCGACAGGGAGCGAGTAAGGGGATGCGGCCCGGTACGGGCCTCACCTCGAGGACTGCAGACTCAGCCGGTGGCGGTGGCAGTGGCGACGGTGACGGCGGCGGCGCAGAGAGAGCAGGAGTGGCGGCGGCTGCGGTTCTCAGCGCGGGTGGGGTGGGGGGTGGGCAGGGGGCGGCGCCTATAGAGCCGGGCGAGCGCATGTGACCCGGGGGCCCCCCGATGAGTCAAGAGCTGCAGGCGGAGACGCACGTACGAGCGCGGGTGGTGGTGGGGAACCGAGCGGGTGGGGGAAGGGCCGGGGCGATCCAGGACCAGGCTGGCAATCCCTTAAACACACGGACTGCTCAGAACCCATGTCCAGCCAACGCGAGGCAAGCAGGCGTCGCCTCATTCCAGTACTGCGGCAGGTACTAACCCAGACTGATGGAGAAGCCCACCACAGAGGCTCACGAACTCGGTCAGACGCAAGAATATAAAAATGCCTTTTTATTTGAAACCTGAACTGGCCCATCAGAGCCCACCTCCTCAGCAACTCTCTCCAGACAGCCCCTACTAGCATCCTAGTTGCCCCAGACCTGCCTGAGAGCTGGGCTTTGGAGATTAGGCCCACAGACCAAGCCACACCGGGCCTTGGGATGTGATGGATTTCCAGACTGGGACAAAAAGGGACATCTCCCACTTCCTGTGACAGGGCTATGAACGTGGTGGTCCCCCACTGGAGTCTTCTCAGTTCTTGAGGCCAGTGTCCTTGGCCTCCTGGAAAAGAGGAGTAAATCGCGTGTGCCCTACTGCAGTGCCCACCACCCCAGGCCTCTCACTCTGCCTCACCCTGCCCTCCTTTCGCCTCCCCACCCCTGCGTCCTGTTATTTTTAGCTTCAGATTTTGAGTGCAGCATCTTTTCCGTGGCCCAGCTGCATCCTCCACATACCACCAGCCACCTCCTTCTCTCATGAACTCCAGACCCATTCCTTCCCTCCGGGCTATGCCAGCCTCGTCTGCACAGTGCTCCTCTGTTTCTCTCTAATTCTCCCTTCTCTGATCTCCCGTGTCTCTTTTTACCACTTCCTGAGCCTCTCTCACCTTTCCTTCATATCTAAGATGCCTGCAGCCCCTGACTCTGGCCTCTCCTCCTGTGTGCCCAGCCTTTCACCTCCCGGGGCGGGGCTGTCTTCCTGGCATCACCTTTACCGTCCCTGCAGGCTGGAAGAGCCACTAAACTGGCGGCAGGTAGGGTTCCATGTCCTGGTCCGGATCGAGCTCCTGCTCCTGCTCCTCTTTCAGCCTCTGCCGGATCTCCTCAGCCTCGGCCCGGTCCTCGTCCTCATAGAACTCTTTGTCCAGGCGCTCTAGGTGCGCCATCTGCACCAGGGCCTCCTGGCGGTAGTCTGTCTCGTCAGCACACGGGTTGTCCAGCAGTACCAGGGCTCGAAGCTTCGGCAGGTCTCGCAGTTTGGCCAGCTCTGCTAGGTCACCAATCATATTACTCCTACGGATGAGGCCGGGGAGAGGTTGACTGAGGAAAATGGGCTTTGATTGTTAGCTAGGAACTGGACTTCCTTTGTAAGAGGACTCCTGGAAGCAGCTCTTGGCCCTGGAAGCCATGATGGTTGCGGACCAGACTTGTCAGGAGGCAATTCCCTAATCCCTCCTCTACCCTAAAATCCTACAGAATCCCTAAATGCCATGTGATGTGTCATCCTAAAACTTTGGAGCAGCCAAGCCAGGCCTCATCCCATCTTGTATTTGGAGAAGGGGGCAAATGTCCCTTATAGGAGCAGACATTTTCTGTGTATCAGCCATACCACGACAGGGGTCAGAAGGATCAGGCGAGCAGAGGAGGGGCTCTGGCCTAAGGGTGGGGTGCTCTGGGGTGGGTGGGGTGCTTCCTTGAGTAAGGAACCCAGAGCTAGGGATGGACTGAGTCTCCCAGCTTAAATAAAAAGCTCAGCCTTCTAATTAGAGTTCTTTCCAAAACTCTGAGTGGAGCGGCATGCTTCCAAACATTTATGAATCCATTCGTAAGCATTCCAGACTGATCTCCACAGGTGCCCGGGCCTTGTGGAAACTCCTCACTTTGAGCTCTCCTGGCATTTTGTTAGTTAGGCTCAGGGGTAGAGCACATATCTCACATTCACAAGGCCCTGGGTTTGATCAATAGAAACACAGGGGGAAAAAAATTAAAGAATTCTCCATCAGAAAAGAGCTTAGAGAAAAACCCCTCTGATCCTGTCTGTGTTCATCCAGCTCCTCCTTCCGTGTGTGTGTGTGTGTGTGTGTGTGTGTGTGTGTGTGTGTGTTGGAGGGGGTGACAGTCTGGCTCTGCAGCTCAGGCTGGCCTCAAACTCACAGAAATCCTCCTGCTTCAGCCTCCTGAGTGCTGGAATTATATGCACAAGCCACCACATCTGGTTCTTTTCATTGCTGTTATTTTGTTGTTGTTGTTGTTGACAATCTCACTGTGTATCCCTGGCTGGTACAGTTCTACTTACAATGTGAGTCTGGTCATACCCTCAAACTTGCAGCAATCCTCCTGCCTTTGACTCCCAAGCCTTAGGATTATGGGCATGTGCTACCACATCTGGCCTTGAAGTTTTGTGTTTCTTTCCTTCCTTTCCTCCTTTCCTCTCTCTCTCTCTCTCTTTCTCTTTCCAAGACAGACTTTTCTGGCTCTCCTAAAAATCACTCTGTAGACCATGACAGCCTCAAACTCAAAGATCTGCCTGCCTTTGCTTCCTGAGTTCTGGGATTAAAAGCCTGTGCCACCACCACCCTCTGGCGGGCTACATCTTCTACTTAATATAAAAGGTTAAAGGCTGTCCTTTACAGGTAGTGCTCAGTTCAGGAGAAAGGAGACAAGGAATGGAGCCTAGGAGAGGGAGAAAAGCATTTACATTTTCATAGGATACAGCCAGGAAAAGAGCACTGGAGTCCGACTGGCTCACTTAAACACGGATGCCTATGACCTCAGCTGTCCAGGGGGCTGAGGCTGAGAGATTGAGGCTAGCCTGGGGAACACTGCAAGAACCTCATATTTAAAAATGACAAAGAAGCCGGGTGGTGGTGGCGCACACCTTTAATCCCAGCACTTGGGAGTCAGAGGCAGGTGGATTTCTGAGTTTGAGGCCAGCCTGGTCTACAGAGTGAGTTCCAGGACAGCCAGAACTACACAGAGAAACTGTCTCAAAAAAACCAAACAAACAAACAAACAAAAAAACAAAAAAAAATTAAAAATAAATAAAAATGACAAAGAAGCTCGGTAGTGGTGGACAGTGGTGGCGCATGCCTTTAATCCCAGCACTGAGGAGGCAGAGACAGGTAGATCTTGCTGATTTCCTTTTTGTTGTTGTTGTTGTTGTTGTTGTTTCAAGACAGGGTTTCTCTGTATAGCCCTGGCTGTTCTGGAACTCACTCTGTAGACCAGGCTGGCCTCGAACTCAGAAATCCACCTGCCTCTGCCTCCCAGAGTGCTGGGATTACAGGCGTGTGCCACCACCGCCTGGCAGGATCTTGTTGATTTCAAAGCCAGCCTGGTCTACAGAGTGAGTTCCAAGACAGCCAGGGCTACACAGAAAAAACATTTTGGGGGGGAAAAAACAAAAAGAAAAGAAAAAGAGGAAAACAACTATGTCTGAGTCTTTTAGGTGTCCCTAAAACACAGAATATGCCCTACTAAACACAGTATAGTATTATTCACTATAGATTGAATTAATATAAGAATCCCGAGCTCCCAGGAAGATCTTTGCGTTAGTCTTCGAGGTGAATGCAGACAAAAGGGCAGCAGAGGGCAGAGTCAGGGCAGGGTGAGGACCCAGCTGCAGGTTCCTGGGAGAAGACCAGGGACTCAGAAGCTGCTCTTAGTGATGAGCAGGTGGGAGGTGGGTCTCAGAGAGAGAGAGGGTGCACGCCCATACCTCAGGTTGAGGTACTGCAGCGACTTCATTTCCTTGGAGAAGCCGTCCAGAGTTTCAATCTGGTTGTCTCGCAGATGCAGAGTGGTCAAGTTGCTCAGGTTCTCCAGGCCCTCCACCTTCTTCAGCAGGTTCTGAGCCTACATCCCAGCAGGCGGTAACATTGAGCCAGGGGAGCAGAGAGAGGGAGTTGGAAAAGGATGAAGCCAAGAAGAAATCTGAGGAGCGTGGGTGTGGAGAAGGGGCGTGGGCATGGAGAAGGGGCATGGGGACAGATGGTGTGTGACTAGAGAATGAAGAAGTGCAGACCTACGTGTGGTGTCCCATCCCCCCAAATCCCAGTATTCAGGAGATGGGGGCAATAAAAGTGTCATGGCATAGAAGCCAACCTGGGCTACCTCATGAAGTCTCCAGGCCCGCCCGGACTACAGTGGTAGACCGTATCTCAAACAGCTCTGTCCCCTCCAAAAAAAAAATTCAAAGGGGCCATCAGGATTACTCAGTGACCGTTTGCAGTCACACCAACAACCTAACTTCATTCCCCTCTACCAACATGGTGGAAAGACAGCCAACGCTAGCCGTTAATTCTCATGCCCCAAATACAAAGTAAGAAGTGATTGTAAAGAGAAAGAAGGGCTTGACAGATGGCTCAGAGGTTAAGGGCACTCACTGCTCTTCTAGAGGTCCTGAGTTCAATTCCCAGTAACCACGTGGAGGCTCCTAACTATCTATGATGATATCCAGTGCCCTCTTCTGGCCTGCAGGCATACATGCAGGCAGAATACGGTATACATAATAATTTTTTTTTAAAGAGAAAGAAGCCCGAAGACTAGATTTCCCACAACAACAACAGCAGCAGCAGCAGCAGCAGCAGCAGCAGCAGCAGCAGCAGCAAATCTGTCAGTAGAAACTAGAAACACCTATTGTTCTGGGCTAGGGAGGAAGTGTTAGTGGTCCAGCTCTCCTATAGCCCTGCTCTGCCCAGCTATAACTAGCAGTTTTGTTTTATGTGTTTACGTCTGTGTGTGCACACGCTGTGTGTGCATGCAGGTGTGCAGCTGTGCACTTGAGAGGCAGAAGCAGAGTTCTCTGAGTTCAAGGCCAGCATGGCCTACAGAGAGAGTTCCAGGATAGCCAGAGCTACACAGAAAAACTCTGCCTTAGCAAAACAAAAACCAGTATGCACATCGCGCACGTACCTACACAATCACACACAATCACACACACACACACACATACACACACATGTTATAATGGTAAATACTGGGATCCTGGCACTTGGGAGGTGAAGGCAGGAGGATGAGGGGAGTTTAAGGTCATCCTCAGGTACATAGTGATTTCAAGTCAGCCTGGGCTACATAAAACCCTATCTCAATAAATAAACAAATGAATATTTAAACGGCCTTCTTTGTTTGTTCTATGTACCTGAAAAGCACATTTGGCAACAACCTGTATCAAAACATTTTCTCCGCATTTTTCACACATCATATATTGCAGCCCCGCCCTCCTCTCTCCCTCTCTCCTCCTCTCCTCCTTACCCTCTGAGAGACAGAGTCTTATTCTTATCCTGTAGCCCAGGCTGGCCTCTCAGCAGCCCTCCTTAACCAGACTCCCATTATAAGCATAAGCTTGTACTTATTGTTCTAATTTTATATTTCCAGGGCATCGGGCGCCATGCCAGGCCGCACCCCACCGAGGTGCTGAAGCTGTTGGCTGAGCCCTACTAGAAGCCACGGCTGGGCTCCCTTCCCTATGCCACCTGAGGGCCCAGTGAGCTACCAGGTAGAGGTTCTTTAGCTTCGGAAGGTTGATTCCCGTTGTGGTTTCTAGCTGGTTCCCCCGAAGCTCCAGGGTGTGCAGGCTAGTCAGCCTTTCAGGGTCCAGACCAGTCACCTGGCGGATGCGGTTCCCTGTCGGGAAAGAGGGAACGGAGATCTCAAGGGTCCATTGCGAAGGTTGAGCAGGAGGCATGATGGCCCCCCTCTAGCTTCTTCTGCTCTGATGCAGGGGGGATGGTGAGGAAGAACAACCCAAGGCTGACACCTTTGGAGCTCTGAGGCACGCGGACCCGGGTTTGCCCCTCTATGCTTTGAGGATAAATTGGTAACGCCTGAGCAATGCTCATGGCGCATGCGTTTCCTTCCTGAACATCTTTGGTCAGGTGTCATCTGTGCTGGGCCTAGTAGCTCAGACCTACTACCTAGTAGAGCAGATCTACTCCCTAGGAGCCTGAAGCAGCAGAGTGACAAAGCTATGGCCTTCCTGGCTTCTACGGACAGAGTTCAAGTCCCGCTTCAGAAATTTACGAGAGATTCCTTCTCAAAAATTAAAAGTAATTTTCAGGGCTGACGAGATGGCTTTAATGGCTCAGAGCTGCCTGCTGTTCCAGAGGTTCTGAGTTCCATCACCAGCAACCACATCTGGCTCACAGTCCACGTGTGGTGGTTTCAATATGCTTGGCCCCTGGTGTCTCTCCACAACTAAGACAGAAGTTGGTAGCAGGCTCTGATAGGCCTGACCATGTTTTTGTTTGGTGAAATAATGGACTTTGGGATTGTGGGGTATTACCATGAAGAGACACCATGACCAAGGCAACTCTTATAAAGGACAACATTTGATTGGGGCTTGCTTACAGTTTCAGTCTATTACCATGTCTGAAGCATGACAGCCTGCAAGGCAGGCATAGTGCTGGAGGAGCTGAGAGTTCTTGATCAGAAGGCAGCCAGGAGGAGACTGTGCCATACCCACAGACTTAAGTATATATATATATATATATGACCTCAAAGTCCCGCCTCCACAGTGACACACTTCCTCTAACAAGGCCACACTTCCTCCAATAAGACTTCACCTAGCCTGCAGTGATGGTGCACGCCTTTAATCCCAGCACTTGGGAGGCAGAGGCAGGCAGATTTCTGAGTTCGAGGCCAGCCTGGTCTACAGAGTGAGTTCCAGGACAGCCAGGGCTACACAGAGAAACCCTGTCTCGAAAAAACAAAAAAGACTTCACCTCCTAATAGTGCCACTTCCCTGGGCCAAGCATCCAACACCATCCTCTGTGTGCAGCCATATATGCAGGCAAGGCACTCATGCATAAAATGCATAAACAAACTCACCTTTAAGAATCTTATAAAAAATAAAATAAAAAGTCATAATAGCACAGGGATATGGTTCAGTAGAAAAGTGGTTCCCTAGCGTGCCCAAGACTCTAGATTCAGCCCCTTGTATTTTAGGACAGGGTCTCACTCTGCAGGCCAAGATGACCCAGGCTGGCTTTGAACTTCCTCCACGCTGCTCTAATCTCCAGATGTAGGGATTATATTTATTTATTATAAGTACACTGTAGCTGTCTTCAGACACCCCAGAAGAGGGCATCAGATCTCATTACAGATGGTTGTGAGCCACCATATGGTTGCTGGGATTTGAACTCAGGACCTCCGAAAGAGCAGTCAGTGCTCTTAACTACTGAGCCATCTCTCCAGCCCTTGTATTTACTCTCTATGCTCACTGTTATCTGCCCATCACCCTAAACTAGAATGGACTAGTTTAAAGAATAAAGATCTTCGGCTTTGCTCATCGTTGTATCTCCAGCATAGAGAACTGTCATAAAGAATTTTATGAGGGGCTGCAGAGAGGACTCAGTGGGGAAGAGCCCTGGCGGCTTTTTCAGAAGGCCTGGGTTCAGTTCCCGGCACCCACAGCAGGCAGATCACAGGAAGCCGACATTTCCTTCTGGTCTCCGCGGACACCTGCATACACCCATGTACATGTAATTGAAAATAAATTTTACAAAAAGAATATGACCTTAATAAGTCTCCTTTTCTGGCTAGGCCCTGTATAGAGACAAGGCTTTACTGCCGAGTTGTACCCCCAGCCCAGCTCATGCCTCCATACAGAGGGCTGCGTAGCTCAGCCAAGAAACATGCACTGCCTAACGTCTGTCAGCTCCATGCTAGGAAGGGAAGTTCTGTGCTTCTCTTCCTAAGGACCCACCTTTGAGATCCAGGCTTCCCAGACGGGGATGAAAGATGCCTTCCGTGTCTATGATCTGGTTGTAGGAAAAACTGGCGATCTGCAGGTAGGGCAGTTCGTTCATCCGGGCACTCCGAAGCTGGTTGCCGTCGGCTTTCAGCCACAGTAGGTGAGTGAGACTGTTGAGCGGCGACATGTCTGTGATGTGGTTCTCAGAAATATCCACATAGCGAAGATGGATATAGGAGCGCAGTAAGGTGATGTCCGTGAGGTCCCTAGGAGATGGGGGTGGGGGAGGGGGAGGAGATCCACCGGAAAGGATAAGAACGCGAGAACGGGCAGACGTGCTGGGACAGGGGTAATGCAAAGATGCACTGGGATAACAGAGAGAGAGAGGGGAGAGGAGGCAAATGGGGTTTCCTTCTTGGTTTTCATTGCCCCGGAAGTTCTGGAGGGCAAATCCCACCATTTCTTCCCATTAGCTCGGGATGAGAGAGAGACGTGGGCTCTAGCCCAGACACTCAGGAATGAGAAGGGGAAGGCACGTGATGCTCCCTCTCTCAGTCCTCACCTGTCCTTAACCTCCAGCTTGATATAAGCGTGAGCCAGTCCACTGCCGACCTTGCAGAGTAAAGAAAGCCCTTCCTTCATCATGCCCTCCGTGAGGGGAGTGGGCAGCCACTGCAAGAGGAGGGGAACACAGGCGTCCCTTTGCAGCTCCCCTCTAGGCCCGAGCCCCAGGAGCCCTCCTTAGCCAGGCTCTCACTTCCTCAGAGACTTCTTCCGCCTCTTTCCTGTACTCATCCCAATCCTCTAACTCCTTGTCATCCTCTTCTCTTTCCACTTCGTCCTGTTCTGCTTCGACGTCATCCACATCATCTTCATCCGACATCTTTCTCCGCCCTGAGCTCTGGGGTCAGAAGAAACTCAGTCTTGGTTCTGAGAAAGGAGGTCTTAGCTCCCACCCCCACCAACCCTCCAGTCCCTCACCTCCATTTACAGGTACCCTATAGAGCCTCTGTCACCCCTGAACTCCCTCCTGCGCATTTTCCCTTATGTTGGAGAACTTCTTTGGACTTCCCAGTCTCTGCTCCGAGCCCCCTCTCCTTCTCCCTCCCCGGGTCCCTTGGGGCACTTTCCCCACACTCCCAGACTGTTCCTGCCTTCCCTGGCCTCCAACTCTGCCCCACAGCCCAGAGTCCTCCTTCCTGAATTCCCTTTGACACATATCCTCCTAAAACCTGCCCCATCCTTCTCCCCTTCTTTATCCACACCACACCTCTGGGTTCCCTTCCATCCCCAACCCCTGCTCTCCTAATGGGTCTCTCTGCACCACCATTTCCCTGACACGAAGTCTTCAACCCTCCAACCCAATTCGCCTTCAGAAGTGGGCACAGACCCTGACTCTGCTCCTCTAGAAGTAGTTATGGAGAGGATCTTTGCGCTGAGACACCAGGACTGTTTTTTGGAAGACGCAACGGGGTAGCAGGAGTTATATATTGTTGTTATGGCAACAGGGGCGGGACGCTTAGCTTTGCAGGCAGCTTCCGTTGAGAGCCTGAAGTACCTCAACCGCAAAGCAAAAACCCTAACGCCCCTATTTCCACCCTCAGCGGGTAGTTCAGTGGTTGCCAGGTTACGAGGCCCAATTTCTAATCCCAGGAACCTGGAGGAGGCGAGAAAAGAGTGTCAAGGGGTTAATTGTCGGAGGACATAAAACAATGCTCCAATAATAACAGCAGCACTGAGAAGCGGGAGGGAGGCGGGGCTGGCCACTAAATCCTTAAAGCAATCAGATGTCCGGATGCAAAGGAACTGGACTTTAAGACTATCCCTAAGAAGCAAAAAGGAGATGGATGAGGGGGAAAGGCACGAAGAGAAGCAGGAAATATTAAGTTATGGGCTTTGTTGCTGGTCGGATTCGGCTCATAATCTTTACTTGAAGGTGACTTGGTGGTGCAAACCTGGGCTAAGCTGCTTGAAGACCCAGCTTGCGACCCCTGCGACTCCCTCTTGCAGGAGAGATGGCTCAGCGATTAAGAGCCCTTGGCTGTTCTTCTAAAAGCCCCAGCGCCATTCCCAGCGCCCACATACCATCTGTAACTCCTGCTCTAGAGAGACCTGACGCCCTCCTCTGACCTCAGAATAAGCCGGACATGCACACATGCACACAGTATGCAGGTAAACAAGCATGCACATGAAATAAAATGAATATATCTAAAAAAATTAAGTCTGCCTTGGAGTCTTGGTAGATCTGCAATTTACTAGCACTTATCTAGAATTCTGTAGGATAAACGTAACTTTAACAACTGGGAAGGGTCTGCTGAGTTACTCGGGTCTTTGCTGTTGCTATGTTTTGTCTTGAGGCAGTCTTTCTATGTAGGCCAGACTGCCTTGATGTCACTCCTTTCCCAGCCTCCTAAATGCTGGGATTACAGATGAGTGCTACCACACCCAGCTAACATTATCTTGTGGAATCTAAGGAAAAGAGAACTCCTAACACAGGCAGACATAGGACCAATTGTTACAAGCTTTATATAAAATGCAAATCGGAGGCTAGAGAGATGACTCGGTGAGAGCAATCAAGCACTTGCAGGGGACTCAGTTTGGTTTTCAGCCCCCATAAAAGATAGCTCACAACCATCTATAACTCCATCTCCAAGGGATACATACTCTAACACACACACACACACACACACACACGCACGCACGCACAAGTGCACACATACACATAGTTAAACTAATCTTTTGAAAGATTGTAAAGTGGTCTGATGGAATATGTGTGGGCTGAGAGTCAGGAAGTGTTCCTTTGGATCAGTCTAGCTTGAGGAACATAATAGACAAAATCTGTTCTCTTCGTGTCACGGAACGGACGCTCTAGCAACAGCAGTAGCTTTAAAGTATAATTTCTGGGTTCCAAACAGCTCTATTATTCAATAGCTGTGTGTTCTTCAGCCTATACTATCTAAAAATATATTGCTGAATTATGCATGGTAGCGCACAGCTGTAAACAGCAGCTGTCTGTAAATTGAAGCAGGAGAATGTTCTGGGCTAGCCTGGGCTACTTCAAAATGAAATAGCATTCACCTCAAAGAACTATAGTTTTCAAAAACAATGTAAGTGGCTTTGCACGTGGTTGACCCTTAGTAAACAAATCCCTGCCCCTCCCACCCACCCCCAGTATTCTCAGTACTGAGGTTATTGTGAGGAAATAAATTAAAAATCGTATTTTGAAAGAGAATGTCATTGTGTAGCCCTGGATGGCCTGGAATTCACTGGGTAGCCGAAGCCTGTCTCAAATTCACAGCAACCTTGCCTCACAAGTGCGGGGATTTAAGAGGCAAAAAGAGTAAACATTAATGTATTCTGAAGGCTGGAAGTGCCTTGCAAGTGGAAGTGTGTTAAGTGACACAGTCTTGTAATCCCAGCACATTGTTGCTGAGGCAGGAGGATTGTTTTTAGTTCAAAGCCAGCCTAGACCACACAGTAAGTTCAAGCCTTGTCAAGAGGACAAGAAAGGAGGCACAGTGCCTGTAGTCCCTGAGGGGAATGCCACAAGAACTGGCAAAGCAGCAAACCCAGCCCTTGTGACCCCAGCCTGTGGCTGAAAATGAAAATGGTGACTCCGGTGAACAACAACAACAACAACAACAACAAAAACTGCGCCACGTCCTCAGCCTGCAGCCTCACAGGAGCTGTCCATAGTGGTGCCTCTCCTTTCCCGCCACAGCCTACAGCCTTCATGAAACACCAGTGCAGGAGCTGTCCGGGGTGGCGACTGCTCCTTTCCAGCCCCCCCCCCAAGCAGCCTAGGACCTTATCCAAAGCCACCCGAGGCTGGGAAGGTCTTCCCATCCCAACCCATGGGTCCAGCGCAGGAAAGGGGGAGGGGTGTAAAAAAAAAAAAGCTACCAATTGCTGAGCAAGAGAACCCACCAGTCCCTGAAATTCACATACCACCTGCCTGTCCCTAAACATGAAAAAACTACCAATTCCTTTTTATTTTTTATTTTTTGGTGTTTTGGAGACAGGGTTTCTCTGTATAGCCCTGGCTGTCCTGGAACTCACTCTGTAGACCAGGCTGGCCTCGAACTCAGAAATCCGCCTGCCTCTGCCTCCCAGAGTGCTGGGATTAAACACGTGTGCCACCACCACCCAGCTAAAACCTACCAATTCCAGGGAAACCCACCAATTCCCGAGCTTCCCAAGATCAGCCCTGAAAAGCCCCGCCCACTAAGAATCCTAGATAAGCCCTGCCCTTTGTTCAGTGTCTCCCTCCCACCCCCCACCCCCACTCCCACTCCCCGCTGTCCACTTCCGGGAGCAGAGGGCATCATCCCTGGATTTGTCCTTTCACTTCTTGAACCCTCCAAACTTTTTCTTTTGTGAGATTTGCTGCCTGGTGTGACTCTCTCATTGGAAGAAGCCAAGAAGCAATGAAGAGAAGGAGGGAGGGAGGGGAAAAGTGGAGCCAGGGAGCTCCTGAGCTCGCCGGGGGATCCCCTCCCCTGGGAGCTGCAGTGCCCTCTGCTGAGGAGGCTTCCGCTCAGAGCTGCGAGCTTCCCGAGATTCCAAGTCCTAGGATGCCCATCCATCCAAGCAGAAGCACTCACAGGGCCATTCTGCCACCCTCAGCAATCTAAGCAATTCCTTTCATCCCTTAGAAATTCAGGAACCGCAGGTCAACCCGGGATTCATGGCTTCAACAGAGGAAGCAATTACAGGCTATCTCATGAAATCTCAACAATATGGCTGCTTAAATGAAACCAGAACTGAACAATGACAGCCTCAGTTGATGTGCCAAGGTGGATGAGAAACATCTCACGTGCCCCAGCCCTAGATGAAGAATGCAGAGAGAACTAGTCTTCGCCAGGACGTGTGTCCTAAAAGGTTATCCAACACCGAGTAGAAAGTCCAAGGAAACAAGCCCACAGTAAGCAAACCCATATTTACATATTGAATTTACATATTTATTTGCATATATATGCATGTGTGTATATATAACAATACTAATTAAAGAGGGCATAGGAGAGGTAGAAGAAATAGGAATTATGTAATTATACTTTAATTAAATAAAAAATTAATTTACAGGCTGGAGAGATGACTCAGCGGTTAAGAGCACTGACTGCTTGTTGTGAATAGCCCTGGGCTTGTATCTCGATGCTAATTCCACTCCTCAGAGGGGCTGCAGAAGAGGAGTTGCCTTGTGACCCTTCTCCCCACCTTAACTTTTCAAATAAAGGCTTGAGCCAATGATTGGGCAGGAGGAAGGGGGAGGAGCTGAGAGTCTAGGGGAGGAGCGACGGGGATTAAACAGAAGGGGAAGGAGCTACGGGAGATCAGTTGAGAGGCGAGAGAGAGAGAGAGAGAGAGAGAGAGAGAGAGAGAGAGAGAGAGAGAGAGAGAGAGAGAGAGAGAGAGAGAGAGAGAGAGAGAGAGAGAGGAGAGAGGAGAGAGGAGAGAGGAGAGAGGAGAGAGGAGAGAGAGAGAGAGAGAGAGAGAGAGAGAGAGAGAGAGAGAGAGAAGCTCCTGGCCTGGAGAAACAGCAAGTTATATGGGATATAGAGTAGTGTAGCAGTGTAGCAGGAGGTCGGCCAATCTAGGCTTGTAGCTTGTTTTGTTTTGTTAACTGATTGAGTTGAACCAGGGAATTGGGTTGGAAACAAAGTAGCAACAACTGTTCTTCTGAAGGTTCTGAGTTCAAATCCTAGAAACCACACGGTGGCTCACAACCATCTGTAATGAGATCTGACTCCTTCTTCTGGAGAGTCTGAAGACAGTTACAGTGTACTCACATACATGAAATAAATAAATTTTAAAAAAAAAAGAGCATTGGCTATTCTTCTACAGCAGCAGTTCCTCAACCTGTGGTCACAGTCCCCACAGAGGTAACATCTCAGATATCCTGCATAGAAGGCATTTACATTATGATTCATAACAGTAGCAAAAATTAGTCAAAAAGTAGCAGCAAAATACTTTTCTGGTTGCAGGTCACCAGGACATGAGGAGCTGTAGTAAAAGGCCACAGCGTCAGGAAGGTTAAGCATCAACGTTCAGAGAATACAGTCTCCATTCCCAGTGCCAACTCACAACTGCAGTTCCAGTTCCCATGTATTCAGTGCTCTCCTGCCCTCTTCAGGACCAGGTACATATGAGGTACACACATAAACATATGTGCGGGTAAATTATTCATGCACATTAAAAAATCCAAGAAATATAAGTTTGGTCAGGAAAGATGTCTCAGTGGGTAAAGTGCTTGTGAGGCATAAAAGAGGAGCTAAGTTCAGATCCACAGTGCCCACATTACAACCCCAAAGTCCAGGCGTGGAATCCACCCACAGTCCCAGTACTGTGGAGGTGGAGACAGGAGGTTCACTGGCTAGCCAGTTTAATCAACTCATGAAGTCTAGGTTTAGTGAGAGACCCTGTCTGAAAAAATAAGGTAGACAACAATAGACACAGACCCCTGAAGTCAACCTCTAGCCTCTTGTGAGTACATGTACATGCATGTACACACACACACACACAGACTCTAAACATGCCAGTTAAGAGAGGGAAAGAAACGTTTGAAAAGAAAGTTAAGCCGGCCTGAGAGGCCCACCTTTTCTTCAAGAGCGAGCTTCGTGATCTTTATCGTAATCATATATAAAATGTTGGTGATTTGAAGCTATTTTCTTCAAAGGGTCAACAAGGAAGCTAGACAGGTGGTCCCTGCAGACACCGGAGGGCATTGCAGTAGACTAGACAAGATTTCACTGGAATCTCTACTGCAAACCAAGTTGATAGTCTAATCTGAGACTCCCAGAAATTGTTACCTCTGTGTCAGCAAAATCTCCGCAGAGAACATACTGTCTTGAACAGGATACTTCTCTGCTGGTGAGAGAGACCAGTCGGAGTCTGGGGAGGGGAACCCCTTTCTCTCCCCATAGCTCCATAATTTCTCATCTCTCTTACCTTGCTTAGTCTAGGGTGCATAGCAAGACCCCATCTCAAAACAACAACAAAGAGATTAAGTCCTGGAGAAGGGAAAGAGACACTAGGTAGGATGCAATCAAGGGGAAAGGTATGGTTTTGTCCGAGAAGAAATGGGTAGAGTTGCCAGAGGTATCCTTTTGTTGGACTCTTACTTTGGGCCAGGCTGTGAGAGCCAAATCCTCAGGGACAGTCTAGTACAGCCTCTGCCATCAAGGGGTTTACGGTATGGAGATTAAGTACACAGGCAATCCAGGACAATGAAACAGGTGCCCTCACAACTCTGACCAACCTAAGGAGGCTTTTACTGAGCGGCAGGAAAGTTCCATTATTGTTGTCGCTATTTGTTTCTCTTCTTCACGCTAGAGATAGAACCCTGGGCCCTAAGCATGCTAAGCAAACACTCTAACACTGGACCACACCCTAAACCCAAGGAGGTAATTTTACAGTATTTGTGTAAACACAGTATCATATATTTGGAGCAGATTCCAGACTGAGGAGGCATCTGTACCACAGGCTTTAAGAAAGAGCTCAGCGGCTCGCTCAAGGAAACCAGGTGGTTCTCCAGCCTGGAACAGTAGGTGTCCTGCGGGGGTGTGTGCAACGGGAGGGAAAACAGAGCTAGATCGCTGTGAGGAACTTGGACTTTATCCTGGAAGCTGTGGGGAGCCACTGATTTTATTTTGTATTTACTTGGCAAAGGCTACATCCACACTATGCAATGAGAGCTAGATTCCCTAACGTACTTGATAGTCTTCTCCAGTGGCTAGTTAGGAGATACTTCAATTACAATGGATCCTGTCTATAATCCTAGCACTTGAAAGGGCGAGGCAGGAGGATTGCTTTAAGTTCCAGATCATTTGGTTTGGTCTACAGGGTGGTTTGGATATGCATGGCCCAGGGAGTGACACTATTAGGAGGTGTGGCCTTGTTGGAGGAAGTGTGTCACGGTGGGGGTGGGCTTTGAGACCCTCCTCCTAGATACATGGAAGCCAGTCTTGTTTGCCTTCAAACAGGATGTAGAGTTCTCAGCATCTCCAATGCCAAGCTTCCCACCATGATGATAATAGACTGAATCTCAGAACCTGTAAGCCAACCCCACTTAAAAGTTGTCTTTTATAAGAGTTACCTTAGTTATAGCATCTCCTCACAGCAATGGAAACCCTAACTAGGGCAGGCTACATATTGAGATGTCTCAAAAAATAGACCAAACAAAAAGTAATATATTTTTCAACCACATTTACTAGTTCATATACTTTTTTTGTTTAAAGAATTATTTATTTATTTATTTATTATATATACAATGTTCTACCTACATATATGCCTATAAGTCAGAAGAGGGCACCAAATCCCATTATAGATGGTTATAAGCTACCATGCGTTTGCTGGGCATTGAACTCAGGACCTTTGGAAGAGCAGCCAGTGCTCTTAACCTCTGAGCCACGTCTCCAGCTCCCTAGTTCATACATTTTGATAACAAATATATCTATTTTCCTTTTCTGCATCCTTAGCATAATGTATCGTAGGTTTTAGTAAACAAACTGCTGTAAACATCTAAGAGAGGAAAACAAATGTTAAGATCTGAGAGAAAGGTAGGAGCTGGAGAGATGGCTCGGCAGTTAAGAGCACTGCTGCTCTTGCAGAGGGTCCAGGTTCCATTGCCAGCACCCACAGGGTGGCTCGGAATTGTCTGTGACTCTCTTCCCAGGACTCTCACATCCTCTTCCGACCTCTCCAGGCACCAGGCCTGCAGTGGTGCACAGGCACATGTATGAGCAGAACACACACATGAAATGAATATTTAAAAAATATGGGAAAGGTAGATAGCCAGATACAGCAATCACTAAGAGGACTGTCTGTTTTTATTTTATTTATTTATAAGATTTGTTTATTTATTTCATGTATATGAGTACACTATTGCTCTCTTCAGACACACCAGATCCCATTACAGATGGTTGTGAGCCACCATGTGGTTGCTGGGAATTGAACTCAAGACCTCTGGAAGAGCAGTCAGTGCTCTTAACCGTTGAGCCATCTCTCCAGCCTGAAACTACACCTAGTCTTAACACTAAACTTTATTATATTGTGCATGTGTGTGTGCATGTGTATGTGCATGTGTGTGCATGTGTGTGTGCGCATGTGTGTGTGCATGTGTGTGCATGTGTGTGTGTGGATATGAACATTCTACAGGGCAAGTGTCAAGGTCTGAGGAGAACTTATGGGTGTCTGGTTTCTGCTTCTTCCGTGTGGGTCCTGGGGATTGACATCAGGTGATCAGGATTGATGTCCAACATCTCCCCCTGCTGAGCTGGCTCCAGACATTTCACTTACGTGGACATGATCTCACTTTCTGTGCGCCACAGCCCAAGAGTAGCTTTCTTGTGTTGCAGTCAATCAGCCAGGGCTGCAATTGTCTGCATGCAGGACTGGAATTGGAGGACTTGCCTCTAAGATGGCAGACTCGTACAGCTATTGCCAGGTGGCCCATTCCCTCCGGTTGTCTCTCCAGAACTTGAGTGTCCTCAGACTGTGACAGCTGATTTACATAAACCCAATGGCCCAGAAAGAAAGAGGCTGAGATTAGAAGTCATTCAGCTTTTTAGAAGTTAGTCTCCAGGGTTAGGATACAACTCAGAAAGCAGAGAGCTTGTCTAGAATGTATGAAGCCCTGGGTGGAATGCTGACATCCCCGAATCATGGCATAATGGTACACACCTGTAAGCCAGCCCTTGCGAAGTGGAGGCAGGAGGATCAGAAGGATCAAGGTTATCCTTGGCTACATGGAGTCTGAGACGAATCTGTGATACAGGAGACCCTATCTCAAAACAAAACAAAACAAACTGTAACCTTTTCTTCACATTGTGTATAGGTGTGTCTCTGTATTTTTTAAAGAATTATTTATTCATTTACGTATATGAGTACACTATAGCTGTCTTCAGACACACCAGAAGAGGGTATTAGATCCCAGGTTGCTGGGAATTGAACTCAGGACCTCTGGAAGAGCAGTCAGTGCTCTAAACCACTGAGTCATCTCTCCAGCCAGTGTCTCTGTATATTCAATAGTTAATTCTGTACCTGCAGAGAGCTAAATGACAGCAAGATATTGATATTAGCGCCTTATATTTTGTAAATATTCCATCCTTCCTCACTTGCCTAAAGGCAATCTAGAATTGTATCAGAGGTTCTGATTGGTTGTAATAAAGATCTGACAGCCAATAGGTGGGCAGGAAGTAGGCAGCAGACCTTCCAGGCATAGAGATTGCCAAAGGGTAAGACTGCAGATGTGGGCGATTCAGAGAGCAGACACTGAGGAAACAGACATGGACCATAGAATAACAGAGAAAGCTATAGAGCTAACCACGTGGGAGGCTGTAAGCTAGTTAGTCCAGTTAAGTTTAGCCAGGAGACTGCCCAAGCAAAAGGCCTAAGCTTTCAACTATATTAGAAGCCTTCATGTCATTATTGATACCACTGGCAGGTCTGAGAAAATCCCACTATAACAAACCAAACACGCTGCCTGAAGTGCAGGTCTGTAATCTTTGGAGAGTGAGACAGGAAGATAGAAGGGAAGTCTGCCTTGCAGTCTGGAGCTTAGCAAGGCCCTGTCCCCAAATAAGACTGAAGGCAGGGTGAGACAGTCACTCAGAAGGTGTAGTCTGAGGCTAGCTTGGTCTACATAATAAATCCCAGGCCTGCCAGCACTACATAGTGAAACCCTGTGTCTACACACTAACACACACACACACACACATACACACACACAGAGAGAGAGAGAGAGAGAGAGAGAGAGAGAGAGAGAGAGAGAGACTCTAACACCACTAACCAAGAGCAAACACCAAAGAAAAACAAAAACAAAACAAAACTTAATCTTTAATCAATTCCTCACCAGTGGCTGGGGAGATTACTCAAGTCAAGGACTTGCCTTGACTTCAGGAAGACTAGAGTTCACTCCCCAGAACCCGCACACAAATGCACAGCACGATGGGATAGGTTTGTGATCCCAGTACTGGGGAGGGAGAAATAGAAGGATCCCCGGGCCCAGGAGGCCAGCCTAACTGGTGAGCCCAGACTAATAAGAAATCTGGTTTCAAAGAAGGAGAAGTGGCTGGCATCATGGCAATGACACCTCAGGATGGCTCCTGCCCTCCACACGCATACACTATGGGTTTGCCCCATACACATAAATATACATACAATCACACGTCCTCGTCACTTCTGTAGACATGTCAAACTAAGTCCTGCCTCTTTTCAAGGGAATTAGGTTCCCTTTTGCTTTCTTTTAGGAAGCATGGTTCACTAGTGAGTGTGATTGAGGAGTCAGCAACACAGGGGATCCAGCACTCCTCCAGAGGCCACGACCGGGGAGTGTGTTTGATCCGTTCTTCTGGACACGAGAAGACTTGGCCATGCATAGGCTTTTAAGGGTCACACATAACTGAGATTGGACTCAAATTTACTACACACATTTACTATAGAGCTGATGATAACCTTGAACCTAAACTTTTTGTTTTGTTTTTTTCGAGACAAGGTTTTCTCTGTATAGCCCTGGCTGTCCTGGAACTCACTCTGTAGACCAGGCTGGCCTAGAACTCAGAAATTTGCCTGCCTCTGCCTCCCAGAGTGCTGGGATTAAAGGCGTGCACCACTACCGCCTGGCTGAACCTAAACTTTTTTTTAGATTTATTTATTTTCATATATGAATGTTTGCTTGCATTACATGGTACTGGTACCTGAGGAGTCATTAGAAGGCACTGGATTCCATGGAACTGAAGTCACCTGTGGCTATGAGTCACCATGTGGGTGATTTGGGTCCACATGGTCCTCGGCAAGAGCGAGAAGATCTCTTAACCACTGAGCCATGTCTCCAGCCCTAACACTGAACTTCTGAGCCTCTAGCCTCCAGCTCCCAAGTGCTGGCACTGCAGGCATTGGTCACCATGCCCAGTCTCCTGCCTGGGGCTTTAATCACACTCTCCTCAGTCACAAGGACTTGACCAGGCCAACGTGAACCCTGGCCACTGTGCTCTGGGGCGTCCCAACAGCACCCTGGATATCTGGTTACATTTTTGGTGATAGTGCTAGGGCCTCATAAGTAGAAGCTGACCTCATACAGCTGACTGGTCCTCCTGCCTCCACATCATATAAACCAGAATTTCAGATACGCAGCACCACACCCAGATGCCTGTGTTCTCTAGGCTGGAAACAGCGCAAGATCAAAGTCTCATTGGAACGTATCTCAAAGTATTGGTCAGTATATCATAGATTCTCAGAAGATTCTCTGATTTCGACCAGCCACAGAGTTTTTGGTATGAAGCAACACAAAAAGTGTATTTGTGTGTATGTGTTCCCCCTTCTTTTTGTTACTAGTTTTTAATGTGTATAGGTGTTTTGGTTGCATGTATATCTGTGCATCACATGCATACAGTACATTTAGAGTCCAGAAAAGGGTGAAGGGTGCTAGTTCTCCTGAAGCTAGACTTACAGACAGCTGTGATCTTCCTGATGTGGGTGCTGGGAATTGAACCTTGTTCCTCTGAAAGAACAGCCAGTGTTTTTAACAGCTGAGCCATCTCTCCAGCCCCTACTTGTCACCACTTTTCTTTTCTTCTTCTTCTTCTTCTTCTTCTTCTTCTTCTTCTTCTTCTTCTTCTTCTTCTTCTTCTTCTTCTTCTTCCTCCTCCTCCTCCTCCTCCTCCTCCTCCTCCTCCTCCTCCTCCTCCTCATCCTCATCCTCCTTCTTCTCCTTCTTGGTTTTTTTTCGAGACAGGGTTTCTCTGTGTAGCCCTGACTGTTCTGGAACTCAGGCTGGCCTCGATCTCAGAGATCTGCCTGCCTCTGCCTCCCAAGTGCTGGGATTGCAGGCGTGCACCAACTCACCCCGCGAATGTATCATTTTTGTTTTTTGTTTTTTGTTTTTTTAATTTGGTTTTTTCGAGACAGGGTTTCCCTGTATAGCCCTGGCTGTCCTGGAGCTCACTCTGTAGACCAGGCTGGCCTCGAACTCAGAAATCCGCCTGCCTCTGCCTCCCAGAGTGCTGGGATTACAGGCGTGCGCCACCACCGCCCGGAATGTATCATTTTTGAAGCACCTTCTTAGACCCTATAACATTTTCTTAAATTTCAAACAACTTAAGCTTTTATGTCTTTATAAATTTGCACTTCTTTTGTGAATTTTCTTTTTTTACATGTGATCATAAGGAAAATGGTAAAACTATAACTACCTAGTCTTCAACCCCATCAGAGACCGGAGAAGGATAAATTCTGAGTAAACAGGAAGTGCAGAGCAAGCAGCTTCTAGATCTATAGCAATCTCAGAGACTTCTGACTACCTATATAGTCTGTGTCATTGGGGCATCCATCTTCAGCCAACAGGCCCAAATGATCTCACAGCCTTTTTTTGTGAAATGGGAATTTTAAAGGACTGTCCTACCTTGTCTCTGCAAAGTTGGGCAATCGGCTTCCCAGTGTCCTGCTTGT
This sequence comes from Apodemus sylvaticus, assembly GCF_947179515.1. NCBI lineage: Eukaryota > Metazoa > Chordata > Mammalia > Rodentia > Muridae > Apodemus > Apodemus sylvaticus. The sequence continues at coordinate 160,447,186 of NC_067473.1, forward strand.
CCACAGTTTGGATAGCATTTGGTCAGCGGTCAAGGTAAGGGACAGTTTTTTGCCCACTGACCATCATTGGGACATTTGAAGCAAACTCCAGATGGCGATCCTTTGGTGCCCATCATCTTCTTTGGACTAGAATGGGGAGTTGCCGGGAGCTGCCGTGTCTTTCTGTCGGAAAAGCCTTTTATTACATCTTCAATGCCACATTCTGCAGATCACTGATATACTTGAGGACCACCTATCTATCTAAAGAATAGCTAGGACTAGAGAGATGGCTCGCCGGTTAAGAGCACTGACTGCTGTTCTGAAGGTCCTGAGTTCAGATCCCCACAACCATGTGGTGGCTCACAACCGTCCAGAATGGCATCTGACGCCCTCTTCTGGTGAGTCCGAGGACAGCTTCGGTGTACTTACCGATAATCAATGAACGGACCTTTGAAAGAAATAAAAGAAAAAGGAGGCTGGGCCTGGCAGTGGTGGCGCACACCTGTAATCCCAGCACTCAGGGAGGCAGAGGCAGGCGGACTTCTGAGTTCGAGGCCATCCTGGTCTACAGAGTGAGTTCCAGGACAGCCAGGGCTACACAGAGAAACCCTGTCTCGGTAAAAACAAAAAGCAAAAAAGAAAAAGGAAGAATATCTAAATGGGCAAGCACTGCTTGTTTCTGTCACTTTCTGTTTAACTTTGGAAACATCGCTAAATAAAGCTTACTCCTGCAATTAACTAAACTAGTACCTAACATGACTATAAGTTTGACTGACTACTAACTTGTATTTCTTCAATATCCTAAACAGTTTACAATAGTAGCTTTTATTGGACTAGAACTTTACATTACACACACACACACACACACACACACACACACACACACATTATATTTTTAAGTACAATACCTTAAGGAGTTGAAGCATATATACAGTATGCTGTAACAAAAATAATCTTAAATTTCTATCAATATACAAAAACCCACGCCAATCTAAAGTATTCAATTTGTTGCTTTCTAGTCTAAAAATAGATACAGTAACTCACCCTTCTTTTTCCCCCTTTCATCCTTTCATCCCATTATCCCCACATTTATCCCTTTCCCCGCTTCTCTCCTCCCCCCCCCCCCCACACACACACACGAGATAGGAGAGAAAGCAGCAGCAGATGCCAGGCAGGAGCCGCAGTGGACAAGCAAGCTTCCTGGAGATGGCCCGCCATTTTGTTCCTCTGTGAGGGGTGGACCCAGGAGAGGCACAGCCTCAGGGGCTTCATCCCAGGGCTGCTTCTTGCTACTGATGTGCCTTCTGTGTCTGTCATTTCTGTATCCTTATCTAGTCCGCTGTGACTGGGCATGGGAGACCCTCACGGCCTATATCCTGCTGTGGTTACTTCCTGGTCATAGCCCACTCTGTTGGGCAAGCTTCCTGCAGATGCCAAGAAGATGAATTCTGATGAGATAATGCTGTTTAGAGGAATTAATGATTTTATGGGATTTCTGATTTTATTTAAGCAGTTTTAGGAAGTTAGTTTGATTTAAATAATTTTGGAAAGTTAAGGTATTGATAAAAAGTTTAAAGTTAGTTTAAAATCAGAACCAAGAATAGAGTGTGCCCCTTCCTTACAGTGTGGCAAGAGCGGCAGAGGTTTGCAAAGGAGAGCAGTGAGCTTTCATTATGAGCATTTAATTGTCCTAGCAATAAAAACAGGCTCGGGCCAAGTTAATGATCAAAGAAAACATTTGTTCCAGGTTGGACCCGAGTTCCAGAAGAACACACAGGATCTGAACTCTTGTCCTTGTGATTATGAAAGAAGCACTCCTTTTTTTTTTTTTTAAAGATATATTTATCTATTATATGTAAGTACACTGTAGCTGTCTTCAGACACACCAGAAGCAGTCAGTGCTCTTAACCGCAAAGCCATCTCTTCAGCCCTGGAAACAAGCACTCTTAACTGCTGAATCATCTCTTAAGCCACCACACACACACACACAAACACACACAAAGTGTGCACTGCCAGTCTTCTCCCCCCTCCCCCTCTATTTATTTATCTATTATTTAATTTTTTTGAAACAATGTTTCTCTGTGTAGCCATGGTCACACTGGAACTTGCTCTGACCAGCCTGGCCTCCAACTCTGAGATTTGCCCACCTCTGGCGCCCAAGTACTGTGATTAAAGTCCTGTATTACTCTCCTGCAAGGAATGAATTGGGTGTTTTGTTCTGTTTTTTCTTTTTTCTTTTTTTAAAAGATTTATTCATTTATTATATGTAAGTACACTGTAGTTGTCTTCAGACACACCAGAAGAGGGCATCAGATCTCATTACAGATGGTTGTGAGCCACCATGTGGTTGCTGGGAATTGAACTCAGGACCTCTGGAAGAGCAGTCGGTGCTCTTAACTGCTGAGCCATCTCTCCAGCCCTTTGTTTTTCTTTTTCATTAAATTCTTCTGTTAGTCCATAGTCTCCTGATAGGCAAGTGTGTACTAAGGGCATGTTTGTATTCCAGACAGAGGGATTAAAGGTGTGTGCTAAGGGCTGAGCTACACCCTAATTTAGAAACAGGTTCAAATATCCTGACACAATACTTTTTTTCTTTTTTAATTATTTATTTATGTATATGAGTACACTGTAGCTGTACAGATGGTTGTGAGCCATCATGTGGTTGCTGGGACTCAGGACCTCTGCTCCCTCTGGCCCTGCATGCTCCAGCCCAAAGATTTATTCATTATATGTAAGTACACTGTGGCTGTCTTCAGACACACCAGAAGAGGGCATCAGATTTCCTTACCGATGGTTGTGAGTTACTATGTGGTTGCTGGGATTTGAACTTAGGACCTTTGGAAAAGCAGTCAGTGCTCTTAACCAGTGAGCCATGTCTCCAGTCCACTTTTTTCTTTTTGAAAGGTGTTTTGTTGTTGTTGTTATTGTTTAAAGATTTATTTATTTATTTATTATATTTAAGTACACTGTATCTGTCTTCAGACACTTCAAAAGAAGGAGTCAGATCTTGTTACAGATGGTTGTGAGCCACCATGTGGTTGCTGGGATTTGAATTCAGGATCTTCGGAAGAGCAGTAGGTGCTCTTAACCACTGAGCGATCTCTCTCCAGCCCCTTGCAAGGTGCTTTGTAACAGTTTCCTTTGAAATTGAAACATTCCATTTAGTGAGGAAACTCCTTGGGCAAGAATGTAAACAACTCTAAATAGCTTCAGGAAATCCCTAAAATTGACCAGATTCACTAGGCTCCTCCCTGCCAGAGTAAACTATAAAAACTGAGCGCTACTTTCAGATGACAGAGAAAAAGGTGGAGGTGAAGAGAAGATTCTGAGACAAAGGGCTGCCTGAAGAGGTTTAGACCAACTGAGGAACCTGGATCGAATGCTCACCAACCAGCTGAGCTTCCTGCAGGCTGTTTAGTGTGCTCCAGGTTTCCCAGCTCTTGTCATCCATACTTCGGTGGGCTTTGGTGATGTGGTTGTTTTTGAATAATTTCTCTTCCTGTAAGTAACCCCTCACCCGTACTCCTGTAAGTACAATAAAACTCAATGGTTCACTAAACTGAACTTTAATGGTATTTTTACCTGTTATTATATCTGTTGTGGGTTCCCTAACTGGGGTGAATAGTGTGTAGCATCTCCACTGGAAAAGTTTGTCACATAACAACTAGAGACTGAACTTCAGCCTTGCATATGCTAGGTGAGTATGCTCTACCAGTGAGCTACATGTGTGTGAGCTCTGTCTCTCTGTCTCTGTCTGCCTGTCTGTCGGTCTCTCCGTCTATCTCTCTATCTCTGTCTCTTTCTAGGCTTTCACTATATAGTCCTGGTTGTCCTGGAATTTGCCATATAGACCAGGCTGGCCTCAAATGCACAGAGATCTTCTTGTCTCAGTCTCCTGAGTCCTGGAATTAAATGTACATAACACCTGGCCCTGATCTCTTTGCTGTCTTTCTTGTTTTGAGACAGGGTCTCACTAGATTACCACACTGTAGCCCAGACTCACCTTCTATTGTCCTGGGATACAAATTTGCACCACAGTTGGCTTTTTTTTTTTTTTTGTTTTTTTTTTTGTTTTTGGTTTTTTGTTTTTGTTGTTTTTTTTTCGAGACAGGGTTTCTCTGTGTAGCCCTGGCTGTCCTGGAACTCTGTAGACCAGGCTGGCCTCGAACTCAGAAATCCGCCTGCCTCTGCCTCCCAAGTGCTGGGATTACTGGCGTGTGCCACCACCGCCCGGCGCCTTCTCCTCCTCCTCCTCCTCCTCCTCCTCCCCCTCCTCCTCCTCCTCCTCCTCCTCCTCCTTCTTCTTCTTCTTTTTTTTTTTTTTGGATTTGTTTTTTCTGAGACAGGGTTTCTCTGTGTAGCCCTGGCTGTCCTGGAACTCACTCTGTAGACCAGGCTGGCCTCAAATTCAGAAATCTGCCTGCCCCTGCCTCCCAAAGTGCTGGGATTACAGGCATGTGCCACCTCCACCCCTCCACAGTTGGTTTTTTAATGTGGTTAAAATAGTATGCATTTAAAAAAAAATGTATGAGTTGGCAAGGGGACCAAGATACAGTAGAGCCTGGGGTACCTGTTTCAAAACAGTAATTGAGAGGCTGAGAGTTGGAGAGGTGGCTCAGAGGTCAAATGCACTGACTACTCTTCCTGAGGTCCGGAGTTCAATTTCCCAGCAACCACATGGTGGCTCACAACCATCTACAATGAGATCTGGTGCCCTCTTCTGGCCTGCAGGCATACATGCAGGTAGGCAGAATGCTGTATACACAATAAATATTAAAAAAAACAAACAAAAAAACAAAAACAAAAACAGAAACAAAAAACCATGTATGAGTGTTTTGCCTGCTTGTATGTCTGTGTACTACGAATGAGCCTAGTGCACCCTGAGGCCAGAAGAGGGCATTAGATCCCCTGGAACCCGTGTTACAGGTGGCTCCAAGCCGCCGAATGGAAGCTGGAAATCAAACCACTGAGCCATCTTTCCAGCCCCCTTTATCGTGCTTTTAAAGAGTAATCCTCGAAAACCCTCCCTCCCATTTGGATTTGCTCTTACTAACAAAATGCTCCTCCGTCTATTTGGAGAATCACTGACGGATGATCACGATGAAATGGCAAGCCTGGAGAGTAACCTCACTAGGATTCATCAGAAGGAAGCGGAGGCTGCCAAGAGCTGGCTCAGTGGTAAGAGCACTGACTGCGCTTCCAGAGGTCCTGAGTTCAATTCCCAGCAACCACATGGTGGCTCACAACCATCTTGTTATGGGATCTGATGCCCTCTTCTGGTGTGTCTAAAGACAACTACAGTGTACTCATCGTGTATATATAAAATAAATAGTCTTTGAAAAAAAAAAAGAATGTCAAGGGCAGAAGAAAAAAATTAGGTTTTCAGTCAATTACTGCTTCGAGACAGGTACTCCAGTTTGTTTCCCTTTGCTTCTGACTTTCCAGTGCTAAGCTTACAAAAAGCATTTTACTAGGTAAATTAAGATTTTTGGTGACTAATCTTGGTGGAGTTGGCAGAGCTTAAGAGGGTGTGGCTATTGTAATGGCTGTGCTGCTTTCTACTTCGGAATTTGAGTGGTTGTGGATCTAATGAGTTTCCTTAGAATTACTTCATAGGACTAAGCATGGGAAATGATTTAAAGGGGCATTTGCCATTTACCAGTGTCTGCAGCACAGAAGAAACCTTTGTCCTTCCCAGCATTAACTGTCTATAAATTCTCAAGGAAGGTGGGGTCTCAGGACCTTTTCCTGAGGTTCCCCCGCCCAGTGGCAGGTCTAGTACACGCTGGGCAAGACCCCTCCCCCACCCTTCAACCTCGCGAGATTTCTAACACAGACAGAGCTGTCTACTTCAGACCTTGGGGCAAAAACAAAACAACAGAAGCCTTGCCTGTGGAAAGTCCTTACTTCGGGAGGGGCGGCAGATGAAGAGCAAGGGAACATTTTATCAGGGCTGCCACAACAGAGTCTCTCTTTTTTTTAAGGCAAGGCTGTGCAGAAGAGGGCATCAGATCTCATTACAGATGGCTGTGAGCCACCATGTGGTTGCTGGGAATTGAACTCAGGACCTCGGGAAGAGCAGTCAGTGCTCTTAACCTCTGAGCCATCTCTCCAGTCCCCACAACAGAGTCTTAAACAAACTGGGGTAAGTCAAGCCTCAGTAAAGGTGTTCTCCTAACTCCCCCTCCCTTCTACCATTCCGGATCCAGGTTCCGGTCTCCTTACATCCAAGCTTTCCAAGGCTTGCAATAAATAAACACTTTTCAGTATGACTCTGTTTTGTGTTTTGCTAGGGTCTTGGTATGTTGCCTAGGTTGGCTCTAAGCTCTCCACCATCCTCCTGGCCACCTAAATAGCTAAGATTACAGGCGAACGTCACCACACCAGGTCTATTGTAATTCTTCCTTACCCCTCTGGCTTTTCTTTGTCAGCTCTCCTCCAAAAGGCCAGTCCTAGCCCGACCCAGAGCTGCTCCTTAGCCACAGGCTTTCAAGCCCCCACCCCACCCCCACCCCGCCTCTTCCAGTCTGAGATCCAGGTTTCCTCTGGTGGAACTTTCCAGACCTTAGTGTTAACGCCTGAAGCCCAAGCTGCAAGGGGAAGGACCGGAGTGGCGGACCACTAGGACTGGCTGAGGATTCAGCGCACAGACAGTCGCAGTAGGGCGTGCGAGACCCCCAGGCTGCCGCAGCGCACACTCTGAACCCACGCGTGACTGTCAGCCTGCATGAGTCAGCTTCCCCACCCCCCACCGTGCCACTGCGCTGCCTTGGTTACGGGACTAGCAGCAAGGGTGTGGAGGCGGGGCCGGAGGCGGGGCCTCTGGGCGACCAGTAATCCTGGTTTCTCAACCTCAGCCCAGTAGCCATTTCGTCCTTATTGGTGAGTTTGGAAAACGGGCTTCCTTTTCGGATTTGATCGTTCCCGGTTTGCTTTACATATTATATAACCCTACTTGTTTTTTGTTTTTTGTTTTTTTTCCTACTTGGTTTTAATTGTTAATACATATATAAACATATAAATACAACCTGCTGAGTTCATCCAGTGTTGCTCCAATGTGTATGTTTTTAGGACTGACCACTCGGATGTTGGAAAAGCCATGTAAGAGAGCTAGTCCTTGAGGAACACTGATTCTCTCTCTCTCTCTCTCTCTCTCTCTCTCTCTCGCTCGCTCGCTCGCTCTCTCGCTCTCAGCAGCCAGGAAATGCCTGCAGCTCCTCATCTAGGGGTGGGGCCTTGTGAGATTTTCTGCCTCTTCCTTAGCAGGTCACCTGGTGTTGTCCTTGTTTGGGCAACCGAATCGCTGAAATGTTCCTGGTGCTGCTTCTCTGTCCCATAAAGTCTCTCAGTTCTAGTCTCCCCTGCACACCACACCCTCCTCAGTTTACTAGCGCTTTAGCTCTGGCGAAGCTAAGTGAATCTAAACCTCCTGTAAAAAGTGGAATAATCTATTCTGAGAATAAAAGGTTTAGTTTTATAACAGACATGTTGCACATGAACTCAACAGGGGTCTGGTTAAATAGGGCAGAGCGCGGCCAGCTTGTCAGATGGAAACTGAACTTTGTGTTCCAGTGAGTCCAGTGCAGGCTTTCTCTGGGTGGCTCAGAAGGCTAGATCTGGTTTGTGTTTTCATTTAGGTTGTCTCATGCTAAGGTACCTTGTCTCTGTACAACAGGACTCATCCGAAGGCAGCCCAACCACTTCATCTGTCACCCAGGCAAAGAATCTGGAAGAACCTGGGTCTAGCACTGGGAAGGCAGAAGAAGGCGGATCTCTGAGTTCGAGGCCAGCCTGGTCTACAGAGCAAGTTTCAGGACAGGCAGGGCTACACAGAGAAACCCTGTCTTAAAAACAACCAAAAGGGGCTGGAGAGATGGCTCAGTGGTTAAGAGTACCAACTGCTCTTTCAAAGGTCCTGAGTTCAATTCCCAGCAACCACATGGCGGCTAACAACCATCTGTAATGGGATCCTGTGCTCTCTTCTGGTGTATCTGAAGACAGCTACAGTGTACTCATATACACAAAATAAATAAATAATTCTAAAAAACAACAACAACAACAACAAAAAACAACCAAAAGGAAAAAAGAAAATCAATCTGGAAGAAAAGCTGTCTTACTAAATAAACTAGAGCCAATAATGTGGGATTTCAATATATACAACCATGGCTTGCTCAGCCTGCTTTCGTTTTTTTTTTTTTCAAAAGATGTATTTATTTATTACATGTAAGTAGACTGTAGCTGTCTTCAGACATTCCAGAAGAGGGCATCAGATCTTGATATGGGTGGTTGTGAGCCACCATGTGGTTACTGGGATTTGAACTCAGCACCTTTGGTAGAGTAGTCAGTACTCTTAACCACTGAGCCATCTCTCCAGCCCACACCCTGCTTTCTTATAGAACCCAGGATCACCAGCCCAGGGATGGCACCACCACAATGGGCTACCCTTCCCCCCCCTCACATCCCACATCAATAACTAATTAAGAAAATGCCTTACAGCCAGATCTTATGGTGGCATTTTCTCAATTAAGGTTCCTTCCTTTCAGATAACTAGTTTGTCGGTCAAGTTGGCATAGACCAGCCAGCCCAGTGTATCCACACCACATTCACGTGGCGTTTAGAAGAAATCGTCAAACCCTCTGGAACTGGAACTTCTGGGTGTTTTCGAGCTTCCAAGTGGGCGTGGGAACCTACCCGGGGTAGTCTGTGAGAGCAGCCAGTGCTCTTAACTGCTGACCCATTTCGGCAGCCTCACATCAGAATTTTAAAAGTTAAAATTAGCTGCGTGTGACTCATACCCTTAGAATCCTAGCATTTGAAAGTAGAGCTAAGAGGAACAGGAATTCAAGGCCAGCTCCAGAACCAGTCCGGTCCTAGGATGGGCTACAGGAGACTACTTCAAATCCAAACAACAATAACTACAACTACTACAACAACAACAACGTTAAAATTAGGCTAGGCTCAGGGTATATATACACCTTTAACGCCAACTCAGGTGACAGAGGCAGGCTGACCAGTGTGAGTTTGAGTTCAACCTGGTCTACATAGGGAGTTCTAGGCCAGCAGGGTTACAGAGTCTCTCTCTCTCTCTCTCTCTCTCTCTCTCTCTCTCTCTCTCTCTCTCTCCCCCCCCTTTCTCTCTCTCACTATGAGATTTTTGCGATGTTATCAATAGACATTCGAGGTCAAACTTCAACGGCTATCTCTCCATGATAATACAGCTAGTGATCTAACTTCACTCAGAACTAACCCTTAAAGCACACATCCACTAGACAATGTGCACACTAGTCGTCGCATTCCTCAGGAGACTGAAGCACGTGGCTGAATGAGCCCCACTTCAGCAACGTAGGGATGGGGAGGGCGGGGGGGGGGGAATCATCTGATTCCCTACGTAGGGAACGGGAGCAGTAGTTCAGGAAGGGTGTCAGGGCCTCTTACTAAGTTTAGAGCCTCAGGGATGACTTGCTCAGGCAGCGCAAAGGTCTCCAGTGGAGAAGTCTCCACACTCACACAAACACACACAGAATCCAAGGCGATGACGTCATCAAAGGGTTAATTCTAGTCTGGGCTGGGGGGGGGGGGAGGGCGGGGCACGCAGCTGTCAGGTGGCTTCGGAAAAATAAACTGCTGAAGAGTCTGACGCCAGGGAGTCCTGAGAGGGACAAGAGGCTACCCACTCAGAGTGTGCTCAACAAAGCATGCGCGCTTGTCCACAACTGGAGGCATCACGTCTATTTTTGCCTGGATTCTTTGCAGCCGGTGGGTTCTTCCAGCGGTGAGCAGTGTGGCGGGCGTGGTCCGGGGGGTGACGATAGGGTTAATCGTCTACGGAGTCCAGGGGCGGAGCGCGGGCGGGCGGGCGTCCCCGGCCCTGCTGGAGCCGGAAGCAGTGCTGGTCAGGGGCGCTTCTAGCCTTCCCTCTCTGTACTTCCACGGATCGGGACGCCAGGGAGCCCAGGGGAGGTGCGGGATAGGGGAACCCAGGGGGGTGCGAGGTAGGGCCGGGCGTTAGAGACCGCAAGGGGACGGTCCATGGTAAGCTCTGAGCGAGAGAACTCCTGAGAAACTTGGGGGGAAGGGGGCGCGACGCAGATAGGGTGAAAGCAGAGGTGATGGGCCTGGGAGGGTTGGAGGACCAAGGGAAGACCCGGGCTGGTTGGCATCCGCCGGTGGACGGATGGGAGCCCTAGCTTAAGACTCTGCGCCTAACAGGTCCTTCCTTTCTCCACACCACTCCAGGGGACGATCCGGAGCTCAACTTTCAAAGGAGAGACGCCCCAGCAAGCCTGTTTTGGGAAGTTCTTCAGCCGCTCACCTCATGGGCCAGACGGCCCTGGCAAGGGGCAGCAGCAGCACCCCTACCTCGCAGGCTCTGTACTCCGACTTCTCTCCTCCCGAGGGCTTGGAGGAGCTCCTGTCTGCTCCCCCTCCTGACCTAGGGGTCCAACGGCGCAACGGCTGGAACCCCAAGGATTGCTCCGAGAACATCGATGTCAAGGAAGGGGGTCTGTGCTTTGAGCGGCGCCCCGTGGCCCAGAGCACCGATGGAGTTCGGGGAAAGCAGGGCTATTCGAGGGGTCTGCATGCCTGGGAGATCAGCTGGCCCCTGGAGCAAAGGGGCACACACGCCGTGGTGGGCGTGGCCACCGCCCTCGCCCCGCTGCAGGCTGACCACTATGCGGCGCTTTTGGGCAGCAACAGCGAATCCTGGGGTTGGGATATTGGGCGGGGAAAATTGTATCATCAGAGTAAGGACCTCGAGGCCCCCCAGTACCCAGCCGGACCTCAGGGCGAGCAGCTAGCGGTGCCAGAGAGACTGTTGGTGGTTCTGGACATGGAGGAGGGGACTCTGGGCTACTCTATTGGAGGTACCTACCTGGGGCCAGCCTTCCGTGGACTGAAAGGGAGGACCCTCTACCCCTCTGTAAGTGCTGTTTGGGGCCAATGCCAAGTCCGCATCCGCTACATGGGCGAAAGAAGAGGTGAGATCCGGACTCGGGGTGGGGAGAGGGTTACCACTCTTGGCAATGGTTTGGGGTGGAAACTCATGGTTGGAGCGCAGGAAGTGGGCTTCGTGTCACTTTGGCCTGTCACTTAAGATGGCCTGGGCTCCAGCTTCACTCCCAAGCCCTACTGGATGTCTGATGCCCGTGTTCAGTCAGAGCCTTTGGATCTCCCTCAGCTGAGGTGGAGGTGGAAATGGAGAAAGAAATAGGGAGCCTGGGCAGGACCTTAGAGAGTGAGGATGCCTGCCTGGAGGTGCTTACTTACCTTGTCTTCCTTCTCTCTCCCAGCGGAGGAACCACAGTCCCTTCTGCACCTCAGCCGCCTGTGTGTGCGCCATGCTCTGGGGGACACCCGGCTGGGTCAAATATCCACTCTGCCTTTGCCCCCTGCCATGAAGCGCTACCTGCTCTACAAATGACCCTGCAGCACAGGGTGTGCTGGCACCCTGCCGTGGGGACAGGTGGAGAGGCTCTGCTGGCCTAGACGACTTAAAAGCGGAAGCTGAGGGGAGGAGGCTGGACCCTTCACTAACCCCCTCACAGGAACAAGACATAGAATACTAAAGGCTGTGGCAGCCTCAGACAAAAGGTTTTTAAGTAAAAAATGAGATGTTTTGTCACAGAACCTGTTTCATTATTATTTTTTTTAAAGACTTATTTATGATATGTGAGTACACTGTAGCTATCTTCAGACACGCAAAGAGGGCATCGGATCCCATGACAGATGGTTGTGAGCCACCATGTGGGTACCAGGATTTGAACTCAGGACCTTTGGAAGAGCAGTCATCTCTCAAGCTCCCCCAACCCAGGCTAGAGCACCATCACTGTCTTAAGAAATTAAGACAAAGCACAAAGCTTAGGCCCAGGTGTTTATTTCCCTTACGTGTAGGATGGTTCACAAACACAATACAAGGGTTCGGCACTGTGGGGGAGGGGAGTGTTCCAGGCCTCCCAGTGGAAGAGGATCTTAGCCTTCGTGTATACTGAAATTCTGAGTTTCTGCATCAGACATCCAGTAGGGCTTGGGAGTGAAGCTGGAGCCCAGGCCATCTAAGTGACAGGCCAAAGTGACATGGAGTCTACTTCCTGTGCTCCAACCACTGAGTTTCCACCCCAAACCAATGGAAGGCGATTTCACTTGTTAGGGCCTAAAGGGACAGTTCTTCTCCTCCCACTCCCCAGGAAGCCACCTTGGTGACACATTTGATTGTACCCATTGTAAGTGGTAAGGGGATTGGCCTGGTCCCAGCTCTTATGGGAGGTGTAAAAGGCTCAGGAAGGTACGGCGTGGATTAGGTCACATGATGGGGCAGATGGTGATGATGTCATCAGAAGCATGTGACTGGAGGGAGCAGTTACTAAACTTCTGGGCAACCTAGTCCATGCTATGCAGGCAGGCGGAGGGCTGGGCAGCGCTCATTGCTTGGCGTTGATGATGTCCACAAATTCCGGCTTGAGAGACGCACCGCCCACGAGGAAGCCATCCACATCTGGCTGGCAGGCCAGATCTTTGCAGTTTGCTCCAGTCACGGAACCTGTAACAGGAACAAGAGGACAGGTTTAGTCAGGGCCAAGATCAGAACTCTTAAGCCCCACCTCCCTGTGCGAGGCAGCCTCAGTCGGTCTTAACCCATTTCCACTAGAGCCAAAGCCACTCGGTCACCTCCGTAAATGATCCGGGTGCACTGAGCCACTCCATCAGAGACATTGGATTTCAGCCATCCCCGGAGCTTCTCGTGAACTTCCTGGGCCTAGGAGGAGGATGGGGAGGATGGGGAGGCAGAGTAAGTACGCCCCTTCCAAGCAGTTAAAACCACCGGTTCTCATATAGAGTTTAGTTTCCAGAAAAGCCCCAGGGCCCGAGAATAGCAAGGCTCCAATCCCACCAGGCTTGGAATGAAGATCTTTGGCAAAGTCACTCTCGTTGGTGAGTTTGGGGGCTCCCTCTCTCTAAAGGGGCGTGGCCCTTTAGATGGGGCTCCACAGCTGTCTAAGTCTATTAAAGCACCATAGGTTGAGGGGCTAGGTCCTGGGTAGTCACCTGCTGAGGGGTTGCAGTCTTGCCAGTCCCAATGGCCCATACAGGTTCATAGGCCAGGACCACCTTGTTCCAGTCCTTCACATTATCTGTAGGGCAGAGAGCGGAGAGTGAACAGGAAGGGCCTGCCAAGCTCTCCTGTTCTAACAGCTATGGCCTACAGCCCCCCTTTGTGTGTGTGTGTGTGTGTGTGCGCGCGCGCGCACACAAGCTATGGTACACATATAAGGCCAGAGGACAACTTGCAGAAGCTGGTTCTCTCCTACCACATGGCTTTGGAGGACTCCGACTAAGGTCCTTGGGCTTTACCCACAGAGCCATTTCACCAGACGCTAGTGGCTTTTTAAAGTGGGGTTTGAGCCTTCCGTGGGAACACTAACAAGAACCCTGTGGCTCGCCCTCTTGCCCCCGGGATCAGTGTGATTCAGGCAGGCTGCGGGCCTTCTGACCTCCCCAGTCCATCTCTGTGACCTTTGCTAGACTCAGGGATCCATGTGTCCAGAGGTACCTGCGATGACCTTGGTTTGCTCGAAAACAACCTTCTCAGTGATGCCGGCTTCCCTCTCGTCTAGCTTCTCCCCAATGCAGGCGATCACTCCAAGTCCCTCAGAGAGGGCATGGTTCACTTTCTGCCCAATCAACTGTTGAACAAATACCAGGTAAGATATCCTCCTAGCACTAAAGCACCCTTCTCCCCCTCACCCCCGTTTACTGACCTCGTCTGATTCCCCGAACACATGCCTTCTTTCCGAGTGCCCCAACACAACCCAGGTGGCTCCTAAGTCTTTGATCATGCCAGGGCTATAACAAACAAACACACACACATATATACACACCAAGGTTCAGCAGGAAGCCCACAAGGAAGGTTTTCCCTCTACATCCCTCTCTGCCTCTGTCTCACCTGACTTCTCCAGTGAAGGCCCCATTGGTCACTTTGTAGCAGTTCTGTGCAGCCACAGCAATTTTGGGATCCAGCTTCTGCCTGGCGAAGTCTATGTAAGCGGTTGGCGGTGCACAAACCACCTCTGAGGATGAGATCAGAGAAGGCCTCACTTTTTAGGCACCCGGTCTTGCATTCACTTCCTTGGTTCTCCTTCATTTTTCAGTCCAGAAAGTTGACCTTTGTCCACTACCCAGCCCAGGCTGGGCCTGTACCCAGTACCAGAGCCTTCCTAATGCCTCTGATAGGCCACAGCCCTTAGCCTGCCCTCTGCTCTTTTAACAGCCGAGGCTCTAATTTCCTCAGGCTATTCTGGGAACGGGCATCTATCTCCCAGACTCAGCATTCTCCGGGGGTAACCCCTTTCTAAAATAGCCCACCCCACATATCCATCCCGGTAAGGATTTTTAGCATAAGAAGAAGAGGTCAACTTCGGGAGTTTGTATTGGGCTCTTTGGGAAATAGACGTTCAGAGAATATACCCTTTGGTCATTCTCACGGTTCTCTGATTTAGGCGGGTAGGAGGGGGGAGGATGGAGGGTGCTGTGAACAGCAGGGAACTGACGAGGCCGCAGAGACCTTGTGTTTTTTCCTATATCCAGTCTAAGAAGAGCTGTAACATTTTTTTTTTAATTTTTATTCCCCAACGGCTCCGCATGTTTGGCATATGCTAGGGGACAGCAGGAGTGGCCCATGCCGTGGAGAGCAGGGATGTGGAAGCCCCCAGCTCAAAGGCCAAAGCATGCGGCGGCGCGGGGAGGAGTTTAGGGCTACGTGCAGGGACGCACGGAGCCAGACGCCGAGGGGGCAGGTAGCTGAGAGCCCGCGCAAGCCCAGCTTCCCCCTTCTCGTTCTGGCGGACACGCGCCAGTCTTCTTGATTATCCAACCGGACACTGGTTCTTCTCGACCCTAAACCCTAGCTGGTGCAGCTCCGGTCCACCCTCAAAGGGCGACTTTCTTTACACCCTGCCCCCACGCCAAGAACCCCTTTGGGGCCCCACAGGCCCCGGGGCAGCATTTAAATGCTTTTCCTCCTCAGCAAACCTCTGTGCAGCCCGGACAGCAAATGGCCCTTGTCCCCCAGGCCACCATCCAGGTCCACTCGGACACTGAGCAGGTGGCGCCACACCCGACCGTCCACTCCCACGCCCCGCCGCCGCTCCCAAACAGAGCTCACCGGTGTCTGCCGGCAGGCAGGCTGCGTTCAGGGTGCAGATGAGCTCGCCCAGGCACTTCTTCCTCCCGTTCATCTTCCAGTTGCCCCCCACGAAGAACTTCCTGGAAGGCGCCATGGCAGTAGGCTCAGCTTTCTGAAGGTCAGCGCAAACGCTCGGCTCTCGCCACTGGCCACTTATATAGATCGCTGTGAAGCAGAACTCCTCCTTCTCCCCGCCCTCCGCCATGGTTAGCCCGGCCCCTGCTGCTCCGCCTTCCCCTCCGACCGCCTTTCCACCTCCCGGTGTTTCGATATTCTGACGTTTCTCCTTTCTTGTAGCAATGTTCTAAAGGGTTCCGTGGGCTCAAACGTCCCGCCTCAGTGACTCGGCAGTTGAGATGTTGAGCCTCGCGCTCAGGGAAACACTTATTTATTTATTTATTTATTTATTTATTTATTTATTTATTTATTTATTTATTTGCGATTTCAGAAGACCAAAGGGCATTTCCCCTGGAGCTGGCAGCAACAGCGCCTTGGACCCTGGGGGTTGAGGGCACCTTTCCAACTCTGAAATCGCCCCGTTCCTTCATAGCATAAAGCAAAGCCATAGTTGAGGAGCCCTTCCAGCAATCACAAGGAAGGGGGCCAAGTGTGTCACAATCGTCGCTAGTGATTATGGGGTCCTTGCAGTTGTCAGGCCTTGGCCAAATGGAGCGGAGTGGGAGCCTGGTGTGGGGGAGGGGAGGGAGGCAGCCTGGCTGCGTCAGCTGATACCAGCATGGCCCGGCCACCCCTGTTCTGGGCCCTCTGTTTGTCCACAACAATGCGGCTAGACCAATACATGGTCAGTGGGCTGTGATGCAGCCACTCTTCTGAATTTCCCTTTATTCACCCCCACCTCAGTCTTCTGAGCATTTCTAGGGCTGGAAACAAGGGAATTGTCTGGGGTTGCTGGTAGGGCAAAGGGCCCCAGCTGGGCCCCTCTGAACCCGACCCTTCCAGTAATCCTCCCCAGAACAAGTCTCCACAAAGAACTAAAAACCAGTTAGTCGTCGTACTTTTATTCACATCATGTATTTTGGCATTTTTTCCAGAGGACCATAAAGACAGACTGGGAGAGGCTGAGGCATAAGGGCGAAGGGTGTGGGGAGGGTCCTGTTCCCTCATAGCCTCCTTTGGCCCACCACAAGGGAGCAGACACGTAAGGGGAGGGGAGGCACAGTCGCTCCCTCCCCTGGAAAGATGCAGAAAGCCACATCCACGCACACACAGGTAAGACCCCTCCCACATCAGGGGTTGGCCATCACAGAGAAGCAGAGCACTGTGGAGTCAGGGGCAAGGGAAGGAAGCAACAAGGTCCCTCCCACCAAGGACAGGCAGCTGGCCCCTTCCGGTCCCACCCCTGCTCTATCCCCAAAGTCTAATGAGTACCCTCCTCTTTGGCCATTCTCCTATGGCCTCCAGCTCTTTCCGATGCTGGGGTCAAAAAGAACAAGGGTACGAGCAGGGGCTGAAGGCCGTCCCTCATGCCAGATGGTCTGTCCCCAGCCTGAGGTGGAAGGGTTGAGGGCAGGCTCTTAGCTGAGCACTCTCTGGTAGAAGTAGATGTAGCCCAGGTCCTTGGGTGGCTTTTCCGAGGCGCACACTTTCTGGTCATTGTAGATCACCCATCTGGGAAGTAGGCAAAGGGTCAGAGAAGGAAGGAAGAACAGTGGGCTCTCCATATTGTGTCACCTTTCAGGCAAGGCCTGAGGAATGCCTTGGAAGGAGCCCGACCGACTTTGATTCTACGTCTACATCCCCAAATCTACCACCCAGCTAGCAGTCTGAACAGAGCTTCGGAATCTCATTTCCCCATTTGATGTCCTCAGACTGTCCATTTAGAGACATGGTCCCAACAAACCTGGCTGTCCTGGAACCCTATGTACACAAGGCTGGTCACAAGCAGAGATCTAGTACTGCTGGGTCCCCAATGTTGCAATTAGATGTATGAAGGACTCCAGCCAGCCAGTGTGTAGTTGTTTGTTTTTTGAGACAGGATTTCTCTGTGTAGTCCTGTACACCTTGGAACTAACTCTGTAGACCAGGCTAACCTCAAATTCATAAATCCGCCCCCCCCACTCTGCCTCCCAAGTGCTGGGATTAAAACTATGCGCCACCATGCCCAGCATGTGTTTTCAAAAATTATAGCCAGGAGGTGGTGGCGCACGCCTGTAATCCCAGCACTCTGGGAGGCAGAGGCAGGAGGATTTCTGAGTTCAAGGCCAGCCTGGTCTACAGAGTGAGTTCCAGGACAGCAGGGGCTATACAGAGAAACCCTGTCTTGAAAAACCCCTCCCCCCCCCAAAAAAAGAAAAAAATATATAATTATTTACTTTGCACTAATAACCACTTGAACCACGGTGTGTACAGAGATCAGAGGGAAGTTTTCTGGTTCTGGGAATCCAACTCTGGCTGTCGGGACTGGCAGCAGGTGCCTTTCCTCACTGGGGTCTTGTCAGCCTAGACTACATCATCTTTCACCCATTCCTGTGAAGGCGGGGAAGCTGAAAAGACCACCGTCTTCTATCCTTTTTTAAAGAGGACTTGTTTTTAAAATTGTGTGTGTGTATGTGTGTGTGTGTGTGTGTGTGTGTGTCCGCTCAGACATAGGTGCAGGTGCCCATGAAGGCCAGAGGGTGCCAGATCCCCCGGAAGTAGCTATGGATGGCTGTGAACCTTCATCTGGATGCTGGAAACTGAACCTAGGTCTTCTGCAGAGTGGCAAGTGTTCTTAGTCAACAAGCATCTCCACGGCCCACCCCGCCCCTGTGGAGACAGGATTTCAGAGCACAGGACCGCTTAGAACTCACTCACCATGTGGCCAGAGATGAGCTTCACCTGCTGGCTCCCCGGCCCCCCCTCAATGCTAGCACTGCAGCCATGAGCCACTACACACACAGCCTTGGACCACCATTTTCATTGAGTAATTAGTCTTTGCCACATTATTTAACTTTACTGCTGCCACAGGCAATACATAACCAAGCAGATGACCACGTACTAGTAAAACTTCATTTACAAAAGCAGACAGATTTAGCCCTGGGATATGCCTTGCGTATCCCTAAGGGGAGGCACCTTCCTCCCCTAGCCCCTCAGAGCTGAGGACTGAACCCAGGGCCTTGCGCTTGCAAGTGCTCTATCACTGAGCTAAATCCCCACCCCCATTTTTTTGTTTTGTTTTTTGTCTTAAGACAGGGTTTCTCTGTGTAGCCCTGGCTGTCCTGGAATGAACTCTGTAGACCAGGCTGGCCTCAAACTCAGAAATTCACCTGCCTCTGCCTCCCAAGTGCTGGGATTACAGGCATGCGCCACCACTGCCCAGCTTCATTTTTTTTTCAACCTGATTTCTCCCACGAGTACTGTAGGGTGGGCCTGCAGGTTGCCCTCTCCCCCGCCCTCTCCATCCCCAGTGCGCACTGCTGGCCCTTACCTGCCTTCCTTCTTGATATGGCACACATAGTGACCACACATGGTAGATGTGCCCATGTGACTAATGAAGGCAAAGAGCTGATACTCTGGGGAAGAAGAGAAAGATAAAGCAGAGGAGAAAACTACTAGGGATTCCTGTGTGACAATATTTAACAGCTCAAACTCAAAACTAGAGTTTCAGGGATCACGGGCAAAGGGGACCTCAGCTCCTTGAATTCCACCCTCACCAGACCCATCAGAAAGACAGAGCTTCTGACTCCCCCAACTGAGAAACACATGGCACTAGAATGAGGGCAACACAGCCCTAGGTCTACCCAGATTCTTGGGGACACTCACTCCCAGGACCATCCCGGACTTTAGGTCCCACTGGCACAGACTCAGAGATGGAGTCAGCAGCTGAGCGTCCTTCCGAGATGTCCATGGCAGCTTCTGCATCGAGGTCATCGATGTGACTGAAGATCCAGTCTACAGCCCGCTCTAAGCTATTGTTCTTGGAGAGGAGGGAAGCGTTACTTTTCCTAGAGTGGAGCAGGCACACCCACACTGTGGCTATCACAGACAGAGACGGAGCCACCAGCGTAACCACACTATGCTGGGTTTGGTACACACTAACCAAAGTTACCACTGTAACCTTACCCTACCCCACGTTCCCAGAGGCTCCAAGTCCTGGGACAGCGCATACCGTGGCCCGCAGAGCTTTCAGGGCCTGGTCCCTTGAGAAGCCCATGGAAACAATGGTGGTCACGCAGTCCTCTGGTGGGGGGTCAGCGGCTGCACTTGTGGAGCCAGGCCCACTGGAGCCAGGCAAGATGAGGGGGTTTGCAAAGTCTGTGGACGAGGAAGGCATGAGTGTCTGGGGGATGGATGGAGGCCTGCCTCCTCCTGCCTCCCACCTCTGCCTACCTGGATCATCCATGTGTGACATGACCCAGTTCATGGCTGCTTCGGCCCCACTGTTTCCTGTGTAGTAGACAGCTTTCCGGCAGGCGTCCATGGGGAAGCCCATCTCCACCAACTGTATGATGACGGACTCATCCAGCATGGGCGCTGTGGTAGAATTAGCACGGTGACTTCCTGCTACTGTCTCCACTGGTTCCTTCATCCCCCCGCCTGCCCCCCATGCCTTTTCCCAATCATCCTGCATGTGCTTTTTTCTCTTTCATAGATAAGCGTTTCATACCAGAACTAAAATAAACAGAAGCAAAATGGGACCCTGGTATCCCAAAGGTGATCTGTTTTCTGCTGTGCATGGAACTCAATCCCCTTCCCATCCCAACCCAGCCCAAGGAAGTAATGAAGGTAGATACAGAGTCAGTTAGCCAGAGCTGAAGACAGCCCGTAAGAATGCGGCTGGGGGTAGTTCAGCCTGTCTTCACATCCAACAAGGCACAGAGGATATTTGGGAGGGAGGACAGGAAGAAACATAAAGGAAGGGAAGGAAGTAATACAGAAGCCCTCCCCCATCAGCAAGGGAGAGAGACAGGCAGGAAGAAGAATCACTAACATGTCGGAGAGGAGAAGTGAGGGGAGCAGAAGGAGTCTTCGTCTTCGTTGCCATAGAAACCAAGGCTACCTTTGGGCTCGTCCGGAGTGACCAGGGGTGGGGCAATGTCAGGCAGCTCCTCCTCCCCGGGCTGCAGCCCTGCGCCCCTCAGCTGGGAGATATCTAGCTCCTCCGGCATCTCGATGGACACATCTGCAATGAACGGGAAGAAGGGCCACTTCAGCAGCTTCCCGATGCTAACCTGCAAAAGCACAGGCACCCTCATGCTCCTGCTGTGCTTTAGATCTGCTCTTAGCAGCTCCAACCATGGGAAACGTGCGCAAGTGTACGTACGAGTCAAGGCACCTAGATTCTAGTTCCAATCTACCATGAGCAATAGACAGGCAAGGGGCCTCTACAGTCAGAGTGCCTTATATTTCTGAAGGTCTGTTTCATTCTCCACAAAATCAAGATAAATCAGAAGTGTCACATTAGAGCCAGGGACCTGTAAGACCTGCTTCAAGATTAACCCAATAAAAGTACTGTCATCAACTAAATAAATTTAACAGTACAACCAGTCATGACTATCAAAATAGTTTTAACCAGGCATCACGGCACATGCCTTTAATCCCAGCACTAAGAGGCAGAGGCAGGTAGATCTCTGCGTGAGGCCAACCTGATTTACACAGCAAGTTCCAGACCAACCAGGGCTACACAGTGAGACTCTGTCTCAAAAAGGATGAAAAACCCAGAGAAGTTTTAATCAGTATCTTCAAACTAGATACATTTTGAAACGTACACAAAATGCTTCCCTTTTCAGAGAAAAAATCTGAGGAACACTAGTTGATACATGTTGTGACTACCTTTTTGTTGTTTTTTGTTTTTTGGATTTGGTTTTTTTACAAGACAGGGTTTCTCTGTATAGCCCTGGCTATCCTGGAACGCACTCTGTAGACCAGGATGGCCTCGAACTCAGAAATCTGCCTGCCTCTGCCTCCCAGAGTGCTGGGATGACAGGCATGTGCCACTACCGCCCAGTTGAGACTACCTTTTTCTAGGACTTTCTACATCACCACCCATCCCAACAACATACCCAGCTTCTTGGGCACCCAGTCTAGGCCAAAGGTGAACTTCTTGATCTGGATGACCAGGTAGTCCGGGAAGGAGGCAAACCGAGTGGTCCTGGGGAGAGAAAACATGCTGGCGCCCAGAGCTTTCCCGTCTCTACACTGGGCTTGGTCTCTCTTAGATAATACTCCCCTCTGCCTGCCTGGGTAGAGAACAGGGCTCTGCACAAGGAGCTGCAGAAACTAGGTATCAGATTGGCAACGGGCTGAGGACTTGGTCCCTGAAACTGAAGCACCTCTCCAGGTCCCCAAACTATACCAGTGGCCAAAGCAAACTGCTTTCTAGAAGCCTGATTATTCCTTTAGCTGACACAAAGTGTCGGGGCTCTAGCATAATGGGGAGAGCTAGTGCAGAGGCCACACTAGAAAAGAGCTTGCACCACAGGAGAAGTGTCAGGAAAGAAGGTAAGAGAACAAACAGGTCATCGCCCATGTCTACCCTTGCTACAGCCTCCTGGTACCCTCAGAAACAAACCAAACCGTGAGGCCTAGGTGGTAATCTGGAGATCTCCACCAAAAGGACAGCAGTCAAGAGGTAGAGTGTCCCTGGTGATGACCCCACTGAGGTGGCAGCTAAACCCCGGCAAAGGACATACTTGAGCGCGACGGACTTGGCCTGCAGGGCGGTACTCCAGAAGTCATCCACCTGCTCAGGGGCCCCATAGGCTTCCAGGCAGGAGCTGAAGGGCACCTGGGCCCGAACCAGCTCTGGCAGTGGTACTTTTTCCTCTTCGGCTTGCCGCTTCTTCTCTTCATACTCGAGAAGCTCCTCTGGTGAGAAGACAGGTGCTGTAGTCCTTGAGGATGCCTGCCCCCTGCTCTCTGCTCAACTCTGCCTGCTGGCCTCGCGCCCTAAATTATTCCCATTTCCCTACCTCCACCAAAGCCCACCAGACATGCCTCATGTACCGTGCATCCCATCTCAACAGCGCTGACAAGCTGCAGGATTAACCCCTGCCCCGCTGTGCTCCAGTTCAGATCTGGGCTTCCATTCGTACCGAGGCCTGGCTGGGCACAAGCTACCTTTGTTAAGGGCTGCATCCATGGGCACAGGCAACTGCATGATGTAGTCCACCCGCTGAGTGTACTTGACCTTCTCTGTGGCCAGGCATTTGATTTTCTCTTCCACCAAGAAGCGGAACACTTCATTTGGATTTTCAGAACTCCGGCAATTCCTCTATGGGAAAGAGGCAGGATAGGAAGGTCAGGGCAGCCAGGGAACAAATTGAGGCTCACAAATTTTTATTAGGGAGCCAGTAGAGAATGGCAGTGGATTGAAAGACGCCACTCAGGAGCTCAGGGATGCAAGACAGAGAAGCCTTCCCTAGTTAACCACCCTCAAACCTCACTGTGGCCACTGTAATGCTACCTGTATTTTTCCTTGTAAGTACTAAAAGTATTCTCCTGCTGGGGATGAACCCAGAGACTCGTGCTTGCTAGCTAAGTGCTCTACCTCTGTGCCCCACCTCCCGGCCTTCTTAATGTTTTTGCTATTCTAAGCTTAATTGGGTTTACCACAAATAGGAATCACAGGTAAAGATTATCACTTGTTGCCGGGCGGTGGTGGCGCATGACTTTAATCCCAGCACTTGGGAGGCAGAGGTAGGTGGATTTCTGAGTTCGAGGCCATCCTGGTCTACAGAGTGAGGACAGCCAGGGCTACACAGTGAAACCCTGTCTTGAAAAACCAAAAAAAAAAAAAAAAAAGATTATCACTTGTCTGGACTCTTTTCCTCAGGTGCAGCTACATACACAGAAGAGGCTGAGTGCAAACGCACCGCTCAGTTACAGGGCCTGGGTGGGAAGGAAGCAAGAGGGCGCGAACAGGAGAATCAGCAGTGGCCTCCCCGGCACTGTCCCATCCTTACCTCCACCATGTTGATGAGATGCAGGAAGAATTCCTGGGCATCCTGCTGCCGATTAGTGGAGAACTCGGGATGGCCCTTGCCAACGAGGGCCTTGAACATTCGAGGGGCAATGCCATCTTGAACTTCCTAGGCAGGACCAGGGCAGGGATTCAGTAGGCACCACATGACCTACTTTAGATGCCTCCTAGATCTTAGTTTCTCTATGTAAGTCTATGGTCTGAAAAGGATAAAGTCCTAATCTCACCTTTTGTTCTGGTACCTGCTCCCCATCACCTGACTCCAGTGCTGGCTTAGAATATTCTCCAGAGAGAAGGCCATGCCCGAGTTTGGCCCTGTAGTAATAACCAAGAAAACCATTTAGCTAGTGAACTAATGATCCCAGAAACTGCATCTTTTTCTTTCCTTCAATCTTATTCATGACCCAACTTAGACAACTCTTAAAAATCTATGTGTAGGAGCTGGAGAGATGGCTCAGAGGTTACGAGCACTGACTGCTCTTCCCGAGGTCCTAAGTTCAATTCCCAGCAACCACATGGTAGCTCACAACCATCTGTAATGGGATCTAATGCAGTCTTCTGGTGTGTCTGAAGACAGCTACAGTGTACATAAAATAAATCTTTAAAAAATAAAAAATCTGTGAGTGGCTTTGTAGGGATGGGGACACCTTAGGTTGTATAGGAACTCAGCACAAGGGGCAGTACACAGTTTCTAACTGCTCCGAGTTGTAAAGCACTCAACAGCCTTTGTAGGCTACATACACCTGGGTGCTGAAGTCTTGAGTAGGGTCCGTTGGGGCATTCTGGAAGATCTTCTCCAATTTATCCACATACCTAAGAGGCAAAAGCAGAGTAGCAGGAAGACGGAAGGGATAAACCATCTACCAATCACTAATCTAGTCCACTCCTCTGCAGCAAGCTGCCCACCCTCCCTTCTCAACTCACGGCAGCACGCATGTGCACAAGGCACCCTTCCAGGCAGCATGCATGTGCACAAGGCTTCCTTCCCGAGGCAGAGCCAAGGGACCAAGACAGCAGCCCAGGGCTAGACTAAACACAGATCCTATGCTTCGTCCTTCTCTGCTCTATCGCTGGGAAGGGTGTGCTCGGGCAGCTTTGTAACGTGCTCCCCTCACAGCACACCTGCCATGGTAGAACAGAGCT
The DNA here is from genome assembly GCF_947179515.1 of Apodemus sylvaticus. Classification (NCBI taxonomy): domain Eukaryota; kingdom Metazoa; phylum Chordata; class Mammalia; order Rodentia; family Muridae; genus Apodemus; species Apodemus sylvaticus. Next base: position 160,471,410 of record NC_067473.1, read on the forward strand.
ATTCTAAGAATGAGAGCAGGCACACGACACCCAGGACAGCTGAAGGAGAGTGTGCAAAGAGACTGTCAGCCAGAAGACGAGCTAAGACGTTAAAAAGGATTTGGTTTCAGCCAACTAATAATTCCCAGCCACTATACCTTCCCCTCCATCTCCACCGTTCTCATGGCCTCCTTAAGTAATGCAAAGATGTGGTAAACTAAAGGTCGCACAGGTAGGTACCCAGCACAGATCGGTAGAAAAGACCAGAGCTCACTCACTTCCTCTGAAAGTCAGGGATGCTGAAGAGCACCTGGACCACGGAGTTGAGGTAGCAGCTGTTACCCAGGTTCCGGATGCCCGTGTAACCAGGCCCAAACAGAGGCTTGAGTGGCACGCCTGACTCCTGGATCAGCTCCCACTCACCAATCCGCTGGTTCATGTCTATCTCCAGCTCAGTCATTGTCTTGTCCGTCTGCAGGGAAGGGAAACTTAAGACTAGGCAAGAAGCTAATTCTTAAAGTTTCCCAGACCCTAGGGCAAGACCCAGATATAGCCCAGGAATTATGGACTTGGGGGCCTGGGCATAGTATATACCACGCAGTCTCCAAGCTCTGGACTGAGAGTCATCCTACATCCTGAGGAAGCGAAATGACCAGGCTTCTCCCTACCAGGATGCTCTTTCATACTCTGAAGTCGCTCTACTTACCTTTAGGTTATTACTACAGAACACTCATCAGAGAAGCATCCCGGTGCCCAAGTCAGAGAGGGCGTCTGCCGCACACCTAGCAGTACCACTTTCATCCTCTCTCATACTACTGGTCAGTAGTTAACAAACAGTCATTTATTTGGGACTATGACTAAGACCCGCCATGATCCTACACTATGCCTATAAAAGTAAGAACTATACCTATCTTCCTTTCTCTCCTGAGACAGGGTTTCTCTGTGTAGCTTTAGCTGTCTTGGAACTCTCTTTGTAGACCAGGCTGGCCTTGAACTCAGAGATCCTCCTGTTTCTCCCTCCCAAGTGCTAGTATACATCCATCCACTGCCGGGATGACAAGGTTTATTTTATTTACACGGTGATTGGCATGTAATAAATATTTGATAGTACTCACTGAATAACCAAATGATTATGGAGTTCTCTTCAAGAGAGATTCATTGATCTTGGGGCCTGGGTTACCTCAGCTTTAGGCACAGAAGGCGACAGAGACGTGGAGGGGATCTGAAGCTACTGGGCACCGCGGGCCTCCCTCACCTTCTGCATCTTCAGCATGTCGATGCCAAAGTGAGACAAGTGCTCGGCCAGGCTCGGGTCCAGAACCATGTCGTCCTCGTCGTAAGAGTACACATCTATAGGGAAGGCACGCACGGTGGCAGGGGACAGCCTGGCATTCGCCTACCCACCAACTCTACCTCCTGCCCAGAGGACAGCCGGCCAGCAGGCTCACCCTCCCGCCTCACATGGGCATTAGTGAGGCGCAAAGCCCGTTGGGATTGACTGTCAGAGGAAACGCTCAAATCGGATAAGGAAGAAGGGGAATTATGAGTTTCTTTTATCTTACATGTATGTGTTAGTGTGTGTGCAGGGGCTTTTTCTTTTCCTCTTAGTTTCTGGTCTAGGTCTCATATAGCCTCGGCTTACCTCAAACTCATTATACAGTTGAGGGTAACCTTCAACGTTCCATCCCTGCTTCCACCTCCTAAGTTCTGGGATAACAGACCTGCACTAGAGCAAGCCCACACCCAGTTGTAACTGCATCTCCTCCTGCACCATGCGCTACCACAGTGACACAGGTTTGGAAGACAGTGACTAAGCAGACAGCAATGACAGTGACTAAGCAGACAGCAATGACGAGGGTCTTCCGGGGTTGGATCAGGGCCATGCAGCCATGTTATTCATGTTGTAGGAAAGGAGCAAGAGAAGCGCATTAAGTGGGGAGGGGGAGGGGCTGGCGAGGAGTACCAGCGCCGTCGGGGGTGATGGTGCCCAGCTTGACCGCTAAGGGGTAGCCAGTCTCCCTGTAGTGCTCCACGGCATGGTTGTTGCCCCCACTGCCATCAAAGTAGCGCCGGCCGCAGAGGATGGAGCCGTCGGTCAGGTTGAGCCACAGGTTCTCCCTCATGTCGCACTTGGAGCACTTCCAGCCACTAGCCCAGGGAGAAGAGAATCAGCCGGACTGTGGGTTGGGTCTGTGGGAATGGCAGCGACGGCAGTGTGCAGGCCCCACCAGCTTACGAGCCCATCTTCCCTCATCTGGCTGCCCCTGCGTTGTTCATCTCCCCCATCTTCCTTCTAGGCTTGCCCCCTCTCCTTTCCTTCCAGTTCCCACACAAAGGTGGCCTCTTTACCCTCGCTTGCTCTGGGGACTGTGCCCAGAGATGAGCGGAGGCAGGTCTCACCAGGGAGGGATCCGGGCAGGGTTGTCCAGCTGCTTGAGGTTGAAGGCGTGCTTGGACACCTGACGGACTTCTCCGTCCCAAGCCTGCACCTCCTGCTTTCGAGAGGCCGAGTCAGCTGTAAGTAGGGCTTCCACCGCACTGGTCACCTAGAAGAACAGAGCCATCAGCCAGGACCCCCCTGCCCCACGCACCCTCACCCTCAGGCCCCAGTTTTGTTGGGACTGTCCACGCCATGACTACAGCAGCCCCTTCTGCCCTCGAATCTCTGGGAAGGGTGGTGAGATATGCATACCCGATCTCTGACAATGTCGGGAAGCCCCCCCAACCCATCCCGAGCGATCTCCAGGTAATCTGGCAAAATGACAATCTTCACATCCTCATCATATTCAAACTTGTCCTCGGTGAGGTCAAACCCACCTTCAACACCTGGAGAGGACAAAGAATAAGGAAGAAAGTCGAACAGCTACCATTTGTTGTCATCTCTCCAATTTGTCCCTTCCAGAGCTCTGAGGCCACAGATGAGGCTTGGGTTGTCCTAGCAGGAGGCTCACCGATGGCCAGCCGAGTGGGCTTCTTCCGAGGTGGGTCCCCAGTGCCTGCGCTGGTGTCCTCTTCCTTCTGCAGTAAAAAGAGGGTCAGAGGCCCGAGCACGATGGTGCCTGACTTTGTCCTGGCATTCAAGGGGCAGACGCGGGGTCTCTAAGAGTTCCAGGCTGGCTGAGGCTAATCGGTGAAAGGTCAGGACCAGCAATGAGCCCCAGGGACAGAAGGAAGGTGGGGAAGGGGAGGAAGGAACAGTTAACTGCACAACACCAAGAGGCTGATCATCAGTCAGGGCTCAGTGACACAAACAAGAGCGTGAAAGGAAAGCAAGAGCTACGCAGTCAGAGGGCCGCTGGCCAGTTTATATCAGCTTGACCCAAGCTAGAGTTAGCAGGGAGGAGGAAGCCTCAGGGGAGAAAATACCTCCATAAGACTGGGCTGTAGGCAAGCCTGTGGGCAGCAGTCCAGCAGTCCCCCCCTCTTTTTTTGTTTTTGTTTTTTTTTTTGGATTTGGTTTGGTTTTTTGGAGTCAGGGTTCCTCTGTATAACCCTGGCTGTCCTGGAACTCACTCTGTAGACCAGGCTGGCCTCGAGCTCAGAAATCTGCCTGCCTCTGCCTCCCAGAGTGCTGGGATTACAGGAGTGTACCACCAATGCCTGCCCCCCCCCTCTCTAATTTTTTTTTTTTTTTTTTGGAGACAGGATTTCTCTGTGTAGCCCTGGCTGTCCTGGAACTCACTCTGTAGACGAGGCTGGCCTGAACTCGGAAATCCACCTGCCTCTGTCTCCCAAGTGCTAGGATTAAAGGCTTGCACCACCACTGCCCAGCTTAATTCTTTTTTTTTTTTACACTCCAGATTTTGTCCCCTTCCCAGTCCACCCTCTGACTGTTCAACATCCCATACCTCCCCCATACAGGAGGATGTCCCCATCCCACCTCCCACCCCTCAGAGCAGCAGTTCTCAACCGGTGCTTTGTAACCCCCACAGGGACTACATATCAGATATTTATATTACAATTCATAGCAGCAGCAAAATTATAGTTATAAAGTAGCAACAAAAATAACTTTATGGTTGGGGTCACCACAACATGAAGAACTATTGTGGTCACAGCATTAAGAAGGTGGAGATTCACTGCTGTAGGGCATTTTCTTCATTAATGACTAGAGAGGAAGGGTCTGCCCATTGTGGGCGCCATCCCTAGGTTGGTGGTCCTGGCTTCCACAAGGCTGAGCCAGCCGGTAAGCAGCACCCCTCCATGGCTTCTGCTTCAGCTCCTGCCTCCAGGTTCCTGCTCTGCTTGAGTTCCTGTCCTGACTTCCTTCAATGACAGACTATAGTGTGGAAGTGTATACCAAATAAAGTGTGAGCTCATTTGCCCAACTTGGTTTTGGTCATGGTGTTTTACCATAGCAATAACCCTAAGAAGAGAAGACACTCAAAGCAGGCTCCTTGTGGAATGTGTCTGCGTGTCCCAGCCCATACCCTAGCCACTGTGCCTACCGGTCGCCGGGTCCTCCGGAGGTGCAGGTAGACACGCTGGCCTGTCTTGTTGAAATGTCTCTCCACATACTGTTTCCCAAATCCCAGGAATGTGTTCATGCAGATATAGAGGCCACCCTCAGACTCCTGCAGGGCACAATGAGAACGGGAAACACAAGAGGGACAAAGCTTGCACGTGTGGGGAGCCAAGGGTCAAGGGTCAGAAAGGGTTTGCTTCCTAACACTGTGCAGCTCTTAGCAACGTATACAGCCTTCGGGACATGAGAGACAGCCGAAGGTCTTCCCTATCCTGAATCTGAAAACAGCCACCAAGCTCAGGAGGCAGCTGAGCAGTACTCCTCAGATGTTGCCGCTCACTACTCAATCAAAAGAGGGCCCCTTCACCTCTTCTTTGGCTCAGGAGACCCAGAATGTAGAGGTACTCATGTTGTCAGAGGTGACACTTAGAAGAGGGGGAGAACAAAGGGCCAGCCAGCCAAACCCTACCTGATAGACGTTAGGTACCTCAGAAAACCTCCTAGATCACAGGGGCAGAGATGGCAGCACCAAGCAGGACAGGGGTCAGACCTCTCCTTTGTCACACTCTCTACGAGAGGAAAACCCTGGCTTTGGGGGATACCCCTTGTTTGGGACACACAGCTAACCCTGAAGCTAGCTTAGGTCATGAAGGCCATCATTTTACAGCCGCTAGCTGCCCGCTGCCTAATCCCTCTCCCCTATAGTTACATCAACCTGCAACCTCAAACCTGTTTATTCATTTTTATTTGTTTCTTTTTGAGACAGGATCTCCTGGAACCTGGGCTGGCCTGGAACTCACTACGTAGCCCAGGATGACCCAGACTTTTCTTCTGTTTCAGCCTCCCAGGTCTGCCTGGGGTAACAGGTTTGTTGCCACCACACCCACTTGAGATATCCCTTTTGTGAACAATATGGCTACACTTGCTGAGAGAGCTAGACAACATAAAATCAAGAAGAACAGGGAAGATTTGTGCCCCCCTGAGGCACAGCTAGGGAGGGAAAGTCAGGCTCCCCTAAAACTAAACCAGCCTTCCAGAGTGGGTGCCGGCGTCAGATGAGAGAGAAAGCGGGAGAGGAAGCTGGACGAGAATGCCTCACATGCCAGGCTCTAAGCAGCAGGCATCCTCTTCTTGGAATATAGATTTTCTGCACTAGTAAAATTAGGGCAGGATCTCAGGGAGTCGGTGGACCAGTGACCTGCACTGTACCACTCCCTAGAAGCTTGTGGACTGCAGTGCTCACTAAAAAAGCACTTCTCCCCACAAAGCCTAGCTACACTCCCTTTCTCCCACAAAAAGAATCAGATGATCTGACAAGCTTCAGGTTGTTACTAAATCAAGTAGGCAGGAGATCCCTCGCCTCAGAATGGAAAAGGGAAGGCGTTGGAAAAATTACAAAACAAACAAACAAATGGAAAAAACCCATTATTTTTCAGTCATATAAAGTACTAAGGAGAGACAGGAACAATTGTCTTGTCTTTAAGTGTAAACACAGACCCACTGATATCTATCTACCTTTCCCTCCAGAGAGGAAGGTGGGCACACTCAGGTAACTCTTTGGATGAAAATAAAAGGTGTGGCTGCTTCATGGCAGACAGGAAGCCCTGACCGGCAACCCACCTCTACTACCAAGGCCAGCTGGGGAGAAGTAGAGCCTTATCTGGGGCTCTGATCAAAGCCCAGCAAACCTAGCAAACCACAAATCACAGGGCTGGCTCTCAAGTGTTCGCCACGTTACGCTGCTCTACTCAGCACTGGGGATGCATTATTCAGTCTGACTTGCAGTTTTCAGGCCCTGAGCTGGTCAGGCTGAAGGCTCCGGGCAGGGCCCAACAACCGCTAGAGGGGAGGGGTGATGAGGGGGGCGGATCCCAACCAAACTGCAGCCCTTTCAGTTAGGGCCTGGAGGCTCGGCTCCAGCTGAAGATGACACAGGAAGGCAGAACTGCAGGAAGGGAGGTACAAGGTGGAGCCGGTAAAACGTGAAGCACGGTGTGGGTGGCGGCTTTGTCTAACTAGACAAGAGTGGGAGCAAGATGAGAGAGGGGCCTTAGCATTATCCTCCAAAGAAACCCTCTCTAGGAATACCTGAAAGGGGGGGAGGGTTGTCTCGGCAACGAGTGAAGGACGGAGGAAAAGGGAGGGGTCGGCGGCTATAGTTCACTTCAAAGGAAAAACGACTAGAACTCTCCACTGGGTGTTTTTCCTCCTCCTGACCAATGACCCACCTCCTTCCTCATCCCCTGTCCAAATTAACCACGAGTGGAAGCTATTTAACTCAGTGTTTCTCTAAATCGGACTTCTTCACAGATTGGCATCCTCTTCCAGACTAGAAGCTGCAGGATACAGACCTTCCCCACCTCAACCCTTGGCCAGAACATCGGGGAGTCGCCCCTACGCCTCTCACATGAAACTACAAAACCCGGAGAGCCCTGCGCAACGTGCAAGGCCACCTCCAAGGCTTTTTCTGGGAGTCGCCTGGGGGATGTAGTTCGCCAGTCGGGTTCCAATTCGAGCTTAGAATGGGAACAAGGGACATCGACAACTACAATGCCCATAAAGCTTCACGAGACCAGGAGTGGGCAAGGCGAGAGCTGTAGCTTCCGGGAGTGGTAGTCATACTACAGCTACAGATAATGAAAAGCAAACGCAGAAATGTACGGAGAAAACTACAAGTCCCAAGGTGCATCGCAAGGAGGCGGGAGCCTAAGGTTTGCAGGCCTGGCCGAATGACCAGGGTGATGGAAGGAAGTCGTGGTCGCCGCGGGCGTGGGGAATGGGCTTACCGGCGTGTCGAAAGAGAAAGCGCACTCGTCTTTGTGGACCCGGTCTCCCGCCTTGGGGACACGGATCGTCGGTAACACTGACAGCAGCGCCTCTTCACTCAGCTCCGCCATGACACCGGCAGCAGCTCCTCACACAGCAGCTCCCACTGTACCTAGTACACCCCCCTCCTGCTCTCGCGTCCAATGAGCGCGACTCACTATGCGCATGCGCCAAAGGCAAGACGCGCGAGATCGGCAGTTGGACTCAGCCTGCCTCCTGGCGCTCCGCCCTCTGCCCCCACTCAGCGAATGCCAATTAAAAGCGCCGCGGGTACAAATGATGGTCGGCGAGAAAAGGATCAGTCCTGCTCTCCCAGGGCAAGCGCTCATGTGAAGGCGCCAGGAGGGCTCGGAGTTGCAGGTGCTGTGATTCAAGGACTCTAGAAGAATGCCTTACGTGCGCAGCAGGAACTGTCGGTTGTTTAAACTCATTGATTACTGAAACTTTGCCAAGGACTCGTCCAATCGGAAAGCAGAGGGACACTTGTCTTCTTGGTATTTGAAAAGCAGTAGTCAATGAGGCCGACTTTGACAGATGCGTGATAACTCCGTCAACCAATAAGGATGGCTGATTCGCTTTAGGCAAATCATATTAACTCCGTCTCCAGCTGGTTTTGTGCATATAGTGTGATAATTCATTCTATCTGGTTTAATAAAACAGAAAAGCTGAGTGGCACCCGTCAAGTCCACCTCTGACAAGCCTATACTAAACGAAAGTACCCACCTCTCCGAGACACTAAGGCAAGCTAGTCCTCAGCCCATTGGCCAGTCCTCATGATAGACATTCGTCAGACCAATAGCTTTCTGCTCTGGAGGGCGCGTTTTCCACAACTGGCCTATGAGAGTCTGCTTCGGCTCAGCCAATAGGATCAGGGCAGGGGGCGTGGCGGGAAGTTTGAAACTCCGGGCTTCGGGAGTTGTTTTCTCGAGCTGGTGTTCGCCCGGAGGTCGAGCTGGGGCCCGGTAAGTGATGTGAGTGGATGAGTGGTTAAATCCGAAGGCTCCCGCAGGCCTGAAGGCTCCACTCATTATCCGCGCAGAGGTCTCCTGGCTAGCGACCCGGAGGTTCCTCTGCTGGAAACTTGGAAGACCGACCGGGTGGGTCTGGGGTCAGAGGTCCGACGGCAGCAGTGAGCTCTGAGACCCGAGTCTCTCCTGACCGACGTCCCTCCCTCTGCATCCGCACAGCCGGGCCCGTCCCCAGCCCTGGTGGAGATGGGGTCTACTCAGAGCGTCTCAGGCACTCCGGCACGGCCTCTGCCGCGCAACAAGCATGTGGCCCGAGTAGCAGACCCTCGTTCCCCCAGTGCGGGCATCCAGCGCACTCCTATTCAGGTATACCGGGCTGGGTGGGGAACGCAGGCAGGCCGCCTGGATTCGTGGGTCTCTGCCGAGCCTGTTCACAGGAGTCCCCATCCCCACCGCCACTGCAGCCTGCCCCCATCCCTCTCCCTTTTAGATTTTCTGAGGTTCTAATATGATCTCATTTCTGCCTTTCCCTCCCTCCAAACCCTTCCACATACTCCTTGCTGTCTTTCCAATTCATGATCTCTTTTCCCATTAGCTGACTTTCTGCCTTTTTTTTTTTTTTAAAGACAGGGTCTCACTGTGTAGCCCTGTCACTATGTAAACCAGGCTGGTCTCAAACTTATAGAGGTCCTCCCGCCTCTGCCTCCCAAGTACTGTGATAACAGGCATGTGCCATTACCATGTCTGGCAACTTTCTGCCTTCTTTTTTAAAAAAATTATTAGATATTTTCTTTATTTACATTCCAAATGTTATCCCCTTTCCTCGTTTCCCCTCCAAAAAAAACCCCTATCCTATCCCCCCTCCCCCTGCTCACTAACCCACCCACTCCTGGCTTAGCCCCTGGGCTGCAAATCCCTTCAGCTCCTTGGGTCCTTTCTCTAGCTCCTATGTTGGGGACCCTGTGCTCAGTCCAATGGTTGGCTGAGAGCACCCTCCTCTGTATTTGTCAGGCTTTGGCAGAGACCCTCAGGATACAGCTATATCAGGCTCCTGTCAGCAAGCACTTGTTGGCATCCACGATAGTGTCTGGGTTTGGTATCTGTATGTGGGATGGATCCCCAGGTGGGGCAGGCAGTCTCCGGATGGCCTTCCTTTGGTCTCTGCTCCACACTTAGTCTCTGTATGTCCTCCCGTGGGTATTTTGTTCCCCCTTCTAAGAAGGACCTTCCTGCATTCTTTAATCTGCGTTGGGCAGGCTGCATGGGCAATCCCAGGTCTGACTGGGAATATGGGGAGGAGATAAAGGTCAGGGCCCAGACTTATTCTAACGTGTGGTATTGACAGGTGGAGAGCTCTCCACAGCCAAGCTTACCAGCAGAACAGCTGAACAGTCTCAGACAGGCACAAGACCCAGATCCCCGCTCTCCCACTCTTGGCATTGCACGGACACCCATGAAGATCAGTGGTCCAGGCAAGTGTCAGGCCCCGGGGATGCCTGTGAATCTGACACCTACTCTAGGGAGCTTGTCACGGCCATTTTTGTTTTACTGGGTTTTTTTGTTCGTTTAGTTTTCATTGTTCTGGGGTTTGAATCAAAAGTCTTAAGCATGCCAGGGGCTCTGTCTTTCGGTAGTGGACCTTTTTCACTTAAAAACATTTTCTTACATTGATTTTGTGTGGGGTGGGGGTGGGAAGCACACTTCTGGCACACGTGTGAAGGTCGAGTCTCTCCTCCTACGGTGTAGCTTCTGTGGCTCCATCGCAGGCCATTGGGTGTGGCAACAAGCTCCTTTGTCCACTTTAAGTCAAGGCCCCCATTGTAGCCCAGGCTGGCCTGGAACTTGCGGCAATCCTATTGGGAGTGCTAAAATTGCACGCGTGGACTACACGCCCCGTTGTGGCTGGGACGCCACCCAGTGCTTATCTCCGTCTTCTCCATATTGTTTCCCCCCATCCTGGCTTCAGCCTTCCCATTCCCCTTCCTCTGAGCAGGAGCCCGATGCCCTTTATCCTTCCCTCCTTGCTGTGTCAGAAAGCTGCAGCGTCTTTCTCTCCTCACCTCTAGACCCTCCATGCTCGCTGGTGAAAGAGCTGAGTGAAGTTTTTGAGACCGAGGCCTCGGAATCAGCTTCCTCCCCAGAGCTTGCTCTGCCGCAGGAAACTCCTTTATCTCCTGAACGGGACCTGCCTTCGGACCCTCAGTTATCCCTTGAGGTCCAGCTGCTGTCTTGGAGCCATACTGAACCTGATTCCAAACAGGAGGAAGCGAAGCAATCCACAGAAACCATAGTTGCCAACCAGAACTCAGACAAGGCCTCCAGAGACCCAGAGACTCCCCAGTCCTCAGGTACAAACTGAAGAGCAGGACCGAGGCACGGGCGAGAGGCTGGAGTCCCGTCCCGGGATAACAGGACGTGTGAGCTGTAAGCCTTACTTTAACAAACCCTTTCTTCCCACAGGTTCTAAGCACAGTAGACGGAAAGCAAAGAGCAAGCTCCTAGGGAGGTCCCCTCTCACCGTCCTGCAGGATGACAACTCCCCAGGGACCGTGACACTACGACAGGTAAAGGAAGAGGGGCGTGGACACTGTCCCCAAGTATTACAGGCTGGAGAGATGGCTCAGCAGTTAAGAGCACCAGCTGCCCCTCCAGAGGACTGGGGTTCAATTCCCAGCCCACAATCATCTGTAGGGGATCTGATGGCATCTGCCATGCAGGCTTACATGCCAATAGAGCATTCCTATATAGAAACAGATATCTAAAAATAAAAGAGAGTATCCCTCGCGGGAGCGGGAGGCCGTTTCCCCAGCTCTTGCCCCTCCGGCCCCACAGCTCACAAGCCGCCTTTTGCAGGGTAAGCGGCCTTCTGCACTAAGTGAAAATGTTAAGGACCTAAAGGACGGAGCCATTCTTGGAACTGGAAGATTTCCGAAAGCTGGAGGAGGAGCGTGGGAGCAGAGCCAGGACCATGACAAGGAGAATCAGCATTTCGCTTTGATGGAGAGCTAGGTCTGTGCTGGATTCTTCCCGAGCGCCGGGAGAGCCCTGGTCTCTGATTCCTCTCCCTCTGCCAACTCTGTCCTTGGACATCATTCTTCTATGTGTTGTGTGTTTCCTGTATATTAAAGTAGACGATTTTAAATGATGCTTTAAGACGTCAGACCAAAGCTGCCCTGGGTCTTCTGTGTGTAGATGGCAGACGGCCCGGGGGGGGGGCCGTGAGACCTGGACGGATCTCTCCTGCCACATCTGAGCCTCCTTTCTATTGCTTAAGTTCTGATGTTCCCCAAGGCTCTGGCCTTGGCCCTCCTCTCCTCCTCCTTTCTTGTTTGAGTTTAGCTATTTCTTACCTGTAATTCTCAGGTCCCCCTTTCTACATAAACGCTCAACGTTAGTTCCCCTAAAATAAGATTCGTGATCTTTCCCTAAAAGCTGTTGCTCGTTGCCTCTTCCCTCCCTTAGCCACTCAAACCTAAGTCTCGGCTGTGGTCATCATATTGAATATGACCTATCTGTGAGGTTATTCTGTTTTTGTCCTCTCCTCCCGTCTTGCCTGAGTGTGTATGTGTGTCTGTGTGTTGCTGGAGACTCAACCCAGAGTGGTTCCCCTTGAATCTCTTACCACCACTGGCCTCTAGAGGGCTGGTCAGTCTCTCTTCACTTCACTGCTGTTGTTAGAGCACCTTTCTGACAAGCTTAATGACCTCCGTCCTACCCCACTTGAAACTCGTTAATGGCCTCCTCCAGGGCCCCTTATCATCCAACTCCTATTCGGGCATGCACACATTATGACCCGAGTCTGTAGCCTTCTGTTCCACGCCTCCCCAAGAGACCCCAGCCTCTGCCCCGATCCTTCCTGCCCACATCTACCTAGTACTTAGCCTTATTCCTAGCACTTGTAGTAGCCTGCTGCCTGTTAATGGGACCTAGGAGTCCTGGAGCACGAAGGGCCTGAAAGCCAGACATCACCGAGTACCAGGATGCTACATTTTATTAGGTAATGAGAGAACAAAAGGGCGGAAAAGGAGCCAGGGGGAAGGGAGCCAGGAGCCACATGCACAGCCCTGGGCTGCACTCTGGCCATTTCCCTCTGGACAAAGGCTACTGGGAGCCCAGGAGGACTCCGGGGTAGGGAAGGGGCCCATTGTTGTTTATTAAGGGAGAAGCTGTGAGGACTGAAGAGGAGAGGCCATGGGAGGAAATGGGGTAGTTCCTTGCCGTTGAGTCCCTGGTGCTTCCAAAGGCACACTCCCATAATCCCACCTGCTTTAAAAGGAGATTTACTGGAAATGGACCCTGGGGTAAAGAAGACTGTTCCTAAGGAGATGGGGCAGAGGAGGAGCCTGCTGCTCTAGCCGCCTCAGTTCCAGATTTTGAGGAAGCTATCCCAGGAGCCAGTGGCCACAGCCATCCCGTCAGCTGTAACCCCCAGGCAGCTGACTCTGTTGTCATGGCCAGAGAGTATTCCTGAGGAAGAGAGAGAAGAGTCAGCCTACTCTGCCTCGCTGTGGAGGGCGTGTGTGTGCACAGAGGCCTTGGACTGCCCCTGGTGGAGACTAAGGAACTGGAGGAGGATTAGCCCTGAGGAGAGGGATTTCTCCTCAGGTCAGTTCCTCCATGGTGAACTTGAATCACTGGTGGGGCAAGGGTAAACGGATTAGTAATGTCAGTATGCTGTGAAGAAGGCCAGGGCCACTTTGAAGGGCCCAGAGGAGTCCTTTGTTTCTGGTTTTTGTTTTTTTTTTTAAAAAAAAAAAAAAAAGGCCAGGCCCAGGGGAGTGACATGTATAGGGGACCTCAAAAGTAAGCAGCAACTCAACAGGCTTGGGGCCTGTCTCAGGTTGTTTTATTCAGTTGTTGGTCTCTCCTGATAGAAGGCAGACTGTCCTTTTCCACTTAAGACCAGTTCTAGACAAGCCCTTGGGCTAGCCTGGACCCCGGTGCTCTACACCTTGATTTATTCTCATCCACACATCCCTGAGGCTGTCCCTTAATGTCTGACCCTGAAACCGCAGTACTGGACATTTAAGATACACAGGTTTGGGGGTGACCAGAAGGAGCAGGTACAGCACTAGGCAGGGGAGGGCTGCTTAGAGCCGTTTCTGTCCAGGGAACACGGTCTGAGTTTCAGAAGCAAAGGATATTGGTTTCCAAGGCTCCTGTCAGGCAACAGTTGGGGATCAGCAATGAGGGGGGTCCCCACTGAAGAGAACTGGGGGTCAGGGAAGGCCGGCAAGTCTGGGGCAAACCCTTACCTACACGCTCGCACTTCAGAGAGTCCCAGACATTGCAGTTGAAGTCGTCATAGCCGGCGAAGAGCAGGCGACCACTGAGGGAGAAGGCTACGGATGTGATGCCACAGATGATGCTCTCGTGGGAATAGGCAGTCAGTTCCTGGTCTGCCCTCAGGTCAAAGAGGCGGCAGGAGGCATCATCCGATCCAGTGCAGATGGCCTCCCCATTGGGAAAGAACTGAGGATACAGTTGAGAAGTGGTCAGGGCTCAGACCCGGGCAGCCTTGCCTTCCTGCCTGCCTCCTGGCTCCCACTGGGGCATGAGGGGAGTGTAAGCCAGGTCTCTCAGTCTCTGGGTCTGTTTCTCAGTAGGGCTGGGCAGCGGGCTGCATCGAAGTTGCTCACTGCCTGTGTTCTTGTGACTCCAGCACCGCAGGCAGGCATGTTGCATGCTCCCAGGTTGCAGGCCAAAGAACCAAGGTCTCCCAGGATCACACACACAAAAAGATCACATTCCTACTGCTACTGCCCTAATGACTAGATCAGGGTGTGTAAGATTAACACAAGGTCCTGGCATATAACCTGAACATCATCACAAAGAATAGCAGATATACTTGGAAGGGGAAATATAGAAAACTGGTGTACCCTCATCAAAAAGATGTAATGTTGCCAGAGGTATATAACAAGACTTTCTCTGCCGGGTGGTGGTGGCGCACACCTTTAATCCCAGCACTTGGGAGGCAGAGGCAGGCTGATTTCTGAGGGGGACGACTTTTCTTAGGGAGGGATTGAAAAAACAAAAACAAAAAAACCTTAGGGCTGGAGAGATGGCTCAGCAGGTAAGAACATTTGCTCTTTTTTGTTTTGTTTTGTTTTATTTTGTTTTGTTGTTTTTTTTGTTTTTGTTTTTGTTTTGTTTTGTTTTGTTTTTTTTGAGACAGGGTTTCTCTGTGTAGCTCTGGCTGTCCTGGAACTCACTCTGTAGACCAGGCTGGCCTTGAACTTAGAAATCCACCTGCCTCTGCCTCCCAAGTGCTGGGATTAAAGGCGTGTGCCACCACTGCTCAGCAGAACGTTTGCACTTGCAGAGGACCCAAATTCAGTTGCCAGCATCCGCATGACAGCTCATGACTGTGACTCTGGTGCTAGGGAATCCATTCCCTCTTCTGCCCTCTAGGAAGTGTGTAAGGGGCACAGAGCCATGATATATGCAGTCTACTCTCAAAGAGCCCGGGACTGCAGACCTAGCGTGCAGCTTGGTGGCAGGGCAGAGCTTAGCATGTGAGAGCTCTGATGTGGGCCTCTAGTTCCACACGGAGGACAGAGGGAAGGATCTAAGAGTGACTGAGTGTGTGTGCGTGTGTGCGCATTGTGTGCGTCTAGAGACAACGTTAAGTAAGTGTGGCAAAATGTTAATGGTGAATCTGGGTGAAGCGGACATGGGACTCCTCATCATTGGTTTTGGAACTATCCTATAAGGTAAAATTATTTTTAAAAATTATAAGGAAAGGGCTCAGGGGCACTGTGGAAGTGGGTCAGAGATAATGTATTGGGGTTTCAGATTGTTACTGAAGGGCACACGTAGAGGGACACTCACACAGATGGCATTGATGTCTGATTCATGGCCAGTGAAAGTCTGACGACAGGTCCCTTCCCTCACATCCCAGAGCTTGGCGCTGGCATCACAAGCTCCCGAAATAAAGAGTTTGTAGTCTGGGGACACAGCCAGGCTCATGCAGTCACCAGTGTGTCCCACGAACACTGTCTTCTGCTGCCCCGTCTCAATGTCCCACAAGGCACTGCCAAGAGAGAGGGAGCCCACCACAGAGATATGTCACAGTTGCCCAGGACAGGGTGACCTTCCTCAGCACCCACGGCATTCAACCCTTACCACGTGGTGTCCCCAGAGCTAGTCACAATGTTGTTGTCATCCAGGAAGCGGCAGCAGGAGAGATAACCTGGAGGTGGTTAGAAGGACAAGCGCCCTGGCTCAAGGTCTCGGCTGTAACTGTCCAGGGGTCCTGGGCCTTCTTGACCCCTACATAGGGGAGAGGGCTTCTCACCTGTGTGAGCAGAGAGCTCCCGGCTGACCTTAACATTGCCCTCGCGGGATTTGAGGCTGTAGATTGAGCACATGTTGTCCAGCCCACCACATGCCACAAAGTTCCCTGATGGTGCATAGGCACAGGTCATGACCCAGGAGGAACGCAGTGGGATAGCGTGCACCTGCAAGGGAGGGTAGATTTGGGGCAGGTGAAACCTGTGCTTCAGCCAAACAGGACAGAGATGAGGCACGGCATCCCCAGGAAGGGTGGAGGGTCAGGAGGAAGGGCTGGTACCTTATTGGTGGTGTAAGTGTCCCACACGATCAGCTTTCCATCCTGCGAGGCACTTACCAGCAGCCTGGAGAAAAGGGCACCTGTGTCACCCCGTCCCTCTTTTTCCCTGCCTTCCCCCTCCTCCCCTTTAGGCCCCTCACTTAGAGTCAGTGGCCCAGTGCATGGCATAGATCTTGGCCAGGTGTCCCCTTAATGTCCTCCGTGTCCGCATCTGGACTCGTCCCACCACCTCCAGGCCAGACACAAGCTGCAGAGAGAGAAAGGGGTATTGGGTGTCACACGTCTGCAACAGCCCCTGCTCCACTCCAGGTCAGCTTCTGCTGGGGACCAGGCACTTGGGCAGATTCCCAGCAGAAAAAGGAAGATGTGAAGTTGTGTGTGTGTGTTGGGGTTGGGGGTAGGAAGAGTGGGGCAGATATGCCCAAAATGCCTGTTTGAAGTTGCCAAACAATTAATAGAAATATCAGGGAGAGAAGTCCCTGGGTGTGAGGGGCGGAGCCTCCCATGATAGACAGGTGCTTGGATAGCTAGTGGCAAGTTGCTAGACAGTACAGTGAGTGTTTAGTGTCTCCATACCGAGGAGGAGGAAGTTCTAGCATGGAGACACTCCCACTTTGATCAGTCAGGTTTCAGGCTGCTTGTATGAGGTCACTAACCATAAACTTGGGGAAAGGAACACACGGTGGCCTCAGATTAGTGGGCGCCTGTTGTCACACTCCAGTGGCACACAGCCATGGCATTGCCAACTGCCGGGACCACATCTGCTGAAATCCGGTCCCCCACTCCACACAGCCACAAGCAGCCTCCTAGCCGCCAACTATGGAGTCTGCAGACTTGGTCTGCTATACGTTGTCACCTTCAGCAAATCGTCAAACCTTTCCCTGAGCCTTTTATCTTAGAGTTGCCATGGAAATCATAGAACGATGTAGTTAAGCATTTAGCCCAGCGCCTTTCTCATAAGAGTTACTCATGTACATATTTAATACAGCCGATTCTGGTTATCTTTTCCCCCCCCTCAGTACTGTAGATTAAACCTAGGGCCTCAGTATGCTAGCTAAGAATTCTGGGACTAAAATATGTCCCCAGACCTTTCTGCTTTTCTCATTTTTTAACATAATATTTCTATTAATTGTTTGGCAACTTCAAACAAGCATTTTGGTCATATCTGCCCCGCTCTTTCTAACTCCTCCCTGTCCGCCCTTTGCCTCCTACCCCCCACACACAACTTCACGTCTTCCTTTTTCAGATTTTTCTCATAGCTCAACTTTTTACTTTTTATTTTGTGACAGGCTGATCTTAAACCCACTCTGCAGCCCAGGCGTGCCTTGAATTTTCAATCCTACCCTCAGCCTTCCAGGTAGCTGGATTACAAGTAAGTCTATGTCACCTGACATGGCTTGGGCTAATCATCAATTCTAAGAAACAGTGGCAGTTTGTGTATCACCAAGAAAGAAACAAGAGGCTCACAAGGTATCATGTATTGTTAGATGCATCCGGATCCTAGTAAACAATCTGTGACAAAGCACGCATCTTAAAATCAATGACATGTCACCTTAGACAACTGCCAATTCGAGTCTGAGAAGTCCTGCCCTCCCATCCATCCTCACTGCTCAGGTTGAAGAGCAGTGTCCATGTCTTCCGTATCCACTCTCGTGGCTGGCTCAGAGCAGATCTTAATGGAGGTTTGTTGAATTAATTCATGAATGTCTTTCCTCACTTCAAGGACAGGATGTCTACAAGCTCAGGCAGCAGTCCGTCCTGCTCCTGAGATGCTCAGTCCCCTCCCCTCCTCTCATGCCCTGCCTCAGAGGGGCACAAGCTCTCACCTCAGCCAGAGTGATGTCGGCACAGGCTTTCCTGGCATCCTGCGGGGAAAGTGGGCATCAGGGAGGCTATGGCAGGGGAGGGGCGGGCATGGGGCTCTGCAGTTGGGAGGTGGTCTCAAGTGTGAGGTGGTCCAGATCGAAAGTCTCTGAACCCTTCTAGATCAGAGGTCTCTAAAGTGTCACCCAAGTGTGAACCCAATCCCTCCCGGCCACACTCCCACGTGTCCTGAGTTCTGTCCTCCAAGGTCCCTAGGACGAGGGCTCTGGGGTTACAGCAATCTGCTTCTTGAGCTGCTCCGCTTCCTGCCTCAGCTGTTCCATCTCCCCCATGGCGCACAGGTCGAGGGGTAGCTCTGGTTCCTGCCAGGGACATGGAATAGGTGTTGAAGAGTCCCCGTGAGACCATGCTTCTGTTCTTTCCACCCTGCCCTACTCCTGTGATGGGGAGCTCGCCCTCCTGGGTATCCCAGCCTCCCTGCCTGGGCCCGCACGGCCCCCATCCCAGAGGGCAGAGCCGGCCGCTCCCTCTTACTTGGGCTCTGGCTGGACTTCTCCCAGGTTTCCGCTTCCCAGCGCCTCCTCACTGTCTCAGCCGCGATGCCTGCCTGTCACCTGCCCCCCTCTGCTGCCAGAGGAGCTGGCCTGGCCTGGCCTGGCCCTGACTGGGAGGGGTTGGTGTGGGGGGGAATGACAGGGAAGGGTAAGGCCAGCAACAACCACGCCAGGCAAATGAAATCAGCTGCCAGGGGTGGGGGAGAGGCCAGGGAGGGAGGTGTGTGGCTTCCAGAGACTTGGGCCAGCCTGGAGGGGTGGGGAACAGGCCTGTGAACCAGAGAAGAGCACCCCTCCCCATCCAGTCACAAGAAGGGGGGGCATAAAGGGGTGCCTCCACGGTCAGTCTGTCAGCAGAGATAAGAGCATCGGCCTACGGATCAGAGAAGAGCTGTGAGGATTACTGGTTGGGTTTGGGGAGAACAGGAGCTGTCGCAGCTCCAGGCCCGCCCCCCCCAGGCCCTAGCCCCAACTTGTGGTCATGATCTTGGCAGTGCGGGCCTCTTCAGCAAGCAGGCCAGGAGCCAGGCCAGAAGGGTGACAAATGACCCTGTTGTCAACACCGTGAACCATGTTTCCTCGTTGAGGGCGTGGGGGAAGAGGGTACAGGCACAAGCCGAGATTAGAAGGACTGAGCTGGATAATCCTTTTTCTCGACAAGCCCCAACCAGCTGCCCCTGGGTCTGATCCTAGCTGGGGGAGCTGACACGGGCTGCAGGGGGAAGCTGGGCCCCTGGGCCCCTGCCTTGCAGACTACAAAAGAAAGGACTACAAAAGAGAACAGAGCTCTGGGCCCTGCTCCTGGGCTGGGGTCTGTCTTCATACTTCCTCACGTGACTCCCGGGGTCCTAGTGGACTGTGAAGGTAGGAGCCACAAGGCTCATACCTCAGCTGTACGCAGGGAGGGATGAGAGGCCCCCGGAGCAGCTGTGGGGGTGGTGATGGGGCACAGGGGCCTATTTGCATGAAGCAGCAGGTGGCTGAGATTTCCCTGACAAATCACAGGGCTTTCATGGCTCCACCCCTGGGAGGCCCCAAGACACCACCTGTCCCCTCCCAGGCCAGTCCCAGCCAACCCCACCTCCCAAGGCCACCGAAGCTAGGATGAGCAGACCAGGCCCCGGCTGGGGGGCTTCCTGTTCTTTATTGCACAGGTTGGGAGAGGGTGAGACCGTCTCCTCGGTGTGTTCCTTATTAGAAGCAGCTGGCCTGCAATCCTCGCCATGCCTTTCAGGGAGGCACAGTGACTTTTGTCTGTCCCAGGGAGCTTGCAGGTCCCCTCAGCTGGGGCCAGACCTGGCTCCCAGGCCTGACGTGCTCTAGGCCAAGTCTGTGTAGCAAGCGTGTGAGTCCAGGGTTTGGTGGCCCTTGTAGGTTCCCATGAGGGTAGACTCAGCGTGCTACTGTGTTCGGTGTCATCCAGGGCCTTCTCATCGGTTCCTAAGAAGCTGGCTCGGCCATTCACAGTTCCTCTCGGGCCCGGAGTGACTTCCCAGCTTTGTCTTGGACCCGCTGAAGCTTGCGACTTGGGGGTTCTGGGGAAGGGTCTCTGCTGAGAATTTCTTCCTCTTCCTCCTCTTCTTCTTCCTCCTCTTCCTCCTGCAACAGCTCTTTGGCTTCTGTCCACTCCTGGGAATGGAGAGAACTGTGGGTCAGTCCCCTGTATCCACCTTTCCTGGGCTATCTCAGTCACCCATGAGCTTTACTGGAAGCCTCGCCCACTCACAAACTTCCGCAGTGACCACCCGCCCACCCCCTCACCTCGTCCCCCCTACCTGCTCCCTGTGTTCAGGTGCCCACGTGTGCCACAGCGCTAGGGCACATCGCCGTCCCCGAGTCACAGCCCACACACCATGGGGGTTCTCACCACCAGAGCTGAAGGCCACCAGACGCCCACACCGAGGACGAACCTGAGCCTGAGGGGCGCAGGGACACAGCGTCAGACTTCCGACTCTGTCACTCCCCACTCCCTGACTCAGAGCTAGCTTGGGGCAAAGGTGAAACTGGCCCTAAGTCAGGAAGGAAAAATGCAAAACAGACAAGGAAGCCAAAGGGGGCTGTGCCCTTCGGAGGGTCTCTCCTGGTTCCCTGTCCTACAGCCTGAGTCCAGGAGACTAGAGAGATGAGGTCTGAGGGCCCTACAGGCAACACCAGAAGGTATGGAGGGAGACAAGGTCCTTGGGTGGATGCGTTTCCACCCTAAGGAAACCCTGGATTGTTGATGAGTGCATAGAAGGCGATTCCTCCTTTCTGTTCATGCTTTAGGGTGAAGAGTAAGGCCGAGTTCCTCTGTGTAACACAGGCTAGCCAGGAACTCCTGCCTCTGTCTCCCTGGTGCTAGGACTACAGGTATCTACTACGATGTCTGCTCCTCTTTTTGCCCATTTCTAGGCCCAGGAAAAGAAGTCTCCATGATGGAAGAATGGGTGAACAGCAACAGCTAACATTCATTGACCGTTTATTAATGCAAGGTCATTCTTTTAAGCATATTACATAAATTACTTTTTATGGGGTCAGAGCTGGCCCAGAGGGTGAAGACACTTGCCACCAAGACCAACAACCTGAGTTCAAGTCCTGGAAGTCAAGTCAGCTCCCACAAGTTGTTCTCTGTTCTTTACACACATGCCGTGAAGGGTGTGACCCCATCCCTGCTCGCTCCTTACACACACACACACAGATGCACACGTAAAATAAGCAAACACTGGGGTGGTGAGGTGGCTCAGTGGTTAAGAATGCTGACGGCTCTTCTGAAAGTCCTGAGTTCAAATCCCAGCAACCACATGGTGGCTCACAGCCGTCAGTCACGAGATCTGACGCCCTCTTCTGGTGAGTCTGAAGACAGATACAGTGTATGTGCATATAATAAATAAATAAATCTTTAAAAAAATAAGCAAACATTTTTAAAAATGACTTCTCATACTGCTGGGATGATGGCTTAGTTGGTGCAAGTATGAGGACCTGCGTTCGGATCCCCAGAACCCACAGAAAAGCTGAAATCGCCCATGTCTGCAGTCCCAACACGCCTAGGCCCAGATGTGAAGCAGAGACTAGAGGATGGTTGTGTTGTGGTCAGCACATGTGCACTATGACATACGCATGTCCTGGTACATGCACACACCTGCATGCCACACAGAATGTGTGTGCAAAGCCAGGCATGACGGCGGCACATGCCTTTAATTCCAGCACTTAGGAGGTTAAAAAAGGCAGGTCTCGGTGGTTCAAAGCCATCCTGGTTCAAAGCCCCGGCTACACAGTGAGATCCTGTCTCCAAAAACAAAAAGAAGGGAAGGGAAGAGCAGCTATTCTCCCTTCATGCCGGGAAGGTCACCTGGGGTGGCATGTGTCTA
This sequence comes from Apodemus sylvaticus, assembly GCF_947179515.1. NCBI lineage: Eukaryota > Metazoa > Chordata > Mammalia > Rodentia > Muridae > Apodemus > Apodemus sylvaticus. Next base: position 160,492,943 of record NC_067473.1, read on the forward strand.
CAATCTCAGCACTCAGAAAGTCACACCAGGAAGATTGCTGTAAATTCAAGAGCAGCCAAGGATAGCTACCTAGTCAGTTCAAGGCTAACCTGGTCTATGTGGCAAGACACTGTTAACAACAATAAAAATAATACCAATGTCAACAATAATAGATATTATTATTACCCTTAGTTAGGAAAGCAAGTCTCAGAAATGTCAAGAACCTGGATATAAACTCTAGCCCAAGGGTCCTGTCCATGCCCGTGCCCCTAGCTCCACTGTGGCCCCACCGTGGGGGAGGGAGGGTTAAGTCTTCAGATCCCTAGAAGGGACACAGAGCTCTGTGGTCCTGCACGCTGTGCTCCACTCTCCCTTGGCTTTTTAGTTTGTTTGTATATATATACAAACATATATATATATATATATATGTTTTTGTTTGTTTTTCGAGACAGGGTTTCTCTGTGTAGCCCTGGCTGTCCTGGAACTCACTCTGTAGACCAGACTGGCCTTGAACTCAGAAATTCGCCTGCCTCTGCCTCCCAGAGTGCTGGGATTAAAGGCGTGCGCCATCACTGCACAGCTAAATATATTTTATAACTGTATTTTACGTGTGTGTTTTGTCTCCAAGTATGTGCGTGCGCCACATGCATTCCTGATGCCTGTAGAGGCCAGAAGAGGGTGTTAGCTCCCCTGAAATTAGAGTTAGAGTTGGTCATGAACCACCATGTGGATGCTGGGAATCAAACTAGGTCCTCCAGAACAGCAGCCTGGTGGCCCTGACCACTGAGCCACCACCTCTCCAGTCCCTCCTTGTCTTGCTTTTGTTTTGAGTCTTTCCTGTTTTCTTTTGGTGGGGGCGGGGGTGAATGCTGCAGCATGGCGCTGAGGTCAGAGGAGGACTGCGGAAACTGCTTCTCTCCTTCTCCAGTCAGTTCTAGAGAGATGAAACTCCAGTTGTCTGGCTTAGGCGTACGCACCTTCACCCCCCCCCCCTGAGCTCCCTCCCTGGCTGGCATTTCGTTTTTGTTAGAAGGCATCTTGGTACATTGCTCAGGCTGGCTTTGACCTCCTGGGGTCAAGGGATCCCCCAACCTCAGCCTCCTCAATCGCTTGAACCACAAGGGTACATCCTTTACCTAGCTATGCTCGACAGCCTTTAGGAGGTAAGGCATACGGTGAAGGCAAAGGCAGGCTGGGGGACCACTTAGAGATTGCCTGCGGGGCTCAGTGACGAAAGCCTTGAACATACGGCCAGCAGGACCAGAGAGGTGGGGAGAGACAGGGTTAAGGTGGCCCCAGCCATTTCCCTGCATTTGCCTCTGGAGAGCTTCTGTTTTGAATCCTGACCCCACAGCTGGGCCCTCTACCCCAGCCCCCTACCGTGACAGTGAGGGCATTGGGCTGTGTGAAGAACAGGTCGCCTCCCTTGAAGTCATCATTGAGGTAGAGGAGTCCACTGGGAAGTAAAGAAGGCAGGAGGCAGTGAGGCTCCCACCCACCCAGTGCCAGGCCAGGCCTGCAGCTAGACAGCCTTTGTGTGCCTCCTACCCCAGGGAAACTGACTACCCACCTATAGTCCCGATAGGTGTAGGCTGGGGGCTCCCGCCAGCATTCCCCGGTGTCGGGGTCCAGGACACAGTTGTCTGCATGTACTGGGTGGCTCAGGTCCATACGCTGCTCTTGCTCTCCTAGGATGTCAACGATCCAGTTATGAATCAGAGCCCCTACCCCGGGTGCCCTGGGCTCACCCCACCCAGATGCCCTTAGCTTCGGGGGTGACAAGTAAGTAGAGATGCTCGCCGCTCCCAGTGAGGCTGGTAGGGGACTGTCTGCAGTGTAGATGGGAACAGATCGGGCAGGCACGACGGGGTTCCCTGGTGGTTACCGTCTATGGCGCTGCGGCACACCAGGTGGGTGAAGGAAAGATGCAGTGGCCGTTCCGGGGAGAAGTAGGCCTGGGTCAAGGTCCGGACGCGCTCACTCACTTCCAGAAGCAGCTTAGCGCCTGGCCTGCCCACAGTCCCTGCCCGGGCCAGCTGCAGGCAGGGAGAGAGGCTGTGGAAGGTGGGCCTCGTGCTAAGCCCTGCGTGTCTCTGATATGACTTCTGTGGGGGTCTCCAGTCTGTTCACTACTCTAAGCTCCTCCTTCCAGTGACTCCATGACAACACCAGGGCCCCAAGTCTCAGAGTACCTGATCTAGGTCCCCAGGGAATTCCTCCTCAGAAGGCCAGGCCTGCTGTCCAGTCTCCTGACATGGTATCTCTTCTCAAGCCCTCAGCACCAGACCAGTCACAGGGCCTCCCCTTACCTGAGCAGCCTTGAGCACCGTGAGCCCCTCAAACCGTTCATGAGGACTATGAGGGGAGCGGCGGCCGCGGTAGCCTGACCTGGCCCCAGCCTCAGCTGCATCCTAAGAGAGAAGGGGTTTACAGTGAGCCACACCTCACTGCCACACAGGACCAGGCTCCCCTGCAGGCCTCCCCGGTGCCTGGAGCTAAAGAGAAACTTCCAGGATTCCCTTGTGACTTTTTCCTGAGCTATGACCCTTTCCCAGAGAATGGCAATTGTCCTGACTGTCTCGACTGTCACTCTGAAAAGAAAAGCTCTGGGATGTGACTTACCAAGGGGACTCTGTGGACATCATCCTGGGGAGCATCCGTAGTGGGGAGGAAAGGATGCTGAGATAGTAAGAGTGGCCGGAGGAGAGGCAGAGCTGAGGACACTAACACAGAGTCTGACAGGCCAGTTCTGACAGGAAGCTGAGGTTTGAGACATCACTCATCCTGTCCCACTGATGGTGTTTTGGAGAACCAATGACTCCACTGTCTCTAACGCCAGATCCGGCCTCCCAGGACTATCACCCAGGGTCGCCCATGTTGGATGTCTCCCTGTAGGTTTTTTTGTTTTTTTTTGTTTTGTTTTTTGTTTGTTTGTTTTGTTTTGTTTTTTGGCAGGGTACCATTGTGTAGCAAAGGTTGGCCTGGAAATCACTATGTGGCCCAGTCTGGCCTCCAGTTTGCAGCCATCTTCCTTCATGTCCCACGTGCTAAGATGCTAGGACTGAGCCACCGTGGCCTGTAGACGTTCATTTCCCAGCCTACGTGTCGATGCTCTGTGTAAGGGCCACGCCTAGTTACCCCACATACAAACCTCAGCCTGAGACTCCACCTGGCCACGCAAGACATCTAAGCTGCCACCTCTTCCTCCTCCTCTGCAGTGCTAGGATCAAACCTAGGGGCTAACCCATGCTAAGCAGTCTCCGCCACACCAAACTATCCATCTCTACACAGCGTTTGCTGGCTTCTTGAGGTTGCTGTCTCAAGCAGCCCAGGCTGACCCTAAAGTGGATATGTAGCCAAGGATGACCTTGAATTCCCGCTCCTCCCATCTCAGCTTTCCGACGTGCTGGTTACAGATCTGTGCCGCTGAGTCTGGTTCATGAGGCGCTAGGGATGAAACCCAGGACTTTGTTGGAGTTGGCAAACCCTCTCCTGTCGCGCAAGGCAACCTCATCCCTCAGGATTTGTTTTAAGATAACTAATACATAGAAAAAAACAATTCAGATGGGGATAAGGGATATGAAGATCATTAAATTGGGTTACAATTTCACACGTGTTTGCCCACAGATACTTAGAGGCGCCATTTAAATTGAAACCAGATACCGCAGAGATGCCACTGGGATGTGTGACAGGGAACACCAGAGCAAAGGTCCTGAGGCCAGCCTGAGTTGAGGAACCGAGAGAGGTTTGATCCTCGAGGCTACCCTTGGTGTCTTCCTCTCTGCAGCCACCCTCTCAGTCCTTGCCAGTCTCTTCTGTTCCCCTCTTCATCCAACCTCAGAAGCCACAAGTTCCTCCCACGGCCACTAGAGGGAGCCACTGAGACCACGGAATGCCGCACTTGCTAGGATCTCTGCACCCGGAAGTGAACCGCTTGAATCCCCCAGTAACTGTCCACCACCTACCACCGAGCTGGCGGTCCCTGGCAGGGAACAGGAGCCCTCTGTGCTGAGAGGCCCTCACTCTGCGTTCTCTCCCTCTCCCCGTACTGTCATGATAATAGCCGAGTAACAGCAGCTGTGCATCCGGGGTTGCTTTCTTCGCTCTCTGAAAGGCTTCCCACTGTACCAGCTTACTAACCCTCAGGACAGCTGTGATGGAAACATTGCGAGCAATCCTACTTCACAGACACTTAAGTTGCCCAAAGTCACAGAACCACTGGATCTGGGTCTGGCCCACACTTTTTTTGGTTGGTTGCTGTGTGTGTGTGTGTGTGTGTGTGTGTGTGTGTTGTTTTGTTTTGTTTTAAGACAGGCTTTCTCTGTATAGCCCTGGCTGTCCTGGAAATCACTCTGTAAACCAGGCTGGTTAGAACTCAGAGATTCAACTGCTTCTGCCTCCCGAGTTCTGGGACTAAAGGCCTGCGCCACCGCTCACCACCCACCCTGGTCTGACCATTCAACCCCTGTTTTACTGCAGCTTCTGAAAGCACCTGGTTCTTCCTCTTCCTCTCCCTCCTCCCCCTCTTTCTCCTCTTCTTCCTCCTCCTCCTTCTTTTTAAGATTTTATTATCATTTTCTTTTTATGTGTATGGGTGTTTTGCCTGCATGGAGGCCTGGGTTTCAAATCATCTGGAATTACAGACGGTTGTGAGCTACCATGGGGGGAGGAATCAAACCCTGGTCCTCTGGAAGAGCAGTCAGTGCTCCTAACCACTGAGCCATCTCTCCAGCCTCTCCTTCCTCTTCGTTTTCTCCCTTCTTTCCTTTCTTTCTCTCCTTTGTGATGGGGTCTAGGCTGACTTCAAACTCCCAGGCCCATGCCGTCCTCCCACCTAGTCCTCCCCAGTAGCGGGACAACTAGAAATGAGAAAGACCAGCATAAGGAGCCGAGGGTGTAGCAGCGTGCTGGCCTGGTGTGTGCAATACCCTGAGTTTGACGGTTTGGCACTGCAAACCACAACCAGACTGCTGTGGGATTGAACTGGAGCACTGGCCCTCTGATAAGCCGCCAATGACTTGGCTTATCCATGTTTGTGTCTGGGCAGTCCGCACCTCTTTGTCACAGCTGCCAGCTGCTCCAAGCCTGCCTCCAGGTCGGGCTCCCTCTGTGTGCATGAGGCTAAGAGCAGCCTTTGCCCCTCTCTCTCCTAGGGTCTAGCCATTTCTAGGCCACAGCAGGTACTTCATGAATATGTACCGAATGAGTCCAAGTCTGGAATGAGGACTGAAGCATCATGGGATGGCAGCTTCAGCACATGGTGAGCGCGGGTCATTCAACCCACACTGGGAGAGGATGGAGCACCAGGAAAAGAATCCTGACTCCATCAGAACTCTCAGGTCATCGGGGAGTGTTCCATTTTGTCTTCTCTTCCTAATCTTTGTAAAGCAAATCCACCCTGGCCAGGTGCGGGCCAGACACCTACACAGCTGGCTGTCCTTCAGCACGGAAGGGTAGGTGGGGTGCTCAGAAGAGGATCCCGGATTTATTAGGCCAGCCTGGGAAACATAGCAAGACCCGGTCCCAATAGGAACACCTACGCTATCTACATCAGCTGAATTAGGAGGCAAAGGAGCTGGGCGGTGGCCCACACCTGGGTCCCCTCACTCGGGAGGCGGAGGCAGACAGATCTCTGTGAATTTGGGGCCAGCCTGGTCTCCAGAGTGAGCTCCAGGACAACCAGGTTACACAGAGAAACGTCTCAAAAAACAAAAGTCAAGAAAGTACACACATACACACACACACACACACACACACACACACACACACACACACACACGGAAGTAGAGGAACGTGGCACTTGCGCTGCTAATGAAAATGAAACTCCTATACCCTAGAGCATGCTGGGAGCAGTTGTAGGCCTCTGTCAGTCTGAGCAGTCCAGGGTCCCGCCATGCCCACAGAGCTAGCAAACAGTACCCGTGGGAATGGAAAGCTCCCGCCTTTTAGATAGCATCTTTGGGATGGCACAGAAGTGGGACTGAAGTTAGCAGGTGGAGGGAAGGAAGCCCTGCTGACCTTACTAAGTTACCAACAGTGTAGACATTTGTCCTGAGTGTGGTCACCTGAAGCAGAAACACATCCCCTGTGGCTTTTGCTCTGAGAAAATGCTTGAGGAGGTAACAAACAGGGAACCAAGAAAGGGGAATTGGGCGAGGTGGCGGAGGTCTTCAGTCTCAGCACTCGGGAGGCAGAGACCTCCGGATCTCTCTGAATTCAAGGCCAGCCCGGTCTAGCTAGTGAGACCAATTCTTAAAAAGGGGCTGGTATGTGGTAAAGTTCCTTCCACAGACGCTGTGCACATGAGAGACACCGTCAGAACAGGATCAGGGCAGAGCAGGAAGAGGCCACCCTGGTTCACCCAGAACTGACACTAAAAATGTTAAAGTCAGTCTCTAAAACCAGGAGGAGTCTTTGTTTCCGTGCTATGCCTGTTTTCACATCATCGAGATAGCTTTAAGAAGACTTAACTGGCTAGTAACTTTTTTTTTGTTTTATTTTGTTTTGTTTTTTTTTTGAGACAGGGTTTCTCTGTGTAGCCCTGGCTGTCCTGGAACTCACTCTGTAGACCAGGCTTGCCTCGAACTCAGAAATCTGCCTGCCTCTGCCTTCCAAGTGCTGGGACTAAAGGTGTGTGCCACCACTGCCTGGCAACTAATAACTTTAAATGAGGTAATATGAAGACTGTATCATGAATATAAATTCACCATGTTTATGCAAAAAAAATTAAGTAAATAAAAAGAGAAAAAAGTTTTTCCCATAGTTGAGATAAAACTTTAAGAGAAACTTGAGACAGACAGAGCCCTGGGTGGACACAGCCAAGAGCAAGGAGCAGGTCGCGGCAGAGCCTGCGGCTCCTCGCCAGGCGGCTGGACCACACACACCATCACACATACCTTGGCCAGCTGCAGCAGAACCCCGCACTCGGCTGGAGTTAGCAGCCCATCTAACACGGCTCGCTCTGACCCGTTCAGCTGCTGTGCGTCCTGGGTGAGGGTCACACCCTCCATCAGAAGGGCATCTACAAGAGGAAGGATAGGGCAGAGGCTCAGTGGAAGGGCAGTGGTGGCAGATTCCAGGCCCTCGGGCTTTTACCTCCTGAGTGTCGTACCCCACCTTGCCTTTCTACCCTCCTACCCGCCCACTCTCCCCTCCTGCCCCCGCGCCCCCAATGTGTATTAAGGAACTCACCCTTCCAGTAGGTCAAGGGCTTCTGCTGTGGAGGCTCCTGGTCCCAGGGCTGCTTCTCCTGATCCTCTCTCGGGTGAGAGACATGCTCAATAGACAAGGCAGACCCACATTTCGCCTCCCAGCTTGGGCTAAGTAGCCCCCACCCCAGGGTGCACCCTACCTGAGCTTCCCTCTCAGTGCCTTAGGGATGAGAGCCTCGGGGGTCCAAGCGTCCTGGGACAGACAAGAACAGCACCCTCACCCTCCAGGACTAGCTCCAGGGTTCCTGACTTTAGAACCTGAAGGCCCTTGTTAAGGTCTTCCTCCCGCTTCCGCTTCCAGGGAGGAGGGCAACGGAGGGAGAGCCTGGCCTCAGTGCCAGAGCTAGCTCGGCCCACAACAGCCCAGAGCCTCAGGTTCCAGACCAGACTGTAAGCAGTGACTGCCAAGTGCTAAGGCTTGCAGTGAGATTGGAGGTTTTAAGGTCATACTTGTCTAAGGGAGCAGAAAGCTCTGATGTATGTACGCACTTCTCAGCTGATGGTTCCGAGACTCGGAAAGGCCAAACAAGGGTCGCCTCACACAGCTGGCGAGTGCAGAGCAGGATTTAAACCAGCCTTCCTTCCCATCCCCACTCCTAGCCTGCAGTTCTCAGTGACAGCGATTTGACCCACCCCACCAGGGGACATGAGACGATGTCTGGGAACCTTGATTTCATGATGTGGGGGCTATCAGTGTGCTGTTGACATCTACTGGGGAGAGGCCAGGATAACTGCTGAATACCCACCAGTGTGGGGGGACAGCCCATCCCTCCTCCAACCAAGTACTATCAAATCCAAAATGTTTTCCCTTCCCTCCCTCTCCCCTTCCTTTTCTTCTTTTTCTTCTTGCAGTGACTGAGACAGAACCCTGGGAATTTGTGTCTGCTAGGCAAGCACTCACCACTAAGCCATCCGAGCCCTCAAAAAGTCAACAAAAAATCTACCCCGTTAAGTTCCAGCTTCTTCATTAGGATGGCCTTGCACTTGGTGCCTGTGGCTAGGGACAGTAATGGATTAGGCAGCAATGATTCCTTCTGGACTTTTTTTTTTTTAATCAGATGGTACGGCTTCAGCAAAGGATTGTGGAATGGGTGTGATCTTTACAATGGGATAAACTGGGATAAAGGCAAACTGGCAACCAGAAGGTATTTGTGGCAGAGACCAATTCTTAGCCTGCATGATTCCTCACCATTTTTTAAAAACTTTTTTTGTTTTTTGTGTTTTGGAGACAGAGTTTCTCTGTGCAGCCCTGGCTGTCCTGGAACTCACTCTGTAGACCAGGCTGGCCTCAAACTCAGAAATCCACCTGCCTCTGCCTCCCAGAGTGCTGGGATTCAGGGTGTGTGCCACCACCGCCCGGCCTTAAAAAACTTTTTATTTTTGTTTTATGTGCACTGGCATTTCACTATGTATGTCTGTGTGAAGGTGTCAGATCCCCTGGAACTGAAGTTACGGTCACTTGTGAGCTGGCATGTGGGTGCTGGGAATTGAACCCTGGTCCTCTAGAAGATCAGTCAGTGCTCTTTAGCCACTGCGCCACCTCTCCAGCCCCTCCCACGGCCAGTTTTAACCCAGGCACACCGCTGAGGTCCCTGGGAACCTGGGGCGGCAGGGTTAGTTAAGTCAGCAGGGCTGTGGGCAAGTGGACCCTGCTGAGGGCCAAGCATCACTGTGCCTCCCTCTGGGGAGAAGAACACAACTGCTTACCGGGTCCTTGAAGCTGGTGCCCAGATGCTCCATGGCGTAATACAGCTGCCTCTTCTCCCCGAGGGAGCGGTGGATGAAGCGCTGGATGTCCTAAGCAGGGCAGAGACGGAGGTGACGGATACATAAGGAGGAAGGAAGGGAAAGCCAGAAAAGAGGCAGCCCTGGGTTCTCGGGGACATCAGCACACTCGTCAGAGCCCTCACCAGCTCTGATGCTGCGATGGTTCAACTTTCAGTGTGTCTGGGCTCAAAGTAAGAGAGTACCCGAGAGACTCTGTGTGTGTGTGTGTGTGTGTGTGTACATTTGTGCACACAGGCAGACATAAGGAAGAAACTACTTCTGGGGATAGACTCCCAAGTAAACACAACCTGATATGTGGGAGCAGGGAGCAAAAGCAGAAGAAGTCAGAACCTCGCCTTGGGCACCTCTCCAGTAGCTAAAAAGCTTGAGTAAGAAGCCAGAATGAGCTGAGTGTGCTCTTGCACACTTTAAATTCCCCCAGCACTGGGGAGGCAGAGACAGGCAGATCACTGTCAGTTCCAGGCTAGCCTGGTGTATAGAGTGAGTTCTAGGCCAGCCAGGGCTACATATTGGGATCCTGTCTAAAAATAAATAAACAAGAAGATAGACAGACAGACAGACAGATGTTTCTGTAATTAAGAGCACTTGTTTATCTTGCAGAGGACCCAGGTTCTGTTCTCAGCACCCACACGGTGATTCACAACCATCCTTACTCCATTCCAGGGATTTCCAGTCCATGCCACATTGTCCTCTGTTGTTATTGTTGTTGCCGATGTTGTTTTAAGACAAGATCTCTCTATGTAGCCCTGGCTGTTCTAGAACTCACTCTGCAGACAAGGCTGGACTCGAACTCAGAGACATGTCTGCCTCTAGCTTCCGAACTGCTGGGATTAAAGGAGTGTACCACCACCCTGGCTCCGTGCCCTCTTCTGACCTTTGAGAGCACTTATATAGAGCACATACACACAAGCAAACAAAACAAAACAAAACAAATAATGATAGATAAATAAATAAATAAATAAATAAGAAAATAAATAAGAAAAATGAAATAAACAAAGAAGCCAAATGAAGTATTGAATCTAGGCCACTCTCGGGTGTTTGACTTGGTCCAGGCCCTACCTGTTGGTATTCTGTCTAAGCTCCACCCCACCCTGACCTGGCAACAGTCAGGTATGCCCCACCCCATAGACCTGGCCCACTATAAAAGGGGCTACTTGCCCCTCCTCTCTCTCTCTCTGCTCTCTCTCATTCTACTCTCATCTCTCTGCCCCTTGGGCTCTCCTCCCCTCCCCCCTCTCTCCACTTGGTCATGGCCGACCTCCACTACTCTCCTACTCTCTACTCTCTCTCTCTCTCTCTCTCTCTCTCTCTCTCTCTCTCTGCCTTTCTCTACTTCCACTATACCACTAACTCCCAACCTCTACCCTGAATAAACTCTATTCTATACCATGTCTGTGAGCGTGTGGTCCCTTGGGGGAAGAGGTGCTTGGACATGGGCCCGCCTGGGCACCCTCTTTCCCCAACACCACCGTGCCACACTCCCTTGACCCCCCCATTCTCTCTTCTTAAGCCCCCTTCATTGGCGCATTGGCCCTGCATTTGTCCTTTCACTACCCATCAGTGACTGTGGGGGAGAGCTTACCTCTCGTGGCCCCAGGCCGGGACCCGGCTCTCCCAGCTGAGTTTGGTACTGGTTCAGGGCCTTTTTGGCAGACTCATCCTCTGGGTAGAAGAGCAGGACACCCAGGACATTTTCCACGGCCTGAGACACATTCCCCACTGCAGGTGGAGGAAGGAGAGAAGGGGTCAGGGACAAAAAAGACAGAAGAGAGCAAGCAGAAGGTCCCCTGGGAACACTGCCACCTCCAGGGAGTCCCCGCCTGATTTCCGGATGTGCCTACCCAGCTCTTCTTTCAAACGTACCTTCAATGGCAGAGTTCAAAGAAGAGGAATCAGGGAGAAAATGAAAGGGAAGGGAGAAGCAACCAGGGCCGGAAGGAGCCAGTAACCCTCCCGAGCTTCGAGCTTCGCACAATGGTGCCAACGGGCACCATCCTGAAGCCGGAAGTCCCCATACGCCCTGACAGTGAAATTAGCATTGCAGAGTCAGATGGAAAGGAGAGATAGGTGCGGCTGGGAATGGCATCAGAGACAATTCTTCACTCCCAGGCTCCATCCTTCCCAAGCTGACCCTGAGCGTAGGCCTCATGCAGCCGTCTCAGCAGGCTGGGGAGGAAGTCCTGGACCGGGAAGCTGCGACCAGGACGGGTGGCGGCCTCTGCCACACAGTGCTGCCGGCACTGCAGGAGCCGTATCCAGTGTCCTGCCGAGAACACACAGGAGCCTTAGGCTGTGCACAGTCCTCCTCCCGCCTCAGGTGCTCTCCCACAGCGCAGCCCAGCCCCTCCCTCACCTGCGATGGCTTCATACAGACCCCCCTGGGTCCCCTCCTCCTCTTCTTCAGCCCCTTGCTGCTCTTCAGGTCCCTCACAGACAGCGCGACAGCTCTCCATGTGGGCCAGGCTCCCCTGCAGGGCCTCCTCTAGTTTGGGTAGAGCCAAGGCTGCCTCCCGTTTCTCCAGAAGCTCCAGGCCAGTGTCATAAGCAGCCTGTGGAGAAATGGAGCATGAGTCACCTGAGATTAGTGGGGGTGGGGAGGTACTAAAGAGAACTGGGGGTGTGCATGTCAAAGGGCACGGTGATGAGCTGGAGAGGTGGCTCAGAGGTTAACAACACTGACTGGTCTGCCTGAGGTCCTGAGTTCAATTCCCAGCAACCACATGGTGGCTCACAACCATCTGTAATGGGATCTGATGCCCTCTACTGATGTGTCTGAAGACAGCAACAGAGTACTCACATATATAAAATACATAAATAAATCTTTAAAAGGGGGGAGCATGGTGACAGATTCTTTTAACCTGGCACAAAGGAGGCAGAGATAATCGAATCTTATTGACTTTGAAGCCAACCTGGTCTACATAGTGAGTTCCAGGCCAGCCAGGTCTACACAGAGAGACCCTGTTTTAAAAAGATAGAGAGGTGGGAAAGCAATGAGTTTATTTGGAGCATGGAAATCTGTATCCTACTTCATAGAGCCAGAGGAGGAACAGGGTGGCCTCGGAATCAGAGCGTTAAAACGGCACGTCAGTGGCCTCAGAGGGAGCTGACCACTAGAGCGCGACTCTTCACCCAGCGCCTCTGAGAGCAGCACCCAGACACGCTCACACTGCACAAGGCTGGAGTGGACAGATTTCAGGCAGCACTGAGGGTCTCACCCAGTACAGGGGAGTCACCAGGTCCCGGAAGCTCTGGGGTCGGATCGCAGACATTCTGCGGTACTTAGCCATGTCTTCCCGCATCTGCAGGTGTGTTGGGTTTGCCACAAAGAAGGTGTGTGCCGCAGAAGCCGCCAGGTCCAGCTTCTTCAACTGAGGATCAAAGGGATGGGATGTGAGAGTTCAGAGGTGTGTGTGTGTGTGCCTGAGTGCGCTTGTGTGTGCTCCAGTGCTCCTGTGTGTGTGATATGTGTGTGTGGAATGTGTGTATACATGTGGTATGTGTGTGTGTGCCTTGAGTGTACCTGTGTGTGTGCTCGAGTGCTCCTGTATGTGTGGTGTGTGTTTGTGTGTGGTATGTGTGGTCTGTGTGTATGCATGTGGTGTGTGCTGTGTGCATGTATGTGTGTGGTATGTGTATGTGTGTGGGGTATGTGGGTGGTGTGTGTATATGTGTATGTATGTATATGTGTGTGTATGTGGTGTGTGTGTGTGGTATGTGTGTGGTGTGTGTGGTGTGGTGTGTGGTGTATGTGTGGTGTGTGGTGTGTGGTGTATGTGTGGTGTGTATGCATGTGTGTGTGTGTGTAGTGTATGCATGTGTATGTGGTATATGCATGTGGGTGTGGTGTATGCATACGTGTGTGCTGTGTGTGTGGTGTATGCATGTGTGTGTGTGGCGTGTGTATGTGGTGTGTGTATTCATGTGTGTTATGTGTAGGTGGGTGGTGTGTGTGTATGTGTGTGGGGGTGGTGTGTGTGGTGTGTATATGTGTGATGTGTGTGTGGTGTGTATGTGAGCATGTGTGTGGTGTGTGTGGTGTGTGTGTGTGTGCATGTGTGGTGTGTGTGTGTGGTATGGATGTGTGTGTGTGATGTGTGTGTAAGTGTGCTGTGTGGTATGTGTGTGTGTCTGTGTGTGTGTGTACAGTGTATGTGTGGGTGGTGGGTGGGAGTGGGTTCTTAGACCTCTGTCCCTTCCCCAGCCTCCCCCAGCGCCTTATGGCAGCCTAGACAATCAGAACCGGAAACCACCAGATCCCTTGGAAGACAGAATGTTGGGATCCCCAGGCCTCTGAGCTTCAGAGTGGGTGGGCCATGGGCCTCGGACTCAGGATCTCTGTTTTGGAGACAAGGAAATGAGTGGCTCACGTAGATGAGGGCTCGGGGAGACCTTAAAGGATGAGACTCTTGCAGGCCTCTGGGACCCTGAGCTGAGGTGGGTGTATCTAGAGCCCCTCCCACCTCCAGCCACGTAGGCATCAGCTACCATCCTGGAAACTGTACACTGTGAACTGCCACTGACCCAGATGCCAGCCTCAGCCATGCCTCCTTCTCCAAACTAGCCCCGCTCCTTCAGCCTTTCCGAAGCTCGATTCTTGCCCAAGAGAAAGCGCCTACTCAAACTCCCACTCCTGAACGGACACACACTCTTTCTGTCTCTCTCTGTTTTCTGTCTGTCTGAGTCTGTGTGTCTCTCTGTCTCTGACTCTCTCTCTCTCTCTCTCTCTCTCTCTCTGTGTGTGTGTGTGTGTGTGTGTGTGTGTGTGTGTGTCTGGTTTGGGACCCCTCACCATCTGCTTTTCGTATCTAAGAGGCTGCACTCATTCACCTAGGTCCACCAAAAAAAAAAAAAAAAAAAAAAAAAAAAAACAACCGCGGAGCCCTCCCTCCATATTCGGACTACTCCCACTCCTCTTCATTCCAATTTGACACCTTCCCCTTGCCCCGCTCTCTCTTGACCCTCCCTCTGCGGTCATCGCGAGTCCTGGCCACCTTTTCCGAAGGAACCCACCCAAGAGCATCAGTTCGTTCTACGCCCCCCACGACTCCACCCTCGAGTCCACGGGCGGCGAGCCTCCCGCCCTCTCGTGGTCAGCTCCAAGTAAGACAGTCACCAGGCTCGGGGAGCCCCTGGCCGGCCCGCACCTGGTAGTAGGCCCTCTGTAGGTAGTTGTACGGCTCCCGCCGGCGGAAAGCATCCCGCAGCGCGCTCCCCACGCGGAGCCGCGCCGCGCCCCCGGGGCCCAGCCTCCGCGCCGCGCACTGGGTCAGGCACTCGGCGCGGCGGAGCGTGGCGCGCAGGAGCAGCGGTTCCCAGGCCCCGGGCCCGGAGACGGGCGGCGGGGCTCCGAGGAGCTGGGCGGGGAGCGCGGCGCCCGACTCGGCCGCGCAGCTCGCCCCGCAGTCCCGGCGCGTGCGGCCCAGCGCCGCTCGGCTCCGCAGCGCCTCTCGCAGCAGCGCCACCGCGGGCGCCCAAGCCCCGGCCGAGTAGGCGCGCAGCCCGTCCGCGTAGAGCAAGTCGGGGGCCTGGGGAGGCGCCCCCGGCAACAACTGGGCCAGGCCCGGGGGCTCGGGAGGCTCGGGGGACCCCGGGGGAGGCAGCAGCAGCAAAAGCAACAACCGCAGGAGCCGGAGCATGGTGCCAGAGCCGCGGGCCCACCGCCGAAGGGAAATGCGGAGACGGGAGGGAGGAGAGGAAGGGGGGCCAGGGGGAGGAGAAGGAAGGAGAGATGGAGAGGAGGAGGGAGAGGAAGAGAGAGGGAATGAGTGATGTTGGAGAAACTAGTTGGGTTTAGGCCTGCCGCTGGGGAAACCGAATTGAGACCGAGCGAGAATTCCAAGGGACACTTGTGTCTAGTGTGGGTAAGAAAGGGAAATGGAGAAAGAAGGGTAAAATAGGGGTCCTGGGCCGCCTGTGGCGTGGGTTTAACTTCTCTTCCGTCCATCCCGGGGCCCTGGAAAAGGATTCTGGACGCCCCTCACACGTTTATCCACCCACGCTTCTGCCAACCCACTGCGTGAAGATGGATCTTCGAAACGCTGCCTGGAAGAGGGTGACTCCGGGCTTGGCACACTTAATTCTGGCACCAAAACTTTTCTATCCAGAAAGTGAGCACCCAGACGCATTTAGGGGAGATGAGGATTGAGCATCTTTTACTAATTTAAACAAAGATCTTTCCCACTTCAAACTAATGCACTCAAGTGGCCTACTCTCCACTCCAGGAGCATACGCTCCTAAGCCCACTTCTCCTGTGTCTGCGTGTCCGGCCGTCTCGTACCTCTCCCGCTCACTGCCGGTTCTCTGGTTTGTCCTCTGTGAACCACTCTCCCTTGCCCAAGCCACTGACTGACCCTTTGCCACCGCAGACACCCAACACCAAGGTTTCCACGGCAACAGTTCAGCCTTTTAAAACATTTTGCTAGGGGTGAAGACAGGTGAGTTGGGTATCTGGTCACTTGGATGGGAGAGAACTTGGGCTCTAAAGCCCGGATGTAGCCCCCCACCTCCGTGGAGGCAGCTGCGGTAGACTTAGGGCCACAATGAGGTGTACTCACTCACCCATGCCCGCCTCCTCTGAGTTACAGGGTCAACTGCGGGAAGATAGGGTTGCCTGGCGCCCAGGGTCTTCCCCAAGCCCTTGAACTCCCTTCGCTCCCTGTCAGGGAACAGCGTCGTCCTGCACCTAACCCCAAAGGGAGTCCAACAGCTCGGCTATCGGGAGACCCAAGGGAGAGTCGTCGAGGTGAAAAACCCAGCGGCCTAGGCCTACGAGGAGAGGGTCCCGGTGACGCAGTTGGAGAAGGCAGAGGTGTCTCATCGATGAAGGTGGTGATTTCCTCCCGGAAGAAACCAGGACCTCGTGGGGGTCCCCCAGCTGAGCCCAGAACCCCACTTTCTAGGAACTGGCGAAGGCTGGCTAAGCCTCCGCCTTCAGCCTCTTCCTCGTCCTCCTCGTCCTCCAGCCTGTGTCTCTGTCCCAGGTATTCTGGAGGGCCTCCAAGGGCACGACTCTGGGCTGGGAGGATCCGGATATCATCAGATGACGACCACTTGTGCAAAAAGGAGCCCGGTGCCCGAGGAGTGGAAAAGATGTTGGTCTCATCGTGGGATAATCGCCGCGACAAAGGGACCTGGGAAGAGAAGTGGGTGAGACCTGGAGGTGCTGCAGAGACAAAGGTAGAGGTGACAGGAACCAAAGTGGGGACTCTGCAAGATGGCTTCACACGCGTCTGCCTCTCCAAAGCGCTCACTCTAGCGGGCGAGCCTGATTCTGAGAGATCTGAGGGAAACTTTCTTCCCCTTGTCTTTCCTTCACCTGACCCCTAGGGTACCTTGCAATCCAAAGCCATGGAGTAATGGTGCAAGGGACCAGAATGGAGGTGACTCCTTCTGTCCCATACCTGTAAATAGTGTACTCTCTCAAGAGGTGGGAAGAGCATGTGGCGTCCGGGCAGCAGCTTCACCTGCGTGGGGTCCCGACTCCCTGACCCTGTGGCCCCGTTAGCGTCAAAGCGAATTTTGCACACGCGGCCATCTGTGTAGTCATCACAGGCGCCATCTGGAAGGGAGAGGGAGTGAGTGGTTACGGGGACAGAACACCTACCCTCTCCCCACCCACCCCTTCATGAAGTCCAGAGGACCCTTCGACTCCCACTAGTCCGTAAGCCCCCTAGGATCTATGGCTATCTTTCCTTCATTTACTGAATCCATGGTCCTTTATGCAAGCAGACATTTTTGCTTGTTCTCCAAGAATTCTCCCACAAGGGGGGGATCTCTTCCAGGAAGCTTAGCCCTTTAATGCTATTAGGACCGAGGACCCTTTCTCTGGAGCTCTGCTTGGCGCGGACCAAGCTGGCCAGTGGAGGCTTCCAGAGAGGCGCAGAGGCCTTAGTGAAAGGCCCCTCCAAGGAGGCCTGGATGGACAAACACGTGATCAGGCTAGAAGGAGCGCGGAGTTGGCGCCCGCCTAGCCCAGCAGGGGGCACCCCAGGGCAGCGTATCTCCTCCAGGAGAAGGGCAGTAGAAAGGACAGAAAAGAGAGGTAGCTGTCCAGGAAAGAAAAGGCCCCATCCCTCCTCTGACCATCGTCGCCATCCTCCTCGGACATGATAGCCACACACTGCTCCCACACTGTGCGCACGTCTGCACGGTAGCGCTCACAGGACCAGATGAAGGAGGGGAGGAGCAGCGTCTGTGCCATGGAGCACCACAGCACCGCCAGCACCATCCACGGCGGAGCTGAGTCTGACTTCAAGGAGAAGAAGCTCACCACCTGACGGGAACAGGGAATGGCTGGTCAGGCTTGAAAGCCCAGGCCCCACCTCAGCCCGATACCCACCCTGAAAGCAAGGGATTAGGAAGGCAGGAGGCTGAATGAGGAAAGGGGAGAAGTACTATCAACAAAACCCTGACATTTGGGGACTTGAGTGGGGTGGGGAGACGGGGTAGGGGTGGGGCCAGGGGAAGACTGAGACCCCAAGAAAGTCAAAGACAGAGAAACCCAGGAAAGGGGCCTGGATACTGTGGTCGGGTAAGTCCGGGGTCTCCACTCAGGAGTGCTCAGGGAATGATGTCCAGGGAGAATCAGGGAATAGATAAAGGCTCAGGGCAGCTAGCCGGGGTGACAGTTTGAAGGGTGGCAGGGCCGGTGGAGCTGGAGAAGAGAAGTGGAAGAGAGAAATGGTTGATGGAGCTGGGAGACTGAGTCGTGGGGGTGAGGACTGCTGAGAGAGACAGGGAACCCCAAATGTCAGGAGACAGACAGAGGAGAGGATGGTAGGTGCGGGGACTGGAGACTGGACTTCTGCATGGCTGGTAGAAATGGAGGACCCTGTGTATTAAAAACAGGTTGAAGGGCCTCAGTCTCACCAAGATGGGCACCCCCGTGAGAGAGTCGTAGAGAAAGACGATGGCGCTGACCAAGTTGGTGACCTGCAAGGATGTCTTCGCAGATTCAGAGCCATCCAGCGAGGACCGACGCTTCCCTCGAGTGTCCTCCACCACAATGGCTGGCACCTCAAAAGCTGGCCGGGTACCCAAGCCCCCCAGCGCCCCTGCTTTGGCTCCCACACCGCCCCCCGCTCTCCGGGCCTGCCGAGCCCTCCGGGGCCGGGCCCACAGCGTCTGATAGAACGTGATTGCCACGCAGACCAACCCCATGACAATGCCCCCAAGAAGCAAGAGGCTGAAGCAGACGCCAAAACCCAGGCCGATCTTGGACACTATGAACTGGCAGCCTCTGGCGTAGTAGCGCTCCCCGTTGTTATGCCAGCCAATGGAGGGCAGTGTGGAGAGGATGAAACTGACCATCCAGATGCCCACGACGGCATGCAGGGCCTGCTTCTTGGCGTTGCTGAGGCGGTAGTTGACGGGCCAGCGCACCATCCACATGCGGTGGTAGGAGAGCGAGGCGACCGTGAAGCAGGTGGCCAGGGCCAGCGTGTAGTAGGTGGACACAAAGACCTTGCAGATGCTCTCGTTCCAGTCATAGTCAGAGGACGCCTGGCGCCGGAGCTGCACCACAGCAAAGGTGGTGAGGGGCACGGCCGCCATGAGTATGTGCGTGCCGGCCAGGAAGCAGAGCAGTAACTCTAGGGGCTTGTGCTTCTGCTGTTTGGCCGAGATGCTAAGGATGATCCAGGCGTTGGCCAGCAGGGCCAGGAGCCCACAGGCCAGCCAGGACAATGCGTTTGAGCGTAGGGAGGCCTCTTCTGCCCCCAGCCCACCCCGAGCCATTCTATCCTTGGCCCCACCCCCACCCCCTCGAATTCCTGGGGGCGGGGGCTAGGTCTCACCCTGGAGCCCCGCTCACACACACCCCCATGATGCCCACAGTCCTTGCCCGGTAGCGAGGCAAGCCGTCCCCAAGTCTTCCTTCCTTCTCAGCATTGCATGAGCGACCCAGCTAAGGCCAGGTGGGCAGGGCAGGGCAGGGGAGAAGGCAGAGAATCAATGGAGGTGGCAGTCCTCAGCCTCCATATTGGGTGGGGCTTTTTCTCAGTTATCCCTGTAATTAATGAGGGGGGCAAGCAGGCTGCTCCCCCCTCTGTGAAGCTGGCTGGGCAACTCTGATTCTCATGCTGGCACTTCCAGGTCTCTTTCTCCAGTGGGGCTCGACCAGTGGGGGTGGGGTGGGTGTCTTGGTGCGCAGGGGTGGAGCTCAGTCACCTGGACATGCTGTGAGGGAGATGAGATGAGAAAACATTAGGCCTGCAACGTGTGTGCTCTAGCTCACCTGTACCCCTTTCCCTTGAAACTATAGGAATGACTGATGACTGGGGGTCACTGAGGTCATTCAGAGAGCTCTTCTGCCTTAAATCAGATGCCCACTTACCGACAGGGATAAGACCGCATATATTTCCAGACTACATGGGAAACTCCCGGTCGGTCTCCTTTCCTTTTAGCCTTTTCTCCTTGCTTTGGAATTCCAAGTTTCATTCTTATAATAGCCCATGCTTGGAACTACCCACCGCTGTCTCTGCGTCCCCGTCCCCAGGTCTTTCTTCAGTGGCTAACGGGAGACAGATGTGTGATGTGTTCCTTCTGGGGGCGGGCGGGACGGGGGGACGCACATTAAAGCAGGAGTCCTTCCCCTGTGTACCATTCTCCTGGACTCTGTGGTCTTTGTGCTCAGCCCACTTAGCTAAGCCTGGGTTTTCACCCCTTCAGCTACCTACGGAAAATGGGAGAAAGGAGACTGGGGGGGGGGGGGGTAGCTAGGGAACCTGAAGGCGGGGAAGCCACTGACATCAGAAGCATCCAGAAATGGAAAGAGGGGGAACCAGGGAGAAGGAGGAGAGTTTGGGCAGCAGAGAAAGAGGGGGAAAGTGGTAGTATCTGGAAATAGAAGGGATGGTCCAGAGCCCCTGAGGCAGAGATACTGGAGGGAGGTGGGTGGGGAGGAGGACGGACGGAGGTTGGAGCCTGGGAACAGAGAATGTGAGGGGGGAAGCCAGACCTTAAATAGGCTGACTGACCTCACTAGGAGACCTTGCGTCTCTTCCCCTGGCCCAGAGCCTCAGTTTCCCTCTGATGGGAGAGAGGAGGAGGTTCTGGTCCACGGTTCAGGGAGACTTGGGGAAGGCACTAGGACATCAAACGAGGCACTAAACAGACTAGAGGCTGTAAGGACCCGCCTGATGGCTTCGAGGCAGACGGGGGAAAGTGGGGCACAGCTGTGGCACTGTTTATTTCATGAGAAGAACCTTAGACCCTAGCTCTCCCCCAGAGGTCCCAGTCCACCCCCAGCTTTGTCTCTCCCCCCCTAGCCCAGTACAGCCTAGTTGCCATGGCAATGGACAGCCAGGAGGAGGTGTAGGGAATTGGTCCGCATGCCCTCCACTGCCCTCCCTTACAGCCCGTGGACCCCTTCCACCCACCCTCATCCCACCCCCAGACCCAGTTGGTGGTTCCAAAAGAAAGAGAGGGAGAGTCAGAAAGGGAGGGAAGAAGAAAGACGTGAAGGACAGAGAGAAGGGGGTGAAGGACAGAGAGCGACGGGAAAAGGAGGAGAACGACTGGGGGCTTTCTGGCCGACAGGGGTCCCTCGTCCTTCGCCTGGATGGGATAAGGTCAGGCGGCTCCTCCCTCCAGTCACCTAGGGTGTTCTCCAGGGCAGAAACAGCAGGTGGCTGGGGAGGAGGGCCGGGAGGAGGGGCGCGGAGGCAGCTCGCGGGGCGGGGTGGGGTGGGGGAGTGGAGACACGCGTGGGACCGGGCAGGGGTCCTCTTACCTCTGGCTGCGTCCTGCTCTGCGGAGGAGATGCACTCCCGACGAGGCTCGCCCGGGCTCCCACCGCCTGCCGGCTCCAGCTCGCCAGCCCTCCTCCTTCCTTCGCTCCCTCCCTCCGGGCCTCCCTCCCCCCAGCCTGGCCTCTCGGGCTCAGCCCGCGGCGCGCTGGTTTGCGGCCCCTCGAGGCCCCTGTCTCCCAGGGTCATCGGCCTGCGAGCCCGGGGTTAGGGAGTCGCTGGCCAGTCTTGGGGTCGGGGGTGGCGAGGGTGGGGCGGGGAAACTGGACGACGGTGACTTAGAGGAGGAGGGGCAAGGAAGGCGCGGGGAGGGAGGGGGCGAGGAGGACGGCGGGGAGCGGGCTTCATTGGTGAAGCGGTTGGTGTCCTGCCCCCACCCCATCCCGGGTTTTCAACACGAATAAACCCGAAGAGGCAGCTGGTGTTGTTAGGGACGGAGGAGCTAGCTGTTCAGGGAGGAGGAAGCGTGTGTCACCGTGTCACTGTGTGTGTGCATCCTTGTGAGGGCTGTTCCTGGGAAGAGCTCAGAGGAGCCCCGCCTGAAGGCCTGCTAGAAGCTTAGGGGGCTTGCGATGCCAGCTGAGATCGCTTGTGAAGTTGGAAGAGCTTGGTTGGGTCAAAAAAGCAGTGGGCTCTTGGTGCACCTGCATACACCTTTTTCCCTTCCTGGAACGCGACACACACTTGTGATGGGGACACACACAGTTGCCACACATGCTTTCTCATAGTCTTTTTCCTCTCCCGTACATCACCGTGTAGTCTCTCTGTTAATTACAGAGTCGCACACAATGCTTTTGGGATGTGCAGGTGGGCAATCGGCCTCCACGGAATTTCCCCTTCTCTGGGACACTTCATCTTCTTCCGGTGCCAGGTCTGGCAAGTAAAGCCCCAAAGATTCCTGGGTCCTCAGAGAAATGCTCTCTCTGTCTCTGTCTCTCTTCATGTCTGCCTCTGTGTGTGTGTGTCTGTTTCTTTCTGTCTCTTTCTCACACACATACACACAGTGTATTTTATTTATAGCTTTATTTTTCTGTCAGCTCAGGAAGGAAGAGTGGGGAGTGGGCAAAAATAAGCAGTGAACCACGGAGGGGGGTAGCAGGGGGGAAGTGGGGAGGGGATGCTTCTAGAAGAGGCCAGCCAGGAAGAAAAGAGGAAGAAAGGGAAAGGAGGTGCTAAAGCTGGCAAGCCAAAGAGGCAGAGAATCTGAGAGAAACAGATCAAGACTGTCAGGCAGAGTCCTTAAAGCCCTGATCTCCCCGGATGGAGGTCACAGCCCCATGCCACAAGGCTCTCCACAAAGGACCCAGCATTACCCACTTCCCAGGGTCTGCACACACCGCGGCAGGTCTCGCTCTAAGACAACTAGGGTTTTGCCCTTTGGTAAAGGACTGGGGTGTGTGTGTAAGGGAACAGCCGTGGTCAAGGAGGGATTTGAAACAAGAAGCACTCTTCCATCCTTTCATGATCTCTGGCGGGGGTGTATGTGTGTGTGGTGCGTGTGTGAGTGCCTGGAACTGGCTCCAAAGGTCTGTGAGGTATTCGTCCCTGTGTTACATGTAGTGGCTCCAGGGAGGGATCAGGAGCCCTGGGTCGGTCCGACATCAGCACTTGTTAGCTGTGTAACCTCGGGTAGTTTTTCAACCCAAGTTCCATTTTACTAGGGAAGATTGGTTATCTCTTGTCATCTTGGTCATCACTGTCAGCTTGCAGGATTTCAGCGTGTGTGCATGCGTGCGTGTGTTGTGTACACATGAGGGTCACGATACACAGGGGACAACTTTCAAGAGCTCATTCTCCTCCTTCCACTCTCAAGAATTAAACTCGGGTTCTCAGGCTTGGCAGCAAGAGCGTTTTACCTCTGAGCCATCTTGTTGCATGTTTGGATATATGGACAGGTGTGTGGCTGTGTGTGGTGGTGGTGGGGGTGTTGTGTGTGTGGCCTGGATATGTGTTGGTGCACTGGTCAGAACTTGAGTCTGGTCCTGCCACCTCAAAGGAGAATCAAGCAGCATGGGTCGCTCAGGCTGACTTCCTCCGGCAGTCTTTCCAGTCCGCATCTGCCCCCGAAGGCCGTGTGTCGTGCGCTAGCCCCTCCCCCCACCCTCAGCTCAGCCTGGTCCCAGAGCCCTCTTGTAAACAGTGCTGTGCATTTCCAGACACCAGTCCCACCCTCCGTGCCAGGTGCTGGGCACTGCCCTTCGATCCAAGCAGACGGCTGGAAAGAGGTGCCAGGCCCTTAGTCAGAGAAGGGCCGAGGCTCTGGCATAAGGGCAGCTGCAAAGGATAAAGAAGCTGGTTGGGCATCCTTAAGTGTCTGAGCCGCAGAGAGCAAGCTCTGTGGATGGACGGACGGGCTTGGGGACAGAGGGAGAGAGGCCATGGCCGGTTGTGGAAGAGAAGAGCAGACAACGGCTGGGGGTCTGCTCCACAGGCCTCAGTCAGGACCCAGGTGGTAGGCTGCAGGTGGGGCCTCGGCGTCAGATGAGATTAGGGCCCTTCTGCATCCGGCTGGAAATAAAAAGGACAAGGGGAGCATATCCTCCGTCTCTCAGTCCCTCCACAAGCTACCCACTTTTCTCCTGCAGCACAGTGGTACCTCAGGGCAGCACCACAGTGTCTGTGCAGGCCCACAGGCCCACTGCCCTTCACCTCCCTCTGCCAACCCTTTCCCAAGTTCCGACCCTCACTCTCTCCAGCCCTCCTCTTACCCCTCCTTACACCCCCCTCCCACCCCCCTCCTCATGCCTCTCATCCTTCTTGACTCCCTTTTTTTTTTTTTTTTGGTTTTTTCCAAGACAGGGTTTCTCCGTGTAGCCCTGGCTGTCCTGAAACTCACTCTGTAGACCAAGCTGGCCTCGAACTCAGAAATCCGCTTGCCTCTGCCTCCCAGAGTGCTGGGATTACAGGTGTGCGCCACCACCGCCCGCCTGGCTTTCTTACCCCTTCGGTCTCTCTTACCCCTTTCTCCCATCCTCTCTCCCACCCCCACCTCCACCCCTCAGCCCAGATCCTTACTGGGGACACTGGCAGGTCTTCTTCTCACTGAGGAGTCGCTTGATCTGAGACATCCGTGCTGCCTGGCGCTGCCCAGGGACAAGGAGAGTAGTTGTGAGGGTCCCAGTCCTCCAGGAGGGAGGTGCCCCTCGGAGGGGGGAGGGGGGGCAGCTGGCAGAGAAGAAGCATTGACTGTGGCTCAAGCCACCTGTCCTGTCAACCTCTGTTCCTTCTTATGCCTCCCGTCAGGTGGGATCAGAGGCAGGGTCTGGTCTGCCGTGAGGAACTTCAGGGGCTAGGCAGAGAAAGCTGAACCAGAACCGGGTCACGGTCGCAGGGTACTCAGCCAAGGTGACTGTGCTCGAGGGTCCGGTGGGCAATTATGGGAGGCTCGCTCACCTGTTGGTGCCGGCACCGGACACAGCAGAGGATACAGAGCCCGATGAGAGCCAGAAAGCCGAAGGCGCCTCCCAGCACAACAGCCAGGAACACCGTCTGGTCCAACCCTCTGGATGAGACTGGGAGAAGAAGGAAGAGAGGAATTTTGGTTGGGGATACAGCACTGATGGCAGGAACCCCAGGCACTGTGAAGAAAGAGAAAGACACTCAGTGCCTCTGTCTAGGGACAGTCTTACCTGTGGTCCCTGGGCTAGAGAAAGGGGCTGGGTGCATAGGCTTCTTGGGGGTGCAGAGCAGAGAAGGGATTGTTTTTCTTAGAGAGTTCTCCAGAGGACTAGAAACAGGTGCCTGATGCCAGGCCCCGGTCCCGTATGTTTGTTTAGGATTAGGGGCAAATGAGGAGATGGGTAGCTCTCAGCCAGGAAGGCCTCAGTCCTAAGCAGTATGGAAGTGGGAATCTGGAGGATGTGGGTGGGACCCTGGAGCTCAGGGCCTTCCTCCCTTCTCACTTCTATCTTCAGGTCTCTGTACAAAGTGCCGCCATGGGGGCAGAGCTAGGGAGCTGGGACTCTAGGTCAGCATTGCTCGTCCCTGGGGCGTTCCACAGTCGGAGAGGCCAAGGCTTAACGTGAGGCCTTACAAACTGGATGCTTACCCTGGATCCTGGAGTCTATCTTGACCTTGTCACCTTCATGCAGTTGACAATGCCACATTCCTGCATCAGGGGCCATCACTTGAACCTCTTTCTCCTTCCTGAAGACCGTAGCCTCCTGACTCCCCTCCTTCAGGAGGGTCAGCCTCATCTCGGGGGAGGTTGGTCCCACCACCTTACAGGTCAAAGTGTTGTTGTGGAGCTGAGCCACTGCAGAGGAAGGAGAGGCCTGTCGCTCAGGGGACCCAGCCCGTTCACACCGTAAGGGCTGAACCGGATTGCCTTCTCACCTGGCTCGATCGCTGTCCGGGCAGCCAGGGTGATTACACAGACACAGGGTGTCCCTGAACAAACCGGCTTAGCCGCGTGCACCACGGACACTAGTGAAGTGTACGGATGCCTCAAGTGTGTGAACGGGGCCAGGCACGTGCTAAGTAGGAAGCGTTAGTCACTGTGATTTATGGAGTTAAATGATGACGAGTTAAGGATACAAATAACTCAGTGTCAAGGTTGATGTTACAACCACTACTGTGTGCAAAGATTTTGTTTCGTATTCAAAAGATGGCAAAGCTGGAGAGATGGCTCAGAGCTTACCAGTGTCTGCTGCTCTTCCAGAGGCCCCACAGAGCAGCACACCACCTGTGACTCTAGCTGCAAAAGGATCTGGTACTCTCTCTGGCCTCCTCTGTCATACACATGCATGGCATACATTCACATACACACACACACACAAATAAAAATAAATCTTGGGGGCTGGAGAGATGGCTCAGTGGTTAAGAACACTGACTGCACTTCCAGAGGTCCTGAGTTCAAGTCCCAGCAACCAGATGGTGGCTCACAACCATCTGTAATGGGATCTGATGCCCTCTTCTGGTGTGTCTTAAGAGCACAACAGTGTGCACTCACATACAGTAAATAAATAAACAAACAAAATTTAAAAAAAAAAAGGGCTGGTGAGATGGCTCAGCGGGTTAAGAGCACTGACTGCTCTTCTAAAGGTCCTGAGTTCAAATTCCAGCAACCACATGGTGGCTCATAACCATCCTAACAAGATCTGATGCCCTCTTCTGGAGTGTCTGAAGACAGCTACAGTGTACTTACATATAATAATAAATAAATCTTTAAAAATAAATAAATAAATAAATAAATAAATAAATAAATAAATAAATAAATAAATCTTGGGTGTTGAAGAGATGGCTCAGAGGTTAAAAGCATGGACTGCTCTTCCAGAGTCCCTGAGTTCAATTCCCAGCAACCACATGGTGGCTCCCAGCCATCTATAATGGGATCAGATGCCCTCTCGTGGTATGTGGTATGTCTGAAAACAGCTACAGTGTACTCACATAAACTAAATAAATCTTTAGAAAAATTATTATTAAAAAGTAAATAAATCTGAAGGGGCTGGGGAGGTGGCTCAGACCTGGGTTCGAGTCCCAGCACCGTCATGGCAACTTGCACCTGTCTATAACTCCAGCTCCAGGGCTTCTGACACCCACACACAGACATAAAATAAAGATAAATTATGTAAAATAAAGAAATATTTTTTTTAAAGTGACGGGGACAGAGATCAGCAATGGTGGGGGCGGGGTATTTGTAGAACATGCCAAGGACCTGGGACAGGGGAAGTCACCCCTGGGGGGTGGTGACTCTAGCTGAAACTTCTAGCAGTGGTGACTATGGATCCTGAAGTAGTCACTTCTTGTGGCCAGGCAAGACTCCCATTGGAGGGATAAGATCAGCAAACCACCCACAAAACTTTTGACCTAAAATGTGTCCTGCCTACAAGATGTCCAGGGACAAAGATCAGAGACAGAAGGAGTGGCTGAGTAATCACTGGACCAAATTGAGACCCATCCCACTGGCAAGAACCATTCCCTGACACTATTAACACTCTG
The DNA here is from genome assembly GCF_947179515.1 of Apodemus sylvaticus. Classification (NCBI taxonomy): domain Eukaryota; kingdom Metazoa; phylum Chordata; class Mammalia; order Rodentia; family Muridae; genus Apodemus; species Apodemus sylvaticus. The sequence goes on from NC_067473.1 coordinate 160,519,608, forward strand.
CCACGCTTGCAGACAGCAGCCTAGCATAACTGTCCTCTGAGAAGCTCCACCCAGCAGCCAATGGGAACAGATGCAGAGAGAGACCCACGGCCAAGCATTAGATGAAGTCTTATGGAAGAGTTGGGGGAAGGATTGTGGGATCTGAAAAAGATAGAGTCTCCACAGGAAGACTAACAGAGTCAACTAACCTGGACCCCTGGAGGCTCCCAGACACTAAACCACCAACCAAAGACCAAGCATGGACGGAACCCAGCCCCGCCCCGCCCCACCCCGCCCTGCCCGCACATACACAGCATATGTGCAGCTTGGTCCTCATGCGGGTCCCTTAACAACTGGAATGCAGCTGTCCCTGAATCTGTTGCCTGCCTGCAGATCCTGTTCCCCTAACTGGGAGGTCTTGTCTGGCCTCAGCTGGAGAGGATACACTTAGTCCTGCAGTGACTGGTGGGGTGGCCCGGCAGGGAGGGGGACTGAGGGGAGGAGAGGAAATGGAAGGAGAGAGGGGCTGATGTTGGGATGTAAAGTGAATAAATAAGTTATTTGAAAAAAAATGATCAAGAAGGTCTACAATGAGGAAGGGGCTTAGCCAGGGTCACAGAGGGTCAGGTCGAGGAAGAACTAAATCCCATGTGTTGGTCTCAGTGGAACCAGTCCCAGGGTAGATTATAGATGTTGGGGGAGAACGTGTGGATATCACCCTCAATTCAAAGCCAGCTCAGGACTAGGTGCTGCTCAGGAATAGAGGCCCTGGTTTCTGTTCTCAGCACAAACAAACAAACAAACAAAAAAACTGTCTCGAGATCCAGAGAGCCCTTCATTATTTAGCCAGACTATCAGAGTCAAAGCATCCCCCTTTTTGGGACCTGACCAGCCATAGAGAACCGTACACCACCCCTTTCACCTTTTACCCCCGCTTGCCCTTCTCAGCCCACCCCTTACCTCTCATCACCACCAGGTTCACTTCCTGATGCAGTGTCCCTTTGTCCAGAGTCAGAGTTAAGTTGCCAGAACCAGCAAGCTGGAAGGAGACCTGGGGTATCTTGAGGCTGAGCGGGAGCATTTCTGCCATCTGGAGCTTGGGGTTGGTGGGGGGCTTTGGCACGGACACCTTTTTGTTCTTTATGGAGAAGGAGATCCAGGACTCGGAGACAGAAGGATTCTCTGCCTTCCTCCACTTCAGCTCTCCCTGCAGGCTTTCCTCTCCAATGTTGAGTGGGAAGGAGAACTCCGCTGCCTCTCCCTCGTTCTTATAGGCCGTGAAAGATGTACTCTGAAAGCCTGGAGGTGTGAGGTAAGCAGAAATAACTCTGGGTGCAGATGGAGAGGGAGATGAGGAAGCATATGGGGGGGGCAAGCATGTGGCACAGGAGCACAGGGACCATCTACCAACCAAGGTGGTCATTTCTCTCTCTTGGAACCCCTGGAGGCCAGAAGCTAAACAAAATAAGAACCAACACTAAAATAAAGCTTGCTGTGTGCCGGGCACTGGTCTACATGCTATACACTCTCTATGGTACTAGAAGGCTGCCGCTGCAGGCACAGTTAGCATCATCTCCATCTTATGGGTGCAGAGACCACAGGATAAGAGTATGTAGTTGTCACTCGTCAGGAAGGGGAAATCATTCCTGATAGTGTAAAGCTAACCAACTGCCCAGGGCTGCTGAAGTCATGGGTATTGGAGGAGAACCCGTGTCTCAGTCACTGTTCTGTTGCTGTGAAGAGACCATGACCAAGGCAACTCTTATAAAAGAAAGCACTTAATGGGGGCTGGCTTACAGTTTAAGAGGTTCAGTCCGTTCTCATCGTGGTGGGAGGCATGGTGGCACGCAGGCATTGCCGGAGCTATAGCTGAGAGCTATGTCCAGTCCAAAGGCACAGAGGCAGACAGACTGGGCCTGCTATGGGCCTTTGAAACCTCAAAGCTCACTCCTGATGACACACCCACTTCAAAGGCCACACCTCCTTCCTACTCCTTCCCATCCTTCTCAAATCATGCCTCTCCCTGGGGGTGAAGCATTCAAACACTTAGGAAGGCCATTTTTATCCAAACAACCACAACCTACAGCCATCTCTTTACTAACCCAGCACAATCCCTAGCAACATTCTAAACATTTGTCCTTATACCCACAGATAAGTGTCGTCCTCAGCCCTCATCAAGGAAACTTCTCTTTGTAACAGATGGAGACTTTTACGTGCAGAGGTGTGAGGCCCAATCCCACCTGGTACATCTAGAACACAACTCCTGCACCCGAGGCTCAGAAGTCATTTCAGAAGACCGGTGGGAAGATTGTAAGGGCCAGAGGAACAGAGCGTTTGCTGCGAGACTGTGTCTCCTACGAATGTCAGAAACCACACCTGGAAACTCTCATTACCAACATGGCTGCCCAAACATGACCTGAACCAGGAAGACACCGGTAGACAAGCTAATGAGGAAGGGGGGGTAGAACTTGGGAGGCCTCAACCTTAGCCCCACACCCACCCCCAAAAAAGTCTTCCCCAGGAAAAGTACACTAATAGGTTATCCAATAGCAAAAGGTCAGCTCTGTAAAAACATGTATGCACAAGCAACATTATACAGACTGAGCAAGTGGTGAGTGTGTATGTGTGTGTGTGTGTTCTAAACAAACAGATGCCATGAATTTGAAAGAGAGTTGGCAGGGGTACATAGGAGGGTTTGGAGAGAGGAAAAGGAAATAATGCAATTAGACTATGATCTCCGCCAAAATTAAAAATAACACGGGAGTGCATGGCTGTGGCAGAGTTGGGACTTAAATCAACACTCTACACAGAACCCGTGTTCAGGCTCCTCAGTCTTCCCACGGGGCCTAGCTCAGGATATAGCGATCCAATGCACGTGCCAATGTGACTGGTTTGCTGCAGTATTCCTGACTATATGGACTTGTCACTAGTAGGAGTGAAGGAAGGTCTGAGACAAGGACAATAGTGGCCCATACTGTCACCTCCCACTTTCCCACACTTCCCTCTTGTGTACTCCCTTGGTATTGCACTACCTAAGGGGGAAGGGCCCTCAGGATAGACCTCGGCTAGAGAAGGGTCTGGGGCCACCCCATCACTCCCTCCAGGAGATCCAGGAACCAACAGAAGAGCAGAGTGAGGCCCAGGAATTCCTGAGCAGGAAGGAAGCTGTGGTGTGCAGCCTCTTACCCAGCACTGAGAGTCTCATGCCGAACGAGTGCTTTTTCTGGTTCAGGGTCACGGTGCAATTCCAGAAGTCACTGTCCTGAGCCCTCACGTTGGACATGGAGAGAACTTTGGAGCCCTTGACAATTTTACCCCCTTTGTGTTTGCACTCTATCAAGCGGTTCTCAGTCTTGCTCTCCAAGGTCAGGGTCAGGTTCTGCCCCTGCAACAGGCTGGTCCCCGGACTGATGATCACTGTAGAGGAAGCAGAGTACCTGCATCACACACACCTGCATCACACACACCTGCATCACACACACCTGCATCACACACACCTGCATCACACACACACCTGCATCACACACACCTGCATCACACACACACCTGCATCACACACACCTGCATCACTCACACCTGCATCACACATACCTGCAGCACACACACACCTGCAGCACACACACCTGCAGCACACACACCTGCAGCACACACCGGCATCGCACACACCTGTATCACACACATACCTGGATCACTCACACCTGCATCACACACCTGCATCACACACACCTGCATCACACACACCGGCATCACACACACACCAGCATCGCACACACACCGGCATCACACACACACACACCTGCATCACACACACCTGCATCACACACACACCTGCATCACACACACACCTGCATCACACACACCGGCATCACACACACACCAGCATCACACACACACCGGCATCACACACACACCAGCATCACACACACACCGGCATCACACATACACACACCTGCATCACACACACCTGCATCACACACACACTTGCATCACACACACACCGGCATCACACACACCGGCATCACACACACCATCTCCAAGGACTAAGGAAGAAAGAACAAAAGTGTTTCTCCATCATCCCATCTTTCAACAGTGCCTCCCCTCCCAACTCCCAGCGGCCCACTCCCGGCACAAAGCAGGGTTCCCCTCTTTCTCCTTCCCTTCCTCCTTGTCTGAATCCTTCCTTCAGTTCCTCCCCAATTTCTTTCCTTCTCCCCCTTTCAGTCTTTGTCCCTCCCCCATTAACCAAGAGGAACACTTGACCCACTTGTGGTCTGAAGTGGTCCTGGTTTTGGTGTGAGAATGGAAGGGAAGAGGGAAGGACATCCCAGGGCTGCCCGACTCACCTTTGAACACCAACAACTCCACCTCCTCCTTCTTGTTCTCCAGCTCACAGATGTAAGTACGAGAATCTTCCATCCTAAGCTTACTGATGATGAGAGGAAATGATCCTTTGTCCCATGCACTTTGTCTGGAATCAAAACGATCATGCACCCCAAATAAACCTGTAAATAGAAGCCATACAAAAGGAGTTGAAGGTCCCTGGCACCCCTGGGACAAAGAGTGCTCACACCCCTGCTGGCCTGAGTCAGAAGTCTTCATCTCCACCAAGGACTCCAGACCGATGAGAAGCCGCACCAATATCTACTTCCATGGTGGGAACAGTATCCCACTAGCTCAAAATATCCTAAGACCCTATGCTGATTTGGAGAGCACCCACCCTTACAGATTAAACACTGGATACGCACCACCATCTCCAGTGACCTTCACAGAAATTTCTGAGAATACAGACTGTTTTTGCTGACAGTGCAGATATGGACACTCTCACTCAGGATTAAAACAATGGCTCAAATTCACATATCTTAGTCATTTGTCCCATGAATTAGAATTATTAATGGCCATTCAGAGCTAAATGCCTCCCCCAAAGGATGGCTCAATAAATTATACTTCGGTCTTGTGTGGTGGTGTATACCTCTAATCCCAGCTAGGCCTCAGGAGGTTAAAGGAAGAAGATTTGAGAATTCAAGGCCAGTTTGGGCCCTGTGGCTGGTAAGACCTGGTCTGACACCTCAGTGAGTAGACACTTTCAGCCTGGTGACCTGAGCTCAGTCCCCAGGACCGGTGTGGCACAGAGAACAAACTCTGACAAACTGTGCCTGACAACCCCCACCCCACAATGATTTTTCTTGTGTTTTTTTTTTTTTTTTTTTTGTGGTTTTTTTTGTTTGTTTGTTTGTTTTGATTTTTGAGACAGGGTTTCTCTGTGTAGCCCTGGCTGTCCTGGAACTGGCTTTGTAGACCAGGCTTGCCTTGAACTCAGAATTCCCCATCCCCCGCCACACTCCTTTTCTACCTTTAAATTTTTGACACCTTTAAGAGGTAGAACTTAAGCTGGGCGGTGGCGGAGCACGCCTGTAATCCCAGCACTCTGGGAGGCAGAGGCAGGGAGATTTCTGAGTTCGAGGCCAACTTGGTCTACAGAGTGAGTTCCAGGACAGCCAGGGCTACACAAAGTTCGAGCCACGTATGCACACTGTGCAGTGCCGTCTCTGGAAAGCTCCTTCAGCATGGACGAGGAGTCTGCTTTTCCCTTCCCTCCTCTCTCCTCCCTTCCTGTCCTTCATGCTGGCGATGGCGCCCAAGGCCTTGCACATATTAAGGGACTGTGTGCCAGAACTACACCGTCTCCATGCCTCCTGGTTCCGTGTCTGTCTTATGTTCTTTTCCTATTGCTGTGATAAAACACCCTGACAAAACACGGCTCAAGGGTCCATCAGGGATCAAAAACCCAAGCAATGGGAGCTGAAGCAGCCGATGGCATCCTGTGGAGAGCAGGAGGCAGAGTGGGAAGAACTGATCCTTGTGCTCAGCTGTTTGGGTTTTTGTTTTTTGGGTTTTTTTTTTGTGTGTGTGTTTTTTTGTTTTTGGGTTCGTTTTGGGGTTTTTTGTTTTGTTTTGTTTTGTTTTGTTTTTTGGGGTTTTTTTGTTGTTGTTTTTTTGTTTATTCCCACAGTGGGCAGGTTCCTCCACCAGAACATGATCAAGAGAAGTCCTCACAGTCATGCTCAGAGGCTAAAAAGTCTGCCACAAGTTCTCTAGTGGTCTATCTCCTAGATGGGGTGGTCTCTCTCTCTCTCTCTCTCTCTCTGCTGTGTGTGTGTGTGTGTGTGTGTGTGTGTGTGTTTCTCTCCTTCCACTGTGTGGGGCTCAGGAATGGAATCCAGACCCCCAGGTTTGGTGGCAAGTGGCCTTACCTGCTGAACAGTCTCTCCCCTTTCACCCTGTCTTTCTCTCCTTCACACGTCTGTCCCCTTTCCTGTCCTTGGTCTTAAAATTGCTTGGTGTCGCCCTCAGTATTAAAATTGCTTGGTGTCGCCCTCAGTATTTTCTGATATGCTTCCCTACTTCTACGTCCATTCTGAATTCCCCCAAACAGCTCAATCACCGCTGCAGGGGAGGCTCCCCAGCCCAGCCTCCTGCTCCGCTCTAGGCTTGTGATGCCAGTGGCCCAAGGAATGATTAGCTGTGTGTGAATAACCTCCACCACGCCAGAGTAAACTGTTCAAAGTAGTGTGCATCACCCCTCTCCTCAAACGAGCCCTCCTGCTTGCCTTCCTCTGGTTCTGATGGAGAAAATCATGACGCACCTGTCCATCCACGATTTTCTGTAACTTGAAAACGCAATTCAAAACAGTGTAGGGTATCTAAGAGAATGGACAAATCTGAGACAAACTGGTCGAGGAGAGCGGTGTTAAACTAAGTCTTAAAAGACTGGCCAGAGAATAAGCTGTGTGACAGAGAACTTGACCAGGAACACGAGGTCCTGGGCTCAGCCTCCATCCGCCCCCACGGTGAGTGTGATGGGTGTGGGCAGGGCACTAAGATGTCTTAGAAAAGTTGGTCAGTCGCCTGACCAAGCAAACCAAAGTGCAACTCACACGAGGACAGAGGTAGAGAACTGAGCCCAAAAAGTTGTCCTCTGAACACACACTCTCTGCAGTGATAATAATAAGTAACTTTAATAATAATAAATAATAAGTAATTCTTTTCTTTTTTTGGTTTTTGAACAGGTTTTCTCTGCATAACCCCAGCTGTCCCAGAAATCACTCTCTAGACCAGGCTGGCCTCAAACTCACAGAGATCGCCTGCCTCTGCCTGACTGCTCAGATTAAAGGCGTGCACTGCCACCACCTAGCATAAATAATAACTTTAAAAGGTTTATTTTTTCTTTTGTACTTATGTGTGTTTTGACAGCATGTATGTATATATACAATGTGTGTGCCTGGTACCTATGGAAACCTGAGGAGGTATCATTTCCCCCAGCACAGGTGCTACAGCCGGTTGCGAGCTTCTCTCAGAGAGTGCTAGGAACCAAACCCAGGTCTCCGCAAGAGGAGAAAGTGCTTTTCTCTACTCAGCTGCCCCTCCAGCCCATGGTAAATAAAATTATTTTTATGAAAGAAAATATAGGCTGGCTGGGGGTGTGGCTCATGGTAGAGCACGTGTCTGTTTTCAGTTCTTAACATGGCAAGAAAAAAAGTTTTCAAGTGTGTGTGTGTGAAGACGCATAACTGTCTCTTTTGAACTCAGGAATTTTCACCTATGTGAAAATCTGGAATAGCGTGACCTGTCTGCAATCCCTGTGTTATACAAGGCAGAGCCGGGAGGATGCCACCACCACACCAACCCCAGGGTTAGTGAGAAACCTTGTCTCAAAGAAATAAGGTGGAGAGTGACATAGCAGAATAGCTGATGCCCTCCTTCAGGCGCCTACACATGCACACGCTAGCAGACACATGGGTGGCTGCTCTTCCAAAGGACTTGGGTTCAGTTCCTAGAAGCCACACAACAGCTCACACCTGTTTGTGACTCTGCTTCCAGAAGACCTGACAAAATACCAATGCACATGAAATAAAAATAAATAAGTAAATGAATGAATGAATGAGCAGAGACCAATAGAGAAAGACATCAAACATTGAATTGGTCTCCACTAAGACACATAGGGTGAGCATACCTACATGTGTGCGCGCACACACACACACACACATACACACACACACAGTAATTATGATGATGATGATAACAAAAACATTTTTAAAAGAATGATTTTTAAATGCAAACCAAAGGTACAGAAATAATAATTAACTGGGTGTGGTGGTACATTCCTGTAATCTCAGCCTCTGGAAGGCTATGCAGGAACATCACAAGTTCAAGGCCAGCCTAGCCTACATAGAGAATTGGAGGCTGGTTGGGCTATATGGTGAGACCTTATCTTGAAATAAAAATCACAATCAAAATATTGTTAAATTTTATGCCCTGTCAGGTATAACAGTAATTTTTATTAGCAAAGTTTATTCCCAGCAGCATCTGGACCGGTGGCTCATGCCTGTAACCCCAGCATGTGAGAGACTGAGGCAGGTGGATTACTGTTGGGCTACCCAGTGAGACCTTGTCTTCAAAAACAGAAAATGGCAATGGTTATTGTCTTAGTCCTATTGCTGTGAAGAGAGAGACACTGTGACCTTGGCAATAGTAAGAGAAATTAACTAATTAATTAACTAACTAACTAATTAATTAATAGTTTGCTTATAGCTTCAGAGACTTAGTTCCTATGACCGGGGTGGGGGGTGGGGTGGAGGGAGGGTGATGGGTGGAGGGTAGAGTGGGGGGTGGCAGCATACAGACAGGCAAGAGACTGGAGAAGCAGCTGAGACTTCTACATCCTGATCCACAGGCAGCAAAGGAAAGAGATGCGACCTGGACGGTCCTCTCCCACTGACAAACTTCTTCCAACAAGGCCACACCTCCTGACTCTCCCCATCCTGTCAAAGAATTGTGCTCAGGTGACAAAGCATCCAAACCTAGGCGCCTAAGGAGCCGATTCTTATTCAAACCACCACGGCTATACGGTAGAGGACATTGTTTGGGGCTGGAGCGATGGATTATGAGTTTGTGATAGCAAGCAGGCAGAGTCTGCAGGCCTGCCCCCAGGTGGCTTCTCTCTCTCTCTCTCTCTCTCCCTCTCTCTCTCTCTCTCTCTCTTTCTCTCCCCCCACCTCCCTCTCAAGTGCCCTCTATTCCTTTCCTAGGCCCACTCTTCCTACCCCTTTCCCCAGTAAACCCTTTATACCAGGCCTGTTGCACTCTGTAGTTACTCAGGGGTACACCTTAGCATGGTGCCCCTCGCCCCACTCTATCTCCTAACAGTCGGCTTCTCTATCTGAAGACCCAGGTTCCGTCCCAGCATCCACATGGCGTCTCACTACTCTCCGGGGTTCAGGTCCGGTAGATCCCACATTCTCTTCCATTCTCCTCAGGCAGCAGGCTATACATGGTTCACAGACATACATGCAGGCAGAACGACCACACACATAAAATAATAGAACGCATTTTGATTTAAAGAGGGTCTTTGCAAAATGTGTTCAAGGACACAAATTTATTATCCTCTGGTGTTCTAACAAAACTACAAAGAACCTAAATATCCAACAATATGAAATTAGCCAAGTAAGTTATAGTATAGGAGAATAAGTTACTGAAAAGAAATGAACTAGAAATACACACCTATTTCAGATAAATACATATACTTTAATTTTTTTACTACATATATTAGTTTATTTAGAGAGTGTGTGAGCATGTTCACTCACCCACGCCACAGAACACGCGTGGGGTCAGAGGACAGAGGACAAGCATGAGTCCTGGAACAAGAGCCAGACTGTCAGATTTGTCAGCAATCACCTCTAACCTGCTTAATCATCTCGCCGGCCCAAGCGTGTGTATTTACACACACGGGAATGTAGGATCTCTTTAAAATACATGTCTAGATATATGTAAACAAAGCCTTCTAGAGGAGGCCCTGGGCCAGCACTCCAGGCGCGGTTCTGCCTCTAAGTAGGCATAAAATCTTGGAGCTGGGCCTCAGATGCTCCTCTGGGAAGACAAGAGGCTGGACTGGGCCTGCGTTTCTCAAACTTCAGCCATTCAGAGGCATTGCACATAGTTTAGCCAAATCTGTCTGCTCTATGCAGCATCTTAGAATGTGTTCATTTTTAAGAGTAAGTAGCCGGGCGGTGGTGGCGCACCCCTGTAATCCCGGCGCACCCCTGTAATCCCAGCACTCTGGGAGGCAGAGGCAGGCAGATTTCTGAGTTCAAGGCTAGCCTGGTCTACAGAGTGAGTTCTAGGACAGCCAGGGCTATACAGAAAAACCCTGTCTCAAAAAACCAAATCCAAAAAACCAACCCCCCCCCCAAAAAAAGAGTAAGTAAATTTGTTTTTTGAGACAATCTTCTTGGTGTACAACATCAGAACTTATTAGCTTCTCGCCTTAGCCTCCTAATGCTAAGATCATAGGACATGTACTAGCGTGTGTGTGTGTGTGTGTGTGTGTGTGTGTGTGTAGGCTTTTGCTTGTTTTTGTTTGTTTTTCTTTTTCATTCTCCTTTTTTAAAAAAAAGATTTATTTATTATTATATATAAGTACACTGTACCTGTCTTCAGACACACCAGAAGAGGGCATCAGATCAAAGGCATCAGATTTCGGTATGGATGGTTGTGAGCCACCATGCGGTCCCTGGCATTTGAACAGAGGACCTTCAGAAGAGCAGTCAGTGCTCTTAACCACTGAGCCATCTCACCAGCCTCATTTGTTTGATTTTCAAGACAGGGTTTCTCTACATAGCTCTGGCTATCACAGGACTCACTCTATAGAAGAGGCTGGTCTCAGACTCACAGAGATCCTGCCTCTGTCTCCTGAGAAATGGGATTAAATATGTGCTCCACACCACTCGGCTTTGTTCTGTTTTTTGTTTACTTGTTTGTTTGTTTGTTGCTGGGGAATCAGACCAGGGCTTTTACATGTTCTAGGCAAGCACTCTATACCACTAACTGTTGCTTTTCACAGGTGTAAACAAAGTACCCCATCATTTCCTGTAGTAATAGTATTCTTGAAATCATATACTTTATACAATAATTTTTGCAATGTCCATTAAAGTCATAAATAGTAAAAGAATAAAATTAAGGTTCTAGAAGCCATGTGTCATCAACAGCTAGACAAAAGGAATCCTAGAAAAGAGGGCCACTGTGACTGTGTGACCCTAGCCATCATAGGACTTTGGGCTTCTAGGACCAGGCTCCAGACTGCAAGTTCATTCAACTCACTGTTTCCCTTCCTGGGTTGGGGGCAGGGGGCAGGGAAATTTACCTTTAACCAATATGTTGTTTTGCCGTCCCAGAATCTTCTTCTGGCCAGGTAACTTCCAGTTGAAGACTGCGTTCTTCTTCGAGGAACCCTCGCAGGGCAGTTCCGCTGTCTCTCCTTCTTTCCCCAGCACCACGGTCTTCCCTTGAATGACAGCTAGGAGTTGTACTACAGAGAAAAGAAAATCATGTTTCAGATTAACAGCTGTCTCCCTCCGTGTCCCACCCTTCTCCGTGGCTTCCCATTTGCCCCTCCTCCCGCACCATCTGCCCCTGGTCCCGGAGTCAGAGAACTTACACAGCTGCAGCAGCAGCAGCAGTGAGTGCCGGAAAGAGATGCCTCTCCACATGGCCGACTCGCTGAGTGGATGGGGATCTGAGTGCGAAAATGGCAGGGATGGAGGAAGATAGAAATCATTAGCCTTCAGGCATCCCTTGGGCCCGGGGCACACAAGAGCTCTCTCTCTTCCTCAGGACTTTTATAACCAACCCAGACAACCTTATTCATGTACACTAAAGTGGGCACCCTGCAGCAATGCATCACAAAGTCCCCTGCCAAATTGAGACTGTGAAGCTGTCTGCCAAAGAGCGACTTTAACATCCTGAGAAAGAGCAGCAGCATAGACACAGACACGGAGATAAGTGTATTCATGGGCATCAAATACAAACTACACTTTTAGGTACTTACATGCACAGTTACTGTCTCCTACCCCGGCACAGAGGTGCATATGTGTTCCCTTAGTAGCCAGGAGGCCAAGGCAGGAGGACCATGAGTCCAAAGCCAGCAAGGACTATGCATACCATGAGAACCTCTATCCAAAATAAAACTAAAGGGTCTGGAGAGTTGACTCAGCAGTTGCAAGCACTTGTTCCTCCTGTGGAGGACCTGGGTTCGATTCCCCGCACCCACATGGTTATGTCTGTAATTCTACTACTATGGGTCCAGTGTCCTCCTCTGACCTCAGCAGGCTCCAGCCAACCACATGGTACGCATACATACATACATAATTTTTTTTTAAATAAAAAAGACAGTTCAAGGCCAACCTCAGCTATATAGTAAGCTCAAGGCTAACCTGGGTTATACGAGACCCTATCTCAAGTGTGGGGAGGGGGACCCACTAGTCTTTTAATAAGATTATTGCCAGGTGGTGGCGGCACACAGTTTTTGGGGGGTATGTTAGCTATCACTTCACTGGCAGCACCCCACAGTGATTGTCAAGAATTGATTGTGCAGTTTTCCCCCCAGCTCTACAATGAGACATCACCAGGAGAGGTCCTGGTAAAGCAGCCTCAGTGGGAATTTTCACACCATGGAAGTTGCTGAATATTGACCATCAGGTTTTTTTGTTTGTTTTGGTTTTATAGAGGCAACCATTAAATGTTTATCAGCAGACTATTATATTCATGGAATATATATGTATAGATTTATAAACACATACAAATTTAACATACATATACATGTGTGTGTGTGTGTGTATATATATATATATATATATATATATATACACTAATGTGTTCTTTATAAGTATGTATAGTGTTTCTTTTTCTTTCTTTTTTATTGGATATTTTCCTCATTTACATTTCAAATTTTATTACCTTTCCAGGTCTCCCCTTCAAAAGCCCCCATCCCATCTCCCCTCCCACTGCCCCTATGAGGGTGCTCTTCCACCCTCCCACCCACCCACTCCCATCTTCCAGGGTGGCACACATCTTTAATCCCAGCACTCAGGAGGCAAAGACAGATCTCTATGTTCAAGGTCAGCCTATTCTACACAAGTTCCAGAACAGCTAGGCTATGCAGAGAAACCCTGTCTCTAAAAACCAAAACCAAAACCAAATCAAACAAACAATCAAACGAAACAAAAAACAAAAAGCAACCAGAGAGGGAGAGAGAGAGTTCCTGGTGTCTTTGCTTACTATCTCATTTTGAGCTGGAGAGGTGGTCAGAAGATAAAGTATTTACAGTGCAAATGTGTGTTCTAGAGTTCAGAGTTTGGACCTCCAGACTTCACTGAAAAGTCAGGCAGACACTTGTAATCCTAGCATTTGGGAGGCATAAATATGGAATCCCAGGAGCAAACTGGCATGGATACCCACACACACATCCAAAAAGCTGGCATGGGTACACACACACACAAACACACACATACATACACACAACTACACTAATTCAAACACATGTACATACATACAAATATGTGAACTCAAACATACATACTCACATACACTCAAATCTAGGGTTTTTTTAAAAAAAGATTTATTTATTGTTATATGTAAGTACACTGTAGCTGACTTCAGACACCCCAGAAAAGGGCGTCAGATCTCATTATGAATGGTTGTGAGCCACCATGTGGTTGCTAGGATTTGAACTCAGGACCTCTGGAAGAGCAGTCAGTGCTCTTAACTGCTGAGCCATCTCTCCTGCCCTCAAATTTAATTTTAAGAGGCAATACTATGAATGGGTTTTGTTGTTTTGTTAATTATTTGAAGCTCTAGACAAGTAGTTCATAAAAGAAACTATTAGACTCCGTATAGAGCAATATCTCTTTTTAATTTAGATTTCTGTTCTGCTTAGACTTCGACTTTAAAATATAAACAGGAGCTGGAGCAATGCCTCAGCCCTTAAGAGCACTGGCTGCTCTTCCAGAGGATCTGGCTTCAGTTCTTAGCACTTACTGGTGGCCTGTCTGGGACTTAGTCCCAAGCACTAGGTACGCATGTGGTACACAGACTCACATGGAGACAAAACGTCCATGTATGTAAAATAAATAAACAAAAATTAAAGTATGAGCATAGACAACATTTCATGTAAATAAAAATTATATATATGTATATACACATATATGCATATGTATGTATGTATATACACAACACACACACACACACACACACACACGCACACACACACAGACGTTTAGGTCTAGGTTCAGAAACTTTGGTAAACCATTTCCAGATAGCTTTATTTCACCTATAAACCATATCACCGTTACTGATATTGTAACTGTTTGTTTTCTCCCAGTAGTACACCTATAACCTAGAGATATCCATACACCAGATATGTGTTCTACTACTAAGCCACACTCCTAACCCTGATGACTGTAATTTTCAAATATTTAATAGGTTTACAGATGGACCTTGGGCCAAGACTGCAAAGTTAACTTGTTTATTCATTTCAGGGGGCCAGAGGCACAACAACCCTTGCGCACCTGCTGGGCAAGCGTTCCATCACTGAGCTGGATCCTCAGCCCTTTATTTAGGTTGTGATGCATCTCTTGCTGGCTGGCCAAAAAGTACAGCTGCCCCGAGACCAAGAGCAATCGAAAGCTGTGGCCCCGGTCAACCTTAAACCACGGAACCTGCTCAAGACTGGGCGCCGAGGATGAGGCCGGGCAGGAGGAGCTCATGGGGCCACAGCCCTGCCTCTCCCTGAGGAACCGTGGGCAGCGGGCAGGGGCTGGAAGGGGAAGAGTCATGCTGTCCGGGGGCGCAGCCACTGGGGTCTTGCCCGTGCACTGGATCACGCCATGCTCTGGGGCGGCCCCAGTTAAGCCGGATGGGCCTTGAAAGAACAAAACCAGAGAGGACATAAAAGTGGAAGCAAGGCTTGCTGGGAAAGGGAGGGTGGTTGACAACTCAGGAGAAAGAGAAGATGATGGGAGCTGAATAATCAGAATGCATTTACAGGTGTACGGAACTGTTTAAAAATAACGTGTTTAAAAAGAAAGAGAAGCCGGGTGGTGGTGGCGCACGCCTTTAATCCCAGCACTTAGGAGGCAAGGCAGGTGGATTTCTGAGTTCGAGGGCAGCCTGGTCTACAGAGTGAGTTCCAGGACAGCCAGGGCTACACAGAGAAACCCTGTCTCGAAAAACAAAAACAAAAACAAACAAACAAAAAAACACAAAAAAAAAAACCCAAGAGAAAAGCATCAAACTGAAAGCAAAACACGTCTCTTACTGAAACGGCAGGAACTTGTTATTAATTTTTTCACCTTATTTATTTATTCATTTACTCACCTATAAATCGATTTATTTGCCTATTTGCTTATCAAATGTTAACTGTGTGGAGATCAGAAGACAACTCGTGGGAATCGGTTCTCTCCTTCTGCCATTTCGGGGCTCAGGGATCTCGTCACGGCTTGGCTTGGCTTGGCGGCTGAGTCCTTTACCAGCTAAGACATCTGTCTCACCAGCCAGGTATATTCCTTTGTTTCTTTTCTTATTTTTTTCTTTTTGATTTGTTTTTTTTTTTTGAGACAGGGTTTCTCTGTATAGTCCTGGCTGTCCTGGAACTCACTCTGTAGACCAGGCTGGCCTCAAACTCAGAAATCAGCCTGCCTCTGCCTCCCAGAGTGCTGGGATTACAGGCGTGTGCCACCACCGCCCGGCTGGTATATTAGTTTATGATAAAATTCTTTGTTGAGATGGAACTTGGGGCCACACATAGTAGGCAAGTTCTTTACCTACCACTACGAGTCTGTGGCAACAGTGGCTATGTTTTAATATAAATTCTTTTAAAAAAAAATTAAAAGCAGGTGTGAGGCCATGGGCTCAGGAACACCGGGCATGTAGTGGTTGGAGCTGTGGTGGTGTATACAGATAATCCCTGCACAGAAGGGAGAAAGAGGCAGGACATCAGGAGTTCAAGGCCAGCCTCCGAAAGCAGACAGGAGATGGGGGAGGATCATTCTCAGTCCCTTAGAAGGCTGAGAATTAACACAGCGCAGGCAACTGATGTAGGAAGGTATTTGGGGGCTGACAATAAATCCTAACAGGCAAGGTAGGAGAGTTGACATTGGTTCTGGTGATGAGTAGAGTCGTGCGCGCGCACACACACACCCAGGCACGCGCACATGCAACCCATCAGCCCAGGCTATGAGTGGAGTGACTGTTAAGTATGAGACTCAACAGGGATCTGGTCCAGAGCTGGTGAGACAAGGTAACTCTTCATGAAGAGTTATTATTCTTTCTCCCAAGCCAGATTTTTCTGTCAGCTTGATTAACCGTTGCTGTGCTGCTGTGTAGCAATCTGCCCTTTCTGAACTCAGTCAGCTCCCTGTTGATGCTTTCCTGGCGGGGTCTCCTCTGCCACCTTAAGAGAGAATGATTCACGTAATCCCTTCCCCCTCCCCCAGCCTGAACTCTACAAGGACAGAGATGACAGTCTCAAACTGCCTAAGCCACCACAAGCCTGGCACCAGGAAGGAGATAATGTGCCTGTTTAACGCAAGCCAAATGGGATGAGCAGGGACAAGTAGCCATTGGAGCATCTTCCTATCCGCAGAACATGGATTCTGCTCCTTCAATGGGTCGTTGAAGGCTGGGGACGTAGCTGGGGGGGGGGGGTACAGGGTTTGCTTTGCATGCCCTGGGTTCCATCCTCAGGACTACAAAAATGCAGCTAAAAGGAAAGAAGGCCGAGGGGGAGAGAGGGAACCTGAGAAGGAGGGCCAGTCACTAAGTGCATATTCACACCCAGCCCCAGCCCCGCCCTGATGGAGTCTCCCCACCATGCTGCACCTTAGTCTGTCACGGAAGGAGCTGGCTTCTCCTGACTGTGTGTCCTTTAGGCTTCCTGGCCGGCTAGCGACCACTTGGAGCTGCCAATGAGAAGTGTCAAAAACATGATTTTTGCCTTTTAAAACACTTCACCGTTGTTGCTAGCGCCTAGCCCTGTCCCTTACACTGTAACAACTGTCTTTTCACACAATCCCTTGAAGTCAGGCCATGGTCATGACACTTGCAGTTTTATCCACTGGGCCATCTGGACCCCAAATACATAATTCTTAATGGGCACGGAACACTCAGAGAGGTGTGGGGGATTTGTTCTGACAGTATGGTGTAGGGGAAGCTAAGAAATAGATCTGTCCAGTTCCTCCACTGGCTGGAAGGGAAATCTTCCAGAACCTAAAACACAAAGATGCTTCAAATGGCTAAACAGATAGATGATAGATAGATAGAATAAATTTTGTTTAAAAACAGAAATGACCAAAAGAGAGGTTTCTGGGAAAGGCGGGCATTAGACTAACTGTTACAGTCATGGAGGGGGTTACACACTGGCACAGTTGACTTGGGCCAGGGCTGCAGAGCGGTTAAGGGAAGGGTGTGGGATGCCGAGAGCTGGGCAGCCTAGCCCCAAAAAGGTTTCCTATGGTCCCTACCCTAGTTGAGAACCTTGATGAGCAGTTGTGTCAGTCCCTGGCAAGTGGAAGTTAACAAAGAAACCTAGTCTAATGGGCTCTTCCTCCTTGAGGTCTAAATTCCCGTTGCTCTGGTAAAGATGTTGGAGGAATGAGGGCATTCCTGGCTCTTCCCCAGAGAGTAGGCACTTTCTCTCCCTCACTCCACAACCTCGGAGTTCAGTTCTCCTCCAGCTCCCGGCACCCCACCAGCGCACCCTGGGCACTGGTTCAGTGGAGGAGGCTGTGGCTTTTCAGCCTGCTTTGGTGCTTTAGGTTTCCGCCGCTACCCCAGAGACCTGGCCTTTGATTCCCACATCCTCAGTCTCCCCAGAGGCGAGCGTAAGAGCAGCATCCTGTGTACATCACCGCTGGGAAAGGATGCGAGAGCTCACTGGCTGCCACGTCCCCCTCCCCCGGCTCCCTCCGCTTCTGTCTGCATTGCGCAATCTGCTTTTCCATGCGTGCCTTGGCCTTCAGCTCTTGGGCGTCTTCGTCTGAGCTGCAGCCTCCACTGTTTTCTTCCCTCTGAAGCGCCCCCATCTCTTCTTTCTCCTCTTTCCCCTCCTCAGAAATGCCACCAAGATCTCTGGTTCCTTCTACCCTGTAAACAAGCAGCCTGGCTTCCGGCCAGCCACAGGTCTTCCCGGAGCTTTGATCTGACAGGAAGCTGCAGAGTCTAGGCTGGACCCCTGAGGGGTGGATGTGAGAGGAATTGGATGCAGTGTTGGGGGGGGGGGCACGGTAGACAGAGAAGGTGGACATGTTTTCTAGGAAAACAAAGCAAAACAAAACAAACAAACAAACAACAAAACAACCACAGAGGCCTCAAGGGAAGACAGAAGCGAAGGAGAAAGAGACTCAGAAAGGTCAGTCAAGCAAGAGCAGCCCCTCACAGGATCTATCAACACACGACAGGTACAGGGCCTGTCAGAAGTGGCGGGAGGCACAGAAACGAAGAGATTCTAGAAGGCAAGGCGCACACAGAGAACACGACACCAAAAGAACACAGAGAGGGACCACACAAGGGACGCTACCAAGTGACAATGCACACCACACACTTTTCAGGGTGCTCGGGGTTCCTGCCACCCTCACAGGGCCCCCAGAGACGGGAGAGGAGGGCACAGTCCCAGCACAGCCCCACCACAGCGAGCCCCACCACAGCGACAGCCTGTGGTCCCGAAGGCGTTTTCATCTTCTCCTCACGGCCCCCAGTCAGCCCACTCTAGCCCAGTTGTGGGATGTGCCCCCCGCCACACACCCTTCCTCTGCTGACTAGCTTCGTATAAACTTCCTAGAGATGTGACCCTCTAAGCGACCCTTGTGGTTCGGTGGCTGCAACCTCTGCCACCCTCTCCTTTGCCTCAGATGCCCACATGCAGAATGTGGGTGGCAGTGGGTGGGGGAATCTGTCCCCCCTGCTTCTCTTGTCTCTGAAAGAAAGAGCTAAACAATGCTGTACGTACCCCTAAGCACTCACACCCTACAGATGCTCACATACACACCCTCCCCTCCATCATCGCATGTCCCATCTCCATCCAAGTCATTTAATCCAATAAACATTTATTACGCATCTAAATGTGCCAGATATGGCCACCCAACTCTGACCACTGCCGCTTCACCACTGTGGTCAAGAGCAAGACCCAAGGCCACTCCGAGCCTCTGCCTAGAACCAGTTGATTGTGGGAGAGACTTTGTACTTAGAGGGAGGCCTTTTCTGTGAGGGCCCCCGGTGTTAAAAGGGAAAACTGGTTCTGAGTATCTGGCTCCCCAGAGGATCTTTTATTAGTGGTGCAGGGCGGCCATTTTGTATCAGCCTACAGAATCTAAGATAGCACCAGAAATGGTCAGAACACTAAATAGCACTGGTTTCCCACACTGGGTTCTCCCGGCCTTGCTTACCAAAAAAAATAAATAAATAAATAAATAAATAAATAAATAAATAAAAAAAGTTCCCTACAAGACCAGAGCATTCCGCTGTTCCACTCAGGAGAGTTTTTGAATTATAAAAATGGAACCTTTCTATTGTGAAGGCTCAGCATGAACCTAGGGGACCACTCTCCGGGAATAAGTCTATGAACTGAAGGACATTCAGAGGCACAACCTGACTTCAAGACCAATGTGACTCTAGGAGAGGAGAAAAGTCTGAGGGCGAGGAGACAGGGGCCTAGAACTGAATAGCTCGCCCCATCTTGAGAAACAGAGTCCTGCCTTGTGCCCTCTTCGTACCAATCCACCTGGAGTCTGTAGCCAAGGGTAATCTCTTAGAATTAATTATTTTAACAACATTATCTATCAAAAAAAGTATCCCTTTACAGCAATTCATAGATAAGAGGCCAGTTTTAACATTTTCCGATAAAACACCTTCCAGCCTTCTAACTCAGGGTATCTAAAGCAGAGCTCCCTTAGGACATTTCAAAGCCCCTAAATATCAGTGCAGACATCGAGGCATGTGCCTCAGTCCCAGCTGCTGAGGAAGCAAAGGCATCACCTGAGCCCGGGACATTGAGACCAGCCCAGGCCACACAGTGAGACCCCAGAAACAAAACCACAACGCGCCAAAATCCTAAAACTTCGCAGAGGAAAACAAGAGGTTAACAGCTCGAGTGAACACAAAAGAAATTGAAGGAGCCTCAAATGGACTTACATTGTTCTCAATTGTATGACCCTTGCTGAAGGTTTTTTGTTTTTTGGTTTTGTTTTGTTTTGTTTTGTTTTTTCAAGACAGGGTTTCTCTGTGTAGCCCTGGCTGTCCTGGAACTCACTCTGTAGACCAGGCTGGCTTCAAACTCAGAGATCCACCTGCCTCTGCCTCCCAAGAGCTGGGGATTAAAGGCGTGCACCACCACCGCCCGGCCTTGCTGAAGGTTTTTAACGAAGATTTTTTTAAAGTTTTTTTTTTTTTAATTGCATATAGTCCACTCTGTTTTTCTTGTGTTTTTCTGTTTCTTTTTTCATTTCGTAGTGTCTCCTCCATTCTCAATATCTGTTTCCTCTTTCTAATCTTCAGTCCTCCGCTTAACTATGTCTGCATTTTCTCTCTCCCCGGCTTCCCACTGTGCACTATCACCCCCACGTCCCACCGTGTCCCAGCTGCCTTTTCTACCTCTCAGCCATCACCTCTCTGACTTTGCATTCCAGCTGGGGTGTGGCAAGGGGGCACCCACTGCTCTGAGCACTAAGCTATGTTTGGGGGCCGGGGCAGGGGAAGATGAGTATGGCTTTCTGTTGAGCCTTTCGAAGCTCATGATTTCAGTGGGAGATCATTGTTCAGGACCCATTCTAAGAGGAATACAGGAGACCTCCGGGCCACCACTGGGCACAGAACACCACATCCAGAACATTCCAGGGCACCAGCTGCCCCTTCCAGCTCCTTGAAAGAGGCAAGTCGGACACGTCCCTCTTACCTCTGGCCAGTCCTTCCTTCTTCCCTCTGCTTCTTGCGCAGGTGTGTGGATCTGAGGGCTCGAGGCTTTGCAAGCAGGTGCCTAGTGAAGAAGACAGTCTTGCTCTGTCTGCACAGGTGCTCGTAAATGAAAAGACAGGAAGCCCCGGTGTGAGGCTCCTCTCCACGGCGGACGTGAGCCAGCCCTCAGGAGCCCCTCCCTTCCACCCCCAGTTGTTGGAGAAGTTGACAAATTAAAAACGCCAAAGTCATTGGAAATACCTGAGCTGAATCGGGCTGGAGTCTGGAATGTCACTGCTGTTTGGTGCAGTAAAAAAGGCTGACACAGCCTGGTTGGGCCGACGTGAGGCGAGGCTTACGGGCACATAACCGTAACCCCAGCACTTGGGTGATTTAGGCAGAAGACTCACGAGCTCAAGGCCAGACTCGGCTGTCTATGTAGTAATGCCACGTTAAAAAAAAAAAAAGTTAGCAAGAAACTTAATCAAAGGAAAATTTAGATTATATGGCCCAACAAATCCACTAAGTCAGATGTTTAGAGATGACAAAGGGCCCAGAGGGAAACAGCACAGGTCAACACGGCTCTGTGGCAGCTAGAGACATCGTGGTTTTCCCTTACTCCATTGCTGGAGACTGAGTGGGTAGGATATGTCCAAAACACAGAAAGCATGCATGAGGAGAATCTTGTGTGTCTCCTCTGTGGAGAAGACATGAAGAAGCTGTTAGACTGTGTGCCCATCTGACAGGAAGAAGAGGGTCACTGTTTTGGACAGGTAAGCAAACACGCTACACTTCCTTTAGTGACAATTGGGGAGCAGCTGTGGTGAGCCCTCTGAGGGATCCTCATTACACAGCCCTGAGCGCATCTGTGCAATGTGGCTTCTTTCCAGAGCTGTGATCAGCAAGACTGTATATCTGGCCTGCTGTGGCAGAGAGGCCTGGACCGAAACACAGACATCTGAGAAGACAGGCATGACCTGGGGCACACTGTTGCTAATATTCCCCATCTTCTCCTCCGGCCCAGATCTCACCTAAGCTCTGCAGTACATGCCCACCTTCCCACTGAACATCTCACGTGTTTCCCAGAGTGTGGTGGATTGACTAGCAATGGCCCTAATAGGCTCATATATTTGACTGCTTAGTCACCAGAAAGTGACTATTGTACTATTTGAAAGGATTAGAAGGACTAAGAAGTATGGCCATATTGGAGGAAGCATGTCACTAGGGGAAGGCTTTGAGGTTTTGAAAGCCCATGCTAGGCCCAGTGTCTCTCTCTCTCTCTCTCTCTCTCTCTCTCTCTCTCTCTCTCTCTCTCTCCTTACAGATTAGGATGTAGCTCTCAGCTGTTGGTCCAGCACCATGCTTCCCACCATGTTGATAACAGACTCCCTCTGAAATTGCAAGCAAGTCCCCAATTAAATGGTTACTTTTAAGAGAGTTGCCTGGGTCATTGTGTCTCTTCACAGCAATAGAACCGTGATTAAGACACACACGTGACAATTTCTATAAACCTCAGACTAGTTCTGGGCTAATTTAGCACCTACATGCCTTTGTCTCAAGTTTTCCACCGAGGGTAAGCTACCCAAGCCAGATATATCGACTGCAATAATATACTTCCTCAGCCCCCAGTCTCTCTTGTGTATCTACTTACAAATTCCTTCTAAATGTCTTTAAAATCTCTCTAGGTCACTCTGAACCAATACCACCATTGCAGTCTAGGGTGACACTGCCATTCCATGCTGGCGTGGTGGCTCCAGTCCCTACCTCCATATCTTGGCATCTCCTGTTGGGGACCAGATGGTTTGCTGTTCCTTTCTTGGGCACAAATCCTGGCCCAGATGCAGCCCCATGACTGCCTGACTTTGGAAAACTTCAAGCACAGATAAAACCTAGGAGGAATGTCCTCTAAGGCAAAACAAAACCACAAGAGCAGGGAGCTTGGAAGGAAGAAGTGTTATAAAGGGGCAAAGATACTGTTTATTCAAGCGCTGCTCTAGTAGCTAGAGAAACAATATATAAATAGTGGTAGGAAAAATAAAATCTGTGCTTGTCTGTTTGTTTTTGAGAGGTTTCTCTGTATAACAGCCTAGGTGCTGGTCAGTGGTGGCACACACCTTTAATCTCAGCACTTGGGAGGCAGAGGCAGGCAGAATTTTGAGTTCAAAGCCAGCTAGATCTACAGAATGAGTTCCAGGACAGCCAGAGTTACACAGAGAAACCCTGTCTCAAAAAACAAAAACAAAAACAAAAACAAAAAAAACCAAAACTAAAACAAAACAAAACAAACAGCCTAGGCTATCCTAGAACTCCATTTATAGACCAGGTTGGCCTCAAAGTCATAGAGATCCTCTTGCCTCTGCCTCTTGAGTGCTGGAATTAAAGGCACACACCACCACATCTGGCAAAATTGTTTAGTCTTGGGTGAACTCCGAGTTTTGGGTCTCTGTCTACCATCACCCTCCCTGCCAGGTCCCTTTGATATCCCTGGCTGGTGGTTATCCACTCTGTGTTCTGCCTTCCTCCAGATCTGTTCCACACAGCAGTTGGAGCAATCACTAAAAGGTAAACCCATGTTCTGACCATTCCCCTACTCTAAAAAATTGGCTGAGTCTGAGCCTGAAGAGATGACTCAGTGGTTAAGAGCACTGACTGCTCTTCCAGAGGTCCTGAGTTCAATTCCCAGCAACCACATGGTGGCTCACAACCATCTGTAATAGGATCTGATGCCTTCTTTTGGTATGTCTGAAGACAGCTACAGTGTACTCATATAAGTACGCCTGTAATCCCAGCACTTGGGAGACAGAGGCAGGCAGATTTCTGAGTTTGAGGCCAGCCTGGTCTACAGAGTGAGTTCCAGGACAGCCAGGGCTATACAGAGAAACCCTGTCTCGAAAAAACCAAATCCAAAAAAAAAAAACCCCAAAAATAATAATAACAATAATCTATACGTATGGGGACGCCATCACTGTGATGACATATATGTATGAAACCCATCAGTGTGCACATTAACTTAAAACAACAGTGGACTGGGAGATGGCTCAGCAGTTCAGAGTACTGGCTGCTAGGATAAATAAATTATTAAAAATGATAGAAGAAGTGAGAGATATTAAAAGTGTAGCTTGACGTGCAGCCCCCACAACGGATGTGCGTGCTTCTTCTCACCGCAACCATCCCAACCTCCCCTGCACCAAGAGTGTTCTCCGCAGCTTCCTGTCTCGTAACACAGCGTTCCCAAAGGTTGCATTTTAATAAAATTAAATTGTATTGTTTCACCAAAGACATTGTTGAGTAAAATATGGGCATGTTTTTAAGATCCCAAGTGCCTGGCAGGGAAGGACCAGCGTGTGTGTGTGTGTGTGTGTGTGTGTGTGTGTGTGTGTGTGCACTACCTTGCTTTGTGCTGAGTCGGCCGGGTTTCACTGGGAAGCTTTTGCAGCTCCTGCTGGGATGCGATGCAGTGCGGTGTGGCACGGCACGGGGCAGATGGTGTCCTGTGGCTCTGATGAAGCTAGCTTGCCCTTTAAGGTTTCAGGGTCTCCTAGGG
This sequence comes from Apodemus sylvaticus, assembly GCF_947179515.1. Taxonomy (NCBI): domain Eukaryota; kingdom Metazoa; phylum Chordata; class Mammalia; order Rodentia; family Muridae; genus Apodemus; species Apodemus sylvaticus. Next base: position 160,543,906 of record NC_067473.1, read on the forward strand.
GTCCACAGGCCACACTTATAGGTTGGGAAACCATAAATCTAGGGAACTCTTTACTCATTCTTTAGACCCTAGCTGTCCATTTTATTTAGCTATGTCTCAAATTGGTTTTCTTTTTCTTCTTACTGATAGACCCCTCCCATTTTTTATCATCTCTCTCTCTCTCTCTCTCTCTCTCCCTCTCTCTCTCTCTGTGTGTGTGTGTGTGTGTGTGTGTGTGTGTGTGTGTGTAAGTAAGGGGAGAGAAAGAGAGAAAGAAGAGTTATTCTGTATGGGCAAAGGTACCATGACAACATGTAGAGGTCAAAGGACAATCTTAGTGATGCTGGTCTCCGTCTTCCTCCTCGTGTGAACAAGGGTCTCTTGTCCTGTGCTGCATATCCTGGGCCCCCGAGCTTGCTGGGGTTGCTCTGTCTCTGCCTCTTGTCTCACTGGAGGAGTCCTGGGGTTCAGACATTCACTAGTGCCTCTAGCTGGCTTTATGTAAGTTCTGGGATCTAAATTCCAGCCCTCACACTTACAAGGCAAATGCGTTATCTACTCAACCTTCTCCCTAGCCTCAGAACTCATGATTTTTAGCTGAGATCAGTTTTTATTGATTATGTGTTTTGAGATGGGATCTTACAACATGGTCCAGCCTGATCTCCAACACCTGGCTCAGACAATCCTCCTGTCTCCTCTCAAGTAGCTGGTACTACAGGCCTGCCTTTAGCAACCAGATTTCACACACACACACTCACACACACACACACACACACACACACACACACACACACACACACACACACTCCCAAGCTTTCCTTGCAGTCTTTCTGGCCAAGTGACTCAGTTTTGTGAATGAATTGAAGTGAACGTGTCAGACAAAACCTCTGAGTTGCTCTTTAAAAGCAGCTAGGTGCTGGTTCCCCTGCCTGGGGCTTTCTTACAGTCTGCTATGCAAACTCTTCCCTGTAACCTATAGCCAGTCCTTCCTCCTCATTTGCATTTCTGAGCAGGCTTTGGTAGGCTGTTGAATTTGTGACTGTGCTTTAGACCCATCCACCAACCCACCATTTATCTGCCCACCGGCCTGTGTACCACCCACCCATCTGGACACTGTGGCCAAGGCAACTCTTTTTTTGGTTTTTTCAAGACAGGGTTTCTCTGTGTAGCCCTGGCTGTCCTGGAACTCACTCTGTAGACGAGGCTGGCCTCGAACTCAGAAATTCGCCTGCCTCTGCCTCCCAAGTGCTGGAATTAAAGGCATGTATGTGCCATCACTGCCCAGAGACCAAGGCAGTTCTTGTAAGGGCAACATTTAATTAGGGCTGGCTTACAAGTTCAGAGATAAGGTCAATTATCATCAAGGCGGGAACATGGCAGCATCCAGGCAGGCATGGTGCAGGAAGAGCTGAGAGTTCTATATCTTCATCTGAAGAATGAAGTTACTAGCAGAATATTGGCTTCTAGGCAGCTAGAATGAGGGTCTTAAAGCCCATGCTCACAGTCACAAACCTACTCCAACAGGCCACACCCTGAGCCAAGCAAATACCAACCATCACACACTCACCCATCCATCCATCCACCTACTCACCCACCCATTAACCCACCCAAACACCCATCCACCCATCCACCCACCCACCAATTTACCTACCCATCCACCCACCCACCCATCCATCCATCCACCTACCCATCTACCTACCCATCCACCCACCTATCCATCCATCCATCCATCCATCCATCCCCCCATATCCATCCATCCACCTACCCATCCATCCACCCACCCATCCACCCACCTATCCACCCACCTACTCATCCACCCACCCATCCATCCATCCATCCACCTACCCATCCATCCACCCACCCATCCATCCATCCATCCACCCACCATCCATCCATCCATCCACCCACACACCCATCCATCCACCCACCAACCATCTACCCATCCACCCACCCATCCATCCACCCACCCATCCATCCACACACCCATCCATCCACCCATCTACCCACCATCCATCCACCCATCCACCCACCCATCCATCCACCCACCCATCCATCCACACACCCATCCATCCACCCATCTACCCACCATCCATCCACCCATCCACCCACCCATCCACCCACCCATCCATCCACCCATCCACCCACCCATCCATCCACACACCCATTCATCCACCCATCTACCCTCCCATCCATCCACTCACCCATCCATCCTCCCATCTATCCATCTACCCATCCACCACCCATCCATCCATCCATCCACCCATCCACCCATCCATCCATCCACCCATCCACCCACCCACCCATCCATCCACCCACCCATCCATCCACACACCCATCCATCCACCCATCTACCCTCCCATCCATCCACTCACCCATCCATCCTCCCATCTATCCATCTACCCATCCACCACCCATCCATCCATCCATCCACCCATCCACCCATCCATCCATCCACCCATCCACCCACCCACCCATCCATCCATCCACCCATCCACCCACCCACCCATCCATCCATCCACATATTCAGAGGGTTAAGCATCCACCAGACCAAGCCACTTTAGTCCATGCTGAGATGTACCAGTGAGTGTGTATATTATGTAAGAGTGACTATCAAAGCAGATCAGGTCTCATAAGCTTTGGCTTGTGACACGTCCATAAAGAAAGATCTTATTGCAAATGGCATGCATGACAGAAGGAAAATCGTGGAGCACTGAGAGAGAGAATTTACCATAAAGTAACCTTATGCCAACTACAAGTGTATTGTTAAGTATCAGGAGCTTCTACGTTGCAGCAAATGGAGGAAAAATTCAAAACAGTCGTTTGGCTTGACCCAGATGAAAGTTTATTCCTCATAAGAAAGAGGTTGAGGGTGGTGATTCTGTGGGAGGGAGCACCAGCTACTCCAGTGCCAGGATCTAGGCTACTGCTGTCCTTGTTCTTTTATTTCACGGTGTCTGCCTAGAGGGCATAGCCACTCCACGTCTTCAGATGAAGATTCCTAGTGTAAGGAATGATTGATGCCTTGTGCCTCTTCACTGTAGCCATCTTTCAACCAAAATAAATTATTATTAGCTGGTGTCCATCTCACTAATCAGAATGGTGGTGGCTAGTGTCTAACTTAGCACTCTACCCCCAGGGCCCAGCAGAGATGCCTAGTACCTATGTCGCCAGACTCCAGTCTCTGCTTTTTGTTTGTTTGTTTGTTTTTGGTGTGTGTGTCCTTGGAGAAAGAAATTCAAGGGTGGTACATGTCTATATCATTGGAGACTAAGGCAGGAGGGGTACTACAAGTTTAGGGCAGCTGGCCTACACAGCAAGACCTTGTTTCAATATAGATAGATAGATAGATAGATAGATAGATAGATAGTGTGTGTATATGTATATGTATATAATATACACATGTACATATACATACACATACTCATATACATATAGAAAGAGATTCAGCAAGAACAGGCATTTGGAGCAAACAAAAGAACAGAGTATATATCCAAGGCACTGTGAAGAGCCAGGCTCCCAGGTCTGGTGGCTGACTCATGTCCTCTTACTTGCGAGGTAAGCTCTTCACGGCCTAAGCTGTTACCCTGGTGCTGGAGTCTAAACTTTTATCAGGGTCTCATCCTTGCAGAACAGAAACAGGCTTTTTCCAGAATTAAGAGCTATTTTCTTAGAATCAAGTCCAAGTGTCAATAGATACTTCCTCTGTGTTTGACCCTGGGTCACAGGGACAAGGGCTGTTGTAGACTCTGACCAGGATAGTGTTTTGTTTTATTTTATCAGTGTCTTACTCTGTAGACCAGGCGAGCCTGGAATTCAGAGCTCTGCCTGCCTCTGCCTCCTGAGTGCTGTTACTAAAGGTGCATGCCACCACTGCCTAGCTCTTTGTCTTATCAATTCCTATTTCCCCGACTCCTGGCCTATCCATATATCCGTATGTTAAATATATTTTTATATGTTAAAATTAATTGACATAGGCTGGAAAGATGGCTCAGTGACTAAGAGCACTGACTGCTCTTTCAGAGGTCCCAAGTTCAATTCCCAGCAACTACATGGCGGCTCACAACCATCTATAATGGGATCCGATGCCCTCTTCTGATGTGTCAGAAGACAGCTACGGTGTACTCGTATACATAAAAATAAAGAAAGAAAGAATTATAAAAAAATTAATTGACATGAAATTGGTACTAAACTTTTTGTGGTGAAATATACATACCATGAAGTTTACCATTTTAGCCATTTACATTCTTTGCTTGTGGTGGTAATGGCTATTTTTGTAGATAAAAGGGTCTCAGGTAGCCCAGGCTGGTCTTGAATTTGTTAGATAGCCAACGATAGCCTTCATAGATTAATCTTCCTCCCTCTGCCTCTCAAGTGACTGAGATTACAAGCACGTACTGCCATACCTGACTCTAAACCACTTAAAAATGATACATTAAGTTTTGGCCCTGAGGACTGAACACAAAGACTAACACATGGTAACTATGAGCTCTACCATTGAGCTATGTCCCAACCCACATTGGAAACATTTGAAATTCCACACCTCTGTGGGATTAAGTACAGTCCCCATGTTGAACTGAAACCTTTTGCCTTTCAAACAGTCTCACTGCGTAGCCAAAGTTCCTTCTTCCAGGCATGGCAGCACTTGCCCGTAGTCCCAGCAGTTAGGAGGTAAAAGCAGGAAGATCAGAAGTTCAAGGTCACCCTATGCTTATAGAGCAAATTCTAGGCCATCCAGAACAGGAGACCCCCACTGAAAGGCAAAGCAAGACAGGAAGGTTAAACCCTTCCGCTCCAGCCTCCCACGGGCTGCGATGACAGACATGCTGTATTGATTTAACCTTAAAGCAAAACTCTTGAGACCAAGAGGTTCAGAAAGAAAAGGGTTTATTGAATCATTACCAACGCCTGCTAAGGAAGAAGACAGACAGTCCCAAGGCCTTCAGCCGAAAGCGAAACAGTACTTGGCAATATAGCCACTAGAGTTACAAGCCAAGAACTTTAAAAAATAATTCATTGTTTTCAATTTTTGTTTTGTTTAATGGAGTCCCCTGTTGTTCGGACTGACCTCACACTCTCCTGTAATCAAGGCTGGGTTTTGACTCCTGGTCTTTCTACCTCCCCTTCCCATGTGCTAAAGCTAAGACATGGCGATCACATCTCTGCTTTTTGGGGTTTTTTTCTTTTTCTTTTTCTTTTTTTCTTTTTCTCCCCCTCCCTCCCCCCGCGAGACAGGGTTTCTCTGTGTAGCCCTGGCTGGCCTGGAACTTACTCTGTAGATCAGGCTGGCCTCGCACTCAGAAATCTGCCTCCCAAGTGCTGGGATTAAAGGAGTGTGCCACCACTTCCCAGTGGTTTTTGTTTTGGCTTTTTTTTCCTTAAGATTTATCTTCTATGTGTGGGGGTTTTGCTTGCATATATGTCCCTGCAGCCCCCTAGGAGGCCAGATCCTCTGGAACTGGGACTGCCTTTTGAGTGCTGGGAATCCAACCCAGGGGCCTCTGGAAGAACAGCCAGTGTCCTGGTTGGCCTGGAATTCATTAAGTAGACCAGGATGACCTCACATTTATAGAAATCCTTCTGTCTCTGCCAAGTTTTAGGATTACAGACATGAACAGGATTGAGGAGGAGGAAAAACAGGAGGAGGAGGAAGGTGATGAAGGGAAGGAGGTGGGGGGATAAGGGGAGAGGGGGTAAGGGGGGGGGTAGGGGGTGGGGGGTGGGGGGGAAGGAAAGAAAAGAGAAAGAAAACCTTTACCCTGGGAGATGGGAGATGGTTCACAGCACTTGCAGTGAAAGAATGATGACTCAGAGTGAGTGAGAACCACCAGCAGAGCTGGACATGACCCGTGTGCCTAAAACCCCAGTGTTGGGGACAGAGATAGACTCCCAAAGCTCACTGGAAACTAACCTAAAAAATGGCAAGTTTTGTTGGACAGTGGTGACACACGCCTTTAATTCCAGCACTTGGGAGGCAGAGGCAGGGGGATTTCTGAGTTCGAGGCCAGCCTGGTCTACAGAGTGAGTTCTAAGACAACCAGGGTTACACAGAGAAACCCTGTCTCGGAAAAAAAAAACAAATCAAAAAAAAAAAAAAAGGAATGAAAAGGCTTGGCCTACGCAGCAGGTTCCGACCTAACTGCCTTCAGGAGTCTGCCCTGTGAATGCCCTGTGACTTGAGAAAGCGAGAAAGCAGGCTGGCTGTGAAGTCGTAGGGAGGGGTGGGGACTGAGGAAAGCCAGGGGTTACCCCTCCTCTAGGATGAGCAGAGGCCATCTTTAGAGGTCCAGCTGAGCCCGTAGCAGATGTTTGTTTATTTCAGACTCGGTCTCCTGCAGCCTGGGCCGGATGACCTTTGACTCTCCACCATCCTGTCTTCTATCTCCCGAGTAGAGTGCAGGGCTTAGAGGTTTGCAGAGCCATGGCCTGCTCAATCTTAGATCTTGTATCAGAACGACAGGACCCAAGCCCAGAGTTGCCAGCTCTGCAGAGCATGCTGGGAGAGAACAGAAAGCCAGGATTACATAATACCTCCTCGTTTTAATGACGGCAATAAGAAGTGGTTTTGGTTTTGGGGGGGTTGACTTTTGTTTTTTTGTTTGTTTGTATGCTTTGGTAATGCTACCAAACAAAGCGATCTGGCTCTAGCGTCAGACCCACCAGTTTGCCAACTATGGGCCAAAGGAACCTTGTCAGCCTTCTGACCGTGCGCGTGTGTGCAGCTGTGATTGCCTGTGCGGACCCACACCTGAAAATCAAGGGCATCGCCAGCCTAGCTCCTCCCAGGGGATCTCCAGAGAGGAAAAGAAAAGAGGAAGAGAGAGAGGGTTTGTGGTGAGCAGATGGCACAGCTATGGGTGTTATGTGATTGATGTTTTTATTTAATCCTCACAAGAAGGGGGGTGTGTGTGCTCAGGCACCATTTTCCAGGCACAGAGATAAGGAAACTGGGGCAGAACAAAGTTCTTTTCAAAATTAGGGCTGAAGGGCCTAGGAAAATGGTTCAGTGTCAGTCAGAAGCCTGCAAACAAGCATAAGGATGTGAGTTTGGGCCCCTCATCCTGTAATAAAAGTTAGTGTGGTAGCACACACTTTTAACATCCATACTAAGTGGACAGAGATAGGAGGACCCCCTCAGGCTCTGGCCAGGTAGCCTAGAGCAAGATCCCAGCCTAGGACTCAGTAAGATACCCTGACTCCAAAAACACTGTAAGACTCAACTTATCAGTATACGCCTTTAGTCCCAGATCCTGGGAAGCACTGACTTGTGGATCCCTGTGACTCTGAGACCACCCTGGTCTGTATAGCAAACTCCAAGCCAGCCGAGGCACAAACAAATAAACAAATGAAAAGTTCCCTATGAAGAAATAACGTTTCTGGAGTAGATAGATATTTACCTTGATTTAAATTTATTATTTTTATTGTTTTATGTGTGGATTTTCCCTGCATGTATGTTTGTGTAATGTGTGCATGCCTGGTACCCTCAGAGGTCAGAAGAGGACCTGTGATTCCCAGGACTGGAGCCACAGATGGTTGTGAGTACTGGGAATTGAACTCAGGTCTGCCGGGAAAACAGTCAACGCTCTTAACCACTGAGCCAACTCTATAACCCCATTTGCCCTGATTTAAATATTACATAGTATCTATATATGCCAACACGTTACACAGGAGATACTTCCACAAATAATTGGATTTGTTTTTGTTTGGTTTGTTTTTTTCTGATTCATTGAGATAGGGTTTTGTGTGTGTGTGTGTGTGTGTGTGTGTGTGTGTGTGTGTGTGCATCCCTGGCTGTCCTGGAACTTGTGCCATAGACCAGGCTGGCCTCGAACTCACAGAAATCCACTGACTCTACCTCCCAAGTGCTGAGATTAAGGGCCTGCGACACCACACCTAGTTTAATAAGTACATTTAATGTTTTGATACATCAGCTAAGAACTAGAAACTGAATGTTCTGCTCGCACCTGTAACCCCAGTCCTTGGGAGGCTCAAACTACAGGAAAGAGAGTTGTAGGCTAGCCTGTGCTGCATAGTTAGACACTGCCTCAAAATAAATAAATCAATAAATAAATACGGCTGCGGAGAACTCAATGGACAAGCCTGGCTCGGGGTCTCCGTGTGAGACCCTTAGGATCAGAGAAGGTTTGCTTGCTTTATTGAGACAGTCTAAGAGGCTTTGCCTGGCCTGGGAGCCAAGCTCCTCCTGCCTCAGCCAAATTGGAAGGATGCACCAAGGCCAGCTCATAATCCTCCTTTTACAAAGGAAACTAAAGTCAGGCGTCTGCCCCGGTCCCTGAAGGTAAGCTTAGAGCCTGAGTTTTGCAGATTCCTAGCTCTTGGTTGGAGCTATTTTTGCTGTCCCTATTCTGTGCTTCCTAGCTGGCAGAGGAGGAGGTGACCAGACGCAGAGAATGGGAGAAAGGAAACAGGGACCCCCAACACTGTGAGAGGCTACCGAAGGAGCACTTGTATTAGAGATGGGGATGAGGGAAGTGGAGCACCAGGTGCGGCCCTGTGGTGACCTCGTTACAGAAACCATCTGCTGTACCACTGACACGATAGCTGTGGGGTGGGCTTGGGTCAGTAGCTGGGCTGGCTTGCAAAGACTTCCCCTTGGTGTGGGGCAAAATGCCCAGACCTTAGAAGCTGCAATTAGCAAGACCAATCTACCTCCACCCTGGCTGTCTTTTCCTAAGCCCCTCAGCAACCTTCTGTGACTTACAAAGGCTGCCTCTAGCCATGAGAAGACAAAGACAGAGGTAGCAGTCTCGGGGTTCAGCCTAGGCTCAGCCAGCTGACACCTGTCACCCTTTGGAGAAACTGCCAGGCAGCCACAGAGCGGAGCTGATAGGATCCACCCCCACCCCAACTCCACTCCCTTTAGAGAAGAGGCTCTATCTTAGGGTGGGGCTCAGAAGGGAAATCTAGGCCCTTTGTTCTTTTTTCTTTGCAGAGGGTAAACAGCTGGGCCTCAAATTTGAACCCCAACACCTTGGCTTGGTTGAGGATGTAGAACAGAAAGTTCTCTAGGTAGGTTCTGAACCCCGGAGTCCTATAAACAAGTTCAGACGTGGATGGAGCAGTAGCCAAGAGTCCAAATGTTCACAGGATAGCCTTCCACCTCACAGGCTTGGTCTTCATTAGCCTCCAGCAACTTCCGCAAGGTTGACAGTGGAGGAGACTGTCAATTCCCTGAGAAGTCCATGGATGTCGATGTCGGATAATCAGAGGTGCCCCGCCTCTCTCTTGGGCTGTCTGTCATTCAAGTACTGCTAGCTAGTTCTACCAGGCTGGAAGAGGTCCCGACAATCCCACTTCCTTGGTTCACATTCTTATCTTGCATTTCCTATACTGTGTCACACGTGGCCTGTGTGATCTACAGACAGGGGCAGAAAGGATGGCCTATCACTCTCAAGATCAGGTGATGAGAGCCGATTGCTCTTGTCTTGTCCATCCTGACCACAGAGAGGCCAGTTGCCATGGTACTAAAAGGGGAAGAATTGAGGCCTCTGGCCCTCGGCCACAGCGAGCCTGTACGGAGGCAGATTCCTCCACCCAAGCCTTGACCACGGATAGCGTTGGCCTTAGATAAGCCTCGTGACAAACCCTCTCCCGGCACTGTCAGCTAGCCTGCTTTCTGGCTGGGAGAGGATTACTCAGTTCTGAGGTGATTTTGTTTTTTTAAGAATTATTTATTTATTTTATGTCTTTGAGTACACTGTTGCTCTCTTCAGACACACCAGAAGAGGGCATCAGATCCCATTACAGATGGCTGTGAGCCAACATGGGGTTGCTGGAATTTGAACTCAGGACCTCTGGAAGAGCAGCCAGTGCTCTTAACCACTGAGCCATCCCTCCAGCCCCTGGGGTGATTTTTTAAAGTGCAATAATAGCAATAATATACATTCTTTCCTTCTGAGACGATTCCCCTGGCCCCACCCCGCCCAACCCCTTAAGTTCCCTGAGCAAGTTGCCTCCTCTCAGGCTCTCTTCCCCTTTAGGCTTCCAGTCGGGAGCAGGGTCAACAGGCTGAGGAGCCCAGCGGTAGAACGTTTGCTCCAAACATGAGATCCTAGGTTCAAACTCCAATGCCACAAAACAAAACACGAAACAACCAACCACCTGGGGACACAGCTAGTGAATCAACCCGACTCCCAGAGATCTTATGAGGACACACACAGAAAGGGCTAGAAATTATCCTGCTGGCAAGAGGGTGGGGCTCTGTGTGAACTGTGCACGGTTTCGACACCAGCCACTAGCCCCTCTCCCTCCTGTTCTTTACCACTGGCCTCATGTAGCTTCAATGTGAGACAGAAGACCAAGGTGGTCTTCCACAGGGCCTCTGGTCCCTTCATGAACGAGTGTGGGGAAGTCCCTGCAGGAGCCCTGGTGAGTCTGTGACTTCTCCTCTCACGAACCCAAAGGGCACGGGTTATTATCTAGTACAAAGGAAAAAATGCCACCCACAGAACTTTCCAGGAAACCCCTGCCTTGTGAAAATGTGGTGGCCTCCCTCAAGGCCAGGGAAAGAAGGCCTGAGGCGGGGCTGCTGAAAACCTCCTTACAGACAGACATCTCTGCAGAACACACAGGGTCTCAGTCAAAGGGGGAGGGCCTGAGACCTCTCACTGTGGTGACTGTAGAACCCCCGTGGAACCCACCCTTGCTGTCTGTCAGGGAGCCTTAGTGCTGCACAGGAGAGCAAATTAGTGCCCCCCAAGAGAAGGGGAGCCTACAGGAGTCTCATGGTGGCTACAGGAGTCGCGTACACAGCTGTGACAAACACCCTACACAGGTGCCTGAGCATAAACAGGAGGTTGAAGATCTCCATCTCTATGGAGACCCCGTGGGGCCAGAGACTTGGGGACAGAGAATGAAAAGTGACACCATTGTTTTGGGCAGAGCCATAGGGAAATGGAAGTCCCAGGAAGCCTGAATTCCCGGCCATTTAAGGCAGTCTGATGTTCTGAGGGCAGGGTCTTGGTTGTTACCGGTGGAGACCCAGTGGCTCTGGAAGGGGGATCGGAGACAGGCACACTGTAAGGCAGTGCCCTAAAGGGTCTTCGGAATCCTCCTGACTTTTCTACCGGAGCTGGGGATTTGAACTCACGTCCTCGTGCTTGCCAAGCACAGGCTGAACCTTCTCCTCTGTCCCTATCTCCATCTATTTATCTATTTTAATATTATTACTATTGAGTGTGTGCATGGTATACATGTGTAGGCACCACGGCATACGTGTGGAGCTCAGAGAACAACCTTGTGGAACTTACGGTTTCTTTCTTCCACTTTCACATGCGTTCCAGGCATGAATCAGGTCACCAAGCCCAGGTGGCGGGCTCCATTACCCTCTGCTCCATCCCGCTGGCCTGGTAAAATGCTTGTTTGTTTTTGAGACAGGGTCTCTCTGTATAGCCTTGGCTGTCCTAGAACTAAGTTGATCAGGCTGGCCTCACACTCACAGAGATCTCCCTGCCTCTACCTCCCGAGTGTTCAGAGCGCCTACGGCATGCTCCACCATCTAATTTATTCTCTGATGTATTCTAAGCTGTCCTCAAACTTACTAAGTAGGTAACTGGAATTACAGGCAGGCACCTCTATATTCAGTTTTTGCTTTTAAAAGATGGGGGTCGGGCTGGAGAGATGGCTCAGAGGTTAATTGACTGTTGTTCCAAAGGTCCTGAGTTCAAATCCCAGCAACCACGTGGTGGCTCACAACCATCCTTAATGAGATTTGATGTCCTCTTCAGGTGTATCTGAAGACAGCTACAAGTGTACTTACATATAATAATAAATAAATCTTAAAAAAAAAAAAGATGGGGGTCTCACTATGTCACCCCACACTCCTGGACCCAAAGGGATCCTCCTGCCTCAGTCTCCCAGTAGCTGAGACTGCAAGCCTTTGTGCCTGGCCATTATCCCACTTAATAGATTAGAAAACAAAGGCTCAAAGAGATTTGAAGCAGCCTCATCAACAGTAATGGAATGAGATTCCGGGATTTAGGACTCCCACAGGCGAGACACAGAAGTCCTTGCTGCTTGTTTTTCTCCCTGCCTGGGTCTTTGTTTACAGCCCTCTCCATTGTCTTCCCTGGATTATAACCTAGCCGGTACCAGGGCTGTATTTCCTGAAGCATGCATTCTGTAGTCCCTCTCCTGCGGGGTACTGCAGTCACGTGACAGATGCTGGGCGCACATCAAGGCTCCACGCCCAGAGTGCATATGTAAATGAAGCACCTGCATCCTCGCTCCACCTAGCCTAGCGCGGTGGGTTAGCCGGCTGGGCTGTGGCAGTTGGTCCAGTGACCTCCTCTGCGGCGTGACGAGCGGTGACCACTAGGTGGCAGTATGTTGTCGTGCCTGGGGCCAGAAAAGTCACCCACGGATGACAAACATGGGGGATGGGGCCGAGGTAGCAACGTCAGCTGCTTATCCAGAAAGATTAGGAGGCTCCCATCTCCTGGACTTCACATGGCTGATGCAAGCCCGTGAGCGTGTGTGTGTGTGTGTGTGTACGCGCGCGTACATGCACACACACGCCCTGCCTGCCGGTTCTTTCCGTCTCTGTAGCCAGGAGTCTAAGCACAAGTATTGAAATGCAGCTGAGCTTGGTGTGGGCCAAAGGGACCCGAATATAACGGAGACCAGGCGAGCCAGCACAATGCGGGTGCAAGATGGGAAAAGAACTACGGAGGTCAGAAGTGGGGGCTCTTTGGAGTATTCAGGGGGTAGGGGACGGATTACTTAATAGAAAGGGGACAACAGTGAAAGAAACAAAGAGGCAAGCCACAGAAAAAGGAATGAGGCGAAAGATTGGCTGGAGGAAGTAGGTTGGGAGGCTGGAATGAGAGAAGGGAGCCCCTAGTGGCTGGGAGAGACAGGGACCTTTCCCAGACAAGAAAGACAGAGACTCCAGCGTGCTGCTGACAGGGAGTTTATTCGGGCGGGCGGAGCTGCTGAGACCTGCAGGCTGCCTCCGCTCCAGGTCAGAGCTGCCCGGGCTGAGGCTGGGGCTGGGGCTGGGGCTCCTGTTCCATCTCCGTCTCCAGTTCTCGCTCCAGCTCCTCTGTCTTACTCTGAGCCGGAGGAGGGTGAATCCCGTGCTCTAAGGCAGAAAATCTTCTCCGTAGCAACTGTGGGGGGGAAAGACAGGAAGGACAATGGAGGACAAAGAAGAGCATCCCAGGGCTCTACCGCCTTCTTTCCAGGCTTCTCCATTTGGCCCAGGGCCTTTTTTCAGACCCTTTAAGGGACTCTGGGAGCAAATGCAGAACCCAGTGGGGTTCTCTTGCTTGAGGAAGGGGGGGGGTCCCACACAGCACTGACTGACACAGACCTGTGTCCTAGCTCACCTGTCTTCTCCACAAGTGAAAGCCAAAGGCCCCGGTCACCAAAAGGGACAGGGAGAGGGCCCCGAGGATGAGAACGAGGAAGAGATGGCCTCCTTTAAGATCACCTAAGCTTCTCCTAGCACTCCAGGCACCTGTGAAGAAAGCCCTAGATTCGATCCGGGGTTGGAGATGGGAAAGGATACCTCGCTACAACCTCAACCATTACAGATACAATGAGGTCAGAGAGTTTAAGAGACGTGTCCAGGATCATTCGGCTAATTAATGACAGAAATAGGTCAGGTCTGGAGAGCTGGAAGTCAGGTCCCTGGTGGTGGTGGTGGGGGCGGTATGGGGAGGTAGGTGGGGGAGGGGGACTTGGAAGGCTTCTGAGTTGGGACCTCAGACCTGAGCTAGACTCTGCTGTGTACGCCTTTGCTCCAAGAAGCTTCTGGCCCTCGTACAGCTGGCACTGCCATTGTTCTGCAAGGAGCCTGGCCTCCTGCAGCTCCAGCACCGGGCCCGGGGAACTCCTGGACAGATTGTTCAGGGGGCGCCACACAAATCTTTCTTCTCCGGATGCTGGGGCCACCTCACATAACAGCTTCCCGGGAGAGTCAGGTAACCCGACGGATTTCAGAGTCACTGAAAAAGCAGAGGGGAGAGATCTCATTGGGGCCTTGACCCCTTAGCTGTCACCAGTGTTGCAATCCATGTCTCCTGTCACCTAACTCTCACTGGGATCAGGTTGGGAAAACCTCAGGAGCAGAGGTCATAGGTCATGACTACACTTATCTTTGGTTTGGTTTGGTGTTTTTGAGACAAGGTCTCACGTGGCTCAAGCTGGCCTTGAACTTCCTATGTAGCCAAACATAACCTTGAACCCCTGATCCTCCTGCCTGGATCTCATAAGTCCTGGGATTATAGGGGTGTCCCACCTGGCTACGATCATCTTAATACTGTGCTCAAAATGTTCCCAACCCTTCAAGACAGTATTCAAACTCAGACTGGTACTGAAGGCCACAGGAAAAATAGTACTCATCTGGGGTGTGCCTCCATTGGTGGAATACTTTCCTAGAATGTGTGAGTCCCTGGGTTCAGGTCCCAGCACCCTATAAACAGGTGTAGACACAAGAAAATCAGAAGCTAAAGATCCACTACACATTGAATTCAAAGTCAGACTGAGTTACATGAGACCTTGTTTTAAAATATAAAATAGCCAGGCAGTGGTGGCACACGCCTTTAATTCCAGCACTTGGGAGGCAGAGGCAGGTGGATTTCTGAGTTCGAGGCCAGCCTGGTCTACAGAGTGAGTTCCAGGACAGCCAGGGCTACACAGAGAAACCCTGTCTCGAAAAACAAACAAACAACAACAACAACAAAAAAAAAAAAAAACCAAAAGAAAACAAAACAAAAACCCCATAAAATAAAGTTGGAAAGATGGCTCAGCAGTTAAGAGTACTTCGTGTTCTTCCAGAGGACCCAAGTTCGATTCCCAGCACCCACAGGATACCTCAATCTGTCTGTAGGTCCAGATCCAGGAGCCCAACGCCCTCTTCCATTTCTGTGGGTACAGGACACAGATGTACAAACAGGCAAAATACGCATATAATAATATACTTTTTGTATGTTTGTTTTTCAAGATAGGGTTTCTCTCTTGAGCCAGGTAGTCCTGGCTGTCCTGGAACTCACTCTGTAGACCAGGCTAGCCTCAAACTCAAAGATCTACCTGCCCCTGCTTCCCCAGTGTTGGGGTTAAAGGTGTGTGCTACCACCACCTGACTAATTAAATACATTTTTAAATAAAATAAAATGGAGAGGTGGCTCGGGTTCACTAGGATATTGGGTTTACTGCTTTTCCAAAGGAGCCACGGTCAGCTCACGGTGCCCACACCTGACAGCTCCAGGGAATGTGACACCCCCGTGTGTGCACACTCACACAGAAACACACAACTCGCAAGCCTGTTCTCCACACTGCTCAGTCTGTCAGTGCTCGGTCCGGCGAGCCAGCACCCAGTCTTCCCAACAACTTCCCCGGGCCTGTCACTTCGCTCACACCAGTGCCTCAGCTTTATGGTGCCTCAGGATGAAGGTGATGGCGGCTTCTTGAATGCTTACAGAATGAGTAAGCAAGTGATTGATCCCCAGGCAGAACATGCTCTGTGTTGACTAGAGATGGGAGGGTGGGAGCGGACAAACGGTAAAGGGCCTTGACCCTCAGGGCATGGGGGGGGGGACAGGGCCTTGACACTCAGGGCATGGGGGGGGATGGGGCCTTGACCCTCAGGGCATGGGGGGGGACAGGGCCTTGACCCTCAGGGCATGGGGGGACGGGGCCTTGACCCTGCTGAGCAGGGCATGGGGTGGGGACGGGGTGACATTTTTTTTGTTTTTTTGAGACAGGGTTTCACTGTGTAGTCTTAGCTGTCCTGGAACTCACTCTTATAAACCAGGCTGGCCTCGAACTCAGAAATCCACCTGCCTCTGCCTCCCAAGTGCTGAGATGAAAGGTGTGTGCCACCACTGCCAGGCCTGATATCCAATTTTCAAGTTTAGACCCCGAGTCTAGCATTTCAAAGTGGTGTGACCTTGGATACTCCTTGTCTGTAAAGCAGAAATGACAAGCTCTCTCCCCCTGAGCACCTGGACACAGTTGTTTTTTTTTTTTTCCGAGACAGGGTTTCTCTGTGTAGCCCTGGCTGTCCTAAACTCATTCTGTAGACCAGGCTGGTCTCGAACTCATAGGTCCGCTGCCTCTGCCTCGAAAGCATGAGAGCACTGGAAGACTCGAAGGCATTAAAGGCAAAAGAAGGGGTGGGCTTTGGTGACTGTTGACTACGGCAAAAAAGGGTCCGGGATGAGTGGGATTCCAATGGAGTTGCTAATAGACTGAGTCAGCAAAGGGGTGACTTGAAAAGATGGGGTTCCCTGTGACGCTGAGGGGATGAGCCAATAGAATATCTAGAGTGATAGAAAATGTGTGTGGGATTCGGGGTGAACATCTGTTAGGTCTTTTACTCACTCATGTAGTCAATATCTGTTTTGAGACAAGAGTCCAGGCTGGCCTTGAACTCACCACGTTGGGGCTAGCCTTGAGTTCCTGATCCTCCTGCAAAGTGCTAGGATTACAGCAGTGTCCAACCCCCCCCCCACCCCCCCATCCCCCCACCCCGCCTGGCTCCAACATAAGTTGCTAAGTGGCTACCACCTGGTGCTGCTTAATGGCCGAAGGGGAAACAACAGGCAAATGTGTCCTGTCTGTCACAGCTGACAGCTGCCAATCAATGAACACATACTTTCTGATTTGGGATTGTTTTGTTTTTGTCTGCATCTCTTTTATTCTGTCTTTTTTTTATTTGGTTTTTTCGAGACAGGGTTTCTCTGTGTAGCCCTGGCTGTCCTGGAACTCACTCTGTAGACCAGGCTGGCCTCGAACTCAGAAATCCTCCTGCCTCTGCCTCCCAGAGTGCTGGGATTACAGGCGTGTGCCACCACCACCCGGCTTATTCTGTCTTTAAATACTCATATTCACTCAATATTTGCTGTAAGGGACTGATGGATGCATCAGCTCCTTCTAAACCCAGGCCAACTCCCGCAATTTTAACAGAGCCCTAGGCCAAAACCAGACAAAGGTTCAAGACTATCTGCCTCAGTCTTTTAACCATTCAAATTTTTCTTTCAAATATTTATCATCTCTCTTTCTAGCTTCTCGGACATCCCAGCAATTCAGAGTAGGGGAGTCCCTTAGAGAAGAGAGGAACTTTTATTTTGTGACTCAAGGGGAGATTTTCAGTTTCGGTTTTGTTTTTTGTTTTGTTTTATCGCAAGGGTGGAAAAAAAAAACAGCTCATAATTTGACAGGCACATAATTTGACATGTCTCTAGTCCCAGCACTTGGGCCTTGGAAGTAGCAGAATCGTGAGTTCAAGGTCATCCTAAGCTACAGGAGAAAAGCTGCTTGCTCTGCAAACCCTAGAACCCAGAGAAAGGTGGGTGGAGAAACTAACTCCACAGAGTTGTCCAGCGACCTCAACATTCATGCTGAGGAACATGCACCGGTCATATGTGCGCGCAAGCACACATACACACACACACACACACACACACACACACACACACACGCACGCACAAGCATGCACATGCGCCCAAGCACATACTTGGTCTCTGACAGCCAACCCTCCCTCCCTGTTCTCTCCCTGAGATGGAAGCTATTCCGTTCCCACCTGCGGCTGACCTGTGATGACTGCCAACGTGACAGTGACACTGAGCTGCTGTCCCTGCACATGAATGCTGCAGGTGTATGTCCCAGCCTGCGCCAGACCCACAGCCTCAAGGTGAAGGGCAAAATTGCCGCTCTTTCCAGCCACCGCGAGCTCGGGACCTCCCCCAGGAGTCGTCCACGTGGCAATGAGTAGAGAAGGGGTCCCCACACCTGGGGGCAGGCGACAGGGTAGCTCCACCCTAGAACCTTCAGCAGCGTACACTGTCAGAGGGCCTACGGGCTCCAGACCTGGAGAGAAAACAAAAAGCCAAGTCATTACCAAGGGTTTGCACTGGGCCACAGGGTGGGGACATCAAGGAAGTAGGGCAGAAGGGTGAAGGAGGGATTTGTCTGATAGAGCAAAGCAGATAATCTAGAGAAACTGAGGCAGCAAGAGACCAAAGGCTATCAGAAGGTTGAACAGCCAAGGGATAAACAATGAGAGATGGCAGTTTAGAGCACTGGCTGTTCTTCCAGAGGACCTGGGTTCGATTCCCAGCACCCACATGGTGTCTCACAACTGTCTGTAGGTCAAGCTCCAGGGAATCTGACACCCTGACACAGACATATATGCAGGTAAAACACCATGCATGCTAAAACAAAAATGAATGAATGAATGAATGAATAAATAAATAAATAAATAAATGTAAGAGAGACAACAGCTAAAAGATGCCCAGAGAGAAAATGGTTTGGACACTGAGATAAAGGGATCTGGAGTGACACCACTTGCAGCTGAAAAACAGTTTTGGGGACCCATGAGTCAGGGGAGGTGGCGAGCAGGAAGGTTGTGGTCAAGAGTAAAGACTGCGTAGAAGAGTTACCCAGAACTTTGAGGTTGTACGTGATGGAGACATTGAAGCCATCTCTGTAGGTGAGGACACAGCCCCAGGTCCCAGAGTCCAGAGGGCTCACTTGGGGCAGTAAGAGGAAACTCTCAGCTAAATAATGACGGGGTGAGCTGTGGACAGGCAGTCGGCTCTGGCCCTGGAACCAGTGCACAGAGACTGGGCGGTCAGGACGGCTGAAGGAACAGTTCAAGATGACCCAATCAGACGGCTTGAGGGTTCCCGGAGGACTGGCAATCACTGTGAAAAAAAGAAAAGAAAGAAATCAGTCCAATAGATGGAAATACTTTCTCAGCGCAGCTGGCCAAACCAAGCTGAAAACTCATGGAAACAGGGACGTTGCTTTCAGATTCTCCACACACCAGTCTATTCCAACTAACTCAGTTCTTGAAACCTGGGGGTGCTTAAGGGTGGGTCTCCAAGAGACCCGGGACTTCTTCCCTGGTCTCCTGCCTCCACTTCACTTGGCTTGGCCTAGTCTTCCTTGGGCAGACCCTGGCCTGAGGATAAGCTACAGATGTCTTAGATGAATCATTCTAGCCCCCCAAAGAAGAGGTGCTTCCCCACCTCTACCTCCACAAGGTAGGGCACTCCCGCAGTAGGTGGGGGAAAGGGAGCTGTGGGGGGGTGTGATACAATATCTCCATTGCCCCCTCATCCCCGCCGAATAGTGTGCATTCTAGGGGGCACTTTCCACCCCGCCTTTTCATGCCTTTTCATCTTGCCATCTAGTGGCCACCCCTTCGTTTACACTTCGGGGGTCTAAAGCACAACCCTAGCCACTGCTCCCCCTGCCCCGGGGAAGCAGGGATCTGATTCCCGGGCCCTCTCCCTTTGCCCGGCCCCACCTACTCGAGGCCTGGCCGACGCGCAGGCGGAGACTGCAGGAGAGGGCGCGGTCCGGGAGGCGCACGATGGCGTGGTACTCGCCCTCGTCGGCGCGCTGAGCTGGGCGCAGCCACAGAGAGAAGTCCCCGCGCTGGAGGCCGCGCTCCTCCAGCTGCACGCGGGGATGCAGGGGCTGCCTCCCGCTGCGCAGACCTCCCGGAGCCACGCTCAGCACGGTGTAGCGACCGCGGGCCGGTCTCCTGGGCGAGGGCATCCCCTGGCCAAGGTCAAGGGCTGGGATGCGGCCACTGCATGGGGAGAGAGAGAGAATAGGATTGAGAAATTCTGGCGCCCTTTGAAAAGGCCATGAAGAAGATGCACTCCAAGCACGCTCTGAGGATAAAGTTAACCCGCCTAAGAGACCTCTTGACCGACCGTCGGCAGCCTCCACCATAACTACCCTATACACAGGATGCAGGCGTGTGGGGAGCAGGTCGCAGAGAAGTCCACAGGAAGGCTGTGAGATTTTAGGGGACACTGAGCTACTGGTTTTAGAGGAGCTCCCAAAGAGGACAGAGCTGGCTTGGACGGGGTTTTATCCATTAGGACAGGATTGGGAGGTTCTGGTGTCCAGCTGTGGAGTTCATACCTGTCTGGTTGATGTTGCCAGGTGACCCCTCCTCTTCTCAGAAAGTTGGCATCCAGCTGGGGGAACTTGAGGCTGCAGGGAAGATGAACGGGAGCTCCCTCCTGGGCCCACACCACGGAGACCTCCTTCGCAGCCCCTGAAGACACACCTAGTGGAGCAAAAGAAAGGCCAAGAGCAGTGAGCCAAGGGATTGGAGACAGAGAAGTTCCTTGACATCCCTGAGAAAGAAACATCATTCCTCCCGGTTGAAGGGAGACTAGGGCAGCTCTGGGATTGGAAGGACTGCCCTTAAACAAGGTGGTGGCGCACGCCTGCCTGTAATCCCAGCTCCTGGGAGGCAGAGGCAGGCGGATTTCTGAGTTCCAGGCCAGCCTGGTCTACAGAGTGAGCTCCAGGACAGCCAGGGCTATACAGACAAACCCTGCCTAGAAACACCAAAAAAAAAACCCCAAAACAAACAAACAAAAAAACCCAAACCCACACTGAGGGCCAGCCTGGTCTACAGAGCCAGTCCCAGGACAGCCAGGGCAATGGCAAAGAAACCCTGTCTCAAACCCCCTCCCCTATCTCCCCCCCTCCAAAAAAATAACCCAGGCATTCGAAGATCTCCACAGAACTAATGAGACAGGCCATAGAGGTCCCTGCCTGCCTTTCCAGGACATATCTTAATAGTATATGTTTTTATAATCACAACACCCCATCTTACCTGTAGCGTCCCAAAGCAGTCTGAGAAGCAGAAAGCGAAGGAACAGAACCTCCTTCATCTCCTCTATGGCCTCCGGCCTCCCCAGCCCTCCAAGGGAGGTCAGAAAAGGGTCCTGGGGGGAATAGAAGAGAGAGAGAGAGAGAGAGAGAGAGAGAGAGAGAGAGAGAGAGAGAGAAGGGAGGCAAGGCGGAGGAAGAATGTAAGGTAAGAGGACCCCCCCAGGAGAGGGGACCCCGGAGGCGGCAGGACAGTGATCAGAGGCCAGGGCTGGGGCCCAGAGCCGAGTGCAGCCAAGCCCACCGCAGCTCGCTAGCGTCTGAGCTGCTCCTCCAGACCCAGTCCTTCTCCTCTGCTCCCCGCTGCCCGCTCCGCCCCCCAGCCCAAGGCGCGGGGTTTCACTTCGCAGTGGAAAGTGTGAGGGGGCTGATTCCCAGCAGCAGAGCCCTCCGTCTCTGTGGTGGCAGCCCCGTTGTTTACTTCCTCAGACTTGGGTCTCCCTACCGCCCCCTCTTCACCTCTTCCCCCTCTGTCTCTCTGTCTCTGTCTGTCTCTGTGCCAAGCATTTCTGCCTAGAACTACAGCTGTAACTCTAAGCTTCCTCTACTGTCCCCACTGTTTGTTCTTGACTCGCTCTTGCCCCATTGACGTGGTCGCCAAAAGGGAAAAAAAAAAGTGGCTGCCCCTGCAGACTGCCCCCCTAGTGGCTGAGCACCTCCTGGACAGGTTACACAAGAAGTGTCACCATACCACAAGTTAGCAGATCTGGGTAAGGGCTCGGTGGAACAGTATAGTAGCTACACGGTGTTGACCTTCATTCTCTGCTACATATCATATTATACATTTTCCATAAAGCAATTTGTGAAACTTGACGCTCTCCCCTTTTTGTACAGAGATGGAACTGAGGCTCACAGGCGTTAAATAGCTTGCCAAGGTTAGGAAGCACGAAGGCAGAGCTGTCTGGTCCTGAACCCTACTTGTGTTATGGGGTGGCGTCTCATCTTGTAGGAAGACGGCATTGGGATACTCGTTTTAAATGTCTGTTTTTACTCATGTGTCTGTGTACATAAATTCACCACGGTGCATGAATGCGCAGAAGCCTGAAGAATTCCTTGGCGCTGCAGTTACAGGTGGTGATGTGTGAGCTGCTCCATCCGATGCTCGAAAGCAAACCCAGGTCTTCTTGAAGAGTAGCAGGAGGCAGTGCTAACTGCTGAGCGGTCTTTCCAGCCCTGGCAACAGGACGTGCTCCCATCCTCAAAGCCTCCCTCCTCCCCAACACTCTGTATTTATAAAAACAAAGGCAAGGGGCCGTGGAGATGGGAAAACACAGGAATCTTGTAGCAAGGAAACCTCAAGAGGCCGAGGTGTCAGCAGGAGTGGCATGTGTCTGTAAGTCTAGATTTTGGAAGGTGGTGTGAATCGAAGCTCGCTAGCTTGGGCCTGGGAGTTCAGAGTCATCACTGGCTACAAGGCAGACCCTATGCCAACAAAACTTTTTTATAAAGGGAAAAAGATGCCGGGCGGTGGTGGCGCACGCCTTTAATCCCAGCACTTAGGAGGCAGAGGCAGGCGGATTTCTGAGTTTGAGGCCAGCCTGATCTACTTCCAGGACAGCTGGAGCTATACAAAGAAACCCTGTCTCAAAAAACCAATAAATAAATAAATAAATAAATAAATAAATAAATAAATAAAATAAGGGGAAAAGGCCTTTAATCCCAGTACTTAGTAGGAAGAGGCAAGCAGCTTCACGTGGATTCTAGCTAGCCAGGGCTGCATAGTTAAGACTTTTACTAAACAAGAGAAACTGAGGCAGAAGGCGAGAGGAACCCAGCAACCCTTGCTCCCCAGCTCGGCTCAGCTGAGAAAATGAAGACAGATGATGAGAAGAGAGGCCTGATAACCAGCTCTGGAGTCTGTTGCTGCCCCACGGAAGAGGATCCTGCTTCCCTCAAGTCAAAACAGACAAACAAAAAACCGTGTCCATGCTTGGGAGTTCTCTTTCCAAACTCTAGGTTGAGACCAAGGCCTACCGGCCTCTTCCACCTTGGGGGCGGGTCTTCCTGTTTCTATCTGCCTGGTTCAGCACAATGGAGCTGGTCGCTTTCCACTGGGCTCAGCAGTGCCGAGGTGTTAGTGACTTAACATGATAGTGTGCATTGCTGAGAAGAAACATCCCCAGGAACCCAACAACAGGCCGTATGTCAGCCCCCACTCGAGGACTGGCCATGTCTTCTATAACCTGGGTGTGAGGTCAGCCTCCCCTCTACACCTTTTCAGGCACTGACTGGACTGTGGGAAAGTAGGAGACGGGTTAAAAACAGAAGCGCGACCGTTTCTTTATTAAATTATACAAAAAGGGGAGGGGGCAGCTTTGGGGCTTGGCCCCAACCCCAGCCCCACCCCGGCCTGGCGCTGTCTGAGAGGAGGGAATCTGAGGGAGACCCAGGGGTCAGGCAGGAGAGAGAAGGGCAGGCTGAGAGGCTCGGGGTGCAGAGAGAAAGGAGAGGCTTCGCAAGGCCTGGAACAGATGGGGTGGAGGGAAGGCAGGAAAGAGGAACAGGGGCTGCAAGGGCGAGTGAGGGCCGGCAGGGAGCTTGGATGAGTCGGGTCAGGAGCTGGACCGGTGGCAGTGAGGGTGAAGGAGCAGTGTCTGGACAGATGGAAATGAGAGGCTGGGTCAAAGGACAAGGGTCACAGCTCTGGGGCAGGGCCAGAGCAGGGAGCCAGGAGAAGTGGGGCTGGATCTGAGTGCTCCTGCCCCACCTCCAGGACCTGAGGGGCCTCCCATCCCCAAGCCCACGGGCAGGGGTTCATGCCGACGCCCCGTTTTCTGTCTTCTGCCTCTTGGGATCCGCTTCATCCTGTGGAGAGGAAAAGAGTTGAGGAAGCTGCACAGAGGACACCCCCCACCCCCTGTCCCTGCGGGCCCTGCTCCTGCCCCTGCCTATCTATGCCACCCACAAGGACCTGGGTCCAAATCCAAAGGCCACCCAGCCCCTGCCATATTCCCGACAGCCCCTCAGGCTCCAGCCCAGCTCAAACCTCCTCTTCAGCAGTTCTCTTCCGCACGGGGCCTTCATCCTCCTCCTCCTCCTCTTCCTCATCTGAGGAACCAGAAACAAGTCACTGGGGAAGGTGGGGAGGCTCTGGGCACACCCCCACCCCACCCCACCCCACCCATCCCAGCTTCCAGTCTTCAACTGCTCCCCAACTCTGCTCTTTCGAGCCTCAACTTTGCAGCTCAGCCTTCCCTGCCCATCCCTACCTTCTTCATCCCCTTCATCGTCATCCTCTCCATCCTCAGCAGTTTCTTCTTCCTCTTCTTCAGCTCCATTCTCCTCCTCCTGTGGGGACCAAGACAAGGAGAGATAGATGTCACTCACTGGGTGGTAAAGGGGCTTGGGAGCCTCAGAGGAGGGAAGGAGGACTGGGGTGAAGAGAATGGCAGGACCCAGCACCCCCAGAAGGTAGGAGGGGAGGAAGGACGTTTGGGCAAAGTGCAGCCATCTTCTGCCTCACCTCCACTACTTCTTTCTTCCGTTCTTTCCGGCCAGCCTTCTCCTCCACCTTGTCCTTCTTTTCCTTCAGGTCCTGCAAGACAGAGAAGGTCCCCTCTCTCTCAGCGGGTATGGTCCACAGCCCTCGGGTGTCTCCAACTCTGCAGCCAGGTCAAAGGTCAGCAAAGGGGGCCATAGACTGAGACACAACACGAGTCCTCCTCGGGGACCTTAGATTTGGGCCAGAATTGGCTGACACCGGAGACTTTTGTCCCCAGGACCCAAGGGGAGAGGGCAAGGGATAACCAGCGGCCAGAGTGGCTGGGGCGCCCACCTCTCAAGTTCTTCCAACCCTCCCTGGCTTAAGAGTTCAGCTCCACAAAGCAAATCCCCCATCTGCTGGCAGCCTGGCCGCCCCACCCCCTCACCCTCTCTGCTTGCCCCAGCTCTGCCTTTTGTCTACCTCAGGGGCCTCTGCCCAAGTTCTCTCTCCTGGGCATCCCTCCCAGCCTCCCCTTCAGCTTCCTAGATCTTTTGTTCCCCTGTTGTGTCTCCCTGACCCTCCTGTTCCTACAGCACAGGGATGTGGAGAGGACCCTACCGTGCTCCCACATCGGTGTCTATCCCCAATCTAACCAGTCTGGGCGTTCCCTGCACGCTCCACCTCCACGCAGAGGCAGGAGAGTGCTACAAACAAGTGTGCGCCGCCTGGGCGGGGAAGGTGGGAGTTACCTGCCCAGAGTCCCTCCCACAGGGCCGGCCGCCTTCAGGCCAAAAGCCCAGCAGGTACTGCCTTAAGTCCTATTCTATTCTGACGTTGGGTAAGGCCCTCGGGACGGACACACAGCCTTCCTACCCCATGCAGAGTCTACTTCTCCTTGGCCGGGCCACCCTCTCCTCCGATCTTATCTAATGTTAGCATGCAACTCTTGTGTACATGATCCCAAGTGGGTCGGAGTTCTCCTAAGTAGATCACCCCAGAAGGATGTGTCCTTTCTAGAACAAGACTGAGGTAGGGATTTGGTGCCAAATGACTGGCCTGGGGAAACTCCACTCCCTTCTCCCTTCAGGAAGAGCACAAAACACTTGACCCTCTCACAGCAGACAGGTTTCTTCATTCTGATTTGTCGTCACTTCTCTGTCACATGCTTGGTCTGACACTAGTACTGTCAGGTGGGCTTTCTCTTACATCCTGGGCCAGGCAGGGACTAAGTCAGCTTTGCCTGAGCCAAGCCCTGGCCTGAGTTTTCTATCCGGGTAGATGGAGGGGTGAGGGGAAGGGAGAGAGAATCCCAGAGACCAAAGTCCACAAGGTTGGCCCCTCTGCTCCTGGGTCCTGTCCTGGTCACTGTCCTTCCATGATCTCTTTTCCAGGTGGGTTATGTGATCTGCCCCCCAGTTGCTAAGCAGCCCTCTGGCCCCTACAGGGGCACACACGCTCTCCCAGGCTAACACAACTCACACATCTGCAGGGGAAGCGCCCACACGCTCTGGAGACACATGGTCCAATGTTAGGGCGTTCTGGCACCGTCTCCCAGGAGCGCAGTGTAGCCACT
This sequence comes from Apodemus sylvaticus, assembly GCF_947179515.1. Taxonomy (NCBI): domain Eukaryota; kingdom Metazoa; phylum Chordata; class Mammalia; order Rodentia; family Muridae; genus Apodemus; species Apodemus sylvaticus. Next base: position 160,569,549 of record NC_067473.1, read on the forward strand.
CGGCACGCACAAAGCAGCGACAAGCCTCTAGGACATCTCAGTCAGTCTCCACACGCACACATGTAACTGACACGGGCAGTCCCACACACTCGCTGGATCTCAGACATACAAAGACGCCTACTCCGTGAAGTCACATGCCACCGCACAACCCACCGGAGGGCCACACAGGCACACCTTCTCAGATCTCACATGTTCCCTCTTCCCACTACCTTTCATTCTATTAGCTCCCCCCTTCCACTTGGACCTCGAGAACTATACTGCCCCCCCAAAAAAAGACTGGGCTCCCAGCCCCCAAGCCTGGCCGCATTAATTTCCCTAAGCGACACTCCGCAGCTTCCCTGGGGAAATTAGAGGAAGGCTGAAAGAGAGACAAGGGCAAACGGATGAGGCCAGGAAAGGCAGCGGCTGAGAGCAAAGACAGCTTGACGTATGGTCAGGCGATGCTGACCTTCGGCTTTTCGAAGGCTAGTCTCTCTATCTTTCTGATTTTTAGAAATTCGACACGAGGGGAGGCGATTAATGAGAAAATTGCAAGTCGGTAGTAGAGGAAAAATAAACGATGGGCAAAAAAAAAAGGGGGGGTGCAGGAGAGGCGCAGCCCTCCGGGGACGGGGACAGACGGTCGGGCGGCGCGGGGAGGAGCCGAGGAGTAGCCTCCCGGGAGAGTCCTGTTTACACTTGAGGATCCCAAACCGCTTAGCCAAGGAAAGGTGAGGTCATAGTGGAAAGAGACCGGGAGCCTCGGCTCGGCATGGGGCCTGGGAAGCGAGAGGCGCTGCTCTCCGACGGGAGGGCAGACCGGGCCGAGGCGGGCGCGGCGGGGCACGAGAGGGGTGGGGATGGCGGGGACGGGCGCAGGCCGGGCGGCGAGGCCCGAGCCACGCGCGCTGGGCCGCTAGAGGGCGCCGGCGGCGCCGAGCGCGGTAGGCAGCGCCGGGCTCCGGGCGGGGGGAGGGCGCAGCGGGGTCCGCGGGGACCGGGCGCCAGGGCCGCTCGGGGCCGTCGGGGGCGATCAGGCGCGAAGGATCGCGCCGATCCCGGGGCCGCCCGAGGGCCGGGCCGCCGCCGCCCCTGCCCGTACCTTGGCGCTCAGCTCGGCCGCTGCCTCCACGCTCTTCTCCGACATGGTGCCGGGGCCGGGGCTGGCGGGGAGCCGAGGTCCCGGGGCCGAGGCGGAGGAGCCCTGGACGGCGGAGGGTGGCCGCGGCCGGAACTTGGCGCGGTGGCGACGGCGGCAGCGGCAGCGACGGCCGCTCGGCAAGCTGGCTCGCTGCAAGAGGCGGCAGAGGCGCGCGGGGTGGGGCGGGGGTGGGTCCCGAGCGGAGACCCGCAGGGCTGCGGCCGTCCGGAGGGCGGGAGGGCGGGCGGGAGGACGATGCGGGCGGTGGCCGGCGCGCTCCGGTCGCGGTCGCTCGGTCCTGCTCGCCGCCCCCGCACCAGCAGAGCTGCCGCCGACCAGCCGCTGCCGCCCCCGGGAAGGGAACCCGCTTTTAAGGCGGCGCTGCCCGACGGGAGGGGCTTCCCAGGGGTGGGGCAGTCGGGAGCGGGGAGGAGAGGAGAGGGGAGGGGGATGAAAGAGGAGGTTGGAGAGGTGGGGATAGGAGGATGGAAGCGAAGGGCGGGAGAGCGAGCGGGACTGGAGGAAGGACGAGACCGGGAGGGGGAATGGAGAGACTGACGGCTCGGGAGAGCGCGGAGTGGGGCGAGGAGGTGGGAAGGGGTGGGGTTCCTGCGGGGAGACTCCGCTCCAAATGCCAGCCTACTGCCTGCAAGCTGGAGTCTGGCTCCCGGGGGCGGACTGGAGAGGCGGCCAGACTCCCGCTGACCTCCTCCAAGCCCTGAGATTCTGCTAAAGGGCGGGGGTGGGGTGGGGTGGGGTGGGGGCGGGGGGGATAGATGGAGATCTAGGCTGGGCAGGTATCTGAGAAACCAAAAGCTGGAAGAAGAGGAAGAAGCTGCCGAGCCACTTCCATTTCTCTTGTCTGCCTTCTCTAGGTGGCCTTGAGGAGGAAAGTGCGAGTACAAAGGCCAGCCTGGGCCTCGGCTGGACCTGACATTTGTGGTCCTTGGCGGGTTCCTTCCCGTTTCCTGGGGTGTGAGGGGCCCTCTGATGTTGTCTTCCGCCTCTTTATCCTCTCTTCTTACCTGTCTCACCTCCCTTAATTGCCTGGCCCTCCTGTTTCCCTTCACCTCTCTTCATTCGAATAGACCGAGACCCCTCTCTTACAAACCATCCACAGCTTACCAGCTGTCACAATTTCCTTTTTTCCCAGACAACACTGTTTTCTTACCTGACTCTGTCACCTGGCCCTATAAACTTAGCTAATTTTCAACTCTCTTTCAGGTTGTCCTTTTACGTTTCTTCTCTGGCTGCTCTTCCCTGTCTTCCCCCAGTCTGAATTCAATTGGCCTTCCTTGCACACACGGGTCCAGATACGGGGTTCCAGCCACACCCTATTGCACGTGTCCTCAGTGCCTCACCCCTAGGTTCAGCATCTTTAGATCATCTTTGAGAACCCTGGGATTCAGAAAGAGACGGGCTGGCCTGTGAATTTGAGGTTTGAAAGGTGGATGAAGAAGAAGGTTTTGGAAAAAGATTGTCTTTGGTGTATATATGTGTTACCTGTCATCATTACCCCCCTCACCTTTTCCAAATCATTTTTACTTCCTTAATAAAAAAAAAATCACCTTTAGCCAGATGCTCTATTCAGCACTTGGGAAGCTGAGGCAGGAGGATTGCCATTGGTTTGAGAGCATCCTGGGCAACACAGTGAGACATCTTGCCGCCCCCCCTCCCCGCCCCCAAAAAAATAGAAAAAAAGAGAAGCTATTGTTGATCTTCCCTCATCATTTAGCATGTGAGCGTGTCAACACACCATCGTTTGGTCACATACACATCTCCTGGTTTCTCTGACTCTTAATTCGGTTTCTTGGTCTCATAAATCTTGGCGCCCCACCCTGGTTTTTCCTGGCTGGATTCGGTCCACCTTCTCTCCGCGATCTTTCCATTTCCCCTTCTCAATGCGCTACTCAGACTTCAGTGACTGATGTCTTTAGCAACCTCTCACCATCTTCCCATCTCTGTACCCTTTCTTGCTTCATTTATCTCCCTCCCCCCCCATTCCACCTCCCCCTCCCCCGCCCCCCATCTCTCTCCCTCTGGGTTGGTCTCTTTCCTCTCCCTCCCGCCTCCTTTTTTTTTTCTCTGCCTTCTCTACTCCACCTCCCAGCCCCGCCTGCTGTCTCGGACACCCTGCTGGGCTCTTACCCTGTTACCCTGGTAACCGCCCTCAACTCCGGTCACCTCCACTCCCCTCCCCCCTCCAATCACCGCCACCAACAACCTCCATCCACCTTCCTCCTGTTTTTCCTCAGAGCCAATAGGAACCCTGTTGCCAGGTGGAATGCTCATTTGAATCAGCCAATCCAAGATCCTAACTGCTTGCCCTGCCTTATAAGGGGATGTGAAGAGGGCCACTCCCCCCACTCCCGCCCCACCGGGGACGAGCCCCACCACTGCCTTTTCACTCTGGCCTAGGCAGGGGATTGGGATCCTCTGGTTTACCCTCTCATAAAGGGCCTAGCTTCCCATTTCTTTAGATGGGACCACCGGGGTTGCAGTGAGGTGTGGGGCGGACCGTGGGGAGTGGGTTGGACTGTGGGCTGGGCCTCCAGGCTGGGGGTGGGAATGAGGTGTGATTAGGGAAGGGGAGGCGGAGGGAGCCGGGAATTTTGCCCAGGGAGGGGTGTCTGGAGCGGAGGCAGCTGCAGTGGAAAATTCCAGGGAGATGGCGAGGCAGAGAATGGGACTCCTGCCCCAAGGCCCAAGGGAGTGCACGGAAATCTAAGAACTTGGACATTAGGGTCTCCAGGGACGGCTGGGGGGCGTTCTACAGGGCCAGACGGATGGCCGCTTCCAAATCCCCTCCTGTGGATAATGGAGGAAGCGCCCATCATCTTTTTCTATCTGGGTAGAGCACAGACCAAGTCACCTAAAGTTGTGCTTTGTGGGAAAGCAGCTGGGAGACTTGGGGTGACTTTAGAGGATCTGGGGTGTTGAGAAGAGAGCCCGCCTGAGCGGCCCTTTAAGGTGTGTCTCTGCCTCGGGTCAGTGGTGTCGGATGCAGACGTTTGCTCCGTCCATAGACGTGCTCTTGAGGTTTCGTGGAGGCCTGCCTGTTCCTAGAATCCTATCACTCTACCATGCAATTGAGACATTTCCCACGAGTTGAGCAGGGAGGAAAAAACAACTGTGCTTACACGTTTCCCGAAAGTGGGAAAAAGAGGGACCAAGGTGAGAAGGAGGAAGGCCGGAGCCCCCGCCCCCAAGCCCCGGCATCTGGCTGTTCCTAGAGGTTGCTCGTGCTCTGAAGTGTGGAAGGTGTTCCCTTGAGATACTTCAGTCTCCTTCTTAGCGAGGTCTCCAGCTCTGTTGTCGGGGTGTCTGTACCCCCGCTGAGCGCGGAGGAGAGAGAGCCTGTGTCACTCACGGCAGGACACAGCAGTCCTGAAAGTTGGGCCATCTCCCTTTATTAAATCTGTAGTTCACTCCTAGTGGCCACTTTTTTTTTTTAATTTCCCAATTTTTCCTCCATCTTAGGAAACAAAAAAAAAAACAAAAAAAACAAAAAACAAAAAACCCTCAAAGTCAGAAAAGAGGACATGAACACTTAGAAATTAGCCAAGCCTTTATGTGTGTGTGTGTGTGTGTGTGTGTGTGTTGGTGCGCTCCAGCAGAAGTCAGACCACAAGTATAAGCAAGTTTTTTCCCCTTCTACCATATGGGTCCTGGGAATCAAACTCAGATCTGCGGGCTTGGTGGCAGGATCTCTATGATCCCTTTTTTTTTTTTTTTTTTTTGGAAAGCTTTATTCTGGTCACCGGTCCGTTCCCTGTGACACAGGCTATTGTGGCGATGAAGACAGTCGTGGCGAGCAGAGCACGAGGCCGCGGCTTTCATTAGACTCAAAGGCAGGAGGAAGGAACGCACACTCGTGGTCGGCGCGTGGCGTCCTTTTATTTTTCTGTGTCTGGGTGTTTTGCCTGTGCGTGTCTCTGCACTGCTTGTGTTCCTGGATCCCGCTAGGAGGCCAGAAGAGGGTGTCTGAGACCTCGGAGGCAGAGTGAGCCTCCGCGTGGAATAAAACCCGGGTTCTCTGGAAGAACAGTCAGTGCTCTTAACAGATGAGCCATCTCTGCAGAGCCTTCCTTCCTCTTTTTTTGTGAGGCAGAGGAGTCTCTGTATGACGACCAGGCTGGACTGCTTCCTACTTCTGCCTCCCCATTGTGGGGTTTAAAGGCGTGCGCTACCCCTGTGCGCGCGCGCCTGCGCGTGCGCGTGCTCATGCATATTCAGGTGCCCTTGGAGGTCTGAACAGAACTTGGATTTCTGAAGCTGGAGTTCCTGGCAGTTACTTGGGCGCTGAGATTTGAACTTGGACCTTCTGCTAGAACAGCAAGTGCTCGTAATCACTGAGCTATCTCCCCAGGCCACTGCCCTCCTTCGTCTTTTTATTTTGTCCAGGATTCCAGCTCATAGAATGGCTAAGTCTTATGTGCAGCAATGTTCATATATTACATATAACATATAATTATATATTGTCTATTGTATGTAATACATATTATATACACGTATAAAATATATGTATTACATACAATATATAATATATATTGAGGGGAGGAGGGGAGGACTATGTAAGACTGTTTCAACTGACAAGAAAAATACCTTCCACAAAGCAGAATGAGACAGTGCATCTCCGTAATAAATGAGATAATGCATCTCCGTAATCCCAATATTCTGGAGCGTGAGGCAGCAGAAATTCTTCAAATGCAAGGTCGGCGTGGGCTACCTAGTGAACACCATGCCACCTCTGGCAAAACCTTGTCACACACACAAAAAAAAAGATTAAAAAAAAATCACCTCAAAACACAGTCACAGGCTGGAGAGATGGCGCAGCAGTTAAAAGCACCAACTGGGCCGGGCGGTGGTGACACACGCCTGTAATCCCAGCACTCTGGGAGGCAGGGGCAGGCAGATTTCTAAGTTCAAGGCCAGCCTGGTCTACAGAGTGAGTTCCAGGACAGCAGCCAGGGCTATACAGGGAAACCCTGTCTCAAAACAAAAACAAAAACAAACAAACAAACAAAAACAAAAAGCAGCGACTGATATTCCAGAGGGTCTGAGTTCAATTCCCAGCAACCACGTGGTGGCTCATAATGTAATGTAATGTAATGGGGTCTGATGCCCTCTTCTGGTGTGTCTGAAGAGAGCAATGGTGTATTCATATACATAAAATAAATAAATACATCTTTTTTTAAAAAGAAGAAATGTTCATTTAAAAAAGAAAACAAAACAAAACACAGTCCCACTGTGTGTAATTAATCTGGTTGACAAAGAATGGAAATAAAATTTAAATTCGGCTGGGCGGTGGTGGCCTTTAATCCCAGCACTTGGGAGGCAGAGGCGGTGGATTTCTGAGTCCGAGGCCAGCCTGGACTACAGAGTAAGTTCCAGGACAACCAGGGCTACACAGAGAAACCCTGTCTCAAAAACAACAACAAAAAATAAATAAATAAATTCAAAGCTAGCTTCATTGGCCTTATCCATCATCAAAATTCTACTTGGATATGTCAATTTTAGCAGAAGAAATTTAAATTTCCATTCTGCCTTTATACCAAGCTTAGGGTTGTTTGTCTGTTTTGAGATAAGGTTTTTCTGAATCACCCGGACAGTCCGGTAGACTAAGGTAGCCTCAGACTCGGAGATGAGATGCACCTGTCTCTGCCTCTGGCGTGCTAAGAGTAAGGAAGCGTACCACCATGCTCTGCCCAGGTTTAAACTTAAACCAGACTTGATGGCTGGCACTCCTAATGCCAGCGTTCTGCAGCTGACTGCTAGGATTGCAGGTCAGGGAATTATCAGATTTTATCCCTTTTAAGCCATACTTTAAAAACCTTTTTAATCTATTATTTTTATGTGTGTGTGTGGTGGGGAGGTGTTTTGTCTGCATATATGTCTGTGCACCACTTGCCTGTAGTTCTTCAGAGACCAGGAGAGGGTTCCTGTGCCCTTGGGATTGGAGTTTCCGGTAGTCTTAAGCAGCCTGTGGAGCGCAGGTCTTCTGGAAGAGCAGCCAGTGCGGATCACCTCTGACTTACCTCTCCAAGCCCCTGGGCTGTACTTCGGTGTGAAGAGCTGTTGATCTATCATCCTTCAGGGCAGTGACCACGTCTTTTGCCTTCAGTTTTGTCTCTCACCATATACTAGCTACTAAGCTAGTAGCTACTAAGAGGTGTACTACAGTTTGTTGAAGTCTAAGAGTTATGTTTTTGTCTCTGTGTTTGCTGAGAATAGACTCTAAAACCACATGCTTCAGGAGACATACCTTAACACAGCTATGGTCCCAGCTGTTTTGTTTCATTTTTTATTTTTGTTTTGTTTTGAGGCTGTCTCTTGTATCCCAGGATGACCGAGATAGGTAGCAAGGATGATCTCGAGTTCTTGGTCTTCATCTGTCACCTTCTGAGTGAAGGACACCAGAGTGTATCACCGAGACCGTCTTTATAACAGAACCCAGGACGCAGGCACGCTAGACAAGTACTCTGCTACCTGAACTACACCACCAGCCTGGTTTCGATCGTTTGAAGCAGGGTTCTGACAAGTCACCTAGGCTGACCATGAACTTCGTGCGTAGCTGATTTCACTACCTTTAGGCTGGCTGTGTACTATGAGAATGATAGTACTTTTCTATGTTTCTCTGAATTTTCCCGAGTGAAGTGTTAGACTTTTTCAGCTCCTGAGACTGGCTGCCATTTTGAGGCAGGGTCTAGTGTGTGGTGATCCTGCTTCAGCCTCCAGAATGCAGAGCTTACAGGTGTGTGCACCAAGCCTTACTCTTCCGTTGGCTTTTCTCGCCCTCTTCTTTCTCCTTCACTTGTGCACCCAGAAGAGTTGACTCTGGCCCAACGATCTGCCTTCATAGACTTTCAGAAAAAATCCGTAACAAAGAGAACTTTAGAGGTGCTTCCCAGGCTTGCATCAGAACTTACGCTGACAGTGTCATGCGTAGAATACACGTTTTTTAAAGACTGTACACTGTAGCTGTCTTCAGACACCAGAAGAGGGCATCAGATCTTTTTATGGATGGTTGTGAGCCACCATGTGGTGCTGGGATTTGAACTCGGGACCTTCAGAAGAGTAGTCGGTGCTCTTAACCACTGAGCCATCTCTCCAGCCCCTTAATACTCTTTACTACATAAACTAGGTATGGTAGGTGATGTGTTTAAAACTAATAATAAGCCGGGCGATGGTGGCGCACGCCTGTAATCCCAGCACTCTGGGAGGCAGAGGCAGGCGGATTTCTGAGTTTGAGGCCAGCCTGATCTACAGAGTGAGTTCCAGGACAGCCAGGGCTACACAGAGAAACCCCTGTCTCGAAAAAACCAAATCAAAAAAACAAAAACAAATAATAAGAGGTCAAGTAAAGAGGGTCAGAAACCCAAAGTCATCATGGACTGACATATATGGGACCCCATCAGAGAAAGAGAGGGTGGGGGGACTGACTAGCAAAATGAATTATTTATTATTCAAATTTTGCTAGTTTTGTTTTTGCTTATGCAGAAAGTCAGACTTAGGAGTTCAAGGCTCATACCATTGAGTTATACCATCAGGCCTAATTTAATAGACATATGTGGTTACCAGCTAACATATTGGACAACACAATTTAGATCGCTGTTTTAAGCTGCCTCCTTTTTAAAAAAGTTTTATTTAGCTAGGCAGTGGTATTGGTGGTGAGCTCACACCTTTAATCCCAGCACTCCAGAGGCAGAGGCAGGTGGATCCCTGTGAGTTGGAGGCCAGCCTGATCTACAGAGCAGGTTCCAGAATAGCCAGGGCTACACAAAGAAACCCTGACTCAGAAAATAATAATAAAAAATAAAAATGAAAATATTTACTGTTAAATTATGTATGTGTCCACGTGAATGTCTGCACATAGCACAGGTGTTAGGGAGGCCACAGTTCTGGGACTGGGGTAACGGGTTGTTGTGAATCATTTCTGACTTTGATTCTCTGTGAGCTCAGTATGTGGACTTAACCACTGACCCATCCATCCATCCCTTTAACCATCTCTTTTTTTTTTTTTAATATTTTATTTACTTTATGTATATGAGCGCACTGTAGCTGTCTCCAGACACACCAGAAGAGGGTGTCAGATCTCATTACAGATGGTTGTGAGCCACCATGTGGTTACTGGGATTTGAACTCAGGACCTTTGGAAGAACAGTCAGTGCTCTTAACCACTGAGCCATCTCCCCAGCCCACCATCTCTTTTTCTTTTATTGTTCTTTTTCTTTTTAGGCTCATTTTGGGGATTGAACCCAGGGTTTTGCGCATGCTAATCACATGCCTGGTCACTGGGCTGTTAGTCCAGTCTGCAGCCCGCCGCCTCTTTGCCCACAGCCAACCCCTGCAATTTGTAATTAGAGTGTCAGAGAAGAACTCTGGCTGCTGCTGTGTTCCTACGGGGCGACTGCTGTTAACCTCAGGCGTGTTTACAACTTTCACACATTACACAGACCATGGCTGGTCCAGGCGACCAGTAAGGAGAAAATAAGCAGCTAGGGAAAACGGACAAAGACAGACTTGACCTAGCAAGTTAAAGACTTACAAAAGGATATGGAGGAAGCGTCAGCGCATGCTGAAGGGCCTTCCAAGTGACTTTTACAGGCTCTCTGCTGCAGTCTCCCTCAACCGCTCTGTCGTGGATGTCTGCTGAAGTCACCTACCAACCACATAACTGAGACCCTGAGGACTCCCTGGCTTTATTCCTAAGGTCCAGGGAGTCTCAAACAGGAGCGAACAGATCTGACATCACCCTCCGTTTCCTCTCTGGGTTGATAGCACTTTCCTTTGTGAAAATTTAGACCTCAGTGTTTCTTCGCTTCCTTAGTTCCTTGAGCTTGCCTCTGGTCTCCACAGAGGAGACTCAAGGAGTGCTCAGAGGCTCAAGATCAACAGAGGTGGAGCCTCGCCACCTCATGACTGTCAATCATGAGTTTGGAATTTTTTTTTTATCTTCACACCTACTTCAGTGGTTTCCCTATCTCCATACCTGCTGTATCTTTCAAGATCAAAAAAAAAAAAAGTTGTCAGGAATGCAGAAACAGTTGTGGTCTTTCTGATTCAAAATACGAACAGGCTGTTGTAAGTTCCTCACTTACAACATTGCTCCACCCTCCCTCAGTTCAAATATCCAACTGTTCTGGGCTGGTTCCAGATATGTGACCTCACATCCAAAGAGGGGGGCCCCTCCTCTGGTCCAGCTCTACCCTCTCAAGGGTTTCCTGCCTCTGAGTCCAGCCGGATGAGCGGCGAATGGAGGCAGGCACACTCAGTCCCTGTCCTCTGGGGCTCCCTTCTCTCCTTGAAGAACCTGCTCTCCCTCCTGCGTCACATCATCTACTGGAAACGCCAGTGACTGACAAACCCCTGCCCTTCACTGATCAGACTGGGGAGAGACAGAGACACAGGCAGACAGAGAGGGAGGGAGGGGGAGGAAAGGAGAAAGCCGGCGGACATCACTGCTGGTTGCTTGTAAATGGTATCCCTCCATTTCCTGGAGAGCTTCCTATGTATGTCACCAAGCATACTGACACGAGCTTGCATACCTCCCAAACTTTCAACCTGTTCAAATGTGTGTGTGTGTGTGTGTTGGTGAGGATCCAAGAGATGGCCTTGTGTGTGCAATCTTGTGTGTCCTCACCAAGCTCTTAGACAGGGCTACATCCTAAGCCCAGCTTAAGAACGTTTGAGCGAGCCGGGTGATGGTGGCGCACGCCTGTAACCCCAGCACTCTGGGAGGCAGAGGCAGGCGGATTTCTGAGTTCAAGGCCAGCCTGGTCTACAGAGTGAGCTCCAGGACAGCCAGGGCTACACAGAGAAACCCTGTCTTGAAAAAAACCAAATCCAAAAAACAAAAACAAGAACGTTTGAGCGACAACAAACAAACACGCACCCTAGATTTCAAACTGTGCCTAAGAGAAGAAGTTAAGTTGTAATTTGTAAACACTCCTAGGAGAGGAGTCACACGGAGGCTCTGCAGAGATGGCGGGAGCACTCGCTGTTCTTGCAGAAGACCCAGGTTCAGTTCCAGATAGTGGCTTACAACTGTCCATACCTTCTCAGTACCCTCTTCTTCAGAACCTCAGTTCTGATTTCTGTATGCATCGGGCAGGCACAGGCATGCGTGGCAACAAAAGACCCATACATATAAAATAAACAGACCTCCTTTTTTCTTTTTTCCATTTAAAAAAATTTTTATTTATGTTTTTGTTTAGACAAGGCCCCAAGCTGTAGTCCCAGCTTCCCTGGAACTAAGTAGACCAGACTGGCCTCGAACTCAGAGAGATCCTCCTGCCTCAGCCTCCCAAGTGCTGAGACTAAAGATATGTGCCACCATAGCTAGCCTAAATACATCTTAAGATGAAATCATACAGAGGCAGTGAGGTCGCTCAGCAGGTAGAAGCAGTTGCCACCAAGCCCCATTAGCTGAGTTTGGTTTCCAGAACCCATGTGGTAGGAGAAAAGAACAAAGTCCCCAAGTTGCCTTCTGACCTCCGCATGCATGTCATGATATAAGCACTCCATACACAAATGAGTTTAACCGAAATGAAATTAGGAAAAAAAGTATATAGCACAGGCTCACAGGCTCAGAATCCCTCCGCTTGGGCTGTGAAGACAGGACAATCAGGACTTACTTCAATATAGGAAGTTTCAGGTCAGTCTGGGTTACACAATAGGACTGTCACAAATTAAAAAAAAAAAAATAGGGCTGTGGACTTAGCTCAATGGAAGAGCACTTCTCTACCATATGCAAGGTCCTGGGTACACTCATACACACACACACACACACACACACACACAAGCACGCATGCAAAGATAAAAATGGAACGGTATGAAATTCTTCATGTTTTCTGTTTGCTATCTTTTCTGATGTCATCTCACATAGAGACCAGCTGTGTATCTGTGGGATTACAGATGTATATCTAACAACAAGGTGACATTTGTACAGTCTGAGAGAAGGAAAAGAACGAACTCCAGACACTTAACAGTAGGAGCCAGGACAGCAAATAGTAGAAAAAGAAACCTGTAGGGCAGTGGCGCATGCCTTTAATCCCAGCACTTGGGAGGCAGAGGCAGGCGGATTTCTGAGTTCGAGGCCAGCCTGGTCTACAGAGTGAGTTCCAGGACAGCCAGGGCTACACAGAGAAAACCCTGTCTCAGGGGGAAAAAAAAAAAAAGAAACCTGGAGCTAAAATTTGCCATGTGGCACTCAGCTGGAATCCTTATAGCCAGGAAGCTAAGGTAGAGTTACCATTAGTTCAAGTGGTCCAGCCTGGGCTACATAGCAAAAACTATGTCCAAACAAACAGAACTCACAGGCAAGGAGGGTAAAGGACTGTATACCTCAAGGTGGTGGCAGGACTGTCTTAGCCTTGTCTGTCTGTCTGTCTAATACCCTGGACCCAGCACAAGGCACACGCTCATTAAATAGCTGCTGGCTGGCCAAGCAATGTAGAACTGCTCTGATGGCTAGGTGGGTAGCACAGCCCTTTAGTCCCAGAGCTACATAGTGAGACCCTGTCCCAGTGAGAGTGGAATGGGGAGAGGAGATTTGCTTCCAAAAGAGACAAGAAAAAGGAACATCTTCTTCATTGTAGGATATCATTAAGTGTAGGTGGCAGAAAACTCATTGAAGTAACTTTCTTTTGTTTTGTTTTTTTCTTTTTTCTTTTCTTTTCTTTTTTTTTTTGAAGCAGGGTCTCTCTGTATAGCCCTGGCTGTCCTGGAACTCACTCTGTAGACTAGGCTGGCCTCGAACTCAGAAATCTGCCTGCCTCTGCCTCCCAGAGTGCTGGAATTACAGGCGTGTGCCACCAACGTCTGGTGGTTTTTGTTGTTGTTGTTGTTTTTGTTTCTGAGGCACTCTTGATGGAATGCCAAACTGCTTTTCTTTAGAGCAAAAAGAAAGGACAATTGTCAGGTGGGATATCAAGGGAAACTTGAAGAAGGTCTTATATATCAAATATCAATGGAAAACACATTTTCTTATTTTTTTTGGATTTACTTTGCCAATCTGTAAGCTTATCTTAGCTATATCACTGTTCCTCCTGTTAGCGCTATTTCCCCCCTCTAGCAATGATCAAATCGGAAGAAACTGAGAATCTCTGCTCCCAATCTTTTCCTAGTAGCCACTGACCCTTTTCCCTCAGGGAGTCGTGAAGAATAAACCTTTCTCTTTAGATCAGGTTCCACACGGTACCAATGTGGCTGAGAGCCAGAGAGAGGAAAGAACTTGGGACAGTTTTGAGTTTGGATCTCTGTGGGTCAAAGTCTACCCAATACAGTTCAAATCCTCTGACCCAAAGGGGAGGGCTCTTCTCTCCAGCTCAGCCAGATTTTGTGCAAGACAATTAGTATGTCAAAATACCAGTCTCTGGCTTTGGAGTCAGGCCTGTTGGGCTTACTTTTTAGCTCCGCCCCTGGGTGATTCTGCTTAACTCTCCACCCATTTATTCTTCTAAACTTTAGTCCCTTGACCTATCTACCTGCTTAGAACAAAGAAAGTTTTAAAGACCTAAGACCTAGAGAAAAGGGGCCTAGATTGTAGCTCAGTGGAAGGGCATGTGGTTGGTATGCCCACGGCCCTGACTTGGACCCTGAGCACTAAAACCAAAAAACGACAACAAAAAGCAAACGGATTTCATACCTAACGCCTTTGCCCAGGCCAACCCTTCCCAGACAGGTCTTGCAGTGGTCCAGAAGTCTAAGCCAACCTGTCCTACGGCGCAGATGATCCAGCCTGGCCCAGGAGCGCCCTCTGGCGTCCAAGATCCCAACCTGGATTCCCTTACCCGGTAGGCCTTTTCCAAGGCTGAACTAGACCTGAGCTTAATTGTCACCTCCTCCTCTGCGTCACTCGGAGGACCCCGCCCGCCAGAGCGTCTCTCCAGAGGGACCGGCCCACGCGCTCCCCTGGTTAAACGCCCCTCCTGCAGTGTGTTTAAAGGTCCCCGCAGGGATCCGCCCCACCGGTCGCCCCCAGACAGCCCGCCTCTCCCCCTCCCCCGCCCCACGCAAAGAAGGTGCAGCACACCCTGCCCCCACGATGCGCTCAGCCAGTCCCTCCCGATTCCGCTCCGCCCTCCCCCACCTTTGCCGAAGCCTCTTCCTGTCCCCAGATCCCGGAGCCAGCTTAATGAGACCTCCCACCGGCCCCAGAGGACCCGCCCTCTGGGGCTCCGCCACGCGCGCACCGCCCCCTCCTGTGCGAGTGGGCGGAGCTCCCGTGGCCCGCCCCAGGGCTGTCCGCCGTGACGTCACTTCCGCTCGGGCCTGCCGGAGGTTCGGCTTCTCGGGCCGAGGGCGGGGGTACGGAGGTGGCAGCTGAAGGCAGGAGGCGGTGCGGGAGGCAAGAAGCTCCCGCGCGGACCAATCCCTGCGTCCCGGGCCGCGACCCTGCTCCTGCAGCACCCGGAGGAGAGGCCGGCCGGATGGGCCGCTGAGCCGGAGTCGGGGACCGGTGAGGCCAGGGCGGCGCGGCCCGCACGGTTGCAGGGATGCGAGCCCCCGGAGTGGATCTCCCTCTCCGGCTCGCCCGGCGGGAGGCACGGGCTGGGGCAGCGGCGGACCGGCTCGGTGGGCAGTGAGGCCTGCCCGGGGGAGGCCTGGCAGCGGCCCGTGCCAGCAGAAGGCGGAGTAGTTGGGGTCATTAATGGGGTGGCGGGCCGCCGTTCGAGATTCTCATCGAGGCTGGCGTCGGAGGAGGAGCTGACCGTGGCTCGGGGAAGAGGATGGCGGGCGGGGGTGGAGGGGCAACACGGAGAGGCTTGGGGAAAATTCCGTGACCGGCTTGGAGAGCTGCTTGCTCTCGGGACTAGAAGGTTATATGGCCTACCTGCCGAAGGGTCTCCCTGGAGTTTGGAGGGGTCGGTGGTAGTGTGTGCAAGAGACAGCTTTGAGAGTAGCTACCCAGAGCTGGGGTGCATACGCCTGGCCGCCTGCATGAAACTCAGCCTCCGTATCTTCACAGCGTGGAGCCCCCTGGAGCTGAGATCAGGATGTTCCGCTTCATGAGGGACGTGGAGCCTGAGGATCCCATGTTCCTGATGTGAGAATTCCCTCCCCCTCGTGCACTCGTCCCATTCTGATTCAGGGCCGAGCAGTTCAGACAGACCTCCGGGTTTCCGTGGCTGGAACCGGTTAGAATTAGCTGGGTGCTCGACTGCAGCTCTCTCGGAGGGAAGTTGGCATCCGTGCCACTGCGTTACCCTGACAATTTCGGGGAGGTGAAGGAAGCGGGGGTTTGATCTGCCGTCCACATTGTATGCTCACTCCGCAGGGACCCCTTCGCAATCCACCGTCAGCACATGAGCCGCATGTTGACAGGTGGCTTTGGCTATAGCCCCTTTCTGAGCATCACAGATGGGAACATGCCAGCGACTAGGCCTGCCAGCCGCAGGATGCAGGTAACAGTTGGAACAGACTGAGACCCGGGGTGATTAGTTAAGTATGCTGCAGTTCTTGCCCTACAACCAGCTTTAAAGAGGCATGACCTGTGTGGGAGGCAGAGGAGTGGGGTCGGGAGTCTGGAAAAGGAGCTTCGTGAAGAGAAGGATGGGAGGGAAATGGGGGCACTGGCCTCGTTTGATATGGTATGGTGGTAGGATTGTAGTTCTAACTTCTGTTCCTCGTCACGTAGGCTGGGGCTGTCTCTCCCTTCGGGATGCTGGGAATGGTGAGTCCTGTTCCTGGCTCGCTCTCTCTCTCTCTCTCCCCCCCCCTTCCTCTCTCCCTCCCTCCCTCATACAGATGCTTGCATTTGAGCGTGCACTCGCGCGCGCGCACACACACACACACACACTCACACACACTCCTTAGATGTTATTTCCAAATGTGCCACTTTGGTGGCAATGTTAGGTTAGGATGGTCTTTTTTTTTTTTTTTTTTTTTTTGATTTGTTTTTTTCAAGACACGGTTTCTCTGTATAGCTATGGCTGTCCTGGAACTCCCTCTGTAGACCAGACTGGTCTCTAACTCAGAATTCCACCTGCCCCTGCCTCCCAGAGTGCTGGGATTACAGGCGTGCACCACCACCTCCCAGCTAGGTCAGGGTGGTCTTAAAATCTTCTGTTTAGGTAGTCGACATGGTTTAGATCCCATTGAATATAAATCGTGGAGCTAGGGCTGGAGAGATGGCTTCAGAGTTAAGACCACCTGGCTGTTCTTCCAGACAACCAGGGTTCGATTCCCAGCACCCACATGGCAGCTTACAACTGACTGTATCTCTAGTCTCAGGGCATCTGATGCCATCTTCTGTTCTCTACCATGCATTGTATGAATGTAGTGAGCAGACATACATGTAAACAAAACATACATAGAAAATCATAAATGTAATACTCAACTACTACTGACACCTGGAAGTATTTATCCACGGGGAAGTAAAATTGTGTAGCAGTTCTTTTGAGGAGGAACAGTTTGGAACACTTTTACAACTCTAAATATTCAGAGGGCTTTTTTGTTGTTTTGTTTTTGAGACAGGGTTTCTCTAAAACAGCCCTGGCTGTCCTAGAACTCACTCTGTAGACCAGGCTAGCCTTGAACTCAGCTCTGCCTGCATGCATAAAGGCACGCACCATCAATGTTTAGCATGTTCAGAGGTTTTAATTCATTGCCGTTGGGTCACTCCATAAAGATAGGGAAACAGGACAGGCAGGAGAAACTTTAGAGCAGCCACAGAGCCAGAGGGGAGGGGCTTGGGTGTTCTGGCTAGATGTAAGAAGGGTCTGTCCTTGGTGAGTGGCAGGCCCCAACCGCTGACCAGTCTCCCTGACTCTCATCTTCCTCAGTCCGGCGGCTTCATGGACATGTTTGGGATGATGAACGACATGATTGGGAACATGGTATGCCTTGCTTCGTATCCTTCCCTTCCCTTGATCTCAGCGGTAGCCAGCCTGGGGGGGGGAGGGGCAGTGTGCTGGTGAAGAGGCCTCGTTGGACTAAGTTGAGACTAAGTCTGCTCTCACACCCGTGAGTGATTATATATGTTAGTGTCGGGCGTGGGGAATTGGGGCTGTTGTGATGCCGTTCCCATTCTCACGGACACGGACAGCAAGAGCAAGCACTGAAGGGAGCTCCCTTCTGCGGAGTAGGCCCTCATTCAGTCCCTCCTCAGGAGCACATGGCGGCCGGAGGCAACTGCCAGACCTTCTCCTCCTCCACTGTCATTTCCTATTCCAACACTGGGGATGGCGCCCCCAAGGTGTACCAGGAGACGTCTGAGATGCGCTCTGCCCCAGGCGGGGTGAGTAAGGAACTCCCCATCTCAGAGGAGGCAGGATTAATTGGCACCCACAGGAACCAGGGACATCTCTTTTTCAGGAATGGGTGGTGGGTGGTGTATTCACCCGGGGGTGATGTAGCCAGGCTTTGTGGGGAGAACCGAATGTGCCTGTTCACCTTGGCCTAGATCCGGGAGACGCGGAGAACCGTCCGCGACTCAGACAGTGGTCTGGAGCAGATGTCTATTGGGCACCACATCCGCGACAGGGCTCACATCCTGCAGCGCTCCCGAAACCACCGCACAGGGGACCAGGAAGAGCGGCAGGACTACATCAACCTGGATGAGAGTGAGTGAGCCTTCCTGTGAGCAGCAGCCCTGAGCTCGTCCCTGCGGACTAGCAACTAGCATAGCTCTCTACCCATCCCACAGGTAGCAGGCAGAGCTAGGGTGAGCCCTGTCTTTATGCTCTGTTGCGGGGGGGGGGGGGGGGGGGGGGCAGAGCTTGACTGGCTGACGGCAGGCTGATGGTTGTACCCCATGTATCACAATCGTGGTTCTTCTTTCCCACCCTTTACTTAGTCTTTCTCAAATTAGTGCTTTATTAACTTCTCGTGGTGTGTAACTCCTAGTATCCTCCAGTAGTTGTGCCTCAGACTTGCCTGTGACATCCAGACTGTGTTGAAGCCAAAATGGCTCCCAACCCCCGTGCCCACATGCATGATCTCAACCTTTGCCCCTGGTTCTGATCTCAGAAGGCTGTGGCTCACGTCTTCCACGCCTGCTCTCTGTCTTCCTTAGGTGAGGCGGCAGCGTTCGATGACGAATGGAGAAGGGAGACATCCCGATACAGACAGCAGCGTCCTCTGGAATTTCGGCGGCATGAGGCATCTGTGGGTGGGGGGCGAAGGGCTGAGGGGCCTCCCCGTCTGGCTATCCAGGGACCTGAGGACTCCCCCTCCCGACAGTCCCGTCGCTATGACTGGTGAAGGCCCCAGGCTCTCAGCCTCTCGTGTAAGTGCCTGAACAGGAGGAATGGAAATGTGACAGACCAGTGGAGGCTGGGCAGCAGGCCTGTGCACCTTGAGGGGTCCCAGCTAGTTAGTGTGGGGTGGGGTTCCAGGCAGTGTGGCTTTGCTGTCATGGGAAGAGAGACTTGCTCTTTCTGAGTGGCAGGAGGACGCCCCTGACCAGGCTTCTGTGTCCTTTCTCTGACACGCTCATCTTTTCCTTCCTCCAGGTGCAGGCTGGGAGGCTGAGAAATCATCCTTGAAATGACTGTCCTTTCTGACCTCCATCCCAATTTAATATAAATTAACAGTCAAGCTGGCCCCGCCTCTCCCTGGGCTCTCAGGGAGAGCCTCTACTGCCCCTCACCCACCTTTCCATCCACCCCTCACCACGAGCCCCACCCATCCTGAATCCACTAACTTGAGTTCTCATGTTGCTGCTCCATTTCCAAGCCGCCTCATCTTCCTGAGCCCCTGCCACACATTGAAGGGTTTGGGGCAAGCTCTGGGTTTAGGGATCTCCGTCCCTTGGCTCCCCGGCCCATGCCCACCTCTTCCTCAGAGCCCCACTGCAGATGCCATGGTCCGCTAAGGGCTGTGGAGAAAGTGGACTAGTTCCAGTTCTTTATCCTTCCCCTACCCATCACAAACACTTTCCTATACCCTTCTCTGCCTTTATAAAAATAAATGATTTGTGCAACTTGTAACTAGGTGTTTATGGAATAAAGGAGAATGGAAAAAAAAAAGTGAGATTCTGGTGTCCTTCTCATCTTGTGCCTCTCAGTCCAGCCCTGCCACATCCTTCCCTCTCCTCTACATGTGGCCTGGCTGTCTTAGTAGGGTTTCTTTTGCTGTGATGAAACACCATAGCCAAGGCAGCATATGGAAGAAAGCATTTAGTTGGGGCTTGCTTGTTGCAGAGAATATGTGGGACCATCATGGCTAGGAGCAGAGCAGCAGACCTGGAGCTGGAGCAGTCAGCATCCAGCAGATCCACAAGCAGGATGGAGAGAGCTGGGAGCGGCTTGGCCTTTTGGAGCCTGATACGCAGTGACACACCTTAGTCCTTCCCAAATAGTCCACCGCAACTGGTAACCAAACATTGGAATACGTGACCTGTGGGGGATATTTTCATTCAGGCCACCATACCAGCTCCTCAGTGATGGCGGAGCTGCGGCAGCTCAGCAGGCAGGGGCTAGACGGTGGAAGACAGCAACTGACCTGGCTGCGCTTCCCCTGTTGGTTGCTTACCTGTGACTCCACTCCAGGGTCATAGCAGGGTACAGGATGTAGCCTGTGGAGTTGCCTGTCCCTTGCCTTGGGCAGAGTTGTTTGCCATGGCTGGGCAGCCATACACAGGTAACTTTACCCAAGTCTTCACGAGGGAAGGATTTCTCAAAACTCATCAACCCCCAGTCACTGAGAATTTGAGCCAGGGAGGGAGAGCAGTGGAGAGAGCTGGAACCCGAGCGGTCTGGAGGACAGGAAGAGCTCGCATTTCTCAGCATGTTCAACTCTTGCTTTGCAGCCAAATGGGTCACTCTGTCCCTCCTGCATGCTGGGCAAGCGCTCTGCCTCTGCGCCAGGTGTCTTTTTGTTTTTTTTCCTTCTGCAGACAGGTCTCACACTAGCTGGAAACAACCCTGAGTTCCTGACCCTCCTGCTGGGATTGTGGCAAGTGCCACCAGCTGGCTTTCCAGCTGGCTTCTATTTGGCTATTTTTCTGCTGGTAAAAGTCAAAATATAAGGCCAGGCATGGTGATAGTGAATATCTTTGATCCCAGCATCTGGAAGCAGAAACAGGTGGGCCAACCAGGACTATACAGTTAGAACTGTCTCAGGGGAAAAAAAAGGGAAAAAAAAAAAGGGAAAAACTCTCTTGAGGAAGAAAGGATTTTGTGTGACATTCAGGCCCTGACTTCTGAGCTCAGAACAGTCACTGGCTAGAGGGCTGGTGAAGACTCACACCTTGCAGGGTCGCCACCATCACCTGGGTTTTGGATCCACTGGATTGAAACTCAAAGTGTCCCCAGTCATTTAAGTATAACCTCTGACATGGGTGGCTAGGCACATACTTCCTGTGTGTACAAGTTGCTCTCATCTGAGGGGGCAGATAGGGTTGAAGAAGGCCAGAGGCTTGGTCTCCAGGCCAGTCTTCCTATAACTTGGTCTTCTTGCTTACCTGGGCCTCAATTATATAGTGACATTCCAGCTGCAAGCAGTCTTAGGGTGTAGCTCGCGCCTGGCGTCCCTCTGCATTCCAGTGCTGGTCCCCACAGTCCAGTGTTGTTTTTGGAGTCTGTTTGTTTTACAGTGTGGATTCTCCCAGGAGGTAGGGTTCCAGGCCTGGGCTAGGCCCAGGCAGCTCTCAAGTGTAGCTAGCTATAGAGGATCTAGAGCTGAGCAGAGCCCTGGCGTCACTGTCACAGCCAGGGTGTCACTGTTTGGGTCAGGCATATAGATTCATTGTTTTGTTTGCGTTGTGCTGGGGATGGGACCTGGGGCTTTCTCACATGTGCTAGGCAAATGTCCTACCATCCAGCTCCAGCCCCAGTCCTTAGGAACGAATACAACCCGGCTCCCGGGTTGGTCATGGTCACCTTTGCTTCAGCCTGGCCCGTGTGATTGTAGTGCTTAGCAGGGACATGTTGTAGGACACAAGGTGCCAACAAGAGCAGCAAGAGCCTGTTACAGAGCCATTCGGGGTACCCCAGCACCTCACCTCTGAGGGGGAGCTAGAGGGAGCAAATATAAAGTGGTGGCGCATGCTTTTGATCCCAGCACTGGGGAGGCAGAGGCAGGCGGACCTCTGTGAGTTCGAGGCCAGCCTGGTCTCTACAGAATGAGTTCCAAGATAGAACTGTGAAGAGAGTCAGTCTCTCTCTCTCTCTCTCTCTCTCTCTCTCTCCCCCTCTTCCTCTTCCTCTCTTTCTGCTTCTCTCTCTCTTTCCCTCCCTCCCTCCCTCCCTCTCCCTCTCCCTCTTATACACATACACACCTTTTTGTTTTTGCTTTTTCAGGCAGGTTCTTGTGTAGCCCTGGCTGTGCTGGAAGTTCTTCTGTAGACCAAGCTGATATTGAACTAAGAGATCCACCTGCCTCTACTTCCTTACTGGGGATCGAGGGATTAAGCTACTACCACTTACCACCACTGGCTAAAAGACCCTCTCTCAAAAAACTGAAATTAAATAAATAAACAAGTTACTCTCCCTAGGAATGCTGGTGTGTTGCTTTGGTCAGCTCTCCATCTGGGCGCAGCCTCCCTCTGCAATAGCTTCCGCCTCAGCGCCAGACACTAGGTAGACATACTCAGGTCTGGCCCCACCCCAGAAAAGTATAGGGTCAGAAGAGGCGGGTCCCGGGCATGAGACCAAGCAAAGGTCTGGAGTGGGCGTGGGCGAGCCCCAGCCTAACTCCACTGCTCAGCAGCTGCGACTCTAAGAGAGTTCATCTTTCAGAGTTCGTTCTCTGTATTGCGTGGACTTTTCTAGACGCTGGAGGTGTGGACTCACGGAATTACACCTCAGAATTGCAAGTGGAGTGCGGAGGACGCATCATATGGAATACAAACCAGTGTTCTTCTGTTTCTATTACCCTGCCGGGCTCCTTCGGCCCCTACTCCACTCAGAGCTCCTAAAGCGCGTCAGGGACCGACTGGAAACCATCCTCTTTGCCTGGATTCAGCCCCTAACCATCATCTTTGGCCTCTCAGCCCTCCGTGCGATGCTGCGATGACCCGTGGCAACAAGAGGCTTGGCTCTGCCCTGCTGCGGTTTGGAGTTCTCTCTCCTGTTGGAATGGTCCCAGATTCGGTACTTTTCTCTGTCTTCCCAAACTCTGTGTCTGAGTCCTATAGATGACGATGACGTTATCTGGAGAACCAGGAAGTGACCCTGACCTGCCATTGACCAGCAATGCTGGGCCACGGTGACACACTCACCTATAATCCCAGTACCTTCGCTCGGGAGGCTGAGGAAGAACTGAGTTCAAGACCAGAGTGGGCTATGTACTGCAGTAGTTAGATGCCCGCCCAGGCTATATAATGTCTCAAAAGAAACTAAATTAAACCAAAGTAAACCCAGCAGTCTGTTCTGTTAGTTAGATTCTGTCTGTCTATCCATCTGTCTGTCTTTATCTATCTATGTATCTATCTATGTATCTATCTAATTTTTGGTTTTTTGAAGCAAGGTCCCTCTACATAGGCCTGGCTGTCCTGGAATTCATTATGTAGACCAGGCTGGCCTCAAACTCACAGAGATCCCCCTGCCTCTGCTTCCGGAGTGCTGGGATTAAAGGTGTGCGCCACTGCAGCGCGGCTTCAGCTCATATATTTCACATTTACTTGGTTCTGCATGTCAAGACAAGTCCTGCTCCCAAGGTCCAGGGACAAGCGAGCAGCAGGGCCAAGGAGCTCTTTTCTCGGGTTGTTCCCGTTAAGCTCAGGGCAAAAGCAAAGATGTCTTCACCTCTCTCTGTTTTGTTTGGTTAGTGGGGAGTTTAGTTGTTGTGTTTTAGATAACGCCTTGCTATGTAGCTCAGGCCGGCCTTGAACCTCAGGCTACGGTATAGATGAAGAGCTGAGGTTATAGATGTGGCGCCATGCCCAGCCTTTGTGTGCGTGAGTGTGACATCGGAGAAGCACCTTCCCACTGGGATCGATCTCCAGCCCTTTAGGGTCACAGTGTGGGACAGGGGAAAAAGAAGGCCCTGGGAGGTGAGAGGAAGGCACCCCAGCTGTGGCTGGGGAAGAGGCCTTGTGTGGCTGGTTTTCCATACAACGTTGATTCACCCTTAGGTAGAACCGGTGTTGGACAGAGCTGGCCCGCTTGAGGGACGGATAGATACCTTGTGGGCTGAGGCTGCTGGCTCCTGGTCTGCTTAAGGCCCTGTGCATGCTCCTGAGAGAGGGGTTTTAGAGTGATGGGAGCTTCTTGCCCTTCCTCTGTCCTCGGACATTCCTCCTGAGTGTGTCTCCTCTTGGGTGGCTGTGGACTGTCCCTTCTTGTTTCTTGTTGCATCAACATCCACACCTCTTCTTACCTGTCCCCTGCAGCTCAGGGGCTGCAGGTCCTTCAGGGACAGCAATGGCAGTGTCTAGCCAGGTGACTGGCCAAGGTTTGAGAGGGTCTCATTCTGTAATCCAGACTGGCCTGGAATATCTGGCAATCCTCGTACCTGAGCCTGATGAATGCTGAGGTTATAGGCTATGCCATGATATCTTGCTATGCACATTAGATACAGTCTCATTTGTCTGTCTGTCTGTCTGTCTGTCTATCGACTGACTGGGTCTCACGTACCTCAGGCTAGCCTTGCATCATGCTCTGTACAAGCAAGGATGACTGATGTTAAAGTTTTTTTGTTGTTGTTTTTGTTTTTTCAAGACAGGGTTTCTCTGTGTAGCCCTGGCTGTCCTGGAACTCACTCTGTAGACCAGGCTGGCCTCAACTCAGAAATCCACCTGCCTCTGCCTCCCAAGTGCTGGGATTAAAGGTGTGTGCCACCACTGCCCGGCTGACATTAAAGTTCTGATCTTTCTACCTTCTCCACTGAGTGCTGGAATTCCCGGTGTGTGCAAACCACACCCAGTTTTCATGGTGCTGGTGACTGAGCCCATGGCTTTGTGCTATGTCACCACTCTGCCTACTCAGTTACATTCCCAGCTCTGAATCATTCATTTTAAGTTTGTTGACATTTATGAGACCAGATGTAATTGGACTTTGTGAATGCTCCATGCATGCTTGGAAAAAGTGTGTATTCTGCCATTCTGGGGGTAGCATCCTCTCTCTCTCTCTCTCTCTCTTTCTCCTTCCTTCCTTCCTTTCATTCTTTGTTCTTTTTGTTTGTTTGTTTTAGTTTTGCAAGACAGGGTTTCTCTGTGTAGCCTGGAACTCACTCTATAGACCAGGTTGGCCTCAGACTCAGAAATCCGCCTGCCTCTGCCTCCCAAGTGTTGGCATTACAGGCGTGCATGACCACTGCCTGGCCTTTGTTCTTTTTTGATTGTGGTGATGGTGGTGAATTTGTTTTTGTTTTTTGAAGCTGGGTCTCACTATGTAGCCTTGGCTGGCCTAGGACTGTGTAGACCAGGCTGACTTCAAACTCATAGTGATCTGCTTGCTGTTGTCACCTGAGTGCTGGGATTAAACTTGCAGACTACCATGTCTGACCCTTTTAAATTAAAAAAAAGAATATGCGTATGGCTATTTTGCTGCATGTATGTCTGTGTACCATGTATGTGCTTGGTGCCAATGGAGACCAGAAAGAGGTGTCAGATCTCCAGAAACTGGAGCTACAGACGATTGTGCGCTACCATGTGTGTGCTAGGAATTGAACCCCAGACCTCTGGAAGAACAGCCAGAGCTCCTCAGTGTTATGCCACCTGTCCAGCCCCAGAAATACTCTGGGGAAGCAACTTGGAAAAGGAAAAGGTTGGAGTTTCTCATCAGGGAAGCCAAGGTGGGAAGTCAGGCAGGAACCTGGAGGCAGGAGCAGAGACCAAGACTGGTGGGAGACCACTTTCTCCCAGTTTGCTCTCTAGGCTTGCTCAGACCGCCCAGGCCCGCATATCTAAGGGTGGCACCACCCACAGTGGGATGGGACTTCCTACATCAATTAGCAATTAAGAAAATGCTGGCAATTAATTAAGGCTGGTGAGATGGCTCAAAGGTCAAGAGCACTAACTGCTTTTTCAGAGTTCCCAGGTTCAATTCTCAGCACCCACATGAGATCTGACACCTTTGCACAGATACACATACAGGCTAAACGCCAATGCACATAAAATAAAAATAAATTGATTATTTAAAAAAAAAAAAAAGGCTGGAGGGTGGCTCAGTGGTTACAAGCACTGACTGCTCTTCCAGAGGTCCTGAGTTCAAATCCCAGCAACCACGTGGTGTCTCATCACCATCTGTAATGAGATCTGATGCCCTCTTCTGGTGTGTCTGAAGACAGCTTCAGTGTACTTACATATAATAAATAAATAAATAAATAAATAAATAAATAAATCTTTAAAAAAAGAAAAGAAAGCTGGGCGGTGGTGGCACACGCCTGTAATCCCAGCACTCTGGGATACAGAGACAGGCAGATTTCTGATTTTGAGGCCAGTCTGGTCTACAGAGTGAGGTCCAGGACAGCCAGGGCTACACAGAGAAACCCTGTCTCAAAAAAACCAAAAATCCAAAAAAACAAAAAAAAAAAAAAAGAAAGAAAGAAAGAAAGAAAGAAAAGATAAAAGAAAAGAAAAGCGAAGAGAAGAGAAGAAAAGGCCTCTCAGCTACAGGCACAGGTCCATCTGATCTTGGTAATCCTCCAGTGGCAGCCCCCTCTTCCCAGTCTACTCTAGGTTCCTGTCAAGCTGCAGTGAACTGTAAGGTGAAGGCCTCACAGGTCTGATCATAGCTAACTAGACACCACCGGGCCTTGCCCCTCCCTTCCTTCTGTCTTGATAAACCATTAGATTACGTTCCTAAAGCTTGCTACCAAGGTCTAATTCCTTATTTGGCCATTTCCTTATGCCTGACTATAACACCAAGGTCCAGTAATCAAAACGCATTATTTAGTCACACTGGCTAACCTGTTCAATCAGGACTTACCAACACCTGGCACAGACTTCCATTTTTTTCTCTTTCAAACCCCACTCCTGCTGAGACACCTGCTGCTGTCTTTGCCAATCCAAAAAAATCTCCTTTGTGCTGAGAATTTGGTATCTGGATGTGTTCTGCACCAACTCCAAGGCTCCTTCATAACAGATGCTTTCAAATGTGCTTTTAGATCTTGTGCATGTCTCCCTTAAGATCTGTCTTCCCTGGACTGGAGATATCTCCATCTCCAATGGATAGAAGCACTGACCGTTCTTCCAAAGGCCCTGAGTTCAAATCCCAGAACCCCCACAGCAGCATACAATGTCTGCAATTCCAGTTCCAGAGGATCTGGTACCCTCACAAGGCAAAACACCGAAAGACATAAAAATAAATTTAAAGGGGCTGGAGGGATGGCTCAGTAGTTAAGAGCACCGACTGTTCTTCCGAAGGTCCTGAGTTCAAATCCCAGAAACCACATGGTGGCTCGCAACCGTCTGTAACAAGATCTGACACCCTCTTCTGGAGAGTCTGAAGACAACTACAGTGTACTTACATATAATAAATAAATAAATAAATAAATCCTTAAAAAATAAATTTAAAACAAAAGTCCATCTTTCTGTGGCTTAAAGCTCTATAGTTATAGACTTTACATTTACAGACATTATTTTCTTGGAAAACTTTTCTTTATCATTATGTAATGTCCCTTTTATCTGCTAATTGGCAGTATTACAACCAATTTTTTTGAAAAAAATTAATTATTTTATTATTTTATGTGTATGGGTATTTTGTATGAATGTAAGACTGTGCACCATATACGTGGTGACTGGTGTCTGTAGAGACTGAGAGAGAGAGAGCATCAGATTGGCCTGCAGCTGCCAAGTGTGTGCTTGCAATAGAGCCCAGGTCCTTTGGAAGAACAGCCAAAATGTCGGGTCCCAAAGAAACCTAGGACAAGTCTCTCTCAGACCCTGTGGTTCCTCTCAGCGCTCCCCGCCCCACCCAATGGGCTTCCCTTCCCTTCCCAGCTTCTGGTTCCTATGTGAACCAGACATTTTGGCAGGGCAATCTCTCATAGCCTCTTGGCTCCACTCCTGGTCCACACTACCACTGCCACCCCTCCCTGCCCCGCCCCTGCCCCGCCCTCCTCTAGGCCCCGTTCACCCTTCCATATGCCTCTGGCTGAGCTCTCCCTCATATCAACAGTAAAGCACTTCTCAGCCTCGTTTTTTTTCGTTAGCCTTGAGCCATCTCTCTTGCTCCTTAATTTAATTTTTTTTACATTTTATATGTGTGTATACACATGTTTGTATGCAACTGTGTGAGTGTGTATGTGTGTGTGAGTGTGTGTGTGTGTGTGTGTGTGTGTACATGCATATGTGCCAGAAGATAACTTTCAGGAGTTCTGGGGACCAAACAGGACATCAAATTTAGCAGAAATCCTTTTATTCACTGAGGTGTCTTGCCTGTCTCAGTTGGACTTAGTTTGTTTAGTGTTCAATGGTATATTTGTTCCATTCTTTTAACCAACTTGTAGGTTAGTTAGAAGTCCTTCCAGGACTTTTGGAAATTGCATATTGCATATGGTTGTATTATTTATTTATTTATTTATTTTTGTGGATTTGGTTTTTTTTTTTTTGAGACAGGGTTTCTCTGTATAGCCTTGGCTGTCCTGGAACTCACTCTGTAGACCAGGCTGGCCTCGAACTCAGAAATCTGCCTGCCTCTGCCTCCCAGAGTACAGGGATTACAGGCATGCACCACCGCCGCCACCACCCCCCCCCCCCCCCCCCCCGCATGGTTGAACATTTTAAAATTTGTTTTGATGGGTTCTGTTTTCATTGGTATGTGTAAGTTGGTGACTTATATTTAAGAGCTGCCAATAAGTTTGATTGGTTTCAAGGATTTTATTTGTCACTTCCCATTTGTGATTCCTATCACAACTTTCCAGATTGTTTAGGTTTATTAGGTTATTAGGTTTAGTTTATTAGGTTATTCTTTTTCTTGATTTTGTTTTTTGTTTTGAGACAGGGTTTCTTTCTCTATGTAGCTCAAGCTGTCCTGGAACTCACTTCTGTAGACCAGGCTGGCCTTGAACTCAGAGTTCTGCCTGCCTCTTATTAAATGTTCTTTAGTGTTCCATTTTATTTTATTTTTTTTAAGATTTATTTTGATGGGCTAGACAGATGGCTCAGTGGTTAAGGGCACCCACTGCTCTTCCAGAGGTCCTGAGTTCAATTCCCAGCAACCACATGGTAGCTCACAACCATGTAATGGGATCTGATGACCTCTTCTGGTGTGACTGAAGAGAACAACAGTGTACTCACTCACATACATAAAATAAATAAATCTTCTTTTTAAAAAGATTATTATTATTATTATTATTATTATTATTATGGTTTTTTGCAAGACAGGGTTTCTCTGTGTAGCCCTGGCTGTCCTGGTCTCACTCTGTAGACCAGGTTGGCCTCGAACTCAGAAATCCACCTGCTGGGATTATAGGCATGCGCCACTAGTACCCGGCTATTTTTATTATTTTTGATGATTGATTATGAGTCAAATCTTTAATGGCTGATCCATTTCCACTGCTCTATTTTCACTATTTTTAATTATGTACAGATGTGGTGTGTGTCCACATGTGGTATGTTCTTGAGAGTGCAGGTGCGTTCAGATCCAGAGGCTTTGGATCCTTGGAGCTGGTACATGTGAGCTGCCTGCTGAGGGGCTGGGAACAGGACCTGTGTTCTTTGCAGGAGCCGCACATGCGTCAACCACTGAGCCCTTTTAGTTTGTTATTTTAAGACAGGGTCTTGGGCAGGTGGCAGTGGCGCACGCCAGTAATCCCAGCACTCTGGGAGGCAGAGGCAGGCAGATTTCTGAGTTCGAGGCCAATCTGGTCTACAGAGTGAGTTCCAGGTTAGCCAGGGCTACACAGAGAAACCCTGTCTCAAAAAATCCAAAGAGAGAGAGAGAGAGAGAGAGAGAGAGAGAGAGAGAGAGAGAGAGAGAGAGACAGGGTCTCATTACAGAGCCTAGGCTAGTAGTAATATTCCTGCCTCTGCCTCCCAAGTGTTGAGATTACAGGCCTGTATTATTCTCCTGCAAGTAATGTATGGCTTTTATAAAGTAATTTT
This sequence comes from Apodemus sylvaticus, assembly GCF_947179515.1. Lineage (NCBI taxonomy): Eukaryota > Metazoa > Chordata > Mammalia > Rodentia > Muridae > Apodemus > Apodemus sylvaticus. Next base: position 160,598,609 of record NC_067473.1, read on the forward strand.
TGGCTTTTTGTGTGTTTGTTTGCTTCATTAAATTCCTCTGTTATTTCATCACCTCTCTGCATACATATTTTAGTGGTCGTAGGCAGCGGATTGGCAAGCTTCTTCTATAAACGGCCAGATAATGAATATGTTGGGCTTTATAGGCCCAAGACCTGTTCCAACTCTCAATTTGGACACCGTAGTAGGATAGCAACCTTATGCAATATCTAAATAAATGAGGCATAATTATATTCCAATTTTATTTATGAAAAGCAGCATGACTTTGGCATGCAGCGACAGTTCCATGGGTTAAAGGAGCCTTAGAACCTGAGCTTTGTTTCCAGAACCTGTATTTTAAAAAACCAATGGCACCACAAATTTGTGATCCCAGTGCTGGGAAGATGGAGAGACCACAGGACTCGTGGGGCTTACAGCCTAGCCAGCCCAGCCTACTTGGTGAGTCCCAGGCTAGGCTGGTGAGGGTGTCAAAAAACAAAACCAAAAACATAAAAGAAACCAAAACCATGGGCGATGCCTGAGCAACAATACCCAGGATTGTCCTCTGGCCTAGACATACACATGGGAATGTAGCCACCAGCACAGGAACATCACTCACACAGACACAGACACAGACACACACAGACACACACACAGACACAGACACACACACACACACACACACCGTGTAGCAGCAGAATGAACATGAACATCACACACACACACACATAGACACACTCACACACACAGACACAGACACACACACACACACCGTGTAGCAGCAGAATGAACATGAACATCACACACACACACACACACTCACACTGTGTAGCAGCAGAATGAACAAAGGAGTGGGGCTTATCAAGTCCTTCACTAGGGACTACAAAAGATGTATGCATCACTGTCTACCTAGAATTTGTTTTACCAACGTGAGTGAAATTTGGAGGTTATGTTACAACCCCCCTGGTTCCTTTACCTTCTTTTATGTTTATCTGTCAAAATATACAACATAATATACTCGTGTCAAGAAGAAAATACTACAAATAATGAAACTCCACATACTGGAATTTAATGCTGAGTTCTAGCAAAGATTATAAATAAAATAAAATAATTTGTCTTAGAGCTGAGCAGGTATCCCAATGTGTTTGCCTAGCATTGACTAAGGTTCTGGGCTCAATCTCCAATACCACAAGAAAAAAATAATTAAAAATCATATCTTGGGACTGACTCAGTGGGTAAGGGCACTAACTACTCTTCCAGAGGTCCTGAGTTCAAATCCCAGCAACCACATGGTGGCTCACAATCATCTGTTATGGTATCAGATGCCCTCTTCTGGAGTGTCTGAAGACAGCTACAGTGTACTCAGATAAAATAAATAAATCTTTAAAAAAAATTATAGCCGGGCAGTGGTGGTACACGCTTTTAATCTCAGCACTTGGGATGCAGAGGCAGGTGGATTTCTGAGTTCGAGGCCAGCCTGGTCTACAGAGTGAGTTCCAGGACAGCCAGGACTACACAGAGAAACCCTGTCTCGAAAAACAAAAAACAAAAAAGAATTATATCTTGAAGAGGTAAGCACAGAGAGAGATGGGTGGAGGGCAGGGAAGGAGACTGGTTGGTTGACTTGGTTTTGGAGGCTGGGTCTCCATATAGGTCAGGTCTAGACTTGACCTCCTGACCCCCTTCCTCCATCCTGAGTGCCACCTCTGCTCCTCTTCTCCAACGCATTTCATTTAGGTTTATGTGCGTTGGCGTGTTGTCCACGTGCCTGCGTGCCTGAGGAGGTCAGCAGAGGGAGAGCCTCAGATCCTCTGGAACTGGAGCTAGAGATGGGCGCAAGCCACCGTGTGGGAGCCGGGAGATGAACCTGGGTCCTCTGGACAAGCAGCCAGTGCTCTCTTAAGCACTGAGCCATTTTGCAGCCCCACCCCTCGCTCGTGCTGTTCCATGTTTCCTTTGGTGTCTTTTCCTTGTTCTCTCAAGCACTTCCTTCACACTTTCAGAGCACATCTGATAACAAAATTCTCTCTCCCTCAGGGTCTGTACTTCCCATTCATTCCTGGGACACCTTCTCATTGGGTACAGGATTATGAGTTATTTCTGCTTAACTGTTGACAAGTCACTGGATGGGGCCAGATGTGGTGACGCGCTCCTTTAATCCCAACACTCAGGGTCTCTGTGAGATCGAAGCCAGCCAGGTCTATAAAGCGAGTATCAGGACAGCCAGGGCTACACAGAGAAACCCAGCCTGGAAAAGCCTCCCTCCCCTCCCCCACAAAAGTCAATGGAAGGCTGGGTGTGGTAACGCCCACCTTTAATCCATGCACCTATGATTTCAAAGTCACCTTACCTACATAGCAGGTTCCAGCCGGGGCTACCTAGTGAGACCTTGTCTTCAAAACAGAAAAAGAAACAAAGAAGAAAAAGGCGTCCCAGTTCTCAGATCCCCAGTTCCTGGAGAGAGCGGTGCAGTAACCCGTCCCAGTCACCCACTATTAACTGCACAACTTTTGGCTTTTTTCCCTTTCCTTTTTCCTTCATTTTTGGAAGTTTGAACACAATGTGCCTAGATGTGGATTTTATCGAGTACACAGATTGAAGGATGATGAGGGGTTAGGTGAGGATATAGGTGAGTTAGGTGAGTGTGGCTAGGCGGCGTGGGGGAAGGTGTCCAGGCGGGCCCTTGCCTGGGCACCTCTGCCCCTGAGGGACCACACACACACAGACATGGTATAGAAAGGAGTTTATTCAGAATAGGGGATGGGAGTTAGTGGTAGAGAGAGAGAGAGAGAGAGAGAGAGAGAGAGAGAGAGAGAGAGAGAGAAAGAGAGAGGAGAGAGTGGAGGAGAGAGTGGAGGCCGGCCATGACCACGTGGAGGGGGGGGGAAGAGCCCCAGGGGCAGAGAGGTGAGAGTATGTGGGAGAGCTGAGAGCAAAGAGAGAGAGGAGGGGCAAGTAGCCCCTCTTATAGTGGGCCAGATCTCTGGGGCGGGGCATACCTGGCTATTGCCCGGTAGGTGTGGGGTGGAGCTTACACAAAACCCCAACACAGATCACTTGTTCACAGATCACGCCTTTTAAATCTGTTAGCTTTTTGTTAAAATGTGGAAGTCTTTTTTTTTTTAAGATTTATTTATTTTATGTATATGAGTACACTGCCTTCAGACCCACCAGAACAGGGCATCAAGATCCCATTACAGCCACTATGAACTGCACAGCTTTTGGCCTTTTCTTCTTCTTTGTCCTTCATTTTCAGAAGGAATTAGTATATATACTAATGTATATATTATATATTATACTTAGGTGTTACACACACACACACACACACATACTCTAATGTGTGTGGGAATACTGCATCCTAGATTCTCTCTGCTCGCACCTTGCTAACCACTGGGTCTTGCTCCATGCATTCCATCTGAAATGCTAGATGACAGCTGGGTCCTCTGCTGCAGCCACCAACCCTTGAAAATATGGACTCCAAGAAACTAGAATTTCCCCAGATTTTCTCCCTTCCCCTTCTTCCTTCTTCTCCTCTGGTTTTTAAGACAGGGTTTCCACAGCCCTGGCTGTCCTAGAACTCACTTTGTAGACCTGTCCTAGAACTCACTTTATAGACCAGGCTGTTCTCGGACTCACAGAAGTCTGCCTGCCTCTGCCCCTGCCCCTGCCCCTGCCCCTGCCCCTGCCCCTGCCCCTGCCCCTGCCCCTGCCCCTGCCCCTGCCTCCTGAATGCTGGGATTAAAGCCTGCAGCTAGCCAGCTTCCCCAGATTTTCCTGCTGGGAAGAGTTTTAAGCCTAGGCTAGCCTAAAGGGAAACCTTTCTCCAGGAAAGAGATTTACAACTCGCCCAGGCTACCTACAGAGACGAAGCTGGGTCAATAGTGGTTACACCCTGATCTAGATTGCTTAGATATGCACCTGATTCTCTACTTTAACCTTAATCTCTCTCCAGGAGAGAAAGAACTGGGGACACAGGGGACGGAGATGGCCACTGGATCTTTGTCCCTCTTCCCAAAGTGGCCACTCTTTTCCAGTATTCATTTGGCTCAAGTTTGTGGGGCACGGCTGCAGAGCCTGGTTTGCTGGGGCACAGATTGGGCTGCTAAATCGATAATGGCGGCGGTAGAACCACCGAGTAACCTGCCTATTGACCGCCCCACCCCACGCACACACCCTACTGTACTGTGTCGTGCCTCAACCTTGGATGCCTGGGTACAGCTGGCATGAGGCTCAGGGGAGGCAGAATGAAGTCCCTAATGGTGGTCCTCAGTCCGTGTTTTCCATCACCAGACCAGGAAAAACAACGGGGGTCTGGGACGAATGCTGTGCGTTCCGGCGTCCTGTGGACCCGGGCGCTGCTGGCAAATTGCTGTCAGTTGGGAACGGAGGTCCCGGGTCCATGCTCCCCCTCAGGGCTTCCACGCGCCTGGCAAGGCAAGAAGGAGAAGGTAGATCCTAGGCCAGGCAGAACCGGTCTGATTCAAAATGAGTGCCAAGAGTTAGAAGGGGCTGGAAAAGAGAAGGCCTTCGGCGGGAGTTCAGGCGGAGCTCTTTAAGATGAAGGCTTTCCCCAAGGCGATCCTTAATGAAGAGACGATCCTTGCTTATACTGTTTTATTTGCTGGAAGATGCATACACTTTATTCGGGGTGAACCAGGGATTAAATACCTGTGTGTGTGTGGGCGGGAGGATACCCAGGAGAGGAAGCTCATTGGCTGAGGGCTCTGGCCTTAGATACCTCATTAGCATGGAGAAGAACTCCAGGTGTTTAGGCGAAGTGCCCCAGTGCCCATGGCCCTCAGTGGGGTGTTGTGGTAACTTGTTCCAGAGCGGGCAGAGGCATGCAGGTGTTGGCTCCAGTCCTGCCAGCACCCCGGCACACAGGAATCTCAATTGTAAGATTAGGAATCTTAATCTTTTATCTCCTTCAACCTTACCAGGTCTCATGCCTGTCTGGTAACAAGGACCCGCATTCCCTACACTCCCACTTTAAAGATTTATTTTTATGTCTGTGAGCATTTTGCCTGCCTGCGTGTCTGTGTCCCATGTGCATGCAATGCCCATGGTCCCAGAACCTCTGGAACTAGAGTTACAGGTGATTGTTGAATGAAAGAAAGAAATACAAAGGAAAGGACCCGACTGCTCCTGGGTATGGTGGAGGAGAAGGTTTATTACAGATGTGAGGGAGAGCACAGCCAGAGGTAGGTATCTGAGAGAGTTCGGAGCGGTCGGTCATGATGGAGCCCTGTGCGGAGAAGTAGGGAGAGAGGGGAACCAACAACAGCAGCCTGGAGGTCAAAGGTACAAAAGGGGCGGGTTATATCCGGAAGAGCCTCTTGGGGAAGGGTAGCCCAGTACCTGGCTAGAGCATTCAGGGAGGTAGGGGGTGGGGCAGGACAGCCATGCCCAGTAACGGGTGGGGACTGAGGGATGCTGGGAGAATATGTAGGTCTGTTTTGATCTCTCTTTCTCTCTCTTTCTCTTTCTCTCTCTCTCTCTCTCTCTCTCTCTCTCTCTCTCTCTCTCTCTCTCTCTCTCTCTTTCTCTCTCTGGTGTTTTTTCTTTCGAGACAGGGTTTCTCTGTGTAGCCTTGACAGTCCTGGAACTCACTCTGTAGACCAGGCTGGCCTCAAACTCAGAAATCCGCCTGCCTCTGCTTCCCAGAGTGCTGGGATTACATGCATGCACCACCACCGCCCTGCTGCTTCGATCTCTTAATATAGGCATTTCAGCCACTTGTCCTGGGTTTGAAAAGTAACAGTTGTTAGACGCTATGTGGATGCTGGGAACCAAACCTGGTTCCTCTGCAAAAGCAACAAGTGTTCATAACCACCACAGCCTCTCTCCAGTCCCAGGAAAGAGATTCAGGTAAAAAGAGAAAAAGTCACCTGCGCTATTTTTGAATATGCTTGGCCCAGGGAGTGGCACTACTAGGAGGTGTGGCCTTGTTGGAGGAAGTGCGTCACTGTGGGGGTGGACAATGAGACCCTCCTCCTAACCATGTGGGAGCAGTCTTCTAGAGATGAAGATGTAGAAGTCTCAGCTCCTCCAGCACCATGCCTGTCTGCACACTGCCATGCTCCTTTAATGGGCTGAGCCTCTGAACCTGTAAGCCAGCCCCAACTAAACGTGGTCCTTTATAAGAGTTGCTTGGTCATGGTGTCTGTTCACAGCGGAACAGAAGTAGACAGAAGACATCAAACCATACTCCACTTCCCAATTTCAGGCTTTTCAGTCGAGATACAGTTACCTACTGTGGAGGTTTGCTCTGCAGCTCTGTACTGTAATGCCAAATTCTGTACCCGAGGCCGGGCGGTGGTGGCGCACGCCTGTAATCCCAGCACTCTGGAAGGCAGAGGCAGGCGGATTTCTGAGTTCGAGGGCAGCCTGGTCTACAGAGTGAGTTCCAGGACAGCCAGGGCTATACAGAGAAACCCTGTCTCTAAAAAAAAAAAAACCAAAATAAAATAAATAAATAAATAAATAAATAAATAAATAAATAAATAAATAAATAAATTCTGTACCCGAAGGTCTAGGCCTAAGAGTGAATTCTCCCGGTTACTGGCTTTTGTTGTGCAAACCGTGTTCTTTAATTTATAGCTATTGGTTAAATAAAATTGGCTACAGCCAATTACTGGAGGAAAACCGTGAACACCTAGGGCGCACCCCCTGAGAGGCAGCCAGGCTGGCAGGTACAAAGTAGATTAGGGGTGACCTCCCCAGAAATTGTCAAAGCCAAATAAAATAGCCACAGTCTGAGTGTGGTTTATTTGTAAGCTAGTCGGGGATAATCATAAAATGGTTCTATTAGACCGACTGACTTTCAGATTTTAAAAAAAAAGGAAAGGATTGGAGAGGGTTGTCCGTCCATATCTGGGGGAGCACTAGGGGCTGCAGGGTAACACCTCTGTGAGCAGGAACTCACCCTGCTGCCCCTCCTACCATGACCCATCTCCTCCTCCTCAGCTCTCTCCTTCTGCAGACTCCGGTTTGTTTACAAGTCATATCCTTTGTCAGGTTTTGTTTTGTTTTTTGATCTCAGGCAAGACGTGGCTTCCCGTTAGCGAATCCACTGTGCCTTAGCACACAGGCCTTCTTCTAACCACATACTCAGCACCAAAAGAAGACAAGTCCTGTCTCTCGCTCACACACACACACACACACACACACACACACACTCCGTCACCTTTGCTCACCCTTTCCAGACGGCGGCCCAGCCTTCCTTTCCCTGTTCTGCAGGGCCCTGAGGTACCGGCCTTCAGTTCCAGGTGGTCACTAGTCTGTGCTTCATACCCAGGACTCCACAGCTTAAACCTGAAAGCCACCGAGGGCGGAAAACACACATTCTAGAGATTCTGGCATGTTCAGTGTGTGTGCATGTGTGAGTACCACATGAGTGTTGAGTATACAGAAGTCAGAAGACAACTGAGGGAAACTGAAGCCATCTCAAAGTCCCTTTTAAAACTTACATATACACAGAGATTTGGGGTGGGTTCCCATTCCCCTGTCCCAGACAGGGTTTCTCTGTATAGCCCTGGCTGTTCTGGAACTTACTTTGTAGAGCAGGCTGGCCTCGAATTCAGATCCCCTGCCTCTGCCTTCCCAGTGCTGGGATTAAAGGTGTGCAGCGCCACCACTTGGCTTATGTCGGAACTTCGATGCAGTGCTCCACAGGAAGCCTGCCTCCGGTGAAATCCCACCTCTTGTGAGCGCTTTCATCTTGACTACCCTTACTCCCTGCCTTCTCCCACCGTCTGGAAATCAGACTGGGTGGCCCAGTGGTGGAAACAATGGGCTATACTGTGACTTCACCTTGTTGGTATAGTCGTTCTGTTCTTGCTATGAAGGCGGGGACCACCTGGGTGGACACTAACCATTGGCCAGTGACCTGGTAGGATCCTCAGTCCAGTCACCCATCAAGTGACTCCTGATGGCCACCACTGAGTCTAGAAGCCAAGTTGGCTGTGTTGAGCCTCAAGAGAACTATGACTTTACTAAACACCTTGACTTTTACGGTACTGGAGATCAAACCCTGGCTCACAACTTACATGCAGCCTTGTGAGAAACACTGAAGCAAGAATTCTTACCATACAACCGAAGAAGACTATGCTGGGGGATTTTGTTTTGCGACAGGGGCTTGCTTCACATGGACCTGGGTAGCCTGGGACCATGTAGCCCAGGCTAGACTTAAACTTGTAGTGGTTCTACTTCCGTGTTTAAATGCAGAGATGATAGGGACATACCACCATGCCTAATGAAGATGCTGCCTTGAGCCTCTTAAAGCTCAGACTGGTTTCTTGCACACGGTGACAGAGCGCTTTATGTCTCCCTAGACTCTACCCACCCGGGAAGACTACTCACCTAAGTAGAGAGAAATCTCCCTCCCGCTTATAAGTTTTAGTTGCCTTTTAATGTATGGATTTCACAGGATCTTCTTGAGTTGTTGTTGTTGTGAACGTGTGTGTGTGTGTCTATGTTCGATCGAATGCGGGTGCCAATCATTAAATCCTCATGGAGCTGAAGTCACAAGCAGTTGTAAGCCTTGTACTGTGGGGGAGGGAACTCCAACTTGGGTCCCTTGCAAGTCCGCACTCTTAACTACTGAGCCACATCTCTCGCCTCTGGGAATTTCTAATCCCTAACAACATTTTATAAACTACCATGTAGGAAGTTCCAGGTCAGTTTCTGCTATATAGCAAGATCCTGTTTCAAAAGACAAAAGGAAAAATTCTATACAATACCAACTGTAGCTATGTACAACGGCCCGTGCCTGTAATCCTAGCACTTGGAGATAGAAGCCAGATAGCCAGGAAATCCTGTCTCAGACCAAAGCAAACTGAGTCTCCATCACACGGGGAAACCAAGACCACAGCTAACCAAACTATGGGACATCACTACTTTGTAAGCTAATTTCTATTTTATTATAAAGATTTCAAGGTTTTCTAGGGCGGGTCTGGAGGGATGAATGTGGGTAGGAGGAGAACAGGCTGCTCTTGCAGAGGACTCAGGTTTGATTCCCAGCACCCACGTGGTGGCTCAGGACTCCCTGTACCTCCAGTCCCTGGGGGGTCTGATGTGCTCTTTCAGCCTCTGCTGGCACCACTCAGGCACACATGTGGTGCACAGACACAAACAAGCAAATACACACATTAAAAAATTTAAAACACATGGGGCTAGTGAGATGGCTCAGCGGTTAAGGACACTGACTGTTCTTCCTAAGGGCCTGAGTTCAAATCCCAGCAACCACATGGTGGCTCACAACCATCCGTAAATGAGATCTGATGCCCTCTTCTGGTGTGTCTGAAGATAGCTACAGTGTACTTACATATAATAAATAAATAAATCTTTAAAAAAATTTTTAAAACACATAAAAATATCAGACTAGGCTGGGCAGTGGTGGTGCACGCCTGTAATCCCAGCACTCTGGGAGGCAGAGGCAGGTGGATTTCTGAGTTTGAGGCTAGCCTGGTCTACAGAGTGAGTTCCAGGACAGCCAGGGCTATACAGAGAAACCCTATCTCCAAAAAACCTAAATAAATAAATAAATAAATAAATAAAAAATCAGACTAGACATGCTCTGTGTCTACCCACTTGCTATTGTCTTCAGAATTTCTGCTTGTTTCTAAAATGTTATTTATGAATGCCCCCAACACACACACACACACACACACACACACACACACACACACACACAGGTAGGGGGTGAACAACCTTCAGGAGCTCCTCCTCTTTTTTTTTTTTCAGAATACAGTAATCCATTTATTCTAAGACATTCTTTTTTATTTTTTTAATGTTTTTTTTTTTTTAAAGGAGCTCCTCCTCTTATTCCATGCAGGGCCCAGGGATTATAGCAGAGTTTTATTGGACCTGCAATCAAGAGCTCCTTGCAGGTTGAGCCCTGTCAGCTCAGGGGGGTGGGTACCTATTACACGCGGTGTTGGCCTTAGGGAGCTGTCAGTCTTAGGAGCATAAACACCCCACCAATGAGCTGTCCTGCCCAGCTCTTGTGTATTTGAGAGAGAGGACCGCTTGAACTTGAGAGCCTCCTGCCTCAGCCTGCCAAGCTGGAACAAGGCCACACCATGGCCTCTGACTGGCATAATCTTTCTAAGTCTTTGAGTCCGGCAGGTCAGTCTTCACCTTCCGCCTTGTTTGACGGGGTCTCTGGTCACCGCACACACCCCCTCCCCCACTGTGTGCCCACCTAGTTGGCTCGTGAGCTTCCAGGCATTCTGTCTTTATTTCTTGTCCCTTGAAGTGCTGGGATTACAGCCATGCCCTAGAACAACCTACAATGGATTCTGGGGATTTGAACTCACAGCACACACAGGTTATCCACTGAGCCATGTCCTACCCTAGCCCCTGGCTTAAGCACGTTTCATGTTTCATGTGTGTCAACTCTGGACTTTCAGGGTGATTTAGGGCTGGACATCTATGGCTGCCACACAGGAGGGGTCAGCAGACATGAGCATGTGTGTAGGTGGTAGGGTTCTTGTTTAGAGGTTTCCCTAGTATCATGAGCACATGGAATCCAACCTTTAAACAAATGCCATCATTAAAACGGAGCACTCAACAGGTATAGTGGCACACCTTTAATCCCAGCACCCAGGAGGCAGAGGCAGGTGGATCTCTGAGTCTGAGGCCAGCCTGGTCTACAGAGCAAATTCCAGAACAGCCAGGGCTACAGAGAAGCCGTCTTGAAAATCCAAAACGGGAACAAGACCCAACTGAGGCTTGCTTCCTCGCCAGCAGTTACCCTTCCTTCCCTTATGCTCTCAAAGCGGAGCAGGAGGTTCCTCCCCCCCCCACCCCCAGCATCAAAACCACAGGCAATGTGCTGTGAGGGATATGGTTCGAATGGCCCCTCCTGCCTTAGGAATGAAGCCAGGCAGTTCAAACCCAGCTTGGATTTAGGAACTGTTTTCTGAACCAACCTACAAGGAAAGGAGATAACTAAATTACAAGGGATCCGACCTTCCGCTCACACCACCACAAACTGGCACCTTCTACACACTGGAGTGTCTGGGAGTGTTCATTTCAGAGCAAAAGAATCAACTAGCCTATTTCAGAAGGCTGAGAAACCAGGAGTGTGAACTGTATCAAGTTGGCCGTGCACAGCTGCGAACCCGGGACTGGAAGATCCTAAATCCAAGGCCATCCTTTGTTCAAGGCCAGCCTAAATCCAAGACAACTACAGTAACTGCTCCCAAACCCACCCCAAACCACCACCAGGACTTTGCCACTACTTTCTGGTCCAATGACAGCAAGCTTTAGGAGCAGTTAGAAGTCATTTGTCTATAACCAGCCAGGGTGGCACATGTCTTTAATGGCAGTACTCTCTGGAGCAGTGGTAGGTAAAGCTCTGTGAGTTGAGCCAGTCTGGTCTACAGAGTGCATTCCGAGAGAGTAAGCCAGGGCTACATAGGAAGACCGTGTCAGGAAGGGAGGAAGGGAGGGAGGGAGGGAGGGAGGGAGGAAGGGAGGAATCTGTCCTGAACCCCAGCTAGAGCCCAGCACAGGTCCGGTCAGCACTGGACCCATTAGGCGCTCAGCCAGCACTGCACACTGGAGTGAGGGCTCAGTGCCCCTCAAGTCAGTCCGCACTTCCCACCTCTAGGGATAAACCGTGCTCTAGGCCAATCTCCTGGCCCTCGTACTTCTTGGAAACTGTGAATTTGGACAAAAGGGACAGAGACCAACAAATCTAATAGTTTATGTGCTTTCAATGTGAGAGGTCAAGTCCATGCCCAACACCTCCTTTGGGACTCTCTGAGGTGAACGGAAGGAAGCAGATGCACTGCAGGTCCGTGGGTGGGGACAGTGCTGGGCAGTGCATATCTCCACTGTTAGGGCGTGGCGGTGCTCAGTAGGTGCCCGTTACTGCTGATCACGGGCTGAGGGACGGAGCCATCTGTCCGGGGATCTAGGCCTCCTAGCTGCCAGGCCCCGAGTCTGCAAAGGGTCTGGTTCTTTTCACTTGGCACTTGGTTTTACAGTGGACTGGGGAGTAATCTTCTCCCTGTTAACAAACATCAAAGACAGAAGAGGCCCAGTTCCTGGCATTTTTGTACATAGATTTCTCATAGATTTATTTCTGTGTCATGTTATATATAGACCTAGTCATATATACTTTTTATTTTTAATATACAATCTATACTTCCTTCCCCACCAAAACCCCAGGAGGAGATATAAATCCTTCCAGGATCTCCATCGGGCTTCCTAAGATGATTAGCTAACAAAGAACCATTTCTTAACATCTCAAAAATAGCTGTTCTCAGGCTCCGGGTCACTGAAGCAGCAGTATCCCCAGGCCCAAGGAGATGAGAGAGGACAAGAAACAACTGTAGTGTGATGGGGTTCTGGGAGGAACATGTCCAGCGACATACTCCCAGGAGAGCAGACTGGCTCCAGAACTCTAAGGCTGGGATGAAGGTGGAGACCCCCTTCCCCATGGCTTTTCAGATGCAGCCCACTAGGCAGGGGGAGGAGCAGGAGCTGCAGATGAGGCATGCAGGCGCAGGTGTGGGTGAAGAGCCGGCCCTCCGGAGGGAGGCTGGCCGACTGCTCAGGGACGGACGGGATAATGGTCGGACAGTGCTGCAGAACGGTGAGCGCACGCATGGCGAGGGGAGGGGGAGGCACGGAACACGTAACAAGTACCAACAGAACATGACCTGTACTGGCCTCCTCCTACAGAGGATGTGGCTTATGCTTGGGGGTGGAGGAGATGAGAAGTCATGAGCTAGCATTATCAGCTGGCCAGGGGCACAGGAAGGCTTTGAGGACTCCTAAGGGGTAGGCAGGAAGGCAGCTGGGACCCCACAATCCCAGGGAAGAAACAAGTCCTTTCAGTTCGACTTGGACCAAATCTTGGCGCTCCCTCGGAGTCTGGCAAGGGGAAGAGAGAGAGAGGGGATGCAAGGGGTCCCCTAATTCCTGGAGGACACCCCCACTCCCTACCCCATGCAAACGACTAAAGCAAGTGGAGCAGCCAGGTCTCTGAGGTAAAGTGGGATACCCAGAGTCAGCAGCTCCCGCATGGGCTCACCCCTTGCCCTTTGAGGCCTTCTTGCTGGGCTGGCGCTGGTTGGTGCCAGGAGCTGGTTCCCTCAGCTCTGTCAGGTGCTGCTCAGGGTCCTGTGAAGTGGCTGCAGCAGCGGCTGCTGTTGTAACTTTAATGGTTTTCTTAAGGTTGGCAACCTATCAGGATGAAAGGAATAGGGGATAGCCAAAGGAGGTTCCAGAACCGGACAGGCCCTGACTATCTTATTAGTCGGCCTCAGCCACATCGCAGCCCCAGGTGCCAGGGCCGGGGAGCTCGAGTTTACCTCGTTCCCTGTCTGCTCACCTCACTCTCGATCTGCTGCTTCAAGCCCAGCTGCTGCTCCTTGTGCTGGTTGGCTCGGCTGACTTGCTCTTCAATGCCTGACAGCACAACCTCACAGCCAACGCACCTGTGGGAGTCAGGGCAGACAAAAGCGTCAGCAGGAGGAGGCAAAGATCATAGCATAGCCTCATACAAAACAAAAACAAAAGCCTCAAAAGCCAGCCTCCGAGCTGGACTGAAAGCCCTTGCCGGAGCTGGGACCCCTTGATAGGGCAGAGGAACCAGCTACAACAGGATTCTTTCTCCCTTGCAACCCCCCAGGGCAGGATGAGAAACGGAGGAGAAAGCAGTAAGCAGTAGAGTGACAGGGACCAGGTGAGTGGGCGCGGCAGTGCGCTTGGAGAAGTGGCTCTGTGGGGAAGCCCGCGTGCTCCTCCAGAGAAGCGGGTTTGATCCGGGCACACACACCACTGGCTCACACCACCAGCTCAGGGGCAGCTGACCGCTCTGGCCCTGTGAGCACCCGAACTCACCTGCATCCCTCTACCCCTCTATCACATACACACACAGAACTAAAAATAAAAGCAAATCAAAATAACAAGATGAAAGCAGGAGCCAGAAAATAAAGTGAGAGAGACAAGCACGGCGGCGTGTACAGCCAGGCACTGCGGTGTACAGCGGCGCACGCCTGTAAACTCAGAACGGGGAAGTAGAGGCAGGATCTCCAATTCAAGGCCAGCTTGGGGTACACAGAAAGATCACAATGAAGTCAGGGATACAAAGAGGAAAAGGAAAGAGACCCATTCCAGCCCCTGGTGCTATTTATGTGCAGGTGTACTAAACTCAGCCTATGACAGTGACAAGCCTGCCGCTAAGCCGTCAAGAGCACAGCTCCCATTCCTTTGCACCCAGGGCCCCCTGTGAGCTTCTGTCCCCTCAGAAGCCTTGGAAAGAAAGCACTGGTCTCTCTCTTTCTCTCCTCAGGCTAACCCTCCGCAGCCCGTCCCTGCTCTCTCTTGCTGATTTAAGAAGGGAGGGGTCAGGCCTGAGTTCTCACCACTCTTGCAGGGTATGGGCGATGGCACTGAGGTCCTGGCGCTGGATGTCCCGCCCAATGCTGTAATCAACCTCTAGCCGCTGATTGCGCTGGTCCAGAGAGCCTCTCAGGACATCGGCGTACACAGCCTCGATCACAAGGTCTTCCAGCTGGCGCACGTTCCGCAGGGCAAGCGCCTCCAGCAGCACTGCGTATGGGATGCACTGGGCCCAGAGGGCAGGCCCAGATCGATGGGGTTCAAGGGCAGAGAGGCACGAGGCACAGCCCTCTTCCAGTTCCTCCCCAATGCCCAGGCCCACTTCCCTGCTCCTATCCATAAACCATTCCCTGGAAAATGTTGGTTCTAAAGCAAAACCTATTACGGTCTCAAAAACATCACCAGAAAAGGATAATCTTTCAACCTGTATTTCCTTCCTTAGCCATGTTACAAACTGGCATTACCGTGGAGGAATCTACAACCACGAGCATGATTGCAGCAAAAATCACAAGGACTCAATTCTAGTTAACAACTGGGAGAATGATGTGAAGGGACAAAAGACTGTGCCCACAGGGGCACACACATCTTACTACAGCGACTGGAGAACCCCATTTCTAGCTCAGAGGCTTTGCTGGCCTGGAACTCCACAGGGCGAGTGAGAGCAGTCAGCACTCTAGGGACAGTTTTGGCCCCAAACACAAAAGATGATGACTGAGAACTTCAGTTCAAACTGGGAGACCCCTGACTCGATGACTGCAGCAATGGAGTTTCAGTTCAGACCCTGCGGGGAGGCCGATGGCTGTCCTTCAGACTCTCCGGGGACTCACAACAGGTAGTCTCTGGCTTTGAAGTGGCAGTTGGCAGGACTGTCACTTACCTTGACTTTGGCAGCCAGAGTGACAACTGACAGATGTCGAAGCTTATTCTTCTGAGCCTCAGTAAGTGGGGGGAGATTCCTGGCTTCAGCTAGAGACAGGGACAAGAAGCCCGGGTATCTTGTTTTTAGCAGTTTCCTACAAGTTTTCTGCACCAATTATGCTCTAACACTGCTCTGGGTCACTCATGGAAGTAGGGAGGGCGCGGCTTTCCTTCTGTCCTTGTCTCCAGAAGCCACCCTCCTGTCCCCAGGGCTCCGGCCTGCTTACCTAAGTAGTCGGCATAGGTCCCATAGGCAAACACCGTGAGCAGACGGAGCGTGGAGGCAAAGTCGCTTTCTGCCAGCTGCAAGAACAGTGACAAGAAGTAACAAGAAGGCCCAACCTGGCCTCAGCCCTGACCCCACCCTTCCCAATAGGACCTTCCCGGCCCGTCAGGAGCTCACTTCTGCCGCCAGCCCGGTGCAGTGCTATGCAGCTAATTGCTCAATCAAGGCTGAAGATTTGCAGCGGTTTCGCTCGAGCACCCCCCCCCCCCAGGGTACAGTTTGTGACCGCCACTACTTCAGAATGTCCTCACAGTGAGGTCTTCCATCACCCACAGCATCTCCCCTCCTGTCACCCCTGCAGGTTCTCACCTGACAACCTTTTAACAAGGCTGGAGACCCAGCATCTGCTAGCCTACAAGGACCCAGCAGAGTCCCAGTGAATTATTGATAAATGGCTGACTTATACATTTTCATCCATTTATCTGATCTCTTTCACTGGAACACAAGCTGGGAATGAGTCTTCTACTTAGTCTTAAGGATGTACTTCAGTTCACTGTAGATAGAACAGGAAAAAAAGCCAGTGTTCTGTGAAACAGCAATCCAAAAACTCTATCCTCTGAGTCACGAAAAGGGCTTCCAGTGCTTGGCTCAGTTTAGCAGCACACGCCTGTCAGCCCCTTGTGACGGGCTGCTGTCACAGACGGCCATCCACCTGCTCCAAACTTGACTCGGCCATTTGTGTGAGTGGACCTTGTCACTGTGTTCAGAGCAGCTTGCTCTTAGGGAAGAAGACAGAATCTTCATTTTCTACCTTAAATGAATTAGAGTGTGCGACACTTGGGGTAACGTGGGATAATTCAATATACTCATTCTCTCTGATTTTAGAGACTTCAGCCTTTCCCACAATGTTACTTCTGTAACTATGAGGGGAACTTGTGCTTTTTTTTTTTTTTTTTTTAGGCTTTTCCTCACTGTAGGAGTACATCCCTCCTTTTTGAGAAAGGGTCTAAGAGCCGGGCAGTGGTGGCACACGCCTGTAATCCCAGCACTTGGGAGGCAGAGGCAGGCGGATTTTTGAGTTCGAGGCCAGCCTGGTCTACAGAGTGAGCTCCAGGACAGCCAGGGGTACACAGAGAAACCCTGTCTTGAAAAACCAGAGACAGAGGGGGCGGGGGGGAAGGGAGGAGGGGGGGAGAGAGAGAGAGGGTCTAACCAGGCTGGTCTAAAAGCTATGGTCCCCTATTAGCACCCCTAGTCTGAAATGGATGCTGCCAAGGGCTCCCAATGACTAGGAACCACCCTATTGGCCCTTTCATGTTCTCACCACCATGTTAAAGAGAAAATTGAGACTTATAAGGGTTTTCTGATCCAGGTGACATGAGCTGTTTTGTTTTTAAGACAGGGTTTCTCAGGGCTGGGGAGATGGCGTTAAGTGGTTAAACGCACTAACTGATACACGGTCCTGAGTTCAAATCCCAGCAACCACATAGTGGGTCACAACTATCTGTAATGAGATCTGATACTCTCTTCTGGGGTGTCTGAAGACAGCTACAATGTACTTACATATAATAAATAAGTGAATCTTAAAAAGATAAAAAAAAATACAGGATTTCTCTGTGTAGCCCTTGCTGTCCTGGATCTCAGTCTGCAGACCAGGCTGGCGCACAGCTCAAGAGATCAACCTGTTTTTACCTCCCAGGTGTTAGTGACAGGATGATTAAGAGGTACTACTAGGCAGGAATGGTGGCAAAAGTCTTTAACCCCAACACTTGGGAGGAAGAAGAGGAGGCAGGTGGATCTCTGAGTTTAAGACCAGCCTGGTCTACAAAGAGTGTTCCAGAACAGAGTCATAGTACATAGAGAAACCCTGTCTTAACAAAAAAAGGTATCATACTGGTAGACAAGCTGGAGTTTATGAGTGGTATTCTGAATGACACCTTTTGCTTAAAATTCAAAAATTTGTGCTTGCTTCAGCTGCACATATATGAAAAAGTCTCTAGATATTAAATCTTCCAGAGAAGACTAGCATGGGCCCCCAAGCAAAGATGACACTCAAATTTATAAAGTGTTCCATACTTTTTGATTTAAAAAATTTTTTTAAACTTATGCATGAGGCATAGGTTTATATATATATATATATATATATATATATATATATATACATATACATGCTCATATATGTGTGTGTATATATGTGTCTGTGTGTATGCATAGGCAGTGTGATTCCTACACATTCAAGGCCAGCCCAGACCGTGATTACTAGTTTAGGGCAGCCAGGACTACACAGTGAAACCCCCACTGAAAATGTGGGTACAGAGGGAAGGAGCACTACGTTTACAGACCCCTTATCTGTAAGAGAATGAAGACCTTTATTTGATTGCTTACTTTACCAAGTTGACCTGAGTGGTTACTGGTTACAAAACGCGCCCACCATTCTCAGAGGGAACTTTGGTGCCAAGGTTGTGTGTGGACCACCCGGGCGAGCAACACACCTGTCTCACATTAGGCATATCCAGCAGTTCCCCAAACACGTAGACACCGGGGGCCTCCAGCACCTGGTGGATGAGTGTGGCCAGTGCTGCCCCCTTAGCTGACTTGGCAAGGAGCAGAAACTGCTCCTGGTTCTGCCCTGTCACCTTCACCTCTGCACTCATGGCTGCACCGAGGCGCGAGGCTCTGGCTTCAAGTTTTCTGCAGCTGCAAGGAAAAGAGGAACGTAACACTAAAGGCCCAGGGACCGGGTGAGGATGGTCAGCTCAAGGACAGAGGGGCTGCACTCAAGAGGATCTAAGCCACTTCCGCAGTGAGCAATCAGGTCAGGAGGTCTAAAAGCCAACTCTAGGGTTCCTTAAAGTCGGCCACATCCTGGTCGCCACGCCCACCCTCTCCCCCATCCCGGGCACGGTCCCAAACCCCACCACGTGCACCCCATTGAGTTCCAAGACAGATGAGGCAGGGAGGGGAGGGACAGCACGTGGTGTCTACCCCAACGACGACGAACCCGATCTCTGAACTAGTGTCTTACACGTGTCCGCAACCACGTGACCTCACCTTCTCGATCCTCTCTCGTGGCTCCGCCCACCCTCCCTTAAAGAGGCAGCCCGGGTCCGCGGGTCGGTGCCCAAGGCCAGGTCGTACCCCGGGACAGCCTGCGACCGACTGCTGATACCTGGAAGCCTCGTCTTCCAGCGCACGGGGCGGAGCGGCCGCTCCGTCACCTCCGGCCGCGGCTCGCAGCCTTTCCTGCCACCTCCCCACTGGGCCGCTCTAGCCACTCGCTTCGTTGGCCAGCTTCCGGCCGCACTTCCGCTCTCGGGAGGCGGGTTCCGGGCGGCTGTGGCCTGCTTCCGCTTTCCGACCGCCTAGCTTCCGCTCCGGCACTGAGGCTTTATGGGTGCGAGATCGGTGGGTGCAGGGAGCAGAGAAAAGCCCGGCTCTGGGAAGGTCCCGGGTAGGCGAGCCGCCCGCCCGGGAGCTGCAGCCGAGGGAGGAGGGCGGCGCCGAGTTCCCACGGCGACGTGAGCGATAGTGGAAGGCGAGCAGACGCCGAGAGAAACCATAGCCAGAGGGGAGAAACGTGGCTAGAAATTAACGGTACACACTTTAGGTAGTCCAACCACTCATCTTTTTATAGAGCAGAAGAGATGTTTAAAGGGGAAGATGTTTAAAGGGAGTTGTGACTCATACCGCCCTCCCTGCGTGGTGCAGGTAGGAGGATCAGGAGTTCAAAACCAGCCTCTGCTACATAGCGGATTTCAAGCCTGTCTGGGCTACGTGAGAACTGGTCTCAAAAGGAAACAAACCCCCAAATGATTAAGGGGAAAGGGAAGTGTATTGATCAGACTTTTGAGGTTT
Organism: Apodemus sylvaticus; assembly: GCF_947179515.1. Taxonomy (NCBI): domain Eukaryota; kingdom Metazoa; phylum Chordata; class Mammalia; order Rodentia; family Muridae; genus Apodemus; species Apodemus sylvaticus. The sequence continues at coordinate 160,617,945 of NC_067473.1, forward strand.
TCTTCCGTTGAAATTTCAGACCGTTTGGCCATGGTTACTACACATAATCACTGAGTTATGTTTTTAGCCCTTGAATCTCAATTAACAAGTGTGAGTGGAACCAAGGCAGATGAGGAAATTTAAAAGTTAAAGGATTCAGCTGCGCACTTGTAATCCCAGCATGTAGGAGGGCTGAGGCAGGAGGATTGATTGCTATGTGTTGGAGGCTAGCCTGGGCTACCGTGTGAGAGATCCTATCTCAGAGTACTTTAAATCCCGTGGTGGTACACGCCTTTAAATCGGGTGGATTTCTGAGTAGGATCATCCAGCATCTTATGCATAGGGAATTACAGGACAGCCAGAATTAGTGAGACCTTATCTCAAAATGAAACAAAACAAAAATCCTTACAGAAACCATTTAAGGGGCAAATTAAGGCAAAGCCAGATTTACTCTTACATAATCTGTAATCCAGCCACTCAGTAGGCTGAGGCAGGAGAATTGGACGTTCAAGACCTCAGTTCTGCAAGTAACCTGTGAGACAAACCTAAGGCCCAAGCGCATGCCTAGCTTCTGATTCCATTGCTTCCCTGAAGAAATCGAGGCATGGTCTAACACTTGGGAGGCAAAGTCTGGAGTATTTCAGGCTCAGAGTGGTGGAGACAGACAGAGAGAAGGGTTAGAAAAGAAGGCAATGGGCTGGAGAGATGCCTCAGAGGTTAAGAACACTGGCTGCTCCTCCAGAGGTCCCAAGTTCAATTCCCAACAACTACATGGTAGTTCACAAACATCTGTAATGAGATCTGGTGCCCTCTTCTGGCCAGCAGACATGCAGGCAGGCAGAACACTATAAATAATAAACCTTTAGAAAAATAAAAAGGCAACCAGGAGGGAGAATGAGATAACCTGACATCTAGTTATGATTTGTCCTAAACCACGTAACCTATGCCTTCCATTGCCATGTGAAAACAGTGGCCAAAGCCAACTTGAGGACAGATTTTCTTTGGCTTTTATGTCCTGATCACAGTCCATGTTGATAGGAAGTTGGGGCAGGGTGGAGTGCTCGAGGAGTGCTGGCCTCTGACTTGCTTTCTGGGGCTCAAGTTGACACCTTTCTTAGCCTCCAGGACTGCTTCCTGCAGTGGGATCACCCACAGAGGATCGAGCCCTCCCACACTAATCAGTAATCAGGAAAATAGCCACGGTCCTGTAGAGGTGACTCAGCATTTAAGCACACCTGCTGCTCTCGCAGAGAGCTCTTGTGGGTTCGATTCCCAGCTCCCACAGCAATCTATAATTCTAGTTTCAGGATTGAATGGGTCATTAGATACTAGGCATGCACGTGGTGCACATGCGTACATGCAGGCAAAACATTCAAACACATTAGTTTTTAGAAAAGAAAATAAGTCCATAGATTTACCTACAGGCAATATAATGGGCTCGAATTCTCAATTGAAATTCCCCCTTTCAGATAATTCTAGCTTTTGTCAATTTGACCAAACTTCTTTTCTTTTTCTTAATTTTTTTTTTTTTTTTGAGACAGGATCTTACTATATAGCTATATAGCTGGGACTGCCCTGGGACTCACTATGTAGAGTGGGCTATCCTCAAACTCACAAGAGTCCACCTACCTCTGCCTTCCAAGTGTTGGGATTAAAGTTGTTCAACACGATACCTGGGCATAAGCAAGATTTTTAAACCACTACTGTGATAGCTCACAGACAGAAGCAGTAAGATCAACCAGAGACTATTACAAGTATTCAGGTGAGTAATGAAGTTGATTTGGACCAAGTAGAACCAACAGTGGAAATGAGTCGTTGGACTCTGAGAGAACATTATTTGCAAGTGGATTCGATTTGCAAGGCCTGAGGGAAGAGTTTTGGGGGTTTTTTTTGTTTTGTTTTGTTTTGAGATTTATTTATTTATTTATTATAAGCACACTGTAGTTGTCTTCAGACACTCCAGAAGAGGGCGTTAGATCTTGTTACGAATGGTTGTGAGCTACCATGTTGTTGCTGGGATTTGAACTCAGGACCTCTGTAAGAACAGTCAGTGCTTGTAAGCACTGAGCCATCTCTCCAGCCAGAAATGAAGAGTTTCAACAGTGACATCATAGGGGCTGGATCCTGGCTTCTGTTCCCAATACCCACAAAATGGCTCAACTGTCAAACTACAATTCCAGAGGGTTCTGATGCTCTCTTCTGGCCTCCATGAGCACTGCATGTGATCTACACTTGGAAAAAAAAACTCGTAACACTTTTGTTTTTTATTACAGGATTTCTCAACTGTTTTGAAACAGGTTTCCAGGTCCTGGAACTCAAATCTGTAGACCAGGCTTGCCTGGAACTGACGTAGATCTCCCTGCTTCTGCCTCTTGAGTGTGGTGTACTACCCATACCTAGCCTTAAAAAGAAAATGACAAGCTGGGTATGATGGCACATGCCCAGTACTCCAGGGAGGCAGAGGCAGGGAGGGGGTCTCTGTGAGTTCAATGCCAAGCTAGTCTACAGGGTGAGTTACAGGACAGTCAGAGCTACACAGGAACCATTTGTTGGGGTCGGGGAGAAAGGAAGAAAGAAAATGATATTATAGCCAGGAGTGGTCGCATATATATATATATATAAAATTCCTAGCATTGGGAGGCTAAAAGAGGGTCACATGTTTAAGGCTAGTCTGGGCTACATAAGAAGATCCTTTCTTGGGAAGAAAAATTGAGCAAATGAAAATAACCTGAAGTTGTACAAAGCTTTTAAAGTGTACCTCATGGGCTAGAAAGATGGCTTAGTCATCAAAGGCTAGGCTGGTAACTAAAAAGACAGAGTGCCAGTCATTTAAATTTCACACATTTCCAGAAAATGGGAACAGAAAGAATGCTTATGCTATGAGGCCAGAACTGTTTTTGGTAAAAATCAGTCAAAGGCAAAAGAGAAACTATAGGTCAGCTTCACAAACTGACACTGCGGTCTGGAGAGATGACTCAGCAGTTAAGATCACCAACTGCTCTTCCAGAGTTCATTTCCCAGCAACCACATGGTGCCTCACAACCATCTGTAATGGAGTCCAATGCCCTCTTCTGGAGTGTCTGAAGAGAGCAATGGTGTACTTATACATAACAGAAATCTTAAAAAACAAAAACAAAATACAAAAAAACCCTGACATTGAAATTGTCAGCAAAATATCTGCAAACCAAATTCCAAAGTGTGAAAAACTGACTGTATCAGGACTGTCTCGAAGCCAGACATGATGGCTCATGCCTTTCATGCCAACATTTAAGATGCCAAAGCAATATTGTTATAAGTTCAACCCCAATGCAGGTTACATTGTGAGATGCAGTCTCAAACCCAAAGAAAGAAGATATGTGGAAATAGAGAAGGCCAGATGTGCGTGTGTGTGTGTGTGTGTGTGTGTGTGTGTGTATGTGAGAGAGAGAGAGAGAGAGAGAGACCCATTTATGTGTGTGTGACTACATATGCACCACAGTGCATGTGTTAGGTTAGACGAACTTCAGGAGTTGGTTCTCCCCTTCCACCATGTGTGCCCTGTGTATTACTCTCATCAGCAGGCCTTCAGCCATCTCACTGGTTCCCAAGAAGATATTCCCAAAGAGGACTAAGATAGAAACACTGGCTTTATCGGATACCAAGACATGTATTATGACTCACACAAGACCATAGATAGATATACTCACACAAGACCATAGATATAGTTCTATGTTAGAGCACATGCTTAACATTCGTGAGGTCGTAGATTCAGTCTACAATACAAAAAAAGCATAGTATTGATATACATATAGACAGATGGGCCACTGGACCATAATAGCCCAGAAACACACAAAAGCAACTTGATTTGTGACTGTACCTCGGATCAGGAAAGAATATACATTTCACTGACTGAGAACTGGATATATATGAAGACAGAGATAAAACTGAATCTTTACTGCTGGGCCTGGGATCTGGGGACCTGAAAGTCTGGGACAGACTGGTGCAGTAGACAATCTAACTTCAGCTTCGGTGTATATTTATACACAAATATAACAAAGTTATCCAAGAAAGGTTGGTTGAGTTCAGAAAAACATGTAAACAAACATCAGTAAGCACATACAAAATATTAACAGCAGCCCTTTACTAGAGCTTCCTCAGGACAGACCAATTTCAACACAATCGCCTGTCACGTAGTATTGATCATATCTGGGAAAGCAGGGAAGCGAGGCAGGAGGCCGTGTCCATATTCAGGGCACATTGAGAACAGCACTCAGCAAATCCTCCGCATTCTGAGAGCAAACAAGAGAAAGCATGTCTTCTTTTTCTTTCTTTCTTTTTTTTTTTTTGGATTTGGTTTTGTCGAGACAGGGTTTCTCTGTGTAGCCCTGGCTGTCCTGGAACTCACTCTGTAGACCAGGCTGGCCTCGAACTCAGAAATCCGCCTGCCTCTGCCTCCCAGAGTGCTGGGATTACAGTCGTGCGCCACCACTGCCCGGCTGAGAAAGCATGTCTTATCAGTTGAATGTAAATGTATGTCACAGAAGGCACACAATCGTGCCAAGAACAATCCAGGGCACAAAGAGAGCCCGAAGTACAAGTCGCTCTGCCTTGCCAGCCTGGTCTACAGAGTGAGTTCCAGGACAGCCAGGGCTACACAGAGAAACCCTGTCTCGAAAAACCCAAATAAAATAAAATACACTTTGCCTTTTCCCTGGCTCTTGCTTCCAAGGCATGGCTCACCGCGGGTCGCTCCTTGGACCGCTCTGACACCAGGACACTACGGAGTAAACTAGCAGATCACCTAGAAGAACATATCCATGAATTCAAGACAGAGACATACTTAATTTTGCTTTCGAGGCAAGTTACCTCTACCATCCTGCCTTACCTCTCTCCATCTCTTCCTCTACTTTTGGATTATAGTCCGGGATATAAACCAGGTGAGAAGAACTTAATGCTCATTCTATCTGTAAGACGAAAAGATAGATCCATTTGGCCACAGTCATTCACCAAAAGACAAGCCACCAGAAGGGGATATGGGTCAGCTGTAAGAGCGCTTGCCTAATATTTACAAAGCTCTGAATCACTCCCCAGCATAAACCCAGTCTGGCGGTGCACACGGTAATCCCAGCACTAAACTAAGGGGCTCTTAGGTATGAGGGTTTGAGTTTCACCTTAGGAGACTAAGGAGCCTCCTAAGTTTCAACTTAGGAGACTAAGAGAGCCTTTCTAAGAAAGAGCACCGATGTGAAGAAGAGTCGGGGGCTAGGGAGAGGCTGGCCCTGAGGGTAAAGTGCTTTGCATGCACACACGAGGACCTTATTGATTATCAGTTCCATGTAAAGTAATGCTGGGCATAGTAGCACACACTTGGAATCCCAGTTCTGGAGATAGGGAAGGAGACAGGAGGACCCCTGGAGCTCACCGGCCAGTTAGAGCTAGCAGGACCAGCAGCCTCAACCCAGTGAGAGATCCCATCTCAAATCAAGGTGGGAGGCCCTGAGGAATGACACCTAGGGTGGATTTCTGGCAGCCACAGATGCATATAGGGGAGCAGAAGCATATATGAGTAACAAAATATGCGGCCAGGATGTGAGGCCCTAGGTCAAATCCCCAGGACAACAGAGAGCAAGAGAGAGAGAGAGAGAGAGAGAGAGAGAGAGAGAGAGAGAGAGAGAGAGAGAGAGATTTTTTTTTAAAAAAATGTATTGATTGATTTTATGTATATAAGTACACTGTAGTTGTCTTCAGACACACCAGAAGAGGGCATCGTCAGATCCCATTACAGATGGTTGTGAGTCATGTGGTTGCTGGGAATTGAACTCAGGACCACCAGAAGTAATTTTTATAAAAACCACCACACTACCTCTCACGAATGAGAAATGAGTAGCATATAATTGGGCAGGGACACATTGTCTTTGATCTACATAAAAGGCTATTTTATGTGGTGATTACACAGTGTGGATGCTGTTACTCAGTTTCTAACTATTCCCTCTGTAAGTACTCATTGCATTTTATGTTTTGCTACCTTTACATTAATGTCTATTACATTTCAAGATAAGAAAGGCTTTAAATAGCATTTAATTCAGGGCTGGAAAGGCTCCTCAGCAGTTAAGAACACTGACTGCCCTTCAAGAGGACCAGATTTTGGCTCCAGGCACCTGTGTCAGCGGGCTCACGACTGCCGGCTCCAAGGAATCCAATGGCCTCCTCTGACTTTCGCAGGCCCCTGCATACACATTGCAAACATAAACTCATGCAGGCACACACATGTACGCATAAATAAAAAATAAACATAAATTGTTAAAAATCAGGAAAAGACAAAAGAGTCTTTTTTTTTTAAACGACTTATTTATGTAGCTGTCTTCAGACACACCAGAAGAGGGCATCAGATCCCATTATAGATGGTTGTGAGCCACCATGTGGTTGCTGGGAATTGAATTCAGGACCCCTGGAAGAGCAGTCAGTGCTCTTAACTGCTGAGCCATCTCTCCAGCCTCAGAGTCTTTCTTAATTTATAGAAGCTATATTTACTTGTTTATTTGATTTTTTTTTTGAGATAAGGTTTCATGTGGTCTAGATTGGCCTTGAGCTTTTATACATCGCTGATGACCTAGAGTTCTTCATCCTCCTGCTTCTCCCTCCCAAGTCTGAGATTATAGACATTTGCCACTGTGCCTGCCTGGCCTATGTAAAGGGTATTTTTGTTGAAGGATATTTGATCACACTGTGAAATCCGAGATTGTGTTATATACTGGACAAACCTGATTTTAGTTGTGGTGTGGCTCAGTCTTAGGAAGCACTTTAACCGGAGAGCTTTCTGCGTGAATATTGTAAACGGGATAGTCAGTCATAGGTCAAGAGGCAGAGCAAGCAACCAGTAGACAGGAAGTGAACATAGGATTATTAAGAAAAAAACCATAGAGAGTAAGGGAGTCAGGAGGATGGATAGAGAGACACACAGGAAGTAGGGAGGGACACTCAGTTTGGAGGACGTTTTGGAGATGGCATGAGAAAGGGACATTCCTTTTGCAGTGACAGCTGAGGAGGACGGTCAGCTAAGTGTTTTCTCTGCTTCTCTGAGCTAGCCCACTTTCACCCCAGCATCTGGCTCTCGAGTCTTCATTGGTAAAACCAAATGAGATCTTGTTTAAAAAATAACATCTTGTTTAACAGGATTACACAATATAGTCTTAGCTGGTTTGGGGCCAGTCATGGTACTGAACATCTTCAACCCCAGCACTTAGGAGGCAGAAGCAGAGGGATCTCTGAGTTTGAGCCCAGCCTGGTCTAAATAATACGTTCCACGCCAACCAGTGGTATTTAGTAAGAAGGATCTTTTTTAAAAAGAAAAGATTGCTTTTTCCTTTATTTTCGGGGTGTTGGGGATTGAATCCAGCCCATCATGCTGCAAATACCATTTTCACTGAGAAAATACTGGAAGCCGTTTCTCTAAGAGCAGCGGCCAGCAAACAGTTGTCACTACTGGTATTCAGTGTTGTACCAAAGGTCCTGGCCCACGTGACAAAAGGAAACAACACAGCCGAACGTAGCACTGGAAAGGAAAAAGCAAACTACTGTTCTTGGTTGATGGCACAATTATTTTTTTGGAAAATGCAAAAAAAAAAAGGTATAGAAAATTATTAGACAGTTTGTCAGGGCTGTTGGCTCTAAAATCTTATTGAAAAGTACCGGTATTTCTATGTATCAGCAAAACCAACCGAACAAAACCATCGAAAATGCAATCTAGAAAAAAAAATCACAACAAAATCAAACTAGGACTCAGTGTTAAACAAAGCAGAAGATGTACCCTGTCCACACGCAAAAACATTATACTTCACTGACAGTCACTAGAGAGACCCTAGAAAGCGGCCGAGAGACGGCCCAGGTGTTAGGAGTGCTCCCTGCTCTTGCACTTGGGAACCCAGAGTTCAGTTCCCAGAATCCACAACTACCCGTAACTACAGCTCCGGGGGCTTTAATGTCCCTTTCTGGACTCCACAGTCACTCACAAATGTGTGTGCACACGAGCATAAATGCAAATAAATAAACTGTAATAAAACCAGGAAGGCCTGAATAAAGGGAGGAGCAGTCCAAGCCCATATCAGGAAAGTTCAGTATCAAAAGGAAGTTGTTAGGGACTGGGAACAGGGCTCAGTTAGGAGAGGGGTGGGAGCATGGCTCAGAAGAGGGCAGGGAGCACAGTTCAGGAGAGGGCTGGCTCAGCACGCATGCAGGTCTGGGTTTATCCTAGGCATTGAGCAAAACCTAGCACAGTACCCAATGCCAGTAATCCCAGCTCTCAGGAAACAGAATAGGAGGAGCAGGTTAGGGTCATCCTCAGCTACAGAGTGAATTCTTGGCCAACCTTGAGTATTTGAGACCCTATCTCAAGAAACAAACAAACAGGGACCGGGAAAATGGCTCACCTCAGTAAGTGTTTGCCAAGCAAAGAGAGGACCTGAGCTGGGTTGTTCATCACCCAGGTACAATAGCCCGGCAAGGAGGCGCATGCCCTGTAATCCCACGCTGGGGAAACAGAGACAATGGGAATCGCTGGCCAGCTAGTCTAGCCCAATCAGTGAGCTCCAGGTTCAGTGAAGATCTCATCTTCAAAAACTAAAGATGGCAGCCTAGTGTTGGTAGTGCACACCTTTGATCCCAGTGCTTGGGAGGCTGAGGCAGGTAGATCTCTGTGAGTTTGAGGCCAGCCAGGTCTTTAGAGTTAGTTCCAGAACAGCCAAGGCTAGAGACTGTACCTCGAAAAACCAACACACACACACACACACACACACACAACTAAAATGGCTGGGCACGGTGGTGGACACATTTAATCGCAGTACTTGGGAGGGAGAAACTAGATGGTCTCTGAGGTCAAGGCTAGCTTGGTCTACTTAGTGAGAACTCCGGTTTCATGAAATACCATGGGTGGATCCTGAACATGGTATATTGAGTGAAAGCAAACCAGCTGGAGACCAGGTAAGCTGTCACGTTTACGGACCTCATGTAACAACAGGTAAAACCAGACAGCACATTTACACTTTTATTCTTTTGCAGAGACGCTGTGAGCTGAGGATGGTAGTGTCTGCCTAACTTCCCAGTACCAGGGAGGTGGGGAAAAGAGGCTGCGGTGTTGAAGTAGCAAGTTAGAGGCCAGCCTGGGCTACATGAGATCCCATCTCAACTAGAAAACAAGACCTATTTATACCTAACATATAATCACATCTTGTATATTGACATTATGTGTGTGTGTTTTGAAACAGGGTCTCTCTAACCCTGGCTGTCCTAGAGCTCTCTGTGTAGACCAGGGTGGCCTTGAACTCAGAGATCTTTTCTGCCTCTGCTGACCTGTTTTCATCTCATGGAGACTCTGAATCAGAACTCCATAATTGCTCCCACTCCAGTCCCAGGCTGTAAAACCCCACGGCCTTTGTGTTGCACATCAGGCAAACCCACACTCTGCCACAGTACCTCTCTCTCTGGAACCCAGTAGAGTCGCCGCAAGAAGAAAAACACCACACAAACTTAGTTCAGAAACAATGGTAACTCACTCTCTGGGCATAGAATCCTAATCTTGTAAACCATATTAAATCTAATTTCTCCAGTAGCAAATCCTAGTGGATTCACCATAAACCGGGAGACACTACTAGCTACACCTTGTCCTTACACTATCCAAGTCCAAAAAGAATCCCCTCTCTCCTCTTCCTCTCTTCCCTTATCCTACCCGGAAGTCCCTCCTCCTCGCGCAGTGATTGTCTCCTTTATTCATTAGGGGGGTGGTTCACAAGAAGTCACATGTGATTCGCTTCTTGTCCACAGCCCAGAGCGGAATTAGCATCAAAATACAAACAGTGCCAGGCCCATCCACCACACTAAGACCCTGTACTAAAAACAAACAAACAAGTTCTGGAGATGATAGAGAGGCGTGGATGCATTTCTCCCTGCTCATGTTGGGATATCACCTATCCTAGATTGGCCTGGAACTCTGTGTATGTACTTGTTTGCGTGCATATCATGTGGACGTGTTTGTGTTCGTATGTGCACGTGAGGCCCAGAGGTCAATGTCTGTCGGTGACTTCCTCAGTTGCTCTCTATCTTATTTTTTGAGACAGGGTTTCTCACGGAACCTGGAGCAGGATCCAGAGATCCTCCCAGTCTCTGCCTCTGCAACTGGCTTTCTATGCCATTACTGAGAACTGAACTCAGATCCTCGGGCTGCTTCTGCTGGAAACCTTGTCCTAACTCTCCAGTCCTGACCTTGAACCTCTGCTTCTCCTGCAAAGACTAGAGGTGTGTGCTGCCAAGCCCCATTTATGAGGTGCTGGTGATTGAATTCAGGGTCTCATATGTTCTAAGAACTCTACCAACTGAACAATATCCCCACTCCATGAATGTATTTAATACCATGGAACTGTAGATTTAAATTGGATGGTAAATTTTATATCCTGTGAATTTTGTCGCATAAAACTTTTCCCATGTATACATTACATAAAATAAGGTTGAAGAAAAAATGTGAGGCAGCTATAGAAAAGCTAAATCTTAACAATAAAGACTTCAACATTTTTGTCCTTGTCTTAGCCCCCTGCCCTTCCCCCACCTTTTTGAGACAAGGTTTCTCTTTGTCTCTTTCTCTCTCCTGGCTGTTCTAGAACTTGCTCTGTAAACCAGGCTGGCCTTGAATTCACAAGGGTCCTTCCGCCTCTGATTAAAGAGATTTGATACTACTACCAGCTCCATGCTGGTAATTAAGTTTACAATTTAAAATAATAAAAACAACTTTTTAAAGAGAAAGTGTTTAAAGAGGGACAAGAAGATAGACAGACTCGCTGAAGCCAAACGACAGAGCTGGGAGTAAGACTAGGAAGCTATGAGGAAAATGTTGTACTTAGTGCCTAGGAACTAAAGGACCTTCTGGGGGAATGAGCCTGACACAGACAGAGACATCTGATGGGAGACAGGGACCATCAGGGCTCATCAGGGCGATGAGACCTCATAGGATGGACGGGGTGCGAGCAACCAGAACAGCAGAGTGTCAGAAACTTCAGGCAGAAAGCCATTATGGTGGCTTAATCTCAGGACTCAGCAAGCAGAGGAAGGCAGATCTTTGTGAGTTCAAGGCCAGCCTGTTCTACAAAAAAAAAAGTTCCAGGAAAGCCAGGCCTGTTACATAGAGAAATCCTGTCTTGAAAAACCCAACCCAACCCAACCCAACCCAACCCAACCCAACCCAACCCAAACCAAACCAAACCAAACCAAACCAAACCACCACCACCACCAACAACAACAAAATCAGGTAAAGAAATTTCTCCGCTGAGGCTGGAGAGATGGCTCAGCAGTTCAGAGCACTGACTGCTCTGCCAGAGGTCCTGAGTTCAATTCCCAGCAACTACATGGTGGCTCCCAACCATCTGTAATGAGATCTGGTGCCCTCTCTTCTGGTGTGACTGAAGACAGCTACTATGTACTCATATACATTAAATAAACAAGTCTTTTTAAAAAGAAAAAAAAGGAAGGAAGGAAGGAAAAAACATTACCCTGGTAACTGACCCTTGGGTTTGGAAACATGGAGATTTTTTTTTTTAAAGAATTATTTATTTTGTGTATATGAGTACACTGTAGCTGTCTTCAAATACACCAGAAGAGAGCACAGGATCCTATTACAGATGTTTGTTAGCCACCATGTGGTTGCTGGGAATTGAACTCAGGATCTTTGAAAGAGCAGTCGGTGCTCTTAACCACTGAGCCATCTCTCCAGCCCGGAAACATGGAGATCTTAGGCAGTGTTCACAGGAGAGATTTCAGGAAGTTAGTTAGGGTAGAAGCCTGCCTAAGAATGGATTCAAGAGATACTGAGATGGTGTGCATGCATCAGAATTCTATGCCTATGTAAAAGGACCAGTAATTTCTATCTTCCTATATATATAATATAGGAAGATCTCAAAGACCCACAGCAAAGTAAAAAAAGGAGCAATAAAGACTGGAGCGATGGTTCGGCTGTAAGGCCTACTGGCTACTCTTCCACAGGGCCTAGATCCATTCCCAGAGCCCACATGTAGCTCACAACTGTCTGTAACTACAGTTCCACAGGACTGGACACCCTCTTCTGGCCTGGAGCATACTGCATAGGTGCAGTACACTAAAATGCAGGCTAAACACCCATACATAGAAAATAAATAGTAAATATGTCTTTTAAAAAGAGTGCGACCTACACACTGACTCATCAGGTAAGATCCTGATGACCTTAGTTGGGTCTCTTGGCTCCGTATGGTTAAAGGGGAGAGGGAGGATGTCTTAGAACTTCCATATGTGGTCTGCGACATGAACACCACATCTAACACAGAAGTGTATACAACATTTTAAAGAGCATTTACACTTCAGGGCCTGTAATATAGTTTGGTGAAAGAACACTTAGCGTGTGTGAGGCCCCTAGGTGTTGTGGGAAATATTAAAAAATGGACCTGCAGGCTTCCAATACTACCGCCAGCAAGCGGTGGACCACACGGCTCCAGCCAAGTGAGTCTCTCTGGGCTGGAGCTCCTGAGTCCCTTGGCGGATTGCTGCTGCCAGTCCCACACAATGACCGTCCACCCCACAGTCAGCTGTCACAATACCCATTCACCCAGTAGAATCAAAACTCTGAAAGCTTATAATTAATCAATCAGATTTATGTATCAATAAATTCTCAATTTACAAAATGTCAATACAATCATTTCAGAACCAATTGATAATGATAAAAGCTTTATCCCATTATTCTAACCTTATGATATCATAACTACCTGTAGCTAGTTAAAGCTGTGCTGGTTCATGTCTGCCGCCATCCAGGCCTTCTCCTTCTCCCCTGAGATGTTCTTTGTCTCTGTCACTCTTATTTCTGCCTCCTTTTCCCTGTCCAGTCACAGGCTTCCTGCTGCCCTAATGTAACTGGACAAGGAAGATCCTGCGACACCTAGCTTTATCTGTAAAATAGAGAGAGGAAGAAAGAGAAAAGAGATTTTTTATTACTATTTTTGACATCTGTGTTTTGTTTTGTTAGCTTTATTTTTATTTTATGTGCATGAGTATTTTGCATAAATATGTATATGCACACCACATGTGTACGTGGTGCCAAAAGACGTCCAAAGAGGGTCACCTAGAACCGGAGTCACAGACGATTGGGAGCTGCCACGTGGGTGCTGGGGCTCTAACTCAGGTCCTCTGGAATAGTAGCAAGTGCTCCTAACCACTAAGCCTTAAAGGTATTTCTGTGTGTTCATTCTTTGTTTTTTGAGACAGTCTCACTTTAGAACTCTGGCTGACCTTGAACTCTCTACATGGAGTAAGCTGGTCTTGAATGCACAGAGATCTGCCTGTCTCTGCTCTGGAGTGTGGAGAGCCGGGGAAGTCCTGAGTGAAGTGTAAAGGGATGGGGAGAGACTCGGTGGGATGGCAAAAACTCCTGTGGTCTGAACTGGAATGGTTGACAGTGTGTGTGAAATCTAGCAACCCCAGCGCCTTCTTCTAGGGTTTCTCTCACTTACAGAGACTAACTCTGTCCCCTGTGCTGCACACAATAAATGCACTTATGTTCAGGGCTGTCGGGTAGTTGGTGCCGCTCCCTTAGAGAGTACACACAACCCACCTGACCCCAGATTTTCTGTCCTCGTGTATATTTTTTCTCCATTCCCTCACCGCCCCAGTCAGGGCTCTGTGGCCAAGCTACACAGGCCATACAGCATCCAAGTGCTGGGATTAAAGGTGTACACAACCACATCTGGTATTTTACAAAGTGAGGATTGAACCAGAGTCATGGACGTGCTAAGGCAAGCTCTGAGTTATACTCTCAGCTCTGAAAGAAAGGAAGAAAGGAAGGAAGGAAGGAAGGAAGAAATAAAGAAAGTAAGGAAGAAAGGAATCAAGCAAGCAAGCTTTAAAAAGATTTATTTATGAGTGTTCGCCTTTATGTATGAAATGTACACCATCGCTGTCCTGGTACCTGCAGTGACCAGAAGAGGGGGCCAGAGTCCTTGGAACTGTAGTTACAAACGGTTCTGAGATACCACATGAGCACTGGGAAGCAAACCCAGGTTCTCTGCAAAAGCACAGTGTACTCTTTACCACTAGCCTCTCTCCAGCTCCTGGGGGTGGAGGAGGGGTTTTATAGTGCTCTTTACTTTTGTATACATCGAAAAACTTTGGAGGAATACAATGAGCCACACTGAGGTCAGGGGTAGGACCCGAAGGGCGGTAATTGGAATGAAAATCGAAACCTATATATCTGCTTGGGACATGAGCTGTGTTACCAATTTAAAAGATTCAATTACAAGAGGTGAAAACCTTTATAAGAAAAACTTTAAGACATTGGAAAGGAAATTGAGGAGGACGTTTTACAATGAAAACCCCTTCCATGCTCCTGGATTGACCAGTTAGCAATATTACCAAAAGCTACCTACAGATTCAATGCAATCCTTGTCAAAATTCCAGGACAGTTTTCACAGAATTTGAAAATTAAAAAACAAAACAAAACAAAACAACAAAAAAAAAAACCCCTATGAATCTCATGGGAATTCAAAAGACTATGGCTAGCCAAAGTAATTCTAAGTAGAAAGAACAGTCAGAGGTATTGCCCTACCTGACTTCATACTCTGCCACAGAGCCATAGTGACAAAGACAGCATGGTTCTGGAACAAAGCAAACACATAGGACAGTGGAACACAGTCAGAGACCCAGGGAGAAACCTGCACAGTGCTTTTTAAGACAGGGTTTCTTTGGGTAGCTTTGGCTGTCCTGGAACTTGCTCTGTAGACCAGGTGGTCCTGGAACACAGAAATGCCACTGCCTTGGCCTCCTAAATGCTAAAATTAAAGGTGTGTGCTACCACTGCCCGGCTGTTTTTTTTTTTTTTTTCCTTTCCCATTTTACAAAAGTTTTGAAAATGTATGCTGGCAAAAAGAGATACCATTTTCAACAAATGATGGCAATCCATCTACAGAAGAGTAAAGTCAGGTTCTTGCCTTTTTTTTAAAAAAAAAAAAGATTTATTTTATTTAAGAATACACTTGTAGCTGTCTTCAGACATACCAGAAGAGGGCATCAGATATCATTACAGACTTGGTTGTGAGCCACCATGTTGTTTCTGGGAATTGAACTCAGGACCCCTGGAAGAGTAGTCAATGTTCTAAACTACTAAACCATCTCTCCAGCCCCAGGTTCTGACCTCTTACTACACACAAAAATTAACCCAAACCATGTCAGTGGCCTTAATGTGAAACTGGAAACACTGACACCATCACAGGAAAGCACTGGGCAGACACTTCAGAACCTAGACAGGCATAGGTAGGAGATTGCCAAGTCAGATCCTAATGGCACAGGAGCTCCAGGAACGGAGAAATGGGGTTACATAAAATTCAAAGGCTTCTGTCCAGCAAAACAAACTATTAACAGAGTAAGTAGTCTACAGAATTGGAGAAAATCTTTGTCAGCTATATTTCAAACAAAGCATTGCTACCTAGAATATTTAAATAACTGTAAATATTAAACACACACGAACAAACCTGCCCATCAGTGAGTGGGCCAGTGAACTGACGAGACGCTAATCAAGGGAAGGCCGAGGAGAGGCTGGAGAGATAGCTCAGCAGTTAAGAGCACATGTTCTTCCAGACGGCCCAGGGTTGATTCCTAGCCCCGCCAACTGCCCCTGCAGCTCCAGAGGATTCACACCCTCTTCTAGCCTCTGCAGGCACCAGAATGCACAGACATATATGCAGAAAAATCACCCAGTAGAAGAAACAATTTTTAAAAAATTTATTCTTGGGTTGGAGAGATGGCTCAGTGGTTAGGAGCACTGACTGCTCTTCCAGAGGTCCTGAGTTCAATTCCCAGCAACCACATGGTGGCTCACAGCCATCTGTAATGGAATCTGATGCCCTTTTCTGGTGTGTCTGAAGGCAGCTACAGTGTACTCATATAAATAAATCTTTAAAATAAAATAAAATAAAATAAAATAAAATAAAATAAAATAAAATAAAATAAAATGTATTCCTCTCTCATATCATACATCTGGACTGACTGCAGTTTCCCTTCCTTCCACTCTTCCCACTTCCCCTCTCCCCAGACCCACTCCTCCTCTATTTTCTTCAGAAAATAGAAGTCCTCTCAGGGATATCAGATGACCCCGGTACAAGACGCACTAAGACAAGGCACAAACCTTCATATCAATGCTAGACAAGGTAACCCAGTGGAAGGAAAGGGTCCCAAGAGCAGGCAACAGAGTCAGAGACACCCCCTTTTCCCACCGTTAGGAGTCCTACAGAAACACCAAGCTAACAACCATTACATACATGTACAGGACTTAACATCGACCCACGGAAGACTCTGTGACTGCTGCCGCTTCAGTCTCTGAGCTCCTGCGAGCCCCACTTGGTTGATTCTGTGGGCTGTGTTCTTGTGGCATCCTTGTCCCCCTGGATTCCACAGTTCTCCATTCGACTCCTCCTCAGGATCCCCGAGCCCCGTCCGGGGGGAGGATCCAGTGGAGACCCCCGATTTGGGCTCTCTCTCTCCACCTCTGGTTTGCCTGTGCGGCTCTGCGTCTGTTCCCATCTGCTGCCGGAGGAAGCCTCTCTGATGAAGGCCGGGTTAGGCACTGATCTACAAGTAAGCCAGAATATCATTAGAAATCATTTTATTGATTTTAAGAAATAAGGTTTTTTTCTTTTTAGATTATTTATTATATGTGAATACACTGTAGCTGTCTTCAAATGCACCAGAAGAGGGCGTCAGATCTCATTACCAATGGTTGTGAGCCACCATGTGGTTGCTGGGATTTGAACTCAGGATCTTTGGAAAAGCAATCGTTGCTCTTAACCGCTGAGCCATCTCTCCAGCCCCCAAAATAAGTTTTTTTTTTTTAATTTTTTTATTCGATATAATTTATTTACATTTCAAATGATTTCCCCCTTTCTAGCCCCAAATAAGTTTTTTAAATAAAGAAAGAAGTCTAGTTGGCTGAAAAATATTTTTAAGGTATTCAAGGGTCTGAGGAGATGGCTCAGTGGGTAAGAGTGCTTGTTCTGAAAGTGTGAGGACCTAAATTAAAGTCCCCAGCACCCACATAAAAAGTTAGGTGTGATCGCATATGCTTGCAACCCTGGGCAGGGCTGGGGCAGGAGGAAGAAGCAGAGCTTGCTGCCCCGCCAGCCTCGCCGAAGTGGTGAGAGACCCTGTCTCACTGCAGCGAGGTGAGCGTGGACAGAGGAAGACATCAAATCACATGTGTGTGCATCAGCACCTGCAGACACAGGTATGCATACGGAACACGCATACAGCGGTGACACAGCTCCATGGATAAGGGTGCTTGCTGCCAGGCCTGAATGAAGACCTGAACTCAAGCCCCAGATGCCATGAGATTCCATCTCCTGTTAAAATGGCTTCCATCTAGAAAGCAGATGGCAGCAAATGGTGGCATTAACGTGGGGCCAGAGGAAGCCTTCTCCACTGCTGGTAGGAGCATAGAGTGGTCAGTGCATGAACCAACGTGGAGGCGTCTGAGAACAATACAACTAGAACTGCCATACGCTCCAGCCATATGTGCTCAGGGGATCCTGCGTCCTGCCACAGAAACGCACGCTCGCTCGCTCGTTCATGTTTATAATTGCTCTCTTCACGATACTGAGAAAGCGGGGTCAACGAGATGTCTATCAACAGATGAGTGGTTGGGAAAATGTTCTCTACAGAAACAATGTAACTTCATTGAGCCACAAAGAAAAACCGAGCTATGAAGTCTGCAGGGTAATCACTGGAAGTGAAAATATTATATTAATTAAGATAACTGTGGCTCAGAAAGCTAGACAACTGCACGTTCTCTCTCAGATGGGGATCCGAGCTGCTAATTGTTAAATAAACGCATGTCGTGGGAGTGGATGTGGGTAAATGCTAGGAAACCAGAAAAGGTTCATAAAACAGGAAAAAAAAAAAAAAAGAGGCCTTAAATGAGGCAGGAGGGAGAACAGTAGGACACAGGAGGCAGGAAGCGGAAGGGGCAGAATGGTAGACAAGCAAGAAGGGGCGGCCCGAGGGCAGCACCTTAAAGAAGGACCCGTGAAGACACCACAGAGGAACCTGCTGTTCTGTGAACTGATTTCCACAGAGAATATGAATTACAGAATGGGAAGTGGGGGGCTCTTGCCTGTAATGCCAGAGCTTGTGAGGCAGAGGCAGGAATATCATTGCAAACTCGACACCAGTCTGGTCTCCATGGGGAGTCCCAGCACAGCCAGGGCTGCATAGGTGAGAGAGACTCTATCTTAAAAACAACAGAGAGTGACTTACAGACGTAAACCCTTTAGATTTGCATTTGTAGGAGAGAAAGAGAAAGGGGTAGCAGTGGGGGGAGCGGTGAAGTAGAAGCCATCTTCAGAGAAAACGGGAAGCCAAGGAAGCTTGTTCTGAAGAAAGTCCGACATGCGTGCGTGCACACTGCTGGCGACAACCAAGTAGAGAGAGGGACAGCAAGGCTTCCGGACAGGAGGGGACAGTGGCTGCAATGACAACTTTGGGTCCACCAGAAGAGCAGTGGTGTGGGAAGGATGCGGGTGGTGAGAACTCTCTCTGCCTGCTCCTGCTTTTATTAATAAAGAGGCACAACTATCAGCTCCAGGAGAGAGAGAGAGAGAGAGAGAGAGAGAGACAGAGACAGAGACAGAGACAGAGACAGAGATAGACAGACAGACAGACAGACAGAGACAGTGACAGAGATAGACAGACAGATGGGGCATTTGAGGAAAGGAAGAGGCCCAGAAATATGGAGCCAGCTAGGTGGTACAGTGGGTATCACACCTGCCACCAGGACTGATGACCTGAGTTTAGTCCCTGGGAGCCACATGACAGACAGTGCTTCAATAAGCTGTCCTCTGACCTCCAAACATGCACTGGGGCACAAGGACACATACATTTTTTTTTTTTAAAAGAAAAATGTAGACATTTGCCAGACCTATAATACCAGCACTCACCATGCTGAAGTAGGAGGATTACAAATTCAAAGCCAGCCTGGGCTACCATCAGACAGAAATTGACCCAGACGAATACTGGGAACACTCTCTGAGTACAGCAATGGTAATAAAGATACCGGAGCCTTGCACATGCTAAGCACGTGTTCCGCCAGTGACTCACACCTCCAGCCTATCACATGACCGCTCCCTGTCTCCCTTACTAAATTGTAAGTCACGAAGATCATGGTGACTTTGTTCTTGCTCTTCACCTGGTCCAGTGCCCTCCCCAGCTTGTAGTTAATGCTCGAAAAATAAGTGCTGCATTCCAGTAATCTCCAACACTTAAGGAAATGAAGACAGGGGGTCAGGAGTTCAAGGTTACTCTCAGCTATGTAGTGAATTCAAGGCCAGGCCAGACCATATGAGACTCAGTCTCACATGAATAAACATTGGTTGGAAGGAATAAAAAACAGTAAAAATAATTGATCATGATGCAGAACTTCATGTTCAAGGCACTATTTTGCTGAATGAACATTCATTTGATCTACGGGGTCCTCACGAGGTTGCGGTGAGTCCTTTAGAGCTATCTCACGCTCCCTGGGAGCCTAGGCTGGGGCGGGAGTTGTCCCAGCTCTCCGGCAATGCCCTGCAGCTGTGCTTTGATTTGGTGTGCACTGTCTTTCTCCTGCCACTGGGAGGGAGGGAGGGAGGGCATCTCTGACTCACTGCTGTTTTGACTTGGAATGAAAGGCTGTCAGGGACAGGCGAGGAGGAGAGAAGCGGCAGTGGATGCTGGTCTCAACAGCCGCCTTTCTTCCTGGAGGCGGAGTGCAGTGCCAGAGTAATGAGGGTGCTAAGGGCAGAAGGAGGGGGATGGATGGCCGGGAGGGGTGTGTCTGGGGGCAGAGCGAATGCCGGGCAGATGGAGGGAAATCAAGGGGATGCAAAACGGAGAGAATGAAGAGTCCGGAGTGGGAGTGGCCGGTCCCAGACCTTGCCCACCAAGCAGTGAGGATGGCACTTCTACCATGTGACAGAGCTGCAGTCAGGATGTCAGGCAAAGACAGCGTGTGAGATGTTTTCTCTCTGTTTGTGGGAAGACGATAAATAGCAAACAGATATAAAACCACACCAGAGAGTGATGGATGGCCCAGAAAAGACGAGGAAACACCGATGAAATGGGGAGCCCTTTAGGTTTTGGTCAGAGAGCAGAAGGTCGAGAAAGAGCCAGCCAGGTAAAAATAGAGAAACATCAGAGGGGACAACTTTGTAGGAGCTGGTTCCCTCCCTCCGTCCTGCGGGTCTTGGGTATTAAACTCGGGTTGTCACATTTGGCGGCCTGCCGAGCCATCTCGCCAGCCCTTGAATATTCTGAAAGGGGAGAGCATGCTATGGTTTAGATTTCAAAATATCATTGGCAATTGTAAAGAGTAGTTTACAAAAGATGAGGACAGAAATGAAGGAGCCCCTAAGAGCTCTAATTCCAGGTGCAAGATGACAGCGTGGGTCAGGCTTCTAACAGGAAAGGTGAAGGGGCAGCCTCTGCACATGGCTGAAAGTGTAGACTGAAGCTCCTGCTGGAGATGCAGACACAGGGAAGGAACCGGAAATCCAAACACCTTGAGCTTGAACAACAAGGGGTTGTCATGTCCTAGGATGAAGAGCATGGGACAGAAGAGGGGTGGGGGTGGGGTGGCTCAAGCCATCTGTTTGAGTCACTTTAGGTTTGCCTGGCTATTAGACATCGGAGTGGATATGTCAAGTGGGCGGTTGGACAAATGAGTCTGGCACTCATTTGTAAATTTAGGACTCGATGACATTTACAGAGCATTTAAGCCCTGGGACTGGATGAGATCACTGGACAAAGAACGAGGGAAGGAAAGAAGGCCAAGGACCAAGCCCTAGGACGCTCCAACAGGTAGAGGTCAGAGCTGAGGAGGACTGGTAAAGAACAGCCAGGGAGGATGGAGGGAAACCAGGAAAGGGTGGTTTCCTAGGAGTTTGGGGTGCAGGGTTCGGGGTCATGCAGGGAGAAGGGTTAGGGGTGAATGGATAAGGTCAAAGGAGTTCTTTTTATTACATTTATTTAGTGTATGTGTCTCACCGCTACTTCAGGGCTCTAGTGGCAGTTCTTTCCTTCCAGCATGTGGAACGGAACCCAGGTAGTCAGGCTTGGTGGCAAGCGCTTTGTCCCCTGAGCCATCTCCAAGGCCCAGGTCAGGGGAGTTTTAAGAGATTAGAAAAGGGCTCTTGGAAGCCTGAATCTAGGTGAGCCGGTGTAGACTATTTGTGAACGGCCAGGGAAAAGCTTCTAGAGAGAACAGCAGGGTGCAAAGCCCTAAGGCAGGTTTCTAGGGCCTCCAGTCTAGGAATATCCCCCAGGTGCACTGAGGCTGAGCCTCACAAATCCTTAGGAAAGAAAACTGGAGATACCCAGAGGCAGGAATGTATGGGGCCTCCTTGTAAGCCATAGTGAGGGTTGGATTTTCTGATTCTTGGAAAAGTTAAGTAAATGAGTCTTGAACCACTTAAGGACTGTTTGGGTTGCTTCAGAGAGAATGAATTACAAGCAGGATCACAGTGAACCGAAGGATTGAATCTGCTGGGGCACTCTAGTTTGTGTCTGCAGTCTTCCCTCCCGTCCCTCTCTGGTCCTCTCACCTCTTGAATAACTTTCCACCTTGGCCAGAGTTGGGGACTCAAATGTATGGTGACTCAGAATCTCAGAACTGCTTGGGGGTTCAGAAATCCTGGGGTCTGTGAAGCTGCGCTTAGGTAGAGAGGAAGGTTGCCATCACAACCTGAAGGATTGGATGTCGCGCCCCCTCCCCCCATCCCTGCTCCTCTTCCAATCCTTGCACCTGGGACAAAAGCTGAGCTCGCAGCGTAGCAAATGAAGGGTTAAGTCGTGCGTGGCCTACAGACGTGAGAAGGAGAGGCGGAGACCAAGTGGTCCTAGTCGCCCGCCGAACCCAGCCGAGCCCAGCCGAGCCTAGCCGAGCCCAGCCGAAGCGAGCATCTCCCGCCGCCGCCACCGCCGCCCCGCGCCCCGGGCGCCCGCCCCCCTCCGGCTCCAGCTCCTCGCTGCCAGGCAAACCTCCCGACCATGCCCGGCGCCCCACCCGCTTCTGCGACCCCCCAGCCCCGCGCAGCTCCGAGCGCCTGCAGTCGTCGCGCCACCACACCAGGCATGCAGGTGAGTGAGGGGGACCCAAAGCCCCTACCCGTAGGAGCAGGCTCTGCCCTCCTCAGTGCCAGCTCCGCGCCCTTCGCCCCCCGCCCCTCCTGGCGCGGTCTCCAGCCGCCTCCAGTCGCCCAGAGCTCCTTTCCACAGTGCCCTCCATCCCTCTGCTGTCCTGACTCCATCCTACCCTCTTGGTGCAGCAGTCAACGTCTCCGCGTCTGCCTCCATCCCGCCTTTAGCTCATCCCGCAGCTTCGGGCATCCTCCTGCCTCAGGTCCCCTTTCCGCTCTGGGTGCTCCCTCCAAATCCCATGACCGATCTTTTCCTCATTTTCCCTGCTCGCGCCGCTTTCCAGCCCTGTCCAGGGAGCGCAGGCCTGTGGGATTGGCGGGATTGGGGGGCTCTGCTAGAGATGGGGCCCGGTTCTCCCACCCCACCCCCCGTTCGTCTTCTGCGCACAACAGGTCGGTGAGGAGCGCGAAGGGGGTGGGGTGGCGCACCAGCTTGGGGACTGCGGACTTCCTGGAGGGGGTGACAAAGGGGTACAGGGTGTGTGAAGGGGCTGGAGTTGACATTGGTGGTGGTGGTGGGTTGTAGCCGACGAAGGAGCAGGTGTGCCCTGGAGTAGCAGGCCACTGCTGCCGCTGAGTCCTTATCCGCTCTACTGGTTCGGCTACCATTTCTTTCCTCTGGTCTCTAACCTCCTCCCACCAAGCCCCCGGACTCTTTCCTTCCCAATCTGTTTCACCTGGCCTCCAGCTCGGTCTCCATATCTCTTTAAATTTCAAGAAACAATTCCTAACTCCTCCATCTTTGCTGTTCTGTTTCGCGATCCCCCTTCCCTGTCCCTTCCTTTTTTGATATTGCCTTCGACGCCGTGTTCTAATCGATCTCAATGCCTTCTCCCCATCTCTGGCTCTCCACCTCCTCTTTCTCCTCCACTCTCTTTGCTTCTGTACTGAGCAGACCCCTCCCTCCATCCCTCCCTGACCAACCTTTTCCCTCCCGGCCCTTCACCTCTCATACCCGACTCCCAGCACCCCACACCCCTCCCTAGCTTATCCTCTGGGGTATTCAACATGCAGACACAGACTGGGGATCCAGAAGACACGGGGGGGGGGGTGTCACATGTTCCTTCCCTCTGAAGATCCTAGCCCCTCGGGATCCACCACCCTCGGTGTGGAGACTGCACTTCCTTTCAGAACCAACCATCTAGACTCTCCTAGGACTTTTACCGGGAGCAGCCCCAGTTGAGGGGGTGGCTTCCTTTGGGCTCCGCCTTCTTTCAGAATGCACCTATGCATTCGGTGGTTAAACCCAAGAGCGAACCCCAAAGCGTGGCCTGTAGCTTTCCTCCCACTGTTTTCTCCCATTTGTCTGACAAGGCAGCTAACTTCTAGGCTTCATCACAGCAGAAGTGCCTGGCACTGGCAAGAGGTGACCGGGCTTCTAGCATCCCCCCCCCCAGCACTCCCGAAGATTGACTTCCCTTCCCTCCCCCACTTGAAAACTCCCTCCCTAGCGGTAGGTGCTCAGGGAATCACAAGGTTCTTGGCTCTAAATTAAGATCCAAGAAGCCTGGAGCTGTGGGCAGAGGAAGTGAGAAGGAAGGAAGCCAAAGAGGCGAGGGTAGGCAGACCCCGGGGCCAGGAGGGGCCCGGCCCATCTGGGGTGTTGGAGGTGGGGCAGGGGGCTAGTTTAGGGAGTTGTCTCCTAAAAGTATGCCAGGAAACAGTGGATTCTGGGGATCAGGAGCATGGCTGGTAACTGTGCAGCCCGGGTCAGGCAGGAAGGAGCAGGATTGGTGGATGGATGAGTTGGGGAGTACTCGGGTCAGATTAGGGTGTGACACCCTCATTTTTTTCCTCCAGTAAAGGCCAAAAATCTGGGTCACAGCTGAGGAAGACCTCAGATCCAGAGTGCAGAATGTGGTAAGTTTGGCCCAGCAGAGGGAGCTTGGAGACTGTTTTCCCTGGGGCATTGGGCCCTTTCCTGCCTAGGCCAACATGGGGCCTATTGAGGACTGGCCCCTTGGGAAGAGACAAAATGGGGCCAGGGTCTTCTTCCTAACGCACACCTGCTCAAGCAGAGAAACATGGAGGGAGGTACCCAAGACTCCTGGTGTGAACTTACCCTTTTCATACATGAGCCCGTGGCCTGGGTCTCACCTGCTTTTTCTCCCTTCCTGTAGGCCTGCTCAACTGCTGTCCCAACTCCTCCCTCTCTGGCCACTGCTGCTGCTATCCCTATCACCGCCTGCACAGGGCTCCTCCCATCGGTCCCCACCAGCCCCAGCCCGCCCCCCCTGCGTCCGGGGTGGGCCCTCAGCCCCTCGCCACGTGTGTGTTTGGGAGCGGGCACCCCCGCCAAGCCGATCCCCACGGGTCCCAAGATCGCGTCGGCAAGTTCTGCCAGGCACTGCACCTCCGGCTACCCCATCAGGCTTCGAGGAGGGGCCTCCCTCATCCCAGTACCCCTGGGCTATAGTGTGGGGTCCCACAGTATCTCGGGAGGATGGAGGGGACCCCAACTCTGTCAATCCTGGATTTCTGCCCCTGGACTATGGTTTTGCAGCCCCACATGGGCTGGCTACTCCGCACCCCAACTCAGACTCCATGCGAGACGACGGAGACGGGCTCATCCTTGGGGAAACACCTGCTACCTTGAGGCCCTTCCTGTTTGGAGGGCGTGGAGAAGGTGAGGGAGCGAGGCTGGTAGGGCTGGGGGCTGGAGGCTGGGGCTGGGGGCGGGGCTGGGGGCTGGGGGCTGGAGGCTGGGGCTGGGGGCTGGGTGTTGAAGATTATGATCTGCCGAAATTGAGGCCTTATCTGTGAGTGTCTCCAGCAAATGTGCCAGGTTCTAGGCTGGCAAAGGATGAAGGGTAGAGCTGCTGTCTGCACTCTGAAGGAGTTCAGGTCCACTGTTGAAGACAGATGTTGAAACGCTTGGGGATGTGTCAACATAATAAACACCTTAAAAGAAGTGCGTGTACAGCATGTTTTCAGGAAAAGTAGAGAAGTGAGAGACTGTTTTACCCTGGGGATCAGGGCAGATCAAACAACTGACATGCGAGCTGGATCTTCAAAACAGAATGGGTATTCCAGGCAGAGGGAAGCCTTGGGGGCCCTCAGCCCCTCGGTCACTCACCACCAGGGGACGTGTTAGCGCAAATTGTGCAGGGCACTGGCTGCACTGGGAAGGTCATCTGATGCCTCTACCCCATTTCTACACAGGAGGGTAGTTCTGTCTGACCTTGGAGCCTCATCCTCATCACGTGTATGTGTAATGTTTGGTAGTGTAATGTTTGAGAAGTAGAGAGGCCCACAGCTCAGGAGAAAGTTGAGTCCAGGGAGAGGGAGAGTCCAGAGGAGGAAGGCAGTGTGGAGTCTTAAGCGGCACTCAGCCACACCCGCTTTGAACCTGCCCTGGCCTCCCAACAGCCTTCTTCTCCCTTCTTCCCCCCCGCCAGGCGTGGACCCTCAGCTCTACGTCACAATCACCATATCCATTATCATCGTTCTTGTAGCTACTGGCATCATCTTCAAGTTCTGGTAAGCTGGGGAGGCGCCTACGGGTGCGGAGAGGCTAGACCCAGGGTGAGACCAAGGACGAGTTTCCCGGGAGTAGGAAATGAAGGGAAGAGCTTGAAGAAAGCTAATTGGAGTGGAGGACGGCTCAGGGAAATCAGTTCGCATTCTTCCAGGAGAAAGTACAAGAGGGGAGGGGACGGGAGGGGAGGGGTTCGTCTAAACTGGGGGCTTTGGTGGGCAGCTCTCTGACAGAGAGAATGAAACCAGGCTGCAGAGCCCTTTCTTGGGGCTTCTGTCCAGGAGGAAGAAAATCGGGAGCTTTCTTTGTACACAGTTAATCGTGGGTCACACAGTCCTTCACACTTTACTGAGAGAATCGTAGATTCAGGTGCCCGAGTCATTAGCTGGCTTTGAGCTTGAACTAAAGGTGCCAGGTACCTGCAGAAGAGAGCAGTGGCTGCTCTGGACATCAGGTGGCAAGGGGCAGTTTTAAGGGGCCCCTTTGTGTGGCTGGGGAGGAGGCATTAAGCTTGTGCTCTAGAGGGAAGCAGAAGGAACAGTCTGATGGTCTCAGAAGGCAGTTCCTCTGCTGTGGAGAGATTGGGGGTGCTGGGTTAGCCAGGGATGCTGGACTGAGAGCACTCAGTTTGTGAAAAGACCTCTTTCCTTCTGATGGACAAGCTGGGACCGTAGCCAGAAGCGGCGCAGGCCCTCGGGGCAGCAAGGTGCCCTGAGGCAGGAGGAGAGCCAGCAACCACTGACAGACCTGTCTCCTGCTGGAGTCACTGTGCTGGGGGCTTTTGGGGATTCGCCTACCCCCACCCCTGACCATGAGGAACCCCGAGGGGGACCCCGGCCTGGGATGCCCCAGCCTAAGGGGGCTCCAGCCTTCCAGTTGAACCGGTGAGGGCGATGGGATGGGAGGGGCTGAAGGGATGGGAGGGTGAGGAGGGTCTCTAGCCCTTCGGTTATCTTTCCCCGTGGGTGGTCTTCCCAATGCAGTTCATGACACCTTTCCTGACCTGGTTCCCAGGGCCTCCCGAGGGACCGGTCAGATCCTCTCCAAGGGGAATGGGGCTCCCTGCACCCCCAGGCTCTCTGCCCTATGCTCCTCCCTCCACCCTCTAACTCCAGCCGTGCCCTCTTAACCCTGACTTCTCCTTCAGCTTTGGCCTGCTCCTTGGTTCCTGACTACACATTTTCCCTCTTCCTCTCAGGATTCCCCTGGTGAATCTGTGATGCCCCCCATGTTGGGGTGCTGCCAAGCAGGAGACCAAGTGGCCAGCTTAGCCACCATCCACTGAGGGTGGGGCCACCATGGGGAACTGGGGCCATGGTGGGGGGCTCCTAGCTCCTGTCCTTGCACACAACCTGGGACACTCACCGATCCCATGGGCAAGCCCAAGCGGTCCTCCAGTGACTCGGGTCTCCCATTCCCACCCTTGCACATTCACATGAAAGCCTTGCACACTCACCCACACCCTCACAGGCCATAGCACAGTCACGCTCTCCACGCTGCTCCTCTGCTGTGTCCCCATCCACGGCTGCTCAGCCGGCTCCTCGCTCTCCCTCGTGTTGCGATGTTCTGCCCCTTTTCATTCTCTGTGCCCATCTCAGACTGGGCATGCGCATTTCTGGCTCCAATATATGGCATAGTATGCCCACTCTGCCTCATCAGCACCCACTGGTCTAGCTTCTGTGGCCCTTGCATGCTGCCCTAGAGGTGGGTGGGAGGTGAGCTAGAGGCTCCTGTACCATTCGCCATGGCCCCATTCATGTCTTACGTCTGTCTCACCACCCTTCCATCCCATTCCAAGGATGCTGGCGTTACCGAGGGCTCCCCCACAGGAATGGGGGTAGTGAGGCCCAATCATTAAACTGTCACCTGGAGTATGGGTTTGGGGGAGTCACCTGCTGCACTACACGAGAAGGGACTCCCATGTCCCCCCTTCCCTCCCAAGTCCCTTGTCTTGTCTGTCCTGGCTGTCTGTGTGTCTGTATGGAATTCGGAGCCCCCTCAACAGTTCCCCCATCTCCCACCTTCCCCTAAGGCCTCCCTAAATGTACCTCGGCTGCCAGGAACTGAAGCCAGCTGCTTCAAGGCCATTGGGAGCTCATGTCTACCCTTCTCTCGCTGGGTCCCTTCATGCCCCCTCATGTCCCCTCCCTCCCTCTCCTGTGGCCTTTCTTCAGGCTCTTTCCTCCTTCTCGTTCATCTCTCCAGCTCCCTTCTCCCTCTTACCTGGCTCCTATGCTGTGATATATATTTTTGTATTATCTCTTTCTTCTTGTGGTGATAATCTTGTGGGATGTAAGTTTCAAAATTTTCAAATAAAGCCTTTGCAAGATAATTTAGTTGCCCTGTTTTGCCTTATAATCCCCCCTCCCCCACACTCCTCCCCCACATACACACAGAGGAGGATGGGCAGGAAGGAGAAAGGGGAGATTGTGAGGAACTTCTTCAGACTAGATTGTCTGCCACCCAGCCTGCTCTACCTGAGGCTGGAGAGTGATGGATACCTTAACTTAGGACAGGATGAAGGAAGGAACTGGAGAGGCTCTGGAGGAGAAAGAGCCCTGCAAGAGAGGAACTGGCGTCTGAAGTGTTTATAAGGCTCACTTGTTCCTTACTAGTGAGGGTCAAGAGAGACCAAAGACAGAGAAAAGTAGGGACATTTCTTAGGACTGGCAATGGGACGAGCTAGAAAAGTAACTGATTGATCTGAGACAGAGTCTCCCACCCTGTAGTCCAGGCTGGCCCGTACTAGATTCTCCCACCTTGGCTTCCTGAATGCTGGTATTACAGGCATGAGTCACCACAGCACACTGGTAAGGACAGCTAAGGGTCAGAGGGAGAGGGTGTGTGAGCACCAGAAGAGGATGCTCTACCTGCTCTCTTTTCATCCTTGCTCCTTACCACAGGCCCGCCCACCACTGCCCGCCAAAAAGCGATGCTACACCAGGAGCCCTGGGTGCAGCTCAGTGTGGTTTTCCAACTTGCTGAGGTGTGGGGGTGTAATCAAGGGGTGTGTCTGAGGAGGGAACACAGGCTGCCCAGCGAGGATCAGTCACCTCTGAGGTCCCAAGTCTAGGTTTGGCTCTTTAACAGCCCTAGTAAAGCCCACACACACACACATCAGTTTCTCAGCTGTTGCTAGGCTCTGTTGCTGTGGTAACCACCTAGGTCTTGTGTCCTGTTCCTCCCCGCCCCCCCCCCCCATCTGTGCCTCACCTGCTCTCTAGAAATGGGTAGCCCCAGGGAAGTAGGAGACAATATAGCATCCAAGAGAGGAGTGTGGGCTGCCTGGAATGTACCTGCCTCTATGTATTTTATCTTTGATGCTATAAATAGGAATGTGTGTGTGTGTGTGTATGTGTGTGTGTGTGCGTGCGCGCGCGCGCGCGAGCTGATAGGTGTGTTTTAGATGCTGATGGGCTGTACTGTATATTGAAAGAAGCACAGCTGAACCCCTAGTGCACACGATGATGAGTGTGGGAAGGAAGGAGTGTATGTCTTAGGACAGGAGTAGTGTTAGGACGGGCTGCTCCAGAGAAAAGCAGTAATTGGAATAATGAACCAGGAACCCACAGGCAGAGGTCTGAGGCGAACAAACCTTCTGAGGAGGGCTGTCAACACAGCACACCAGGAGATTCTAGAGGGAATGGAAAGGGAGGGGCAGGAGGAAACTGAAGGGCCAGGGTGAGGTAGGTGGGTCGGGAAGGAAGGGCTATGAGGAAGGCAAGGGAGGACGCCCCTTAACCTTTCTGACATTGCCCACAGGGCTGGTGGGAGTGTAGCAGCCCTCGGTGCAGAAGGGCAGTATGCCTGTGTGGAGGGCTCCCTGGGTTCTCACCTTCCGCAGGCAGCTCTCCCTTTAGAGGGACAGTGTGACCCTGTGGCTCATCCATATGCAAAAGGCACACATGAAGTCCCCTGATGAACAAGGAATTAATTGCCCTCTGATTAGACTGCAGTCCTCCTAAATTTAAATAAATTAAACATACCAGTGAGACACTGCAAGTCTCACCTGTACCCTCCCCCAGATGCCCTCTCCCCCATGGAAAGGCGGATGGATAGAAAGATGGAGAGAGAATCTGGATGTTTGGATCGCCTGGAGGAATTATGCCAACCTGGGTCAGTGTCCTGCTAACTGTGACAACGCATGAGCCTTGGGGAACAGACCTTAATTTTCTCTTTCTTCAAGCTCCAACAGTGACTCGGGGCTTCAGGTATCCAGAAGGCTTCGGGCAATAGAGTTACAGAGGAGGAAGAACAAGGACCAAGCTGCCCTTTGGAGAACTGAAAGTTTCTTGGCGGCCAGGAGAAACAAGCCCAGTTTGAGGGAGGCATGATCTCCCATTCCCAAACTCTCTCTGTTGAGGGAGCACATCACATGACTCAGCCAAGGTTCTCCTAGGCACGCTTCTGGAATGCTGGGATGCTTACGTGGTGGTGGCCGACCCAAGCAGGGGCTGGGGAAGCCCCCAGGAGGAGGGATCTCCTAGCAGAGCTTAGGGTGTGGACATGATTCAAGATGGAAACTATGCCAGCTGGAGAACCCCAGGCTAAAATTAACAGCCCTCCTCCCCACCCCGCTGTGTCCCACATTTACTGCTTCAAAGCTTTGTTCTAGAGACTTAAAAGTGGCTTCTTATAGCAAAAGGCAGGAGGAGGGCTGCCAGAGGGGGGGAGGGGGCTCAGAATATGGCCGATGAACATAGATAAGAGACAGAGCTAGAGACGCTGGACCTTTGGGAATAACTATTTATTTCTTTCCTGCCCTTCCCTTTCTTCCTTTTCTTTTACTTTCTCTTCCTTCTCTCTCTCTCTCTCTCTCTTTTTTTGAGACAGGGTTTCTCTGTGTAGCCCTGGCTGTCCTGGAACTCACTCTGTAGACCAGGCTGGCCTCAAGCTCAGAAATCCTCCTGCCTCTGTCTCTCAAGTGCTGGGATTACTGGCGTGCGGCACCATCGCCCGGTCTCTCTTCCTTCTCTTTTGAAGGCAGAGTCTCTCTATAACCCAGGCTGGCCTGCCCATGATTTTGAATCCTGCCCTAGCCTCTTGAATGCTGGCATGATAGGTAAATGAAGGCTTCACCGCTTAAGCCTTTATCCTGCTAATTTTCCACTGAAATCAACACAGACTGAGTGCTGCGCTCGAAACTGTAATAAAAAGGAAGAGACAGTTGGCATGGTAGCTTACGCCTATCATTCCGGTGTCTGGGTGACGGAGGCAGGAGGATGAGGAGTTCAAGGCCATCTTAGCTATGTGCCAAGTTTGGGTCGGGCCTGGGCTCTGTGAGACTATCTCAAAATACGAAGGATGACAAAACAGCGCTGGGAGATAGATGAGCTTGTAATGCTTTCCATGGAAGGATGAGGACTTGGTCCGGCTCCCAGCATCCATATACAAATCCTGGTCATGATGGCTCGAAACTGTGAATTCCAGCCTGGGGAGACAGGAAGGATCGTGGGGCTTGATGGCCAGATGATGTAGTTGATCTTGTGAGCATTATGCTCAGTTTGAGACCCCATCTCAACAGGAAAAAAAAAAAAAGATCACAGGTATTAAGGAAGACATCTAATAATGACCTCTGGCCTCCACATATACACACACACACACACACAAAAAAAAAAAAAAAAAACCAAATAAAAGGTATGGTGATTTATAAGTCGGTAGTCCACCATTGAGGATGGCCACTTAGGCAACAGCATTGGAAATTCAAAGTTATCCTAGCAAGTTTGTGGCCAGGCTGGGCTACGAGAGAATCTATCTCCAAAAGTAGACAAGGCTGGCTAGTCAACCCTATCTACATAGTGAGTTCTAGGTTAGCCAGAGCTACATAGTGAGACCCTATCTTTTTTTTTTTAAGATTTATTTAAGCCGGGCAGTGGTGGTGCATGCCTGTAATCCCAGCACTCTGGGAGACAGAGGCAGGTGGATTTCTGAGTTCGAGGCCAGCCTGGTCTACAGAGTGAGTTCCAGGACAGCCAGGGCTACACAGAGAAACCCTGTCTCGGAAAAAAAAAAACCAAATCCAAAAAACAAAACAAAACAAAACAAGATTGATTTATTTAGGTTTTTGTTTGTTTTTTTCCCCCCGAGACAGGGTTTCTCTGTGTAGCCCTAGCTGTCCTGGAACTCACTTTGTAGACCAGGCTGGCCTTGAGCTCAGAAATCCGCCTGCCTCTGCCTCCCAAAGGCTGGGATTAAGGGCGTGCGCCACCACCGCCCGGCTTATTTATTTATTATATGTAAGTACACTGTAGCTGTATTCAGACACTACAGAAGAGGGAGTCAGACCTCATTACAGATGGTTGTGAGCCACCATCTGGTTGCTAGGATTTGAACTCAGGACCTCTGGAAGAGCAGCCAGTGAGTGCACTTAACCGCTGAGCCACTTCTCCAGCCCCTGTGAGACCCTATCTTTAATCAAACATATAAAGGTAACATTTGCTATTCCTAGCTGTGACTCTGAGGGGAGAAGTCACTTGAACTGACAGTCCCACTTTAATTATCTATAGAATAGGATCACAGTTCTTTGGTAGAATTTTGCTTTCTCACTACGAAACTCAAATTTGCATGAACTGAGACACACCTGAGCTTAGAGAGATTTGATCCTGCTGTGCAGAACTGTGGCTACATATACTTACTAAGTAAATACATAAATAGACAAAAATTATTTTAAATACTAAATATTCTTTCCAGCTTTGGTACCAAGATGGGTTTCTGGTAACCATGTCCTTTAACCACCAGCTACTTGAGGTGGAGGAATCTGGCCCAGGCGACTCCCCTGAAACCTGCAGAACAGAGGAAATCACTAACAGTTACAGTCTTAAGGGAGGTAGGGGGCGTCAGAGCTAACGGATTGGTGAAAGGAGCAGCAGATGGGATGTAAAGCAGGCATTTATGAAGTTAGTCCCACTGCCTCATCCTACCTTGGGGCTCTTCCATGCTAGTAGTTTAGCAGCTAAGGGAAAGCCGGAGCTAGGATAGAAGGAAGCTGATCTTTTCAGGACCAGCATCTGTGACTTTACACACATATTATTATTTCAGTACCTAGTGTGAACAGTTTCTTCCCTGACAATCTTTTTTTTTTTTTAAATGATACAACTTATCCCTCTGACTCAGAGTCAGAGATCCTTTTTTTTTCTTTTTTAAAGATTTATTTATTATTACATGTAAGTACACTGTAGCTGTCTTCAGACACCCCAGAAGAGGGCATCAGATCTCATTACAGATGGTTGTAAGCCACCATGTGGTTGCTGGGAATTGAACTCAGGACCTCTGGAAGAGCAGATGGTGCTCTTAACCTCTGAGCCATTCCTTCAGCCCCCGACAATCTTTTTTTTTGTTTGTTTGTTTGTTTGTTTTGGATTTGGTTTTGTCGAGACAGGGTTTCTCTGTGTAGCCCTGGCTGTCCTGGAACTCACTCTGTAGACCAGGCTGGCCTCGAACTCAGAAATCCGCCTGCCTCTGCCTCCCAGAGTGCTGGGATTACAGGCATGCACCACCACCACCCGGCCCCTGACAATCTTAGTAGAGATTCAGAGATATAAATTAATTAAAATTAACAGTAAAAGCAATAGACTAAGAGAGGCTCAAAATCCTATCACTTAGGAGGAGGAGGAAACCACTTTTTCAAGCATTCAGGGCAGTTGAATGTAAATACACCAATGTAAGATCCTGTCTCAAAGACAAGGACATAGCTGGGTGGTGAGAGGGGGAGGCACATGGGTGTCTGAGTTCAAGGACAGCTTGGTCTGCAGAGAGTTCCAGGACAGCCAGGGCAATACAGAGAAATCTTGTCTCAAAAACAAACGACAAAGACATAGTAAATGGTATGAAATTTCAAAACAAAACAAAACAAAAACCCAAAACAACTTTGGGTTGCAGCAGTCGGGCAAAGTTTCCTGCAACAGTTTATAATATTCATTTATGTAACAAACGGAATGTTTACTGGAATGCTTAATAAATCTGTTGATACCATAGGGAGCAATTCAAAGTCCTTGTCCTTATGGAGCTGGGAGGGTCGGGTACGCTGAGTGTCGTATTTAGAAGTAAAACCCGGTAAGAAGATAAGAGATGTAGGCTGTGGCAACAAGAAAAGACCAAAGCGAAAAGAGTCATGGTGCGGTTGATAGCACTGATCCTGAAACCTCAACAACTGGACATTCTTACCTTTCTTGAATATTCAAAGAAATGAAAGTTTCCCCACTCTAGCTCAGCAAAAGACATTCGAGAAGATCCAAGAAATAAGGTTAATTTCCTACAACAACCTAGTCCACTCAGAAAGGAGCTGCGACTCCTGTCTTTTAAGATTTCGTCTCTTTGGGGCTGAAGAGTTGGCTCAGCCGCAAGGAGTGCTTGCTGCTCTTCCGGAGGACCGGAGGTTCGGTTCCCAGCACGCAGACGGGGAAGCTCGAAGCTGTAACTCCAGTGGTCGGCTGAGGGCACATGCGCACACATGGCATGCACTTGCAAGGATATATGCATACAAAAGTAAGATAAATCTAGAAATAGAGGGGAAATCTAAAATGTCTTTAGCATCTTAATGCATAATTCATGAACCTGTCTAGCTTCCATCCTCCCACTTCCCCAGAAGTCTCTTCCGGAAGCCCGGGAGCTATCTTCTCTGCTCAACTACAACCCTTTACAGAACTTGCCTTCACTTCCGCTTGGGCGTCACATCCACCGAGCGCTCTACAGGTCCCCAGGTAGGAGCTACTTCCGCCCTTACTTGTCGTAACTTCTGCCCTAAACTTGTCCGATCCCTAACAGCGCCGGATGTGTCCTAGCCGCTCTCGGAAGTGACTCGGTCTCTGAACTCTCCCCCCCTTTCCTGCGGCCGCCCTCCCCCCCCACCCGCTATTTTCCTCCCCCCTCCCCGTTTTCGTTTCCGGCTCTCCCGCCTTCTTCGCGAAACGACTGCTCATTGAAGCTGTTGGGGGGGGGGGCGGAGGAGAAAAGTGGGCGTGGAGGAATTGGGGTTCCCGGGAGCACGAGCCGCAGCACCACTTCCGGGTGAGTGTTCAGGAGGGCGGGGGGGGCCCCCTACACGCCGCCTCGCGCCCCCGCCCTGCGGGTGTCTCGCGCGCAGCCCGTGCGAGTGTAGGGGTCCGTCTCGCGCCTGCAGTGCATGCCGGCGCGCTCCGCCTTGCGTTTCCCATCCCGCGCCCTGCGGATCCTCCCAGTCCCTGCGAACGCCGCCCCTCCCGCGCGCTGGCTCTGGCGCTGGCGCCGGCGTCGTCGCCGCCGCCGCCGCCGCCTGGTGAGTCTCGCGCCGGTGCCGTCGGTGCGCGCCAAGCCCCTTGCTCCTCCCCCTCCCATTTTCCTTGGGCGAGTGGGGAGGGGGGGTCCACGGAGGGACTGTAAGTGTGTCTGTCCCGGAACCGGAAGTGGTTGTGGAGGAGCGGGCGATGAGGAGGAGTGGGGGGGTTTAGGGGGCGGGTGCCTGTCTAGTGGGTGGCAGAGTTCAGCTCCCTGGAGGGGTGAAGGAGGGACGTCCCAGAGACGGGTCTTGGAGGAAGGAGTGGGACTTGACATCGGGAGGAAGGACCCAGTGCGGTGTCTCAGGGGAGCGAAGGTTTTAGGGGGACAGCTGGGAGTCTCCAGTAGCTAGCCCACTGAAGGTTGAAGGAGGTACTTCTTGGCACAAGGCCTTGGGTAGGAAGGGGGCGAAGTCCTAGCAGAAGTGTGTGTGGTGGTGGGGGGTGAGGCTAGAGGAAGTGGCTGGGCCTGAACTTGGCCCTGTGCCTGACACTGGGCTAGGGCATCCCCCCTGCCCACAGCGTTGCTTTCTAAAGCCACTTTCCAGGACCCCCCTTCATCGCGTCTGCCCCCTGCCTCCTGGTTCCCTGTAGCCCTGGGGGAATGAAGAACTGAGTGTCTGAGCCTAGGAGTGGAACCCAGATGCTGCTGATAGCATTCGTCTTAGTTTTGGGGAACTGGCTTTATTTCCCTTATGTCCACTTAGTGGGTGTCACTGAACGCCTGTGACTCGCCCTTCCATCCTTGGATTGTTGGTTGGGGAAGCTGTCTGCTTTCCAAATTGCTGACAGTCAACTTCTGAGGTTCTCCACAGTTCTCTGGTGGCCTTTCCTTACTGGCCTCTGTAACCTAGACAATTTGTTTCCAGAAAGTTCAGGAGCCCTGGAAAGGAGAAGGAATAAGACGACAGGAGGAAGAGAGAGAGAGGGTAAGACAATCTTGGTTTAATAATTTGGGGAGAGATGGGGTCATCTCATGGTTTTTCTTTTTCTTTTTCTTTTCCTTTACAGTGTGATAGAATTATTGAAGTAATCAACACCAGCGCTTGCAGTGAGAGAGGAAAAGGCCTTTTCTTATTGTTTCATATAGTACCCAGGAGGGTTTTGTGTAAAATATTGGTACTGTTTCTTTGTTACCTTTTATGATCACCGGTACTCCACAGGAATGAAATGTGAAATACTCAGGTGAAGCCACGAAATGGGCTTACATTTTGTCAGAGATGCGTTCTGCTGTGGGGACACAGGACTCTGAGTACAATACAGTCTTTATAGTGTAGCTTATAGAAACAGAGGCAAGTTTGGAATTTCCCATTCTTAGTGTTCAGTGGAGTGTTTGAGCGATGAGACTCTAACATGAGATAATTTGAGTTTGATGTGTCAGGTAATATTTTTCGGGGAACAATGCTTCTTGGATAGTTTGAAATAAAAGAGATAAAATTATATGGTGTCTGTTCTAGTAAATCTGGGAGAAATCAAAATGAGACCTAATGCTAATACTGAAACCTTTGTATTTTATTTTTTGGAAACGAGATTTTGTTATGAAGCCCAGGCTAGCCTGGAACTCACTAAGTAAACCAGACTAGCCTTGAATTTGAGGCAATCTCTTCTACCTCTGCTACCTAAGTGTTTGGACTACAGGCATATGACACTCTGAATGGCAGTAAGAAAGATTCTTTCATTGAAAAATAGTGGTTAAAAACAACAATTAGGCCGGGCAGTGGTGGCACACGCTGTAATCCCAGCACTTGGGAGGCTGAGGCAGGCAGATCTCTGAGTTCAAGGCCAGCCTGATCTACAGAGTGATTTCCAGGACAGCCAGGGCTACACAGAGAAACCCTGTCTTGAAAAACCAAAAAAAAAAAAAAAAAAAAAGTTGACTGACAGGAGCACCGGTTGCTTTCCCAGAGGCTCTGAGTTCAAGCCTCAGCACCCACGTGGCAGCTCACAACTGTACAACTGTGGTCACATGGGAGCGATGCCCTCTTTTGTTGCACAGATGAAACACCTGTATACTTAAATCCATAAATAAACAAATCTTTAAAAACAGCAGCAATGGAGGGCTGGAGAGACAGTCCAACAGTTCAGTTGGTAAAGTGCTTGTAATGTACGCCTGAGGACCTAGGTCTGCCACCCAGAATCCATCAGGAAAGCTGAGCATGGTAAGCC
Source organism: Apodemus sylvaticus (assembly GCF_947179515.1). NCBI lineage: Eukaryota > Metazoa > Chordata > Mammalia > Rodentia > Muridae > Apodemus > Apodemus sylvaticus. The sequence goes on from NC_067473.1 coordinate 160,655,015, forward strand.
CAGCACTAGGAAGGCAGAGACGGGTAGCTGGATCCCTGGGACTTGCAAGCCAGCTAGCCAGCTTACCAAAACTGGTAAGGCCTAGGTTAGTGACCCAGCATGGGAAAATGAGGTGGATGGCACCTGAGCTTGTCTGGCTTCTATGATCATGTTATAAACACACGAAAGACAGGATAGCAGGTAATGTAAATAGTGGTGATCTTCACTGCATTCTCAGGCCATGACCTCTCCCCTTTGGATGGTTGAAACACCTGAAGTGGCTGCTTAGGGCAGAATAGTGCAGGAGTGCTCCCCTACCGTGAGCATCTCCTCACCGCCAATAACTCCTCTGCAAATCACATCTTTTGTACTTTTAAATTTTGTTTTTTGTTTATTTTGTTTATGTTTGGGGAGGTCAGAGGAGTTGTGGATTCTAGGGTGCAAACGCAAGTCATTAGGACTGGTGGCAAGTGGCTTTTTATGCTAAGCTATCTTGGCAGCTGTCTTTTTACTTTAAGATAGGATCTCCTGTTGCCAAAGATGAACTTGTGATCCTCCTGCCTCCGTCTGAATGCTGGAGTTAGCAATTTAACCTCTCCCAGGTTTAAGTGATGTTGGGACTCAAACCCAGAGATTGATGCGTGCTGGGCAAGCGCTCTACCAGCTGAGCCACATCACCAGGCGGAGCTTGGAGACTGGGGAGAAAGTGCTAATTTAATTGATTCATTCTTTCCCTTCCCAAGCATGTAGCCTTCCCATGTAGTGGCGGCTGGGGGGATAGTGAAGGCGAAGCTCGTCTTGAGTCTGAACTTTCCTCTTACTCCCTTTCCTGTTCTCTGGAGCTTCAAAAGAAGCTACTTGTCCTACTTGCTCCCCAAGTCCTAGAGCTAAGCCAGTTCTCCGGTTCTTTTCCTTTCTTTCTTGTTTTTTGTTTGTTTGAGACACAGCCTCACTGTAGCCCAGGTTGGTTTTTGCATATGGGAGGTGTGGCAATGGAAAGAAAAAATATGTGTGTGGGTGCTTGTGCCATGGTGCAAGGAGAGTGGTCAGAGGTCAGCTTGTGGAAGTCAGTTCTACCTTGTGGGTTCTGAGCATCAAAGTTAGGTCATTCTGCCTGGTGACAGTCATCTTTGTGCGCTGAGCCATATCGACAGCTCTAGATTCGTCTTGATCTGGAGGTCATAATCTTCCTGCCCCAGCTTCCTGAGTACTGGAATTGCAAGCATGTGCCACCACACCTGGCCCTTTTTAGGTTTTATTTTTTAATCTGTGCAGTTGTTTGCCTGCGTACCACTTGCATGCCTAGTGGCTGTGGAGGACAGAAGAGAGCATTGAATCTCCTGAAACCGAAATTACAGATGGTCGTGAGCTGCCATGTGAATGCTGGGAATTGAACCCAGGAGAGAGCGGCGAGTAATTTTAACTACCGGAGCCATCTTTCAAGTCATATTATTTCCTTCTTTGTTTTTGAGATGAGGTCTCACTATATAAACCAGGCTAGCCTCAAACTCTCTGGGATCCTCCTATTTCTGTCTCCTGAATGCTGGGATTGTAGGCTGTAGCATCCACCAAGCTGAACTCCTTTTTTGTTGTTAAATGTGTCGGTATAATTAAAACTGGTAAAGATGTTTTGTGTAGAGATGGTGTCCCCTGTGATATCAGTGGCCTTCTTGATGTTTTGAGAATGCTAGGGAGAGTGAGCGGGAAAGGTAAAGGAATCTGAGTGGTAGGCACCGGGGCACTGCTTCCGTTGACTTATTCTTGCTTGTCCAGTCAGTCTCATATCAAGGCACATATGGATTTAGGATAACTTCTCAGTAGAAAGATGGAATAGCTGTTTGTACTTTTTCACAGTTACCTTGTGTGTATTCGCACAAAGGTGAGGCCTAGCACATGCGGAAGTCAGAGGGCACCTAGGAGGAGTCGCTCTTCTACCAACAGGGTCTGGTTGGTGGTGGGACTCTGGTCATTAGACTTGGCCGCAGCACTTTCACCTGCCAGGACATGTTAGCATGGATGGAGTTTCTGAGATAGGGTCAGTCACACTTGGTATCCAGATTGGGCAGATGCCAGCCTCTAACTCAGCGCAGTCCTCCTGTCTGAGTCTCTCAAGTCCTAGGTCCTAGGCAAGAGCTGCTGTTTCCCCCTCCCCTCACACACATGCACAGCACTTTCCTCATGTGTCATTACACACACAGCACTTAACTCATATGTCATTTCACAGCTAAATATTTATGCTTCATGACCACTGATTGTTATGTGCTTGGTTTGGGCTGGCCTGTTGATTAGAAGTGCCTCTTTATTTTATTTTATTTTGAGACATTCTTTTTTTTTTCTTCCAAGACAGCCTTAGCTGCCCTAGAACTCACTCTGTAGACCAGGCTGGCCTCGAACTCAGAAATCCACCTGCCTCTGCCTCCCAAGTGCTGGGATTAAAGGCGTGCACCACCTCAGCTATTTTGAGACATTCTTATTCCAGTCCTTGGCTGGAACTATGGAGACCAAGCTGGCCTTGAATTCCCCAAGTCCCTTTTGCCTCTGCCTTCTCAGTGCTGCTGATGTTAAAACTTTGTGCCATTATGACTGGCAGGCTGGGGTTTTGTTACATTTTTCATGTGGGGTGCAGCACAGGTCACACGTGTTCTTTACGTTTTGTCACAGTTATTCTCTGTACTGTGTCACTCCTTGGGATGAACTCCGGTTGCTAGGCTGGGCAGGGAGTGCGTTACCATCAGTCTCTGCTACTTTAATCTTTCTTTAAAAAGTATTAGCCGGGGCGCTGGTGGCTCACGCCTGTAATCCCAGCACTTGGGAGGCAGAGGCAGGCGGATTTCTGAGTTCAAAGCCAGCCTGGTCTACAGAGTGAGTTCCAGGACAGCCAGGGCTACACAGAGAAACTCTGTCTCAAAAAAAAAACAAAAAAAAAAAACAAAAAGAAAATATTTTAATGTGTAGGGACATTTTGCTTGCATGCATATATTTGTACTATGTGTGTACCTGGTGTGTCAGAAGATCAGGGTATGGATGGTTGTAAGACACCATGTGTTAGGAACTGGACCTGGGCCTTCTGTAGGAATAAGTACTTTTCTTTTGTTTTTGTTTTTGTTTTTTTTTCTTTCAAGACAGGTTTTCTCTGTGTAGTCCTAGCTGCCCTGGAACTCACTCTGTAGACCAGCCTGGCTTCAAACTCAGAAATCCGCCTGCCTCTGCCTCCCGAGCTGGGACTACAGGCGTGCGCCATCATACCCTGCTCCGAATAAGTACTTTTCATTTCCAGTCATCTCTTCAACCCTGGCTTGGAGCTCAGCACCCTGAACTGTGTCCTAACCTTGTTTTAAACTATTAATTTCTTTTCTTAAGATAGGGTTTCATGTATCCTAGACTGGCTTCAAACTTGTTGTGTAGACTGGATGTCCTTGGACTACCTTTTGGGCTACCTTGGACTATCTGCCCTCACACCAGATGATTTGGATCCCACTGGAGCTGGACTTAGAGGCAGTTGTGACCATCTGATGTGGGTGCCAGGAACCAAATTGGGATCTTCTGCAAAAGCAGCATACATTTTTAACCACCAAGTTGTCTCTCTTGCACCAGCCCTAAACTTTTCTTGCATCCACCTTCTCATTATCTCCTAATGAACTGTGTCTTTAAAAGGGCATTCCACCATTTGATCAGGTCGGTTGCTTCTGGATGGTGGGAGCATGGTAAGGTCATGGAGTCCATGAATGTGGCCCACCGTCATAATTTCTGTCTGAGCAATAAGTTCCCTGGTCAGAAGCAATTTGGTGTGGAATCCCACGGTGGATAATGAGTGGAAAAAAAAAAAACCTGATTTTTGAAGTTACTTTTTGATGGGCATTTATATGGGACACCAGTATTTTGGCATCTTTCTCTTATTTGGAGAGATCTACCCACATTCTTATTTCCCAGGTGTGTCTCTCACCAATTTTCCAATCATGCTCTTTCCAAGTCCCTGACCTTTCAGCCAGTCTATTGGCTACAGCCCTTTTTGTTTTAGGGTTCTACTGCTGTGAACAGAAACCATGACCAAGGCGACTCTTACAAGGACAACATTTAATTGGGGCTGGCTTACAGGTTCAGAGGTTCAGCCCATTGTCATCAAGGCGGGGCATGGCAGCAGGAGCTGAGGGCTCTACCTCATCAGCAGAAGGCTGCTAGCAGAAGGCTTTCTTCCCGGCAGCTAGCTAGGGTGAGGGTCTTAAAGCCCACTCCCACAGTGACACATCTACTCCAACAGGGCCACACCCTCTAATAGTACCACTCCCTGGGTGGGGCATATACACACCATCACATTCCACTCTCTGGCCCCTGTAGGCTGGTTCAAGCATAGGAGTCTTGGGGCCACACCTAAGCATAGCATAATGCAAAATACATTTAGTCCAACTTCAAAAGTCCCCTTAGTCTATAGCAGTCTCAACAATGTTTGGAATGTTAAAATTCCAAAGTTCAAAGTCTCTTCTGAGATTCATCCAATCCCTTAACTGTAATGCCCAAAGCGAGTCAGGAAACCAGCTAGGCAAACTCCAAACTCTGCATCTCCATGTCTGATGTCAAATCAGTCTTCGATTCTCCACTCCTTTTTCATCTTTGTTGACTGCAACAAGGTTCTTTCTCCTGGGCTGGTTCCACTGCCTGTTAGCTTTCCTCAGCAGATAGCCCACAGCTCAGACATCTTGGGGTCTCCAAGGCAACTTCAGTGTTACAGCTTCTTGTTTCAATGTCTTGGATTTACACATGAACTTCTGGGTCCCTCCAAAAGGCTGGTATCACTTCACCTCTGCCCTCTGTAGCACTCTAAGGTCAGGTTGACTCCACTCCACTGCTGCTGCTGTTCTTTCCAATACACTGGGGTCTTCCACTGCAACTAGGCGCCACCAATAGCCTCTCATAGGCTCTCTTCACGGTGCCAAGCCTCCATTCCTTTGCATGACCCCTTCAGTCCTGGGCCATCAGCTACAACTGAGATTACACCTTCACCAATGGCCTTCCATGGCCTCTTACAGTGCCAAGGCTCAGCTGCTCTTCATGACCCCTTCATGCCTTCAAAACCTGTACCACCTGGGTGACTTTTACACAGTACCAAGTCCAGCCGCAGCATGAGGTACAACCTCGGCTATCTCTGGAACTCAGCCTCTGTGCTCCCAGAAAACACTCCCCAGAAGATTTCACCTCGGTGATGCTTGTCTTTTCTTAATCACCACTCATTTCTTAGCTCCAGCTAACCAGCATCAATTGTCCTAGTAGTCCCTTCTATTTTTCACTCTAAAGCCAGAGCCACATGGCTGAAGCTGCCATGTTCTGCGGCTTGGTGGGGCTGGACCGTCCCCCCCACCCCCATTCTATTACCAGCTTTCTGTTTTCCAACTCCCTCACTGCCTAAACTTGGGTGTCCTGGTTCTTGCTCTGTAGACTGCCCTTGAACTCAGAGATCAGCATGCCTGTCTCCTGGGATTAAAGGTGTATACTACCATTCCTGGATTTAGGCTATTCTTCACCTAGAACTTGCTCTATCTGAGGCTAGCCTGCCTTGAACTCCGAGATCTGTCTGGTTTATCTCTGGGGATTAAAGGTGTGTACCATCATGCCTGGATCTGAACTTAGTTGGGTAGGATCTTGCCCCAAAGTCCTACTCTCTTAATCTCCTATCTCCTAGAGCATAGAATTCATATCCATTTCACTTCCTGGTGCCCTTTAATACTGGAGCCATACATTTTACATTTTTCCTTTCTAAGCTTGTTGTGCTTGTTTAAATGCTCTTCATGAGACTTAATAAGAGGACAAAATCCATGTTGGGCGTTTGTGAGACTTTCTTTGTCAGTACAGTTCACCTGCCTCAGGCAGACTCTGCAGAGGAGGGCAAAAAGTAGCCATATTCTTTACCAAAATACCACAAAAACGAGATGGCTCAGCAGTTAAGAGTACTGACTGTTTTTCCAGAGATCCTGAGTTCAATTCCCAGCAACTACAAGGTAGCTCACAACCATCTGTAATGAGATCTGATGCCCTCTTCTGGAGTATACTCATATAAATAAAATAAATACATTAAAAAAAAAAAAGTTGACAAAAGGATCCTGTGATTTAGCCTGAAAAAAAGATTCTCCTCTGAAACCTCTTGGCTAGGTCCTCACGATTTCAAGCACTCTCAGTAACAGCCTCCTGTAGTCCTACTAACAGCCTCCTGTAGTCCTACTAACAGCCTCCTGTAGTCCTACTAACAGCCTTCTGTAGTCCTACTAACAGCCTTCTGCAGTCCTACTAACAGCCTTCTGCAGTCCTACTAGGCTGGCCTTTGAAGCCCCATTTAAAGCATTCCACTACTTTCCAAATCTAACGTCCCAAAATCTACATCCTTCCAAGGAAAAGCATGGTCAGGCCTATCACAGCAATACCCCAGTCCCTAGTACCCTATCTTAGGATTTTACTGCTGTGAACAGATACCAGGACCAAGGCAGGGTTTCTCTGTATAGCTCTGGCTGTCCTGTAACTCACTCTGTAGACCGGGCAGGCCTCAAACACAGAAATCCTCTTGCCTCTGCCTCCTGAAAGTGCTGGAATTGAAGGTGTGCGACACCAATGCCTGGCTAAGGCAACTCTTTTTTTTTTTTTTTTTAAAGATTTATTTATTATGTAAGTACACTGTAGTTGTCTTCAGACACTCCAGAAGAAGGAGTCAGATCTTGTTACAGATGGTTGTGAGCCACCATGTGGTTGCTGGGATTTGAACTCAAGACCTTTGGAAGAGCAGTCAATGCTCTTAACCGATAAGCCATCTCTCCAGCCCTAAGGCAACTTTCATAAGGACAACATTGAATTGGGGCTGGCTTATAGGTACAGAGGTTCATTCCATTATCATAAGTGGCAGCGTCCAGGCAGACATTGCGCAGGAAGAGCTGAAGGCTGCTGGCAGAGTATTGACTTCCAGGCAGCTAGGAGTAGGCCACACCCACAGTGACACACCTATGTCCCTAACAAGGCCTTAGCTACTCCAACAGGAACACTCCTAATAGTGCCACTCCCTGGGCCTAGCGTATACAAACCGTCATACCCACGAATCAGTTCAGTAGATAATTGCACTTATCTCTTTTCAGGATAATTGCCATTTCTCTTTTCAAGGAAAATATACATCCATGTATTTTACCCACAGTGAAGATTTCCCTTCATCCCTGTCTTTCAGGGTCACCCCAGAAAGGCATTGTAATGCTACAGACGTCTACTTTTTGGTTGTCCTTGCATACAATATAGAATCTTCAGTAAGCCGGGCCCATTTTTTTTCTACCTCTTTCAACTGAGTACAGGACACACCTATGAGACTATAAACAGACTTGGAAGCAGATGGCGTTGTAACAGAAGTAGAAACCATAGGTATTTGGGAGACTTCTTCATGATGTAACTTGCTTGTACCATTTATGGTGGGTTTACAGGCTGTTTTAGGTTTGCTTTGTCTGTTTTTTAAAGATTTATTTATTTTTATGTAGATGAGTACACTGTAGCTGTTTTCAGACACACCAGAAAAGGGCATCAGGCCCTATAACAGATGGTTGGGAGCTACCACATGGTTGCTGGGAATTGAACTCAGGACCTTTAAAAGAGAAGTCAGTGCTCTTAACCTCTGAACCATCTCCAGCCCTGTTTGTTTGTTTGTTTGTTTGTTTGTTTGTTTTAAAACTTAATACTTATGTTGGGGGGGCTGGCTGTGCCACTGTGCACATACATGGGTCAGAGGACGACTTGTGGTTGTCAGTTCTCTCCTTTACAGCATAGGCTGCAGGGGTCATGTCAGACCAGGTGTTTAGGCATGGCAGCGTGTGCCCTACCTCCTGAGCTCTCTTGATTCACGGCAGCCTGGACCTCCCTCAGCCCTGGAGGACCGGCTCTGGAGCTGTGAAACTGCTTCGTTTAGTTTGCTTTTTAAATTTTTATTTATTTATTTATTCAGAATGGGTCTTTTAACAAGCCCAGATTGACTTTAAATTTTCTGTAGTTGAGGATGACCTGCAGTTCCTGGTCTCTGCCCTCTTCCCCCAAATGTTTGCTCTCACAGGATTTTTCTGCCTCATCAAGCAGAGCCTGGGTTTAGTTTCCTATCCTTCAAATTCCATATTTGAAAAAGTAGAAACTGGGCGTGGTGACACATGCTTTTAATCCCAGCAGCATTTTGGAGGTAGAGGCCAGTCTAGGCTATGTGAGACCTTGTGTCAAAATCACTGAAAACAAACCATCCAGCTGGCTCCATGGGTAAAGTCATGTCCTGCCAGGCCTGATAACCTGAGTTGTTTCCAAGAAAGCACACACCAGAAGGAGAACAGGTTGTCCTCTGATCTCATCGAATGGTAGTATGTATGAAAAAAAATTTTAATTAGGGTCTCACTATGTAGCCCTCCCTGGCCGTCCTTGAACTCACTGGAATCTACCCGCCATAGCCTCATGAGTGCTAGAACTAAAGGCACATGTCTCTACTCTCAGCCAAGAAAAAAATTGTTACAAACACAAACAAATGAAATCAAAGTAACAATTTGTGCCTTTTAGAATTGTCTGCGGGGTGATGGTGGCACAGGCCTGTAATCTCAGCACTGTGGGAGGCAGAGGCAGGTGGATTTCTGAGTTGGAGGCCAGCCTGGTCAGTGCTGGGATTACAGGCGTGCGCCACCACCGCCCAGCTGATAAATGAAATTTCTAAAAAAAAAAAAATATAAAGGGACATGAACATGTACTTTTGCTATTCCTTGGGAAGGAGTCTGGGAGCCAGTCCCTTGGGAATACCTAGGGTGATTTTTTTTCTTTTTTTGTTTAACTCAGGACCAGGAGTTGCTTGGCATTGCTCAGTCATTTAGTATTGATCCTTTATTGTGTAAAACTGCCAAGGCCACAGATTTGGTACATTTTTCTCCTTTGCTGAAGTAAATTTAATTCCCTTTGTAGACTTTAAGAAAAGTCAAGGGTTGGTAAGATAGCTTAGAGGGCTAAAGCACTTGCTAACCAAACCTGATGACTTGAATTTGATCTCTGGAACCCACATAGTAGGAGAGACCTCTTACAAGTTGTCTCTGACCTCCACGTGGATGCTGTGACTTGTGTGTGCCTGTGCTCCCATAATGTAAACACACAAACATAAGTAAGGACAAATAAACAGACAATGCTGTCTGAAGGAAGAGTGTGATGAGCCAGTCATGGCGGCTCATGTCTGTTAATCCTAAGTCTTGGGATGCTAGATGTGTTCCATGCCAACTACTACATCAGACCGTCTCAAGTTGATTAATTAAAAGTTTAAAAGAGCTGAGCAGTGGTGCATGACTTTAATCCTAGCACTCAGGAGGCAGAGGCAGGTAGATCTTGGTGAGTTTGAGACCAGCCTGGTCTACAGATTGAGTTCCAGTAGGGCCCGGGCTACACAGAGAAACCCTGTCTCAAAAAAAAACAAGCAAGCAAAAAAGGCTAAAGAGGAGCCACCATTCAGGAGGCAGAAGCTCACACATCTCTGAGTTCAAGGCCAGCCTGGTTTAAAGAATGAGTTCCAGTCATGCTGCCAGTAAAGCTTTCCAAGAGAGGCAACCAGATTTTGAAAATTAGTGATGGGGAGACCTAGATTCTAAACTGATCTGTGATTACTTTCAATGCTTTTTCTACTTAAAGTATTTTGTGTGTGCATACCAAGGCAAGAAAGTGGCATTGGTGAGCTTCCTGATACAGGTGCTAGGATCCAAACTCCAGTTCTCACGATTGAGCAGGGAGCACTCCTGACCACTGAGCCATTGTCCCATCCCCTGTTACTACACTGTGTGTGTGTGCCTGCGTATGTGGAGACCTGATGAGGTGGAGTGTGTTCCTTGATCTCTCTCCTCCATATAAATTGAGGCAGGGTCTCTTGCTAAACCCAGAACTAACTCCCTTTGGTAGCCCAGCTACCCAGGCAGTCCGGCTACGCAGGTACTCCCTGACTCCAGGTCATGAGTGTTAAGGTTACAGGTGAGCACCTGCTACCTACCTGGAATTTATGTGGGTTTTAGAGATTCAGACACGGCTTCTCATGCTTGCTGACCCGTCTGCCCAGGCCTCTTTACTTTTTCTCTTCTTTTCTTTTCTCTCTTTCTCTTTCTTTTCTTGTTTTTCTTTTTGTTTGTTATTTGCTTATTATTTTGGTCACTTTTTTTGATACAAGTTTTTTGTGTATCCCTGGCTGTTCTGGAACTCACTCTGTATACCAGGCTGGCCTTGAACTAAGATTAAAGGGATTAAAGGCGTGCACCACCATGCCTGGCTCATTTTAGCCTTTATATATATATATATATGTGTGTGTGTGTGTGTGTATATATGTGTATATATATATATACACATATATACACACATACGCGTGCATGTGTTTGTGTGTTTGTATGCAATTTGCATGCAGGTACTCTGTATGCAAGAAGATGGTTTTGTATTGCCCAGAGCCAGAGCAGTAAGGGCTGTTAACCCTTAACTGCTGAGCCATCTGTTCAGATCCTAAGCATCACTGAAATCTGCCTCCTGAGTGCTGGGATTAAAGGCCTGCATCACCATACCTGGCCAAAACTCCTTTTAAAAACTGATAATCTGCGTTTGAAGAGTGCTTTCTTTTCTTCCAGATGTTCCAAGTTTAGTTCCTAGTCCAGTATCAAGTGGCTCACAACCACCTATAACTCCAGCTCCAGGGGATTTGATCCTCTCTTCTGGCCTCCAAGGGCACCTACACATACAGTCCCCCCCCCACACACACACACACATAAATCCTTTACAGTCTTTACAGACTGTAATTCTTTGTTTCTCACTGAGCAGGCCATTGTGTTTATTACTCAGCAAGCTCTCATGAATGCACGTCAATCTTAGCTTCACAGGGCATTGTCCCAGCCTCATTTAATACTCAGAGGTTGATTGTAGGCCAGGTGTGGTAGTGCGAGCCTGTGATCCTAGGGAGAAGAGAAGGAAGATGAGGACCGCAGCACCTGCCTGAGGCCAGCTTGGTCTGTTCAGATTGCTCAGGTTCCTGCCAGCTTAAAACCTAGCCTAAAACTTTCTCCGTTTCGTAGATGCGTTGATTGGAAATCTGGGAAATGGATTTAAGGACTAAGGGAAAGGGGGAATGTTGAAAGACAGCACGGCTGTTTTCAGGCCAGCGAGTGAGTCGCTGTGTGTCTTTGGACACACTTCTTTTCTTTTTTTTTCTTTTTTGGTTTTTTTGGATTTTGGTTTTTTGGAGACAGGGTTTCTCTGTGTAGCCCTGGCTGTCCTGGAACTCACTTTGTATACCAGGCTGGCCTCGAACTCAGAAATCCGCCTGCCTCTGCCTCCTAGAGTGCTGGGATTACAGGCGTGCGCCACCACCGCCTCTTTTCTAAACTCCATTTTTTTCTTTTGAAACTTGAGAAACATTCTGTAACTAGTGAGATGCACATAAACTTTGTCATAAACATTTAAAAGTATGTTTTGGGTTGAGCCATACTGCTCAGTGGTTGTTTCTATTTTATTATTTTTAGGGACTTTGAGTAAGTAGCTTATCTGGCCTCAGACTTCAGCTTCTTGAGTGCTGAGATTATAGCACTGTGCCACTCTGTCTTGTCTAGACATTGAGGTCATGATTGTTAATTCCCACCTGTGTGGTCAGGTGCTAGAGACCCGAATTTCATCAACTATTCCACGCCATTACTAACACTCAGTAGTTATTCATAGGTGTGATATGTAGTCTGTCTCTTTTCAGGTAGAATGGAAGAGTCTCACTTCAATTCTAACCCATACTTCTGGCCTTCTATACCCACAGTCTCAGGGCAGGTAAGTGATTTGCTTTTTTCTCCCCAGTATTTATTTCAGATCTGAGTAGTAAGTTCGTCATGCTGTTGTTTGTACCGCGTGGGAACTGAAGCAAAGTAAAGCACGTATTTCACTGACTCCACCATTACTGAGAGTTGTGTGGTGTGGGGCTGGCTCTTGAGCAGAGGCACAGATAGCACCTCCTTGTCCCTTGATCTTCAGGGAAGACAATGGAGAGTCCTTAGGGCACAGACAGAGTCGGCTTAGCTCTTTCTGAAGAGGGGGCTCCTCTTCCTTTTCTTTTAGATCGAAAACACTATGTTCATCAACAAGATGAAGGATCAGCTGTTGCCAGAGAAGGGCTGTGGACTTGCGCCACCTCACTATCCCACTTTGCTAACAGTCCCCGCCTCAGTGTCCCTGTCCTCTGGCATCAGCATGGACACAGAATCCAAGTCAGAACAGCTGACCCCACACAGTCAGGCATCTGTCACCCAGAATATCACAGTGGTTCCTGTACCATCTACAGGACTCATGACTGCGGGTAAGCACCCCTGCACCTCTCCAATCTGAGGTGTTGATCTCCTATGATCAGTACCCCAGTCTGGAGGGCTCTGAGGACATGGGGAGTGGGGTATGTGTTTAATCCCTCAACCAGATTTTTATTAAGTGCCTACTGTGTACCTAGCAATGTGCTAGGCATTGTGGGGGATACAAAGAAGTAGAAGATGCGGTCCCTGCCTTTGAGGAGGTGACATTCTTTCCTTCTCTGAATCAAGGAGTCTCCTGTTCTCAGAGGTGGAGAAGAGAAGGGAGTCAATCAAGGGGTAAATCTCACTGTTACCGGGCGGGCGCTGGGGAAGGAAGGGGGTCAGGAAGCCAGGAGTTTTGTACAGGGTTTGGGATTTCCTATAGACTGGGCTGGAGGGTGGTGGTGAGGGGTTACTTAGACAGTTGTCTGGGGAGAATGAGATAGATGAGTGTCAGAGATGGAGCAGTGTGACCCCATCTCCTTTTTCTCCCAACCCCAGGTCCTGGTTTGGTAATCACGTCCCCGTCAGGCTCTCTTGTGACCACAGCCTCGGCAGCTCAGACTTTCCCTATTTCGGCTCCCATGATTGTCTCAGCTCTTCCCCCCGGCTCACAAGCCCTACAGGTGGTCCCTGACCTCTCCAAGAAGGTAGCATCAACCCTAACTGAGGAAGGAGGCGGAGGTGGCGGTGGAGGTGGCACTGTGGCTCCTCCTAAGCCTCCTCGGGGCCGCAAGAAGAAGCGGATGCTGGAATCAGGGCTTCCTGAGATGAGTGACCCTTACGTCCTTGCCCCTGGGGATGATGATGACCATCAGAAAGATGGCAAGACCTACAGGTAGGAATCAAAGCCGGGGGCAGGATGGGTTGAGGGTCACTGTTGGAAGTCTCCCCTGTCTGTTTTGGGTCCTTCCCCAAGTCAGGCTCTGTGCTCTCAGCAGCTGTCTGCCTGAGAGCCATTTGCATGTCCAGGTGTCCTGTATTATGATAGGAAAGTGGAGCTGCTGGCACTGTAGTTGTAGACCTTTCCCTCCATTCCTCCTTTTTAAAATATGTTTGTCATAACTCAGGAGTAATTTTTTTAATGACAAGAGAGTTTCTCTCTTGTAATAAGGCTTCAGACTGGGTTTCAGACAATGTCTGTAGCTTTTTTTCCTTTCTGTTTATTCTTTTCCAAGAGATCCTCTGGCAAGCACTTTACCTAACCTGTGTGCCATCCACCAGCCCTTGGCCTGTGTCGAGCACTAAGCCCATCAGCCCCTGCATGGGTGGCATGGGAGGAATAGTACACCTATAAAATGACTGTTTGGTCACTTTCTAATTCATGGAAGTCATTTGGGTCCTCCACTTTTCTCTTACGTTGTCCATTCCAAAAAAGCACATGCACTAATTGCATGTGGTACTTCCTGTGTACAAAGAAGCTCCTTTCCTTTTGAAAGTTGAAATAACTTTAACCTCCTTGAGAGCCGTCAGGGTCCCTAGTGGGTTCTGGGCAATGGTCCCATGTGTGAAATGGGTTAACGTTTACACAGCTTTGATGTAGACAGGGGCAGGTTTGCATGGCTGGGAGACTGGTTCTGTCCTTAGTGTACCGAGATGGGCAATGTTGTTCCCATTTTAGGAGCGAAGGGAACTGCGGCACAGGAAATGGACAGAGCCTTGGGCTCATGGATTCAGTTCCCGGCTCCACCACGAACTTGCTGTGTGACCCTGGGCAAGTCCTTTTTCCCCTCTCTGCGCCTCAGTTTCCTCATCTGTAAAATGGGGAGAATTCTTTGTATGCCTCCCATTTGTTGGGAGTATAGATGAGATAATCTTTAAAATGTTGGGAAGTTCAGAAGGATGAGAGCTAATCATTATTTAGCATTATTTACTTGAATTGTATAGTTTTCTATGGAAACTATCCACAAGTACACTGTTTAAATACCTCTTTATACATGACAAAGAGGGCGGTGTTGCTATGCAGAATATATTGAGCACTGCAGAATTCCAGCTGTAATGCAGAAGTTCATTGTAGCTTTATTATTACAGGTGTACCCCACTTTATACAATAAGTGTTCCTGGAAATGTTTACATCATACCATATTATAAAGGTACCTGACAGCTTTGATTCATTTAAAGGCATTCTTTTATTATATCAGTAAATGAAAATCCCTTTAAACTTGGTTGTGTAGATACCTGGATTTTTTTATGTATTTGCTTAAAGTGAGGTCATGTGACATGAGATGCATTCGGTATCGTGTTGAAGGTGGAGGCAGCCCTTCTGGTTGACCAGGGTCTTCAATTCTGCCAAGTTAATTTTTTTCTTCATACTAAAATTATTGTGGATTTCCCAGCTGTGTATGAATATATACATGGATACACAGAGAGAGAATTGCAAGTACACAATTGGCAGGGAGCCTTCCGGGACCTTCTACTCTCAGTGTTTTTGGAATTCTTGAAAGCCCCCATACTTGGATGATTAAAGGGAAGGAATCCTGCAACAGAAATGACTATATCCTAGTTGAAAAAAATTACTTGAGAAACTTAAAATTCTAAAGTCCAAAGCGATCTTCTAAATCACAAGAATCCTGGCCGCCTGTCTTTATTGTGCATTTGAACTAAAAAACAAAGAATCCTGATTTTGGTGCATGTGTATGTCAACTCCGTCCATCGCAGTTGTCAGTAGCATGGCTGGGTCATGCAGGAATCAGTGCTGCTACTGCGGACAAGTCAACTCCAAGTCTTTGTTGCCATCTGTGAAGTAAATGGGAAAGTCAGTCAGACTATCCATTGTGTGAAAAAATATTTTGAGGGGAAATCAGAACATTTGAAATTGTTTTCAACATCTTAGAAAAAAAATGGGTTAATAATTCAATGTGATCATTGAATCCAAGACCACTAAATTGCATACCATTCTTAACGTGTCTGGTATAAATAGAAGTCCATTGACGTCATGGACTGAATGGTGTGCGGTGCTAGCTTTCCCTCCCTCCTGCCAGAGCTATCCTGAATCAAATTCTGAATAGTAGTACCTTATAGTAAAGGACTCATTCAGCTTCCTAGGACCCCTAGAGTTTTAAAATACAGGTTGAATATTCCCTGTTCAAAAGTGGTTAAGACTGGCTGTTTTCTTTTTTTAAAGATTTATTATTTTATATATATGAGTACACCATTGCTCTCTTCAGACACACCAAAAGAGGGCATCAGACCCCATTACAGATGGTTGTGAGCCACCATGTGATTGCTGGGAATTGAACTTAGGACCTCTGGAAGAGCAGTCAGTGCTCTTAACCACTGGGCTTTCTCTCTAGCCCCCCCCCCCCTTTTTTTTTAAAGAGTGACTATTTTCAAATTTTGGAATATTTGCACATACACAATGAGATACCTGTGGGAATTGGTTATGGGAAACTGATTATGAAGTTTATTTGTGAAGCTGGATGTGGTGCCTGGCACACACTAGCAGTCTCAGGAAGCTGACACAGGAGGGTCAGGAGTTCAGCAACAGCCTGGTCTCTGTAGAGTCGGCTGCTGTGGAGCTTTTATGAGACTCTTACCCCTGGCTCAGAAAGGTATAGCCATTCCCTCTCCTGACCTCCCACTCCTCTCCCTCTCTGAGCACTGGCTCAAGCCTGGGAGCGCTCCCTGACACCTGGGATCTCCTTACTCTTTCTCTGAACTTTCTCCAACCCCTGTAACTGCTGGGTGTCCTGGGGCTGCCTGCCTGCTGAGCCTTCATGCCTAACTCAAAAAGGCATGGCTTTCTTCTTTTCCATCTGCCAAGATTTACAGCCTGCCTTCCCTGTGGTATTTCATTTAGACTTTAATAAAATTATGTTCGGGCTTTAAATAAGAGAAGGGAATGAATTTGCTTCAAGTATACCTTATTTAAATAGCCTAAAGGTAATTTTACATCATATTTTTAGTGAACCTGTGTTTTGATTTCTGTCTATCCCGTAAGGCAACAGCAAAGTTTTCCACTTACGAGGTGATGTCAGTGCTTAGTTTTAGATATTGGAGCATTCTGGGTTTTAGATTTTTGGATTAAGGAGGCACAGCCTGCCCTTTAATGGTCATCAGAGGTCAGTGCCTTTGCCTGGCAGATGGACGTTCAGCCTCTGTTTGAATAGGTCAGTGACAGGACTATGGTGCTAAGTTGGCATTGTGGCAGCATTATAGCACACAGCTTGCCCTCTGACAAATTGCTTAGTTTTGGAGCTTTTGGGCTCCTTTTTATAAAATTAGAATATCTACGAGGTTATTTTGAGTAGAAACAAAAGGTGCTTAATTAAAAGAACCTACCCTGTCCCTGGCAATAGCAGTAGCAGTTGTGATCGTCATGACAACCATCTGACCATCATCATGTCATTGTACCCTAGGATCTTTTGAGATTGATGCCAGATTTTTGTTTTCTGTTTTGAGACAGGCTCTCAGGCAGCCCAGGCCGGCTTGAACTCCTGATTGTCCTGTCTCCCACTTCTTAAGTACTGGGAC
This sequence comes from Apodemus sylvaticus, assembly GCF_947179515.1. NCBI lineage: Eukaryota > Metazoa > Chordata > Mammalia > Rodentia > Muridae > Apodemus > Apodemus sylvaticus. Next base: position 160,671,778 of record NC_067473.1, read on the forward strand.
TATAGGCATGAGCCACTGTACCTAGCATGCCAGTCTGTTTTCAGTTAAGTTTTTCAGATTCTTCTCTAATTAAAGCTTTCTTTGAAGCTTTGAAGATTTCTTTCTGCTTTCTTAACACAGGTCTCTCTCTCTCTCTCACTGTAGCTCAAGCTAGAATATAAACCCTCATAGGCCTCATTCTCCTGAGTGCTAGGATTATTTTCTTTTTTATAATTAACTTTCATTCTAAGGATGATAGGATTTAAATTAAAATGTATGTTGTAGCTGAGGCTACAGTTCAGTAGTAGAGCACTTTCCTGGTATCTGGCAAGGCGTAGGTTTGAGCCCCAGCACTGTAAAAACATTCCTTTTAAAATAATGAACATCTTCTACTGGACTGAGAAATTTTAGTTATTAAAGGAACCTACTTCACAACATTAGTTCGGTGTCATACAAAGCATTATGTCCAGTTTCTGACCTCAGTCTTTGTAAAGTACTTGTCTCATCATTGGCTCACCCATTGATACTAAGGCTGTGAGCAATAATGCTGTTTTATTAATAAAGAACAGTTAGCTTGTTGGGCAATGATGGTGCATACCTTTAATCCTAGCACTTGGGAGGCAGAGGCAGGCAGATTTCTGAGTTCCAGGCCAGCCTGGTCCACAGAGTGAGTTCCAGGACAGCTAGGGCCACACAGAGAAACCCTGTCTCGGAAAAAAGAAAAGAAAAGAAAAACCAGTTAGCTTACCTTTGATGGTCATGGGTGCATGCTGGCCCTTATAAAGGCAAAACTTATTATTTTAAAGATTGAGAAGATTGAGGTCTAGGCTACTGGGCAACCTATAGCTGAATTCCATTGGGCTAGAGCTCAGATATCTAGATTCCCACTGACCTCTCGTCACTGCAGTGTTCGGGTGTCTCCCTCACTGATGAACTAACTGGTAGTCAGAGTTTGCTTCAGGTTACAGAGTGAGCAGAGAGTGAAGGCTGGCCGTCAAGTCACTAGGGTTTTAGTGAGTGCGTTAGCATAGAGGTGATATGTTTTCTCAGAGGGAACTTGTTCTTTCTAGTCTTGATCTTAGCTACTTTCAGAAATTCTGAAATGAAAAGAACACAGGAATCATCCCATACCCTTTGTTGCCTAATTTACAAAGATGGCTTAGTTTGGAGAGAGGCCTCCTTATTTGATGTTGTTGGATAGTATCAAAGCAGGAAGGATCCACTGGCTCAGGTGACTCCTTAACGGGTATTCAGGTCTGCGATGCCATCCAGGAGGGTCAGTCAGTATTAGTTTCCTGTGTTAACAAAGGAAAGGTTTAGCATAGCACAACACTGCTTTTTAATCCTTTTTTCTTGTTAAGACTTAAGGATTGCCGGGTGGTGGTGGTGCATGCCTGTAATCCCAGCACTCTGGGAGGCAGAGGCAGGCAGATTTCTGAGTTCGAGGCCAGCCTGGTCTACAGAGTGAGTTCCAGGACAGCCAGGACTACACAGAGAAACCCTGTCTTGAAAAAACCAAATCCAAAAAACCAAAGGGGGGGGGGAAAAGACTTAAGGATTATAATCCACCCCTAACAGTTCCCTTGGCCTATTTCAAAAGTGGTTCTCATTTGATTGTTGAGGCTAGAGGCAAGGGCGGATGGTGAATGGAACACCAGCTACACCGAGACCAGAGAAGGGTGGGAAAGCCCCCCAAGTAATTCTGGTACTTTCCGTCTCCATCTCTGTGCCTTTAGCTGTCACTGAAAAGGAAGTAGGGAAACCACACAGACTGTTATCTAGAGGTGGAGGCTCTCATCTAGTCAGCTTTCCTTCAGCACTGCATGGGAGACTTGGGTACTAAGGGAAATAGAGAGACGTGGAGAAGCTAGGGATAGGAATTAACTTGAAAAGTTTGAAAACTTAACTGGCCTAAGAAAATCTTTTATCAGAGGTTCTCAACCTGTGAGTCACATCCCCTTTGGAGGTCAAATGGCCCTTTCACGGGGGTCACCTGAGACCATCGGAAAACAGTAAAGTTATGAAGTAGCAATGTAGTAATTTTATGGTTGGGGGTTATCACAACATGAGGGAGTATATTAAAAGGTCACAGCATTAGAAGGGTTGAGAACCTCTGATCTGTATTCACTCGGCTCATAATATTTTTCTGCCTTACCAGAGCTGAATGCTTAATTTTGTATACTTAGGGTATCTAGTCATTTACCAAGCACTTATTGGGTATTTCTGAGTCTTTGGGTACTGTGTCAGCTTAGGCAATAAAGAGAAATAAGAGTCTGGATTTGGTGGCACATAGCTATTGTAATCCCAGCATTTGGGAGGTAAGAAGCAAGCGTATCATGAGTTCACGGCCAGCTTGAGCTACATGAGACCCTTTCTTTTAACTAGAGAAGAAAAAGTTTCTGCTAGCCTCACTATGTCTTTGGGACAGGATGGGGTCAGTCAGGCGGCTTCTCTTGGCAGGGTGTAAGGCTCAGCAGCGCCTCCTGGTGGGAAGGCTCTAATGTTGCCCTTGCTTGGCCAGGTGCCGGATGTGCTCACTGACCTTCTACTCAAAGTCGGAGATGCAGATCCACTCCAAGTCACACACCGAGACCAAGCCCCACAAGTGCCCACACTGCTCAAAGACCTTCGCCAACAGCTCCTACCTGGCCCAGCACATCCGCATCCACTCAGGGGCCAAGCCCTATAGTTGTAACTTCTGTGAGAAGTCCTTCCGCCAGCTCTCACATCTGCAGCAGCACACCCGGTAAGGCTGCTCTCACCCTACCCAGGCTCAAACCGCCAAGGCCGTGTGGCCTGTGCCAACCATCCTCTCCTTTGCCTTTTGAAATCTTACTTTTGTTACTGTCTGAAGATTTAAACTGTGTATCTTAGCAATGTGGGGGGACCTTGAAATTTGTGATTTCCAATCCCCAGTTCTGGAACGATTTTGTGGTTTCTTTCTATGTCTGTTTGGAAATCTTCTACAGAGCAGAGCCTGCTTTTACTCTTGGCTTCAGTTCAGAGCCATGGTGTGCATTCCACTTCAGGTCCATGGGGAAAGGCGGTGTGGGCCTGTGTTCAAATTGCTATTTGGAAACAGGGTAACTGTGGTGAGTGTGACCTTAGGAAAAGGCCGAGGGTTGACAAGACAGCACTGTAAGGTTGCCGAGAGCCGTGGGTCGCAGTCTTCATCATCTCACTGCCATTGTAGCCACCGACGCACAGTCAGCAGCAGCCTAGACATGGGTGTCCTCTTCATTAGCCGCTGCAGCCGGAGCTTTATTGGGAGGAGGGAGGAGGGGGTGCTCTCATCCGTCAAGCAACATCATTTCACCCAACAGAGAGCTGAGCCCATGGTGTCGAACTGCTTCCTCCTCCCCCTTCCCTCCTCTCCTCTCCGGCAGGATCCACTCCAAGATGCACACGGAGACCATCAAGCCCCACAAGTGCCCGCACTGCTCCAAGACCTTCGCCAACACCTCCTACCTGGCCCAGCACCTCCGCATCCACTCAGGGGCCAAGCCCTACCACTGCTCCTACTGCCAGAAGGCCTTCCGCCAGCTCTCCCACCTCCAGCAGCACACACGGTAAGGGAGAGGGGCGGGCTATTGATCCCGCCCCGCTGGCATGCCCTCCCCACCCCCCCGCCCCGGAGACACACAACCACCCGCATGCGGGGGGCGGGGGAGAGACCTGGCTGGAGGTGAGACCTGGCTGGAGGAGAATATGACTGGCAACAGACAGAAAAGAAGTGGATGCCAAGAGAGTTTTTCTGGAGCACAAACTGTATTGAAAAGACAGTGATTATTATGATACTTTCCTGATTGATTAAAGACAGAGACAAACTTGGAACAAAGATGACTCTTTCCTTCGTTTTCCTCTCTGAAAATACCAAGCACACTTCTTACCAGATTTCTTCTCTGGGGCCTCAGAGCACCAGTTATAAACGGGAGATATAATCAGATGTAAGCTGGCACCAGCCTGGATACACTCAACAGCAACAAGCAAGACTCCAAGGGATGCCAAAGGAAGAGCACAGAAGGAAACATGAGCTGGATGGCTGGACGTTCACAGAAAGCTGGACACAAGCGGAAGAGCTCCTGCCGCCTAAGTAGGACGCTGGCGTTGAATGTCAGTGTGGAGTTACTATGGAGAAGGGAGTCTGACAACTAGAAGAGCTGTGGGTGATGTCTCAAGATGAAGTCCAAACTCCTAGCACTTGGCTCTCACCGTGCCTCTTGTGGATGTGATGTTCTCACCTGAAAGTGGTCAGACTTGGAGTTTGCTGTCTTTGTGTATTTGAGGCATTGATCACAGACATGTTTGAAGTCTCTGAAAAGGAGCAGGTGTTGGTGTATCCTCATGTCTTGGGCTCATCTTAGTAGACAGGGTGCCCTGTGGTGTTGGGCAAACCTCAGGATTTCCTGTCATTAAGGGCTTAGACTGGAGGGAGTATCCCTGGGAATTTCCATGCGTTTCCACTAAAGTCGCTGCGCCTTTCAGCAATCATTGTATCATGTTGTTTGATCATACAACTATCTCTGGATGTGATGTTCAAGGTGGAGGGGACAGTCTCTGCTTATAGGATAGGGACCAAGGAGGAAGTATATATTTTTCTTTTTCCTTATAATTGTGTTTTCCTTTTGTTTCTAAATGTTTATTCGGATGGTTGCTATATGAGCAAGTTTGTATGTCAAATCATGCCCTGCCTATGACCTGGATGCTGAGCCCTCGGTCCCTCTTCTCCCAGTCGAGTGAGGATCTCTGTGAGCTGAGTGCTACAGGCAGTGAGCAGAGATCAGGCATTACAAACCATTCCAGGGCAAAGAGGAGCTAGCTACAACTCGCGCCTCGTGCACATGCGTCTGAGAAGCTTCCTTGGAAAGCAACCTGAAATCTTGTATGGAGCTAGTCTCTAAGTGACCCTGCTTATGTCCATACTCTGCCTCTTCTCGTCCTGTATAGAATCCACACCGGTGACAGACCATACAAATGTGCACACCCGGGCTGTGAGAAGGCTTTCACACAACTCTCCAATCTGCAGGTAAGTGTCTGGGTTCCACATGAGACCTTGAGTGTGAGACTTGGAAGTGCCATTTAGCTGGTACTGGGAGTCTCACAGTTTTTCAAGAAAAATAAATTCTCTTAAAAATTACTGAGGTGTAGCTGGGCCTGCTATGCTTTAGTCCCAGCTGCTTGCAAGGCTGAGACAAAGTATCCAAAGTTTAAGGCCTGCCTATGCTACCAAATGAGTTCATGCCAGCCTGGGCAACATGGTGATGACAGTGTCTCAAAATTTAAAAATAAAGTTGTTGTAAAGTGTTTGCCACAAACATGAAGACTTGAAATTGATTACTAGAATCACCTTTTTTTTTTTAAAAAAAAAAAAAAAAAAAAGAGTAGTCCTGGTGTGTACGTGTGGTTGCAGTGCTGGGAAACTAACGGCCAGCTTAGACAGATTGGCTAGCCCCAGGCTACTGAGGGACCATGTCTGAGAAAACAAGGTGGGTGGCTCTTGAGAAATCACACCAAAGTTGTCATTGGCCTCTGAATGCATATGCATACACGTGCATCTGAACATACACCCAAAAAGTTTTTTTCCCTTAAGGACTGGAGGTTGATAAGATGGCTCAGTGCTGAAACACACTTGCCACCCAGCCTGGCTGTCTGAGTTCCACCCTGCAGCCAATACTGGCTGGGAGGAGAGAAACCACTCTGAAAAGTTGTCCATTATCTTTTATCCATGGGCCATGGCAGGTACACACACTTACACATAATACATATATGCGTGTACACACAGTCTGGGACACACACACACACACACTCACTCACACTCTAATAAAAGGGAAAAAAGGCTGGTTCTGTAGCTTACTGATAGTACTTATATGGCATGGACTAGGCCATGGGTTGAGTCCCTGGTATGTACGAAGTTTAAAAAAAGAAAACAAAACAAAAAGCCAAAATCCTCAGGCAATAGGAACAGTGACGTGTGTCTAGAACCAGCCTCCCCTGGACTCCATAGAACAAGAAAATAGCATCTGGAGAGATTCAGCACCTAAGAGCATTTGCTGTTTTTTCAGAAGTCCTGAGTTTATGTTCCAATACCCATGCCAAGTGGCTTACCTCTAACTACTCCAGGGAATCCAGTGCCACACTGCCCCCCAAGGCACCTGCACAAATACTCGAACAAATGTTTTTGTTTTTGTTTGGGGTTTGTTTTTTTTTTTTTGTTTTTTTTTTTTTTCAATATAGGTAGCCCTGGCTGTCCTGCAATCTGCTCTGTAGACCAG